>NC_087359.1:11731800-12363050 GCF_030014295.1 Loxodonta africana | reverse complement strand
CCTGACTGAGACTGAAGGGACCCCAGAAGATATGGCTTCCAGACTCTCTATTAGCCTAAAACTGAAACCATTCCCGAAGCCAACTCTTCAAGGATTAGACTGGACTGGATAAGACATAAAAAGATACTGTTGAGGAGTGTGCTTCTTAGCTCAAGTAGACACTTGAGACTAAGTGGGCAGCTCCTGTCTGGAGGCGAGATGAGAAGGCAGAGGGAGACAGGAGCTGGCTGAGTGGACTTGGGAAATACAGAGTGGAGAGGAGGAGCGTGCTGTCACATTATAGGGGGAGCAACTAGGGTCACGTAATAATGTGTGTATAAGTTTTTGTATGAGAAACTGACTTCAATTGTGAACTTTCGCTTAAAGCACAATAAAAAGACAAACAAAACAAACAAAAAAAAAACCTTGTAAGAGGTATAAATAATAAGCCAATCCACCTCTACCACCAGCTGCTGTCAAGTCAGCTGACTCATGGTGACCCATGTGTATCAGAGTAGAACTGCACTCTATAGGGTTTTCAGTGGCAGATTTTTCAGAAGCAGATGCCAGGCCTTTCTTCCAAGGTGCCTCTGGGAGAACTCAAACTTAGAACCTTTCAGTTAGCAGCTGAGCACATTAATAAGCCAGTAGTGGGGATAAATAGAATCACAAAAACAAAAAACACTATTAATCCAAAAGTAGGAAGAAAAAGAGGGGGAAGAGAAAAGAACAGCCGAAACATAAAGCTAGCAGATGTTAGATTTTAAGCCAGTCATACTGATAACTACATTTAATGTGAGTAGTCTGAAGTTACCAATTATGAGATAGAGATTGACAAATTTTACTTAAAAAAAAAAAGCTCAACTTTGTGCTGTCTACAAGAAATCCACTTTAAATATGATCTCGTAATAGGTTAAAAGTGTATAATGTAAAAAGATACACCATGCAGATACTAATCAAAAGACAGCTGGAGTGGCCATGTTAAAAGCAGAGTTCAGAACAAGGAGTATGACTAGGGTTGAAGAGGGACATCACGTAACGATGTCGTTGTTGTTGTTGGTAGTTGCTGTTGAGTCAATTCCGACTCGTGGCAACCCCATGTGTGCAGAGTAGAGCTGTGCTCCATAGGCAGATCTCCAGGCCTGTCTTCTGAGATGCCTCTGGGTGAGTTAAAACCGCCAACCCTTCAGCTAGTAGTCAAGCACCTGATTGTTTGCATCACCCAGGAACTCCAATGTTAATGATAAAGGTCGAATGTGTATGCAACTATAGAGCTTCACATCCATGAAGCAAAAGCAGGTAGATCTAGGAGAAAATGGTAAATCCGCAGTTATAGTTGGAGACTTCAGCGCTCTTCTCTCAGTAATTAATAGAACAAATAGATGGAAAAATCAGCATACAGAGCCTCTCAACAGCACTCTCAATCTGAGTGACACCCACAGAACACTCCACCCCACAGAACGCTTCATCCAACAGTCTGGCTGACAACCGGGGAACACTCCACCCAACAGTCTAACACCCACAGAATGCTTCACCCAGCAATCTGACTGACACCCACGGAATGCTCCACCCAGTAACAGCAGAATGCACATCTTCGTCACAACGAACCATCACCAAGATAGTCCATGTTCTGGGCCATGAAGTGAAGCTTTACAGATGTAAACTAATGGAAATCACGTAAAATATATTCTCTGATCGCAACAGAATTAAACTATAAATCATTAATAGATCTCTGGAAAACTCCAAGTATTTGGCAACCGTATAACACACTTCTAAATAGTCCATGGGCCAAATGTGAAGTCACAAGGGCAATTAAGAAAGTACTTTGAACTGAATGAAAATGAAAACACAACCTGGCAAAACCTGTGGGCTGCAGCTAAAGCAGTGCTTAGAGGGAAATTTAAAGCATTAAACACTTAGAAAAGAGGAAATGACTCAAATTGTTTTCGCTTCCACCATAAGAAACTAGAAAAAAGAGCAGCAAATCAAACCCAAACTAAGCAGAAGGAAGGAGATAAAAAGATAAAATCAGAAGTCAAGGAAAACGAAGAGAGAAAAACAAGCAAAAAAATCAATACCCCTCAGGAATGAGAGGGGGTCCATCACTACTCTATGCCCCAAAACTCGGCAACTTAGATGAAATAGAGAAATTCTTTGAAAGACGTAAACCAAACTCACGAAGAAATAGATAAACTGAAGAGTCCTATGTCCATTAAAGAAGATGAATTCGTAGTTTAAAATCTTTCAACAAAGAAAACTCTAGGCCCAGATGTTTTCTTCACTAGAAGATTTTTCAAAATGTTCGAGGAAGAATAATGCCAATTCTATACAATCTCAGCATTTGGTATTGGAGTGAACCCTTCCCAACTCACCATAGGAAACCAGCATCACTCTGATGGTAAAACCAGACGAAAACATTACAAGAATAGAAAACTACAAACCAGCAACCCTCATGAACTTAGCCACAAAATCCTCAACATAATATTAGGCAAATCAAATGCAGCAATATACATAAAGGGTAGTACACAAAGTGGATTCCCTTCTGAGAATGCAAAGCTGATTCAGCATTTGAAAATTACTCATGTACTTGACCGTATCTACAGATTAATGAAGACAAACTGATCATCTCAACAGCTGCAGAAATAGCATTTGACAAAATGAATTCAGCAGTCATTCTTGATTTAAAAAAAAAAAAAAAGCCGTCATCAAACTAGGAATAGAAGGAAACTTTCTTACTCTTATAAAAAAAAAAAAGGCACCTACAAAAACCTGCAGGTAACATTGCGTCCTTGTTGTTGTTAGGTGCCGTCCGACTCATAGCGACCCCATGCACAACAGAACAAAACACTGCCTGGTCCTGAGCCATTACACTTGCTGGTAAAAGTCTGAATGCTTTCTCTCTAAGATCAGGAAAAAGGCAAGGATGTCTGTTCTCATCATTTCTGTTCAACATCCTACTGGAGGTCCTGGACAATGCAGTAAGGCAAGATAAATGAATGCATACAGATGGAGAGGAAGAAACAAAGCTGTCACTATTCATAGGCGTTGCTGTACACAGAGTGCCAAATGTCTGCACAGTGCTGCTAGATCAAGTGAAATTGCAGGATACGAGTTCAGTATACAAAAATCAATTGTATTTGTATATGAACAATTGAAATTAAAAATCAGCAGTATTTACAATAGTACCAGAAACATGAAATAAAAAATTACTTAGGTCTAAATCTAATTTTTTTTTTTTTTTTTTTTAATGTGCAAGGCCTGTATACTGAAAACTACAAACAATGATGAAGGGAATCAGAGAAGACCTGACTAAATGGAAAGATGTACCATGTTAAATGGATCAGAAAACTCAGTGTTAAGGTGTTAAAAAACTCTCTAAATTGGTATATAGATTCAATGCAATCCCAGTAAAAATTCCAGTGAGATTTTTATAGAAATTGACACGTTTATTCTACAACGTATATGAAAAAGCAAAACTAACCAAAACCATTTTGAAATAGAAGGACTTGCAGTGATTTCCAGACTTACCATGAAGTCCGAGTCATCGAGACAGTGTATAGTTGGTGAAAAAAAAGACGCATGCGTCAGTGGAACAGAAGTGAGAGTTCAGAAATAGACGCACACAAATACGGTCAAGCGGTTCTCAGCAAAGGTGCAAAGGCAGTTCAACAGAGAAAAGATACCTTTTCAGCAAGTGGTGGTGGGACAATTGGACACCCATATGCAAGGAAAGAAAAAAAAGAGCCTCAACCCATACCTCACACCTTAACTCAAAGTGTGTCTTAGACTTAAACATGAAACCTACAACTATAAACCCTCCAGAAGAAAACACAGGAAAAAATCTTTCTGACCCTGCGTTAGACAACAGTTTCTTTAACAGGATACAAAAAGTACAAGTTATAAAAAGAAAAGAAATGATAAATTGGACTTCATCAAAATTTTAAAAAAACTTCTGCTTTTCAAAAGACAGTGTTAAGAAAACAAAAAGACAAGCCACCAACAGGAAAAAAATTGTAAAGCACATTTCTGATAAAGGACATACATAAAGAGCTCTCAAAATTTCAAAATAAGAAAAAAAAAATGCAAACCAGGTTTAAAAATGGGCAAAAGATTTCAACACCCAGGGTGGAGAAGGGGAGGCTGTTGCCACATTGTGGGGTTGGCAACCAAGATCACAAAACAATTTGTGTTATTGACGGTTTAATGAGAAATTAATTTGCTCTGTAAACTTTTGCCTAAACTACAATTAAAAAAAAAAAAAAAAGATTTCAACAGACACTCCACTGAGCAAGATATACCGATGGTGAATAAGCACATGAAAAGATGCTCAGCCTTTAGGAAGTTAACCTCAGTGAGATGCCCCTGCAAGTGACTCTATTACAACAGAACGAAACACTGCGCCCGCACCATCCTCACAATTGTTATGCTTGAGCCCATTGTTGCAGCCACTGTGTCAGTCCATCTCCTGGAAGGTCTTCCTCTTTTTTGATGACCATCTACCTTAGCAAGAATGATATCCTTCTCCAGGGACTGGTCCCTCCTACTAACATGTCCAAAGATTGGGAAACGAACCCTCCACATCCTTGCTTCCAAGGAGCATTCTGGTTGTACTTTTTTTTTTTTTTGTACTTAAAGTGAAAGTTTACAAATCAAGTCAATCTCTCATACAAAACCTTATATACATCTTGCTATATACTCCTAGTTGCCCTCCCACTAATGAGATAGCACACTCCTCCTCTCCACCCTATATTCCCCGTGTCCATTCATCCAGCTTCTGTCCCCCTCTGCCTTCTCATCTCCCCTGCAGACAGGAGCTGCCCACATAGTCTATGTGTCTATGTGATCCAAGAAGCTCACTCCTCACTAGTATCATTTTCTGTCCCATAGTCCAATCCAATCCCTGTCTGAAGAGTTGGCTTTGGAGATGGTTCCTTCTTGGGCTAACAGAAGGTCTGGGGACAATGACCTCTGGGGTCCTCCTAGTCTCAGTCAGACCATTAAGCCTGGTCTTTTTACAAGAATTTGAGTTTGCATCCCACTGTTCTCCTGCTCCTTCAGGGATTTTTTGCTGTGTTCCCTGTCATGGCAGTCATAGGTTATAGCTGGGCACCATCTAGTTCTTCTGGTCTCAGGCTGATGTAGCCTCTGATTTATGTGGCCCATTCTGTCTCCTGGACTCATAATTACCTTGTGTCTTTGGTGTTCTTCATTCTCCTTTGCTTCATGTGGGTTGAGACTAATTGATGCATCTTAGATGGCCGTTTGCTAGCATTTAAGACCCCAAACACCACTCTCCAAAATGGGATACAGAATGTTTTCATAGATTTTACTATGCCAGTTGACCTAGATGTCCCTTGAAACGATGGTCCCCAAACCCCTACCTCTGCTATGCTGGCCTTCGAAGCGTTCGGTTTATTCAGGAAACTTACTTGCTTTTGGTTTAATCCAGTTGTGCTGACCTCTCCTGTATTGTGTGTTGTCTTTCCTGTCACCTAAATTAGTTCTTGTCTACTATCTAATTAGTGAATCCCTCTCTCCCTTCCTCCCTCCCTCCCCCCTCTCGTAACCATCAAAAAATATTTTCTTCTCCATTTAAACTATTTCTTGAGTTCTTATGAGAGTGTTCTCATACAATATTTGTCCTTTTGCAGCTGACTAATTTCACCCAACATAATGCCTTCCAGATTCCTCCATGTTATATGTTTCACAGATTCATTGTTGTTCTTTATCGACGCACAGTGTTCTGTTGTATGACTATACCATAATTTATTTATCCATTCATCCTTTGATGGGCACCTTGGTTGCTTCCATCTTTTTGCTATTGTAAACAGGGCTGCAGTGAACATGGGTGTGCATATATCCGTTCGTATAAAGGTTCTTATTTCTCTAGGATATATTCCAAGGAGTGGGATTGCTGGATCCTATGGCAGTTCTATTTCTAGGTTTTTAAGGAAGCGCCAGATTGATTTCCAAAGTGGTTGTACCATTTTACATTCCCACCAGCAGTGTATAAGTGTTCCAGTCTCTCCACAACCTCTCCAACATTTATTATTTTGGGTTTTTTGGGTTAATGCCAGCCTCGTTGACGTGAGATGGAATCTCATTGTAGTTTTGATTTGCGTTTCTCTAATGGCTAATGATGGTGAACATTTCCTTACGTATCTGTTAGCTACCTGAATGTCTTCTTCAGGGAAGTGCCTGTTCATATCCCTTGCCCATTTTTTAATTGGGTTATTTGTCTTTTTGTTGTTGAGTTTTTGCAGTAACATGTAGACTTTAGAGATCAGGTACTGATCAGAAATGTCATAGCTAAAAACTTTCCCAGTCTATAGGTAACCTTTTTACTCTTTTGGTGAAGCCTTTGGATGAGCATAGGTGTTTGATTTTTAGGAGCTCTCAGTTATCTAGTTTTTCTTCTGGCATTTGTGCGTTATTAGTAACATTTTTACACTGTTTATGCCATGTATTAGGGCTCCTAGCATTATCCCTATTTTTTCTTCCATAATCTTTATCGTTTTAGATTTTATATTTAGGTCTTTGATCCATTTTGAGTTGGTTTTTGTGCATGGTGTGAGGTATGGGTCTTATTTCATTTTTTTGTAGATGGATATCGAGTTATACCAGCACCGTTGGTTAAAGAGACTGTCTTTTCCCCGTTTAACAGACTTTGGGCCTTTGTCAAATATCAGCTGCTTTTATGTGGATGAATTTATGTCTAGATTCTCAGTTCTCTTCCGTTGGTATCTGTTGTTGTACCAATACCAGGCTGTTTTGACCACTGTGGTGGTATAATATGTTCTAAAATCAGGTAGTGTGAGCCCTCCCACTTTGTTCTTTTTCAGTAATGCTTTACTTATCCAGGGCCTCTGTCCCTTCCATATGAAGTTGGTGATTTGTTTCTCCATCTCATTAAAAAATGTCACTGACAGAAAGGGCCACATGAACCAGAGACTTACATCATCCTGAGACCAGAAGAACTAGTTGGTGCCCAGCCACAACCGATGACTACCCTGACAGGGAGCACAACAGAGAACCCCTGAGGGAGCAGGAGATCAGTGGGATGCAGACCCCAAATTCTCACAAAAAGACCATACTTAATGGCCTGACTGAGACTAGAGGAATCCCGGTGGTCATGGTCCCCAAACCTTCTGTTGGCCCAGGACAGGAACCATTCCTGAAGACAACTCATCAGACATGGAAGGGACTGGACAGTGGGTAGAAGAGAGATGCTGATGAAGAGTGAGCTACTTGTATCAGGTGGACACTTGAGACTGTGTTGGCATCTCCTGTCTGGAGGGGGGATGGAAGGGTAGAGAGGGTTGGAAGCTGGCAAAGTTGTCACGAAAGGAGAGACTGGAAGGGCTGACTCATTAGGGGGAGAGCAAGTGGGAGTATGGAGTAAGGTGTATATAAACTTATATGTGACAGACTAACTTGATTTGTAAACGTTCACTTGAAGCTCAATAAAAATTAAAAAAAAAATGTCACTGGTATTTGGATCGGGATTGCATTTTATCTATAGATCTCTTTGTGGAGAATAGACATTTTTACAATATTGAACCTTCCTATCCCCGAGCAAAGTATGTTTTTCCACTTATGTTGGTCTCCTTTGGTTTCTTACAGTAATGTCTTCTAGTTTTCTTTGTATAGGTCTTTTACATCTCTGGTTAGATATTGTAAATGGTATTGATTTGGTGATTTCCTCTTTGACGCTCTCTTTGTTGGTGTAGAGGAATTCAACTGATTTATGTATATCTTGTATCCTGATACTCCGCTAAACTCTTCTATTAGTTTCAGTAGTTTTCTTGAGGATTCTTTAGGTTTTTCTGTGTATAACATCATGTCATCTGCAAACAGAGATACTTTTACTTGTCCTTTGCCAATCTGGATGCCCTTTATTTCTTTATCTAGCCTAATAGCTCTGGCTAGGACCTCCAGCACAATGTTAAATAAGAGTGGTGATAAAGGGCACCCTTGTTTGGTTCCCTTTCTCAAGGGGAATGCTTTCAGTCTCTCTCCGTTTAGGATGATGTTGGCTGTTGGCTTTGTATAAATGCCCTTTATAATGTTGAGGAATTTTCCTTCTATTCCTATTTTGCTGAGGGTTTTTATCATGAATGGTATTGGACTTTATCAAATGCCTTTTCTGCATCAATTAATAAAATCATGTGATTCTTGTCTTTTTATTTATGTGATGGATTACATTGATTGTTTTTCTAATGTTGAACATTCCATGCATACCTGGTATGAATTCCACTTGGTCATGGTAAATTATTTTTTTGACATGTTGTTGAATTCTATTGGCTAGAATTTTGTTGAGGATTTTTGCATCTAAATTCATGAGGGATATTGGTCTGTAATTTTCTTTTTTTGTGGAGTCTTTACGTGGTTTTGGTATCAGGGATATGGTGGCTTCATAGAATGCCTTTGGGAGTATTCCATCCTTTCCTACGCTCTGAAATACCTTTAGTGGTAGTGATGATAACCATTCTCTGAAAGTTTGGTAGAATTCTCAAGTGAAGCCATCAGGGCCAGGGCTTTTCTTTGTTGGGAGTTTTTTAATTACTTTTTCAACCTCTTCTTTTGTTATGGGTTTATTTAGTTGTTCTGTCTGGCTGTACTTCTTCCAGGACAGATTTGTTCATTCTTCTGGCAGTCCATGGTATAATCAGTATTCTTCACCAACACCATAATTCAAAGGCATCAATTCTTCTTTGGTCTTCTTTAGTCATTGTCCAGCTTTTGTGCGCATATGAGGTGACCGAAAACACCACCAGCCACACCTTAGTCCTTAAAGTGACATTTTCCCTTTTTAACACTTTAAAGAGGTATTTTGCAGCAGATTTGCCCGAGGCAATGTGTCTTTTGATTTCTTGACTGCTGCTTCCATGGGTGTTGATTGTAGATCCAGGTAAAATGAAATCCTTGACAACTTTAGTCGTTTCTCTGTTTGTCATGACGTTGCTCATTGATCCAGTTGTGAGGATATTTGTTTTCTTTATGTTGAGGTGCAATCCATACTGAAGGCTGTGGCCTTTGATCCTCATCAGTAAGTGCTTCGAGTCTTCTTCGCTTTCAGCAAGCAAGGTTGTATCATCTTCATATCGCAGGTTGTTAATGAGTCTTCCTCCGATTCTGATGGCTCATTCTTCTTCATATAGTCCAGCTTCTTGAATATTTTTTCAGCATAAAGATTGAGTAAGTATGGTGAAAGCATACAACCCTGGCACACACCTGTCCTTATTTTAAACCACACAGTATCCCCTCGTTCTGTTTGAACAACTGCCTCTTGGTCTATGTACACACTCCGCATGAGCACAATTAAGAGTGGCTGAAAATTCAAAACCTGTCTATACCAAGTGTTGACAAAGGTTGTGGAGCAATATCGCTGGTGAAAGTGCAAAATATTACTGACACTTCGGGAAAACTTGCCTGCTTCTTAGAAAGTTAACATATACTTACCATACACCTAGCAGTCCTATTCCTGAATACCCCAAGAGAAATGAAAGCTTGTGTCCACTCAAAAACCTGTATGCAAAGATTTATAGCACTTTATTTATAATCACCAATAACAAGAAACCCAGATATCCTTCACCTAGTGACTAGGTAAACTGTGACGTGAGAGAACAATGGAATAACACTCAGCAAAAACAGACTAATGACAGACAAAGTGGGTGAATCAGGGACATGCTGTGCTAAATGGAAGAAGCCAGACCCACCAGGCTAATTGCTGTATGAGTTGTTTATATGATGTTCTGGGAAAGGCACAGCTAGAGGACAGAAAACAGATCAGGAATTGATGGGCTGGGTGGAGGGGAGTGGTTGACCGCAAAGGGGCATGTAAAGTTTTGGGGGTGGGGGTGACGGGACTACTGTCTGTCTTGATTATGGTGGTTATGAGACTGTATGTTTGTCAAAACTCAGAATCCTACAGGGCAAAATTTGCTGTATGTAAATTATACGTCAGTTAACCTGACTTTTGGGGAAAAATCAAAACTTTTTTTCCCCTAGTGTTAAATTCACGTTTAGGAAATCAAGTAGCCAAAAGTGGCCTGCCCATGTTGGGTGTAAGTGCGTGCAGTGAACTCAGGTCTTCACGTCTGAGTTTGTACTCAAGAGGAGCTTGGCAAGGGGTTGTAAACCCTTAGATGTAATATGCATAATGGAGCACTGGTTAAGTGCTCAGCCAATAACTTAAAGGCTAGAAGGTTTCGAGTCCACCCAGAGGCACCTTGGAAGAAACGCCTTGGGATGTACTTTCGAAAACTCAGCCATTGAAAACCCTGTGGAGCGCAGTTCTGCTCTGACGCTCATGGGTTTGCCATGAGTTGGAGTCAACTCGACAGCACCTGGTTTTAGAGTGTGCATGTGGCATTAGCTGAGTCAATGTCAACACCTACGTTACCTATCAAACACCCAACACCCACGAAGGCCTCCGTGCTCTGACGCCTACAGGCTTGGTGGCATCAGCTGTTCCGGAAGAGATGACATTAGTGATTATGTGGCGTTTTTTGTGGTTTTGGTTGTTGGTTGTTAAATGCTGGAAAAAATCAAGCACATCAGGGAGAAAAGCCAGTGTGCAGCAAGTTTGTTCTCACTTCCTGTGATCAGAAGATGCTCTGTGTGCTGGGAGAGATTAGGGACCTCGAGGTTTAACGATTTGGCATTGACGTTCACAAGCCTCCCCAGGGCCCCCTCCCCTCTCGCTCATCCAGGGCTTTTCAGCCTTGCCAGCCGTGGAGGTGTGTCATGATTTCTCCCCTGCACCTGGAGCCTTTTTTATTGAGAGGTGTGGGAACGGACAGCCTGTGACTCACATGGAAGGGTTTCCTCCATGCGAATGTGCCCAGATCGCTGCCCTGGGCATTTACAGGGCCCCTCTGCCTGGCTTTGTTCCCCAGCTTCTCTACACATGGAGGATGGAGGCCATCAGCTGTCCGTGGGAGGCTTCCGGATCGTAATTGGTTTCTGTCTGAGCGGAGCCAGGTCATGCTCCTCCGCTTGGCGCACCGTGCCCACACCCACCTCCTCCGGGAGCCTTTGTTGACTCAGAGCCTTTATCCAGCCTGCAGAGCGATGGGTGGGGAGGAGGAGAGAGCGGAAGAGTGATAAAGAGCCGTGCTGCCCAGGAAATCGCCAGCACAGTAATTCCTGGGACATGTCCTCATCAGCGTCCCCAAGCACTGAGGACAGCCACATTTCCTCCAGCTACTGCCTCTCGCCACCCACAGCCACCTCTGCCTCCATCCTGATTGTCCCCAAGGAGGTCTGCTGCTTCCACAGCCACATTACAATTCCAGCTCTGACAGTCCTCTGTGCTCAGCCTAGCCTGCATGCTGCCCCCGCAGGTGAGGGCAGCCCCCGGGTAGACAGGGCAGCCCCCGGGTAGACAGGGTGGCCCCCAGGAGGAGAGGGCGGCCCCCATGTGGACAGGGCAGCCCCCAGGAGAAGAGGGCGGCCCCCAGGTAGAGAGGGCAGCCAACAGGAGAAGAGGGCACACATACACCCCAGGGCATCACTCTCCATTTCTTAGAACTAGCTACATGAGGAAAGTTGTGACTGGATTCCACCTGACCCCCCCACCCCCGTCATGAGGCCAAGTTCCTGAACTGGGAGGTGGTTCCCTCATGCTGTCTGGGATGGTACAAGATGGCGGTCTGTCTCTCGCCACCTGGGCTGCCAGCGTGCCCTGCGCCTTGCACAACACTCCCTTCCTTTGTCTTTGTTTTCTCTGGAGCTGAGCCCAGGCCAGGTCTGCCCACAGCCTCTGGGATTCCCAAGAGGGAGTGATGCGGGGCTCGGCCGGTGCAGGGAGAGCTCGTCCAGCGTCTGGTCCCTCAGCCCCGTGCCCCCTGGCTCCAGCAGGCCTTGGACCTCGTTCTGCAGTTTCTCCCGAGAGACCAGGCTTCATTAGCAGGGTCTCAGCACCCGCCTTACTGCTGCTCTCCATCGTGGCCATCTGTCCCTCCTTCCTGATAAACTCTGCAGTCATAAAATAAAACCACACCTCTCCCATCTGCCACCTCAGGCTTGTTTCCACACCAACGACTCTTGGATGGAGTCATTAGACACTTGCTGTTGTTTTGGGCTTGGGTGTGCTTTTTGGGTTTTTGTTGCTGTTTTGCTGAGTGTGGTTGGTTTTTGTGATTTTTAAGAAGGAAGAGAACAGAGCATAGTGATGCGATGCCAGCAGGAAACCTGCAGGCCGTCTCTGAGAGTAGGTATCTCCATCCGTGGAGCAGCCATGACAGACGTGCCGCAGCGGGGACTTCACGGGATAGAAATATGCTGCCTCACAGAGCTGGAGACTGGCTCTTGGGGAGGGTCCTTCCTTGTCAGTAGCCCAGAAGCTCCTTGGCGTTCCTTCGTGTCTGTCTGCCCCGAGTGTCTCTGTGTCTGTCCTGCTCGTTTTACCAGACACCTCTCAGGAGGGATTAGGTTTAAGATCCACCCTGCTCTGGTGTGTCCTCATTAACACAGCAAGAGAAAACCACTGTTTCTAACAAGGTCGTATTTACAGGCGGAGAAATTAGGACTTCCACATAACTTTTTGGGGACACAATTCAGTCCATGACAGTGGGCATCAGAGTGAGGCTGGGGGCTGGTTTGTTTTTGTCTTGTTATCAAATATAGCAGAAAACATTGAAGGAGGTACAGGTGCTGTGCACATGTGTTTGTATACTAACTACCAAAAGAGGCCCTCACTTTCTCTGCACTGTCTCAGCCATGGTAGCACAGGAGAGCTTTACCGTGACTGTGTTGAATATTCTTTTCCTCCACGTTAGCACAGGAGAGCCTTACCACGACTGTGTTGAATATTCTTGTCTTCTGTACCTTGTCTACAAATGTTTGAAGTAGCAAGTATGGGTCCCCCCTTACTTCCATGCTGTTGCTCACCCCAGCCTGGCTGCAGTAAGTTCCTCTGCCTCCACTGTGGACCAAGGGGAAGCAGGGCTTTTATTTTGCTTTTATTCCTCGTGTATTTTGGGACTTTACAAATCTTAGATTTCTGGCAGGGAATGAATCAGAGTCAGCCAGGTCTGTGTGATGGTGTGGATGACCAGGGAGCTGCGTCTCTGATCACACTGACCCCTGGTTCTGCCTCTGGGCAGAGTGGACTTAGCAGCTGCTTCTCTGCGTGCGAAGCCTGCACCTCCCTTGGACATCAGTGTTGCACGCCCTTGGCTTTGAACAGCCCTGGTGGTGCGATGGCTAAGTGCTCAGCTGCTAACCAAAAAGTTGACGATTCGAGCCCCACAGCGGCTCTACAGGAGAAAAACCTGGTGATCCTGTGGGGCAGTTCTGCTGTTACATGGGGGTGCTGTGAGTCAGAATCGACTCGACAACACCTAACAACAACACAACTGCAGCCCTAACCCCCATGCTCACACGCGGGTGTCCACACACAAGCCACAGAACAAGGAGGGCCTTGGCTCAGTGAATAGAGAAAAGGCCAGGTTGGTTGTCAATCCTCATATTTCATGAGGAGAGAACTGGGGTCTCTGTTAGGCCTGTCTCATTAGGGAAGAGCGCTAACGTATGGCACGTGAGTTTGAACCCCAGCAGGCCTGCAGTTCAGCACCTTCACAACATGTCCATCCACCTGACGTCCAGTTGGCCCTCCCTCCCCAGGGCTAGGTAATGCCTTGAAGGTCCCCGCTCTCAGAAGGCTCCCCAGTGTCCCAGGGCCACATCCAGCATGGCCCACAGCCTTCCACGAAGCAGCACCTCCTTGTCACTCACTTTATTTTTGGTGAGCTTGTTTATCTTCACACCAAATGCCCCCAACTTCTGTAGCATTGGAGAAAGAATAAAGGCGAAAGTCTCTATACACGCCCCTCTTTTTCTGGTGCTGTACTTTATACTCCTCAAGTAGCAGATTCCGTGCCTGCCTTGCCGGCTCACCAGGTCTGCAGCACTTGGCCATCATGTCCTCACTGCAGAGCACGCCCACAGACCTGCATGGCCCCGCGGAGCCACTTGTCCCCTCTGACAGCAGCACCCCAGGGGACGTGTGTGAGGTCTGGGTGCTGTGTGAGCTTGGGACGTGCATGAGGTCAGGATGTGTGTGAGCTCTGGGGGACATGTGTGAGTTCGGGGGATGCTGTGCAAGGTCAGAGGATGCTGTGTGAGGTCGGGGCATGTGTGAGCCTCTTCCCAACATTGTGGCCTCACCCACAGGTGAGGCAGCCCTTGGCCCACCAAGATATCTCAGAACCCACAATCCTGTGGGCCAGCAGGGACAGGTGCCGGGTGCTCCCAAGAGAGCGAGGACACAGCAGCCTGAGCTGGGGGGGGAGGTGCTTTGAGCACAGGGCAGGGCCTCCTGGGGGCCAGGATGGCCGCAGTTTGCAGCATGACCAGGCCCGGGAGCCCTATTCTGTATCTGTTGGGGGCCTCGTGCCTGGCCAGCCAGACCCCAGTGCGTCCACATTTGGGGCGAGGAGCCTTTGTCTAGGGAAGTCACTGTTTTTGATGCTGGACTTAACTGGGTGCTTTTGTCATTGAAGATTCCAGAAGAGCATGACCTAGAGAGTCAGACCCGCAAGGAGCGTGAGTGGCGGTTCCTGCGCAACAGCCGCGTACGGAGGCAGGCGCAGCAGGTCATCCAGAGGGGTAAGCTCCCGGCCACTTGCTGGCCATGCAAATGTCGTCCACTCGGACCCTGTCCACTCAGACGTCGTCCACTCAGACGCCGTCCACTCAGACCCTGTCCACTCAGACATTGTCCACTCAGACCCTGTCCACTCATTGTCCACTCAGATGCTGCCCATGCAGCCTATCCACTCGGACCCTGTCTACTCAGACACGATCCATGCAGCCTGTCCACTCAGACCCTATCCACTCAGACATCGTCCACTCAGACATTGTCCACCCAGACACCATCCACTCAGATGCCATCCATGCAGCCTGTCCACTTAGATGCTGTCCACTCAGGCACCATCCATTCAGGTGTCCCACACAGCCTGTCCACTCAGACGCCATCCACTCAGACCCCGTCCACACAGCCTGTCCACTTAGATGCCATCTACTCAGATACCACCCACGTAGCCTGTCCATTCAGACCTCGTCCACGCGGCCTGTCCACTCATATCCTGTCCACTCAGACCTCGTCCACACAGCCTGTCCACTCAGACCTGTCCACTCAGGCCCCGTCCACTCAGCCCGTCCATGTGGCTGCTTGTGCCAGTGCCGCCCACAGCCCCGTTCAGACTCGGGGTCCTAGGAGGGCCCTCATGAGCCAGGCTGCACACACAGCTCCCACACGGGGCCTCACTGAGCCCACCCCATGGCTACGGGGTGGAAGCCCTTCTCTCCTTCACAAACAGGGAAATGAGGCCAATGGGGAGGAGAGAGTTCCTCCGGGTCTGCAGACCGGGGTGGGAAGCTGAGAGGGCAGTGGGCCCAGGGGCTGAGAGCCAGGGGTCCTCCCTCCTGCCCCCCAGGCCCCTCAGCCTCAGGGAAGCCCTGATCTAGCGGGAGGAGCCGGGGGGCACCAGTACTCTGTGGACTCAGCCTAGAGGAGGGCCCAAGGCCTCTGGGGTCACCTCACAGGTGAGCGCCTGTTTAGCAGGGGCTCTGCATTTCTACCGCCCCAGAGGCCTGCGGGGCCCATCTCCCAGCCTGGCAGGGGGGTCCCTCGGTGGCCCTATAACATCAGTGCCACCTGCCCTGCATACCTGCAGTGAGAGCAGAGGCAGGACACGGGACGGCCTAGGCTCCGCCACCCCAACACAGTGTCCACCCCACCCCCGGCACAGGGTGCTCGTTCTGCTTCTGCCACGTCCTCACCTGGCCTCCCAGCAGCCGTGTCCTGGCAGAGTGGCATCCTGTCTCCCTCACAGCCTCACTCAGGTCCAGAGTGTGATGAGCAGCTGAGGACACAAGTGTGTTTTGCAGGGAGGACAGGCAACGAGGTTCCCTGCCGATGGGCCTGCCGCAGGCAGGATGGCCTTAGGCAGATCTTAGCTGCCATCATCCTGTGGGTATGGGGTGGCATGGGGTGAGGGCACAGCTCAGGGCTTCTGCTGCGAGTTCAGGACAGAGATGAGAACACGGGCCCCTCACCCCCGGGGCACCAGATGGGGGCACTCTCCCCATTCTTTCTGTGTAAGAACATGGACTCGCAGTAAAACCACCTCCTGGGAACTGGCCCAGCCACCCGGTTCCAGACAGACAGAGAAGTGGTGCGGGCTTGGATCTCCAAGTGGCTAAAGCATCCTGAGTCACTGAGCCAGTTTTGGTTGATTGGCCTGAAGCTGCCCAAGCCCCCAGCACAAAATCCATCATCAGCCTCTGAGCCTGTTCTACCGACGTACAATTCCAGCCTTCTTTCACTGTGACGTAGAGTTCTGACCAATGACGTGAGTTACTTTTACATTGAGCAGGTGGACACGGGGGACTGGCCGTCACCCCCATGGCCTCGCCAGCGTCCACCCGGTCCCTCCCCGACAGACCATCTAGGAACCCCCATCAGCTCCCCCTCTGCTGGCGCCATCGGCCCCCCCACTCTGGGGCCCACTGAGCCCCCATGTGATCTTTGCTGCCGGACACAAGCCATTTCAGGAGCACTGTCACGGCAGCCTGCCTGCGTTCACAGTGCCCCCTCTGAAACACCCGGGGCCACGGCCGTCGGCACGGTCACTGTTCAGCTGTAAACTGGTCTTCGTTGTCTATAACTCGCCGCACCTCCATGAGGGAGCGGCAGGGTGGACTTGAGCACCCCGCTCTTGTGGAATTCCACAGCTGCTTCCCTGGGGTCCCCATGTGTGGGGCTGGGTGAGCCCCGCACCGCCATGCTTCCTCGTGCACAGGACCGATGGCCCACGTGGGAGAACACTCTGAGTCACGATGAAGAGGCAGTTTCCTCAGAGGTTTGAGATTGTGCAGGCCCCCAAGGCCCCACGGGCTGGCAAGCTGGGAGGAATCGGGTTACCTGCCCCTGAGACAGACCTGGAGGCGGAGGCTGACACCTGATGTGAAGGCCAGAGCTGAGCGGACAGTGAAGGAAGAGCAGCTCATTCATGAGACAGAGCGAGTTCTGGACAGAACAGGCGTCTTTGTGTAACCACGTTCTGCTCTCTTTTCCTGTCTTGGTGCAAAACAGCGGTAGATCTGTGTGTCCAAACCTGCTCAGAGGAAGCTAGGGAGCAGCGACTAACATTGGGAGTGAGCCTACAGACGCAGAATTAATCAGACGAGTTTAGCCCTGAGAGCAGCTGAACATGCATGGAACCACGTTGGGGTTTGGATTCAGGGGTTTTCGTTTTTATTTGAGAATCAGCCATTTGCTGGGCAAGCTATACCGGGGGAAAGGAGGGAAAAAATGACCCCCGTCCGTGGAGCCATCCGCATTGGTGCCAGAGGCGGGACAGAGAATACTGAAGCCAGATTTTTTGATTCTCTGACCCCCTCAGCTTCTCCTGGGCTGTACCTGCCCAGATAAGAAGTTTACGAGCTAGTTTAAGACCGTGGGGTCCCCATGATCTCTCAGTTACGGAATCATGCCCACTCTGGGCTCCCCAAAAAAACTATGACTAAGAATGAAGATGGCTCTTAGCCCTTCTCCTTGTTCCCAAGGGGTTTTTAGCTTGTCGCCCTGGTTTTCCCCATTTGCTGCTCTTGACAGACAGCGGGCTGGAGGACTGAGACATCACCATGCTCCAGGGGCAAGAAGGACCCCACATCTTGCAGCCACCTGAACCTGCAGCAGGTGACTCACAGAACATGTGGTCTTTATTGTGGTGGAGCCTAGTTCGGAGGTACTGTAGCCAAGTCACCAAGTTGCTTGTATCTGTGGCCTTCTGCCCAGAGCAAGTGGGCTTCCTGATGGAGCACTGAGCCCACCACCGTGTCACATAAAAGGCGCCGGAAGACTGAATCTACTCCCCGTCTCATGGAATGTGCCAAAATGCTGAGCCCACTGCCCTGCTGCACGCAAGGTGCAAGGTACTAGAGCACCAAGCCCACCACCCTGTTTCATGGAAGGTGTTAGAAGGCCGAGCCCACTGTCTCACCTCATGGAAGATGCTAGAACACTGAGACCACCTCTCCACCTCACAGAAGGTGCTTCTGGCCTGAGGAGGTGCGCAAGGACCCCGAGGGAAGCTGGTCTCTGTACCACCCCTGCCCAAGCACTGTGCCCAGCAAAGGGGCAGTTTGTGAACCCCAGGAGCCCTGCGGGTTACCCAGCATCCCCCCAGTCACCTGAGGCCAAGAGTGCCAGAAGGTTTGGTGTCCCCTCTTACCTCCACTGCAACAGAAGATCAGACTTTAACTCATGCTTCCCCAGCCAGCCTAAATAAACTTTGTCTTATTAACCAAAGTGTCACTAAGTCCACCCCAAATCTCTGTGCATTACAGCCTGTCTAGTGTTCTTCGTAACACCAACTCTTCCAGAGTCGTGGAGGATTTATGTCCTGGTTATGGTGTTCAGGGACCTGGTTAATAAATCCACGTTCACCCCTCTATTTAACTTAGGATTTGACATTCTCCGATCATAGGACACCCTCATTATCATCTTTGTAGACCGAAGGGACCCACCAGTGCTCAGGCTGTTTGTGGGACCGGGGGTGAGGGCTACCCCACTGTGTAACCCTGGGTCATAGTTACAACAGAGCCTCGCTGAGCCTTTGTTCTGAAAGCTCTAGCAATTGTGTATGTAATTCTAACCAGATAGATTTGTGCTAACCATAGATTCACAGCCATGGAAACACTATGGGCAGTCATACTCTGTCCTGTACGGTTGTCGTGAGTCAGAACTGACTTGATAGCAATGGGCTGGGTTTTATGTATTGGTAACATGTGGGTTGTAATGCACAGATTATAATGTATAGGTCATAATGTATGAGTTATAATGTGCAGGTTATAATGCAGGTAACAATGTACAGGTTATAATGTGTAGGTTACAATGTATAGGTCAAAGCGTGTAGGTCACAATGTATAGGTTACAAAGTGTAGATTACAATGTATAGGTTATAATGTGTCGGTTACTCTGTGTAGGTTACAATGTGTAGGCTATACTGGACCTGTTGACTGCATACTTGCTGAGTCCAGCTTTGTCCGGGCAGCTGGGGAGGGGATCCAAGCAAAGGCACAGAACCCGTAGTTGGGAGCCACAGCCTTCAGAGGGTGACCGGCCCCCCTCTTGCCCCCTCTGTTCCCATGGAGCCTCCCCAGCCCTCAGACATGATTGTGTCGTGAATACCGACTGTAAGCTGTGCCTGGCTGCTGGGTGCATTCTTTCTTGTGTGTCTCTCTCGGCAGGCATCACCCGACTGGACGACCAGATATTCCTCAATAGGAACCCAGGAGTCCCCTCAGTGGTCAAGTTCCACCCATTCACACCGTGTGTCGCCGTGGCTGACAAAGACAGTATCTGGTACACCTGTGCTAATCGGGGCTTCATTTTCTCGTTAGTGGCTAACTCCCGAGAGTCCATTCCTCCCATGCCTTTATCTGGCGAGGGCCCTGCAGCCCCTTGCGTTGTTTCACATAGAGGGTCTTGGGAACGTGCTGAGAAACGTCCCTGACCATGCTCTCCTGGCATTGCTGGGTCCCAGTGGCCTCTGCTCTTACCACGTTCCTAAGGGGCATCAGAGTCAGGACGGGGGCTTAGGGCAGAGATGGGAGCGTCACGTTCCAGAGATGAGAGTCGTCCTGCGTAGACACAAAGGCACAGTGCTTACCGCAGTCTCCGCGAGACAGAACATATTTAGAGGGACGCGCTCCAGGGCCTCCCTTACCCTCTTCTCTGCAGACACAGGTGTGTGGTGGAGGACTACTGATGATAAGACACTGAGGCCCCGAGGGGAAAACCAAGTTTAATGAATAACAGATGTCGCCCGTGTGATTGAGAAAGGACACGGGGAGGCTCTCACGGCTGGGGTAGTCCTCACCTCCATTTCTCGTTCCCTTAAGTTTCTGGGACTGGGAGAAAGGGGAGAAGCTGGATTACTTCCACAATGGGAATCCTCGGTACACCAGGGTCACCGCCATGGAGTACCTGAATGGCCAGGACTGCTCACTCCTGCTGACGGCCACCGGTGAGTAGGTTTACACGGCCAGGAGGCCTCCCTGAAGGGCCCACAGGGAGGAGAGGAGGGGACCCCTCGTCCCTGCTGGTGCTGCCCCCAGACACACAGGTGGAAGACTACGGGCAAGGAAGGACACAGGTGTGAGGATCACTGACTGCCACGTGGAGAGCACGTGAGGCCTGGCAGAGGTGCACAGTCTCCCTTCTCTCCTTCCCCAGACGACGGCGCCATCAGGGTCTGGAAGAACTTTGCTGACTTGGAGAAGAACCCCGAAATGGTGACTGCGTGGCAGGGGCTCTCAGACATGCTGCCGACAACGCGAGGTGGGTCAGCCTGCCCACCAGGCCGCCAGAGCCAGGTCCACATCCCTCTTGGGGAGGCCCCTGCAGGGTCTCACGTGCCCCTCACGTCCCTCTGAAGCCAGGCAACCACACAGACCTGGGGTACTCACCCCACTCTCCCTGCAGTCAGCAACCTGGGTCACGGTGCGGCTGTGGGAGGCCACCAGCTCCCACCCACATTCTCAGATGGAAGTTGTGTCTTGCTTGGAACAGCATTGCAGCTGGCAGGCCCAAAGGACCTGCACTAATGCTCTCTGTGCCCCAAAGAGGCATTGCAGGCAAAGCTGACTCCTGTTTGGTGTGATCGCATGCAGAGAGGGCCTGCTGGTTTGTCTTCCTTTGCTTTGGGCAGGGGGCCGAGTGGACCTGTCGCTGGCCTTACAGCAGGGTCAAGGCCAGGTGGCGGCCACTCCCCTGCCCCACCACAATGCTCTGGGCACAGCTTTGCACCTGCTCGCGCTCTCGGCGGCTGCTCTCCTTGCTTGCTCTCAGGTTTGGGGGGCATCACTGTGCTGAGCCACAGCCCACTGGTGCTCAGCAACCTCCACCTCGGACTCCAGGCCCAGACACCCATGGCTTCCCAGGGAGACACCCTACCACCAGGAATGGCTTTTGGGGGTGTTGTCTCCTCACATGGTCATAAAGCCCTCAGGATTTCATGAGACGGAAGTTAAAACACCCACCCCGCCACCACCACCATTTTGGGGTGAGAAGCCGGCACGTCTGCCCAGCTTTCATGCTGCGTCCCTGTATGTGTGCAGGCCACCCTCTGTCCAGCGGCAGCGGCTCTCAGGGCCTGTGGGTCCCCAAGGCAGCACAGAGCCTTCTGCGCAAAGAGAAAGGAGAGGCCCCAACGTCAGTCAGGCTCTGGAAGACTCTGTCCTCCACATGGCCCTGTACCTTCCCAACCCTGCCCCCGCTGTTTCCTTCAGCTGCAAATCCAGGCAAAAGTCTAGGCCTCCTGTGAAGGATGGTGTGTGCAGGGAGGTGGGGAGGGAACGTTTTCTCAACAAAGCTCGGAGAACACGGCATGAAGTGGGCTGAAAGTTTTTAGAAAGTGCGACCTCAGAGGGTGACAGTGGCTCGTCCCTGTGGAGCTTCTCATCCCGACTTCTCACTGGCTGCCCGCCGAGCGGCTGTCTGGGCTCCTTGTCTGAGAAGATGCCCTGATCCCATCACTTTTGGGGGAGAGAGGACACCATCTCGGGCAGGACACCCTCCCTGCTCCCAGAAGTCTGTGACACCTGTGGAGTTACTCCATCTTCCAAAGTGCATGCACACACGCATGTACATACAGAGCCTGGAGACACGCAAACATCTGGGGACACACACTCTGGGACACACACATACATGTACACACAGCCTGGGGACACATGCATTCACACACACATACACACTCATCTGGGGACACAGAGCCTGGGGACACACACTCACATACACATGCACACTCATCTGAGGACACACACGTGTACACAGATCTTGAGGGCACACACGCACACACTCATCTGGAGACACATGCATGTACACAGAGCCTGGGGACACATGCATGCACACACTCATCTGGGGACACACACATACATCTACACAGAGCCTGGGAGCACACACACATGCACACACATCTGGAGACACATGTACACAGAGCCTGGGGGAACACATATACTCACATACACACATGCACACACTCATCTTGGGATACACACATACATGTACACAGATCCTGGGGGCACACACATACACACGCTCAGACATGCACACATACATATACACGTGTACACACAGAGCCTGGGGACACACACGTGTGCACAGATGTGCAGATGTACGTGTACTCACAGAGCCTGAACACGCACACACATGCCCTTGCTCGTCTGAAACAGTCCCGCTCACAGGCTCCTACACACCCCACCAGTGGCTGGAGAGTGGGTTGGTCCTGGCCCCAGACCTCGGAGCTCTGTGCCAGGCTCTAAGTGGAGCCTCATGCAGTTCCTGGACAGCCACACAAACCCTGAGGCTCCTTGTTGAGGCTCTGCCTCAAGCAAAGACCCACAGGCCTCTTTTGCAAGGGCCCAGCCCTGCAGCCTCTTCAATGGGAAGGCCCCTCTCGCCTGTGCTCACCTGGCCGGCTGTGGGCTCCAGGAGCTGCCCCCACTCAGGCCCACCCCAGGTCCCAGGATCCCACGACTCAGAGGGTCCCCGTTGTTCCCCACCATGGCCCAGGACAAACTGCACGTTTCTACCATTAACCCCCCAGCTGACTGTGCCTCTCCCCCATGAGCCCGCCTACACCAGCCTGGCAGGCGGCACTGACGGCAGCTGGGCACATGTGTCCCCCGAGTTGTGGCCTCTGCCGAGCTCCCGCTCATAGATGCTGAGGTCGCGTTAGTCTTCGTCACACGTGTGCCGGGCCGCAGCCCACCCATGGGGGTGGCCATTTCTCCAGGCTCGCCTTCTGTCTGCTCCTTTCTGCCTCCCCCCACTCTGCGGTCATTCTAACTGGTTTGGTGTGCCCGTGTGACTTTGGCTAACTCTGCTCCAGCTGACCATCTGGCTTGTGCGCCCATCCCCCGCCCGTGTCTCCTCGCAGGTCTGGCTCGAAAGGTTTCCATCTGTCTTGACAGCAGTAAGCAGGGAGGTGAGTGGTTCTTCCCCTTCCTGTGGCCAGGGGTCAGGGGCCAGGGCTGTCACCTGTGCTGTCCTCAGGAGCTGTCCCCTCTGCTGTCCTCGGGGGCTGTCCCCTCTGCTGTCCTCGGGGTCTCTTCTTGGGGCCAGGGGCTAGGGCTGTCCCCTGTGCTATCCTTGGGGGCTCTTCCTGTGGCTAGGGGCCGGGGGTCAGGGCTGTCCCCTGTGCTGTCCTCAGGGGCTCTTCTTGTGGCCAGGGGCCAGGGGCCCGGGCTGTCCCCTGTGCTGCCCTCGGGGGCTCTTCATGTGGCCAGGGGCTGGGGGCCAGGGCTGTCCCCTGTGCTGTCCTCAGGGGCTGTCCCCTCTGCTTGGGGGCATTTGTTCTCGGTGTGCAGGTGTGGGGGGCCAGGGCTGGGCCTCTCCCGGGTGCCTACCTCCATCTCTATGGCCCTCCTCCAGGCTGTCCCCCCACCCCACACTGAAACAACATCAGGCTTTGAGCACACAGACTTCATGAGGTGAGGTAGTAGCTTGTGAGGCTCTAAGAAGACATCTTAAAGAAAGATCTATCTAGAAAGACTCCCTGCCATCAGATCTGAACCTGAGGTCTCTCAGGCTCTCTGGGCTCCAAGTTTTCACCGGCAGATGAGCCAGCTCAGCTCCAGGCCCCCTTCTCTCCACCTTGCCTGGCTCCTGGGTGTCTGCTGCATCTGGGAATCTAGTCTTCTCGTCTGCCCCACTCACTTCCCTGCCAGTCCAAGTGTGGAGACGTCTGATTTAGTCCTGGAACAAGGCCGTCAGTTCATCCCTAGCAGGTCCACATCCGATAGGATGGCCCACGCTGCAGACAAGCTCCCGGGAAGCTCAGCCTGTCGTGATTACAACAGAGAAGCTGTGTTTTCCTACCTAGACTTCCCAAACAGAACCCATCGTTTTCAGAATATGAGGCAAAGTCACCCAAAGCCTCTGTTTCCCCTGAAAAATCCACGTGTAAATGTGATCGTTACCAAGACACCCGTCTCACTCCTGCCGCTGGGTGTTGTTAGGTACTGTCCAGTCAGTTCTGATTCATAGCGACCCTGTGTACAACAGAACCAAACACTGCCCTGTCCTGCACCATCCTCACAATCTTTGCTATATTTGAGCCCATTGCTGCAGCCACTGTGTCAATTCATCTCATCGTGGGTCTTCCTCTTTTTCAATGACATTCTACTTTACCAAGCATGATGTCCTTCTCCAGGGACTGATTCCTCCTGATAACATGTCCAAAGTATGTGAGATATAGGCTTGCCACCCTCGCTTCTGTGGAGCATTCTGGCTGTACTTCCTCCAAGACAGATTTGTTCGTTCTTCTGGCAGTCCATGGTACATTCAGTATTCTTTGCTAATAATTGAAAGGCATGGGTTCTTCTTCGGTCTTTCTTATTCACTGTCCAGCTTTCACTTGCATATGAGGCAATTGAAAATATCATTGCTTGGGTCAGGCGCACCTTAGTCCCTAAAGTGACGTCTTTGCTTTTTAACACTTTAAAGAGGTCTTTTGCAGCAGATCTGCCCAATACAATATGTCATTTGATTTCTTGACTGCTGCTTCCATGGGCATTTATTGTGGATCCAAGTGAAATGAAAATCCTTGACAACTTCAGTCTTTCCTCCATTTATCATGATGTCGCTCATTGGTCCTGTTGTGAGGATTTGTGTTTTCTTCATGCTGAGGTGTAACCCGTACTGAAGGCTGTAGTCTTTGATCTTCACCAGTAAGCACTTGAAGTCCTCTTCTCTCAGGTACTCAAGGTTAAAACTGGGCCAACAGACTTAGTGTGTAAGGCCACACTAAGCAGTCTTGCTGCGTAGGAGCATCATGAGGTGATAACGGCCTCGCTAACCAGCCAGCAAGTAGACTCCCGAACCTTCATTTGCAGAACCCTGAGTTCCAAGGCTCCGTCAGCCTTCTAGTAGGGTTTTCTTGTCCTAGTCCGTCTTTCAGTCGCTCTTTGCTGGGGGTACAAATGGCTTCAGGCAAGAAGGCAGGCAGCCTCAAGTGAGCAGGTTACTACGTAGTCAGAATTACATGGAAGTGTCCCATGAAGTTGGAAACGAAGCTCCATTGACCTTGGCAACTCACATTACAACCTTTTATAAAGAGTTCTTACGTTACAAAGTTCCAATGAAGGAAAAGTAGTTAGAAAAGGGAAAACTCAGGTTTGACTTGATCTTCATCTCTATAAAAAAAAAAGTACAGAGACTATTAACATTAACCCTCTAATCTCCAGACAGGAAGAGCCAAACAAAAGTGGAAACAGCTTCCATGTCAACGAGAGAAGCCTGTGGTTGTTATAAGAAGGGCTTGTCTCTGGAGGAGCCTGGGCAGGAGCTTCTCAGAGAGACAGCAGGAAAAGCTGAGGCCCTTCCCTTTGTAGGCGTCGACTAGGCACTTGGAAGCTGGGCATTAGTGTCAAGGGACAGTCTGCCCTTCTTTCATCCCGCCCCCACTGTGAGGACCCCAGCCCTAGCCCAGGAGCAAACACCCCCACCCGCAGCCCTGTGAGTGAGGAGCAGTACCCCCGGCATCCAAGTGTGAGCTCAACACCTCCTGGTCAGCTATGAACTCACATGAACCAGGTGTAGCCTGAGCCCAGGCGAGGTCTTTGCCCAGCCTAAGGCAGCCAACACTGGTTATGGCACAGCCTGGGGATTCGGGGTCCGGGCATGGCTCAGCGGATGGTTCTCGCTCAGGGTCCCTCCTGGGCTGTGGTCAAGCTGTCGGCAGAGCAGCAGTCACTGGAGCCTGGGGTCCCCTCCAAGCTCCCTCCATGGTATGGTGGCCACCAGCCTTGTTGTCACCACCTGGCCTCCCAGGGCTGCCTGTGGGTCCTCACACCCAGCGGCTGGCTTCCCAAGCTCTTGATTCAAGACAGCACCTGGTCATCTTTATGTTAAGGAAGAAGTGGCTGTTTAGCCAGAACACATACAGGACGAGTGGACCTGTGTCCAGGGTGAAGCTGGGTGGAGACAGGAGTCTCCCACACCGTGTGCTGGGGACACCGAGGGCAGTGAGCTTGACCGTCAGGCCCGGATAAGTACTGGGCCCGCCTAGCTGGGACTCAGTCCCACACATAGCCAGTCCCCCGCCCATCAGCTGTCATTGGGGGTGAGGACAGACAGCAAACTCATTCACCTTTAGGAATACAGGGACCTGCACAGACAAGGCAGGATAGGGTGCCCCTCTGACCGGGGAATGGAATGGGAATGCCAACAGGAGAGGCCAGGGAGCAGAGCAAATAAGAGGGGTTCTCACCACTGTGTTCACCCTCCCCCTGGGGCTGGAGGACTGAGGGGACCCCTGAGGAGGTTTGAGAGGGGCTGAAGTGGCAGGAGGGTCCGTAGTCCTTCGAGGTTGTGATGTTTTTCCATTGAGTTCTCCCAGAATCACAGCCGCCTCCTGTGTCCCTCCGCTTCTCCTGTATGGGGGAGATGCCACTTGCTTTATCGTCTTTTACAAACTTGCTGTGAGCCCCGGAGCCTCCTTCCGCTATGTGTAGAATACAGAAAGACGGACAGCTGGGGGCTGTGCAGCTGGCCACTGCCACCTCCACACTCCTGTCCACACTGCAGGGTTAGGCAGACCCCCCTCCAAACCCTCAGAGAGCCAGAGGGGCGCGGCAGGAGCCAAGGAGGACTTTTGGGGGGGGGGAAGGGAAGTGTAAAGCAGGCCACTGCCTTCACCCCACAGTTTGTGGGTTAGTCTGTTAAATTGGCTTCCTGAGAAGGGGGCTCATTGCCTTAGGAAACCCTGGGGCATGATTCCACCCCTGCAGTTAGGAATTTTCCTGAGGCCCTGCTCCCGAGGAGGCAGGTGTTGGCCTGTTCGTCAGGAGGGATGCTACTGGAAAGGTCCCCTGTGAGTCATGATCACACATGCACCCCACGCTCTGTGGGATGACAGTCGCTGTCATGGATTGAATTGTGTCCCCCAAAAATATGTGCCAACTTGGTTAGGCCATGATTCCCAGTATTGTGTGATTGTCCACCATTTTGTCATCTGATGCAGTTTCCCTGTGTGTTGTGAATCCTATCACTGTGATGTAGTGAGATGGATTAGTGGCAGTTCTACTGATGAGATCTACAAGATTAGATAGTGTCTTAAGGCAATCTCTTTTGAGATATAAAAGAGAGAAGCGAGCAGAGAGACGGGGGACCTCATACCACCAAGAAAGCAGTGCCGGGAGCAGAGCAGGTCCTTTGGACCTGAGGTTTCTGCACAGGGAAGCTCCTAGACCAAGGGAAGATTGATGACACGAATTTTCCTCCAGACTTGACAGAGAGACAAAGCCTTCCCCTGAAGCTGACACCCTGAACTTGTACTTGTAGCCTACTAGACTGCAAGAGAATAAATTTCTCTTTGTTAAAGCCATCCACTTTTGGTATTTCTGTTATAGCAGCACTAGATGACCAAGACGATCGTGGAGTCCCCTGTCTATTCCAAGAGAGCCAGGCCCTTGAGCTCCGATGCGGCCTAGAGGGACCAAGAGGGACCTTCATTTTCTTGCCTTTGATGCCATTCTAGAGTCACCAGGCCTCAAAGGTCAAATGTGTATTACCACCTGTGTGAAATAACAGAACAGGCAAATGTGTAGGTTTATTAGCAGTAACGGAGGAGGGAAAGGGGGAGCATCGTCTGGGAAGCAGCGAGTTCCTGTTTGTGGTGTCGGGAAATTTGGCAATGTAGTTAATCACTAAATAGTACACCTGAAAAATGTTGACTTGGCAAATGCTGCACAGTGGTTAAGAGCTACTGCTGCTAAACAAAAGATCGGCAGTTCATACGCACCAGGCACTCGTTCAAAACCCTGTGGGGCAATTCTACTCTGTCCTATAGGGTCACTATGAGTCGGAATTGACTGAGTTCGGTTTTGTTTTTATTACGAGTGTTATAGATATAGATATTACAACAATTTAAAAAATGAAAAGGTGAATGCCTGAAGTCTAGAGCCCCCAGGCCCACAGTGTGCCCACAGTCCTGAAGGTGGCCTCAGGTATAGCTGAGATCTTGGAATTGTCAGCCCAGTCAGCTGTCAGGATGTGCACGGGGATCCCGGCCCATGCTTACATTGGAGGTGGGACCTGCCTGGTGGGTGCAAACACCCAGCGTGGAGCCACTGCCCGAGGCCCCGGGTGATGCCAGTGTCTGTCTATCTGTAGGAGCCGGGATGGTGGTGGACTGGGAGCAGGAGACCGGGCTCCTCATGAGCTCAGGGGACGTGCGAATCATCCGGATCTGGGATACGGACCGTGAGATGAAGGTGCAGGTAAGGGCGCCTGGAGCAGGCAGGGATGTGGGTGGGAAGGGGCTCCGATACCTGCCCACCTCTCTGGCCTCCTGGAGCTCAGCTCCACCTCAGCACCTGATCTGGGCAGAGCCCACCATCCACTCCACAAAGCAGACTCCTTCCCTAGCCATGAAGGACCGAGAAGGATGGTTGGTTCTGTGAGGTGAAGATCAGACATGTCTCCTCTCTCCAGCCTTTTGACCAATTCTGACACCAGCCGTCCCTCCCACTTTCTACGTCTGTGCTGGGTTCAATAATTTGTTGCGATGGTCACACAGCACTCATAGATAATACTCACAGTTAAGGGGTTTATTAGGAAAGTAACAAGTTAAAATTCAGGATCAGAAATGACTCAGGATACAGTTCTTCGGTCAGGAAAGCTTCTTCTCAGTCGTGTCCGTAGGCAGCTATCTCTCTCTGGCTCTCGGCCCCTCAGCCTGGCCTCTGCCCTGCTCGGACAAGTGTTACAAGTCTGTTTAGCTCTGTCAGTAAGTCCCCAGGGGCACCCCACTCCACCAGTAAGCCTCGACCCTAAGGCACTCAGCTCTCTCGCTCTGTGGGCCGGGAAGTCTACCACGCCCTCTCCTGCTGATCTCCTGGTCCTGGTGCCGCCATTTCTCTGCCGCTGCCTCTCACCATCTCGTGCCATCTCTTATGTTACAGCTCTCTCTGTTTGTCTCCTGGGTCTAAGAGGTTCTTCACGGGGGGATCCCGAGTCCAAAGGACATCCTCCAATCCCGTCTCTTCTGCTTGGGGGTAGTTAGGTACCCCCCTGCTCTGGGTTTGGCTCTCTTTAAGCATGTGGGGATGGCAAATTGACCTTATTTGCATGGTCCCACCCCCACAGAGTTCCGTGCACCTTATTTGCATTAGCAGCAAGCTGTCCAATCCCTTTGGTGAGCCACAAGCACCTCATTTGCTGCACCTTGACTCCAAGGGGACACCAGGTCATGGCAGCAGAGGCCAGGCTGCAGCCACGGAGGGGCCCTGCCATCCAGGGCCCACACAGGGGTTGTACAAAAAGCCCTCTCCTGCCTCGCCTCTTCCCACCCCACCGAGAGAGACCACTCTGCTTCTTCGTGAGCTGTCCACCAGGCAGATGAGGGGAACGGCATGGCCCAGCTGAATCGGAGGGCAGAGGGTGAACGGGGACATGGGCCTGGAGGGCTCCCAGGCCAACAACAGTGCACTTCCGTTCACCGCCCCAGATGAAAACTGTTATTCCTTCTCACTGTTATTTCCTCGGGACAGCAGGTAGCACTTTACTACTGTGTGTGTGGTGTATATGTGGGGGGGCGTGTGTGTGGTATGTATGTGGAGGGGCATGTGTGTGTGGTGAATATGTGGGGGGGCATGTGTGTGTGGTATATATGTGGGGGACATGTGTGTGTGGTATATATGTGGGGGGGCGTGTGTGTGTGGTGTATGTGGGGGGCGTGTGTGTGATGTATGTGGGGGGCGTGTATGTGTGTGGTATATATGTGGGGGGCATGTGTGTGTGGTATATGTGGGGGGCACGTGTGTGGTGTATGTAGGGGGCATGTGTGTGTGGTATATATGTGGGGGGCATGTGTGTGTATATGTGGGGGGCATGTGTGTGTGGTGTATGTGGGGGGCGTGTATGTGTGTGGTGTATATGTGGGGGGCATGTGTATGTGGGGGACATGTGTGTGGTGTATGTGGGGGGGCATGTGTGTGTGGTGTATATGTGGGGGGCATGTGTGTGGTGTATGTGGAGGGCGTGTATGTGTGTGGTGTATATGTGGGGGGGCATGTGTGTGGTGTATGTGGGGGGCATGTGTGTGTGGTTTATGTGTGGGGGACGTGTATGTGTGTAATGTATATGTGGGGGAGTGTGTGTGGTGTATATGGGGGGGTGTATGTGTGTGGTTTATATGGGGGCGTGTGTATGTGTCTGGTTTATATGTGAGATATGTGTATGTGTGTGGTGTATATGTGGGGGACATGTATGTGTGTGATGTAAATGTGAGGGTCATGTGTATGTATAGGGTGTGTGTGTGACAGATGTGTATATGTATGTGTGTGGTGTGTCTGAATTGGTGTGGTTTATGTGCACGCATGTGTATGTACATATATACAGAATGTATGTATATGTGGGGTATATGTGTGTAGTGTGTATATATATGGATGTGTGTATGGTGTATGTATTTGTGTGGTATATGTATGTCTGTATATGTGTGGTGTGTGTGTGTGTGTACATGTGTGGTGTGTGTGTGGTATGTATATCTGTGTGGTGTGTGTATATGTGTGTGCCCTGTGTGTATGTGTGGTGTGTACGTGTATGATGTGTGTGTATGTGTGTGGTGTATTTGTGTGGTGTGTGTCTATGATGTGTGTGTATGGTGTGTGTGGTGTGTGTGTATATAGTGTGTGTGTTTATATGTGCTATGTGTTTGTATGTGTAGCATTTGTAGTGTGTATATGGGGTATGTGTGTGTGGGCATGTGCAGAACCAGCTCCCTGGGTTTCCCCAGCCTTGCGTGACCACTGAAGTCACTGCAGTTAGCCCCTCTGTCCCGTTCTCATGCCCCACAAGGGCCCTGCCCAACTTGACTCCCACTTTCTCTTGGGAAAACTCTTTTACCATCTGGAAAGGGTGGCATGAGAGGGTCCCCCTTCTCTGTACAAGACACAGGCCCAGGCACAGATGGAGGCCCCTCACCACCTGCCCCAGGGCTTCAAACCAGTTCATCCAGGTTCTGAGAATTTACATTTCTAAGAATTCCCAGGCAATGTAATGCTGCTGGTTAGGGACCAATTCTGAGAAGCACTGTTGTTGTTGTCAGGTGCCCTCAAGTTGGTTCTCATAGCGACCCTACATACCACAGAACGAAACACTGCCCAGTCCTGCACCATCCTCACAATTGTTGTTTTGCTTCAGCCCATTGTTGCAGCCACTGTGTCAGTCCATCTCGTCGAGGGTCTTCTTTTCCACTGACCCTGTACTTTACCAAGCATGATGTCCTTCTCCAGGGACTGATCCCTCCTGACAACATGTAATAGATGTGTGCAGCTGTTTCTTCTCATTTTGAGTCACACCACATCAGCAAATGAAGGTCCCGAAAGCTTGACTCCATCCACGTCATTAAGGTCGATTCTACTTTGAGGAGGCAGCTCTTCCCCAGTCATCTTTTAAGTGCCTTCCACCCTGGGGGGCTCATCTCCCAGCACTATATCAGACAATGTTCCGCTGCTATTCATAAGGTTTTCACTGGCTAATGCTTTTCAGAAGTAGACTGCCGGGTCCTTCTCCCTAGTCTGTCTTAGTCTGGAAACTCAGCTGGAACCTGTCCTCATGCGTGACCCTGCTGCTACCTGAATACCAGTGGCATAGCTTCCAGCATCATGGCAACACGCAAGCCCCCACAGTATGACAAACTGACAGACACGTGGGGCTGAGAACCACTACCAGAGCCAAACCCAAAAAAACTCAAACCCGTTGCCGTTGAGTGGATTCCCACTCATAGCGACAGTATAGGACAGAGTAGAACTGCCCCATAGTGTTTACAAGGAGCAGCTAGTGGATTTTGTCTTAGTCACCTAGTGCTGCTATAACAGAAATACCACAAGTGGATGGCTTTAACAAAGAAAAATTTATTTCTTCACAGTAAAATAGGCTAAAAGTCCAAATTCAGGATGTCAGTTCCAGGGGAAGCCTTCCTCTCTCTGTCAGCCTTCTCGTCAATCTTCCCCTGGACTAGGAGCATCTCTGTGCAGGGACCCCAAGTCCAAAGGACACGCTCTGCTCTGAGCACTGCCTTCTTGGTGATATGAGGCCCCCCACTCTCTGCTTGCTTCCCTTTCTTTTTATTTCTTGTAAGATAAAAGGTGGTGCAGGCCACAACCCAGGGAAACCCCTTTACACTGGATCAGGGATGTGACCTTAGTAAGGGTGTTACAACCCCACCCTAGTCCTCTTTAACATAAAATTACAATCACAAGATGGAGGACAACCACACAATACTGAGAATCATGACCCAGCCAAATTGATACACACATTCTGGGGGGACATAATTCAGTCTGTGACAGATTTGAACTGCTGACCTTTTGGTTAGTAGCTGAGCTCTTAACCACTGTGTCACCAGGGTTCCACTATAGAACAGTGGTTCTCAATGTTTATTACACACGAGAATCACCTGGGGATCTTGTTAACTTGTAGATTCTGATTCTGTGTATCTGGGGTCTGAACTGGAATCAGTTCAAGCCCTGGCCGCAACCTCAGTCAGTGGGTGCCCCCCCTTCTCTTTCTACCCCTGCCTGGCCTTGGGGGCCTCTGGAGGCCACGCCAGGAGTCTGAGGAGACAGCCCTCGTTGGGTGTCTGCACAGGCACTTAGGATAGGCCTTCACAGCCCCCTTGGTCTCTCACTGATGTGGCTCCATTATCCACTGTGTGGCATTCGTCCTCACATTGCCTGGCCAAGCCTCTGTGACAGGGAGCATCTTGTCCTTTGGGGCCTGTCCTTCAAGCTTGCTCTTTCTGCTAGTGTCCAATACCTGCCCGTCCTTCGCTGCCATTTATGGCCACCCAGGGAGGCGGGGGGTGGGTTATGAGCCAGAGCAACCTCTGAGCCTTTCTCACCTCGAGTTAGAGGTTTTAGAGGGACTGACGAGGATCCTCCTCCCGATGTGTACCTCATCTTTTTTTTAGAAAGAAGGGTGAAGTTGTGGGGAGGCTTAATTGGCACTGAAGCCCCACCCTACAGGGGTGTTTGCAGCCAGGAACCAGGGCAGGTGACAGGCTCTACCGCCTGGCGGGAGCATGGTGCCCCCAGCCCGCCGTTCACATGGAATGGCCGTAACTCAACTCTCCCGGCCCCCCAGACCACCCCTGCGACTGCCTGCTCCGTGGGGCCTGTGGTGGCTCCCCTGGGCGTGTGCAGGGAGCAGGCACCAAGGAAGGGTCAGTAGACCCATACAGGACCTGGCCCTCCCTGCCTCCCTGCAGGACATCCCCACGGGTGCCGACAGCTGTGTGACCAGCCTGTCCTGCGACTCCCACCGCTCCCTCATTGTGGCCGGCCTCGGTGATGGCTCCATCCGCGTCTATGACAGAAGGATGGCACTTAGCGAGTGGTAAGCTCCCCACACCCTCCAAGACGTGCAGTCAGCATCCACTCGGGTCCTGACTTGGCGAAACATGGCACTTCCCCAAGGTGTTCAAGCAGAGGGGCTTCCACCTACTGGCCAGGTGGCCACAGCCCCACAGCCCAGGCCCTGGAGAGCACAGGTCCTCCAAGCCAGGCGTGGGGGCGGGGTGCAGTGTCAGAAGCCATGGAGGGGTCTTGACCAGGTATGTGGTTCACCTGGAGCCCAGCAGGGTACCACCTCCCACCGCTCAGGATTGGGTGTTCGGAGACTTGAGGGTGGGCATAGGCTGAGCTGGGCCTGTGACTGTAGCTGAGTCTGCCGCTCGGCCCTGAGGCAGCGGGAACCATGGCCCCACTGACAGTGCGACATGTGCTTGGCGGGGCAGGTGGTACAGCTAAGAGGCTTCACCACCAGCCAGGGACCATCAGGTCAGGGGCCAGGGTCAGGAATGGTCAGATCAGGGCCTGGGGTCAGGGATGGTCAGGGACAGTCCAGTTGGGGCCCAAGGTCAGGGATAGCCAGGGACAGTTAGGTCGGGGTCCAGGGTCAGGGATGGTTAGGTCAGGGCCCAGGGTCAGGGACGGTCAGAGACAGTCAGGTCAAGGCCTGGGGTCAGACATGGGAACTGGGCTTCTGGACAGACAAGCCTGTTAACCTAGTGTTCTGGTAAGCGGGCCCGTGCGGAGGGCTGGAGCACAGCACGTGTATACACGTCAGCTGAGGGGAGCCCAGGGCCCCAAGACCCTCATGGGCAGACAGACAGGCTGAGCTGGGCTCAAGAGACCACAGGCTGGGGCGACAGCGAAGACACGGGCTGTCCAGAGGGAGGGAACGCCACAGGCTCGGGTATAGACCTGAAGAGGGGCAGTCTGTGGAGAACAGGGGAGGCTGGCCTGGCCATCCTGAGCACACAGCCCCGCCTACCAACCCCAGCCCAGCTACTCCGTGAGCCAATGTTGCTTCAAGCACAGGCCTGGTTCCTGTTTAAACCAAAGCCAAGTGCCATGGCTCCCTCCAGCTCACACAACCTGGGTCTAGACCACAGCAGCTGAAACAACAATCCACCTAACTCAGGGCTTTGGTGGGAGAGGTTGCACCGCCCTTACCCACCCTGTACCCCCCCACCCACTCAGCCCTGACCAGGCCTGCACCCCTTACCCATCTGGCCCTGTGCCCCCCACCCGTCCCTGCATCCCCCAGCCACCCAGTCCCATGCCCCTCAGCCCCACGCCCCCCACCTAACCAGGCCTCCCCCGCAGCCGTGTCATGACGTACCGCGAGCACACAGCCTGGGTGGTGAAGGCGCACCTGCAGAAGCACCCCGAGGGCCACATCATGAGCGTCAGGTGAGGAGCCTACAGGACACAGTTTGCTGGGAAACACAGCCACTCAAAGCCTGGCCTGCTGTTTACATGGCTGGGACTCAAGCACCGGATCCAGCCTTTCAGGGCAGTAATGAGCATCCATCTGGGGTGGCCACAGAGGTCAGGGTGCAGGGCAGGGGCTGGGCCCGTGGGTACACAGGGAGATTTCCTGGTGTCCTTCCCGGTCTCACACCGCCCAAGAGGAGGAGGGTGCAGTGGGCAGACCAGCCACAGGCTGCAGGACCCCACACCATCCCCAGCTGTCCACCCACAAACCCCCTTGGTGGCTCTGCCAGCGCTGCTGAAAGCAGCAGGTATTTGGTTGCCCATTAAAGGGATAAGGCGCAATTACCTGTCACAAGGCCACGTTCCTTCAAAGAAACGCTCTGTCCCATTTGTCATCTGAAAACAGTGCAGCTCTCGGGGCGGCCTCGCCGGGGCAGGGCAGGGCCCACGGCTCATCCCTGTGTCCCGCACGGGGCCCAGTCTCTGCTGCGGTCAGAGCAGGCAGCCCCTGCCCTCCTCTGCATCTGTGCGGCTGAGTCTTTCCAGACCCAGGGCTCCGGCTGGGCGGGAAACTCATAGTGCCAGGGCTCTGGGCTGGGGGGCCGCTCCCAGACATCAGGGCCTGTGGCATCCTGGGCTAAGCCCGTGGCATCACTGTTCCGTCTCAGCAGTGTCAAGGCCTGTGGAGTCGTGGGCTGAGCCTTTGGCATCACTTCCCCCTGGCAGTGTCAGGGCCTGTGGAATCGTGGGCTGAGCCCGTGGCCTCACTTCCCCCTGGCAGTGTCAAGGCCAGTGGAGCTGTGGGCTAATCCCGCGGCATCACTTCCCCCTCGGCAATGTCAGGGCCCGTGGAGTCATGGGCTGAGCCTGTGGCATCACTTCCCCATGGCAGTTTCAGGGCCAGTGAAGCTGTGGGCTGAGCCTGCAGCATCACTGTTCACCCTCAGCAGTGTCAGGGCCTGTGGAGTTGTGGGCTGAGCCCAGGGCATCACTGTTCCCCCTGGCAGTGTCAACGGGGATGTCCGATTTTTTGACCCCCGCATGCCGGAGTCGGTGAACGTGCTGCAGATCGTGAAGGGGCTGACGGCCCTGGACATCCACCCGCAGGCCAACCTCATCGCCTGGTAGGTGCCGCCCCCATGCCAGGACAGGCTGGAGAGATGTGATTGCCTGTCATCCGTGTCCACCCGCCCTTGGCTTTCCTGATGGCCCCGGCCCGGCCCCCAGGCGGGTGCAGTCGGCCCACCTGGGGATGAAGCCCGGTGCCTGAGACTGACCAGGGACAAGTCTGCTCCCAGCCTTCCCAACGGTGCAGACCTCGTCCCCGGGGGCTGTGGAGCCTCTCTCACTCGGATGCCCTGACATCTCTGTACCCCCCCTCCCCACCCCAGCGGCTCAATGAATCAGTTCACCGCCATCTACAACGGCAACGGGGAACTGATCAACAACATCAAGTACTACGACGGCTTCATGGGCCAGAGAGTGGGGGCCATCAGCTGCCTGGCCTTCCACCCGCACTGGGTCTGTACCTGTGCTGAAGGGGGGGAGGGGAGCACAGCACCCCTCACCCAGGTCCTGTTGCCCACTGCCCCCTCACCCCTGCTCTCTCTTGGGGTACAGCGTCCCCGGGTCCCCACCACCCCTCACCCCTGCTCTCTCTCAGGGTACAGCGTCCCTGGCTCCCCACTCCCCCTCACCCCTGCTCTTTCTTGGGGTACAGTGTCCCCAGCTCCCCACCGCCCCTCACCCCTGCTCTCTCTTGCAGCCTCACCTGGCAGTCGGGAGCAACGACTACTACATCTCCGTGTACTCTGTGGAGAAGCGCGTCAGATAGCGGCCGCGGCCAGGTCTCTGCCAGTGCTGCCCCGCAATGTACATAGAGAAGGAGCCGGAGCGCGGGGCCACCCGCATTCAGTCCTGACTGAGCTACTGGCATGAGGTGGCGTGCGCTCCGGCTCTGCTGAGATGTCCAGGAAGTCTGGGAGGGGAGGGCTAGTGCTGTCACTTTGGCCCAACAGCGAGGCTGCCACTCGGCTAAGAACACGGGACCCAGCCCTGTTGCATTTTTCTCCTGAGAGCTTACCTGGGGCAGCACGGGCATGCTGTTCTCCATCGATAGAGCAATGGCTGTAGACAGGCACCTGGATGGCCAGCTCGTGTCCTGGCAGACAGGCAGCCTGGAGCTCGGTGGCCCCTGTGCACCCGCTCTGGCCAAGACCCAACGAGCGAGCAAGCTAAGAGGAGGTGCTGCCCGCGTGCGCCCAGGAGCCCCCACAAGCAGGCAGAAAGAGGCGAGAGATGAGACCACGGAAGGGAAGGTGAAGATGCCTCCCTGAGCCACGTGTGTACCTGGGGCTCAGCGCCACTCCCAGTGGGCTAGCTCGCAGTCGCAGGTGGTAAGGACCACAGGCACCTCCTGTGGAGACCCCCGCTCCTGGGCAGGACTCATGGCATCCACAGCAGGAGCAGGGCCTGTGGCCCTGGACAGATAGGTCCCTGGTCATTCCGCCACCGCCTCGCCCTGTGGCTCCATTCTCTCTGAGGCACTGCTCTCCCCTGCCCATGCCTGGCACACGTGTGACATGTATGTGTGGGGACCACAGCCCCTCACTCAAGTCCACACACACGTACATATATGTGCTGGGACTACAGTCTCCTACCTGGTCCACCACATGTGTGCACAGGCATGCAGGCACCAGTACCTGTCCTACACGTGTGAACATGTATGTGAGAGCACCATGTTCCCCTGCCAGGCATGCACACGCATGTGGATACCAAGGCACGGCTAGATCCCCCAAAAGCACCTGTGGGTCAACAGCAGGCCGCATCCCTGAGTCACGCCCTCCAGCCCTTTGTCCCCATGCACTGTGTAACCAAAGCGTCTGGCCATCTGCCGTGCAGGAGAGCTCCTTGGTCATTGCTGTAGCGTGTGTCAGGTGTGTCGGGGGGTGTGTGCATGTGTGTGAGTCTGAGCGGATGTACATGCATGTGTGCATGTCAGTGTGAGCAGATGTGCACGTGTGTGTGTGAGTACGGGTGGGTGTGCACGTGTGTGTCAGTGCAGGCGGGTGTAAACGTATGTATGTATGTTGGTGTGGGTGGGTGTGTGCACATGAGTGCGTGTGTGAGCCGCGGGGAGCTGTGTGCTGACTCCCCAGGAGGGACCAGAGCCCCGGGCTGAGCAGCCATAGACACAGCACAGTGATGATCCCCCGGAAAGCGTTTCTCCCTCTTCCTGTGGGAATCGCCAGCACTCATTAGACAGGTGTGGGGTAAAAGGCCAAAAATGGTGGAATTATGAATAACAGTTGCCATGGGAAGTCTGCTCCCTGGTGTTTTGGATGACTGTTGTGCCCTCGCCCAGAGTGGCATTGGTTGGTGGGCCCAGCAGGCAGTCCTGGGCTGGGCACCGTAGCCTGGGTGTCTGTGTTGGAGCCGGGCAGCCATGTTCTGGGGGCAGAGCCTCGAGGAATCAGAAAGGCCACAAGAGACGCGGACCCCAGGATTCCAGGCAGGGCCACTAGCTCAGACAGCATTTGTCAGCTTGTAGGGTCCCAGGGGGTGGCCTGGGTCCTTCTGGAAGCCCAACTCTGCCCACAGACACTGACCTGGTAATAGCTGATTCACTGATCCTAACCTCATGCGCATTTGTTTGTTCTGAGACAAAACCATCCCTGCGAACTGCAGGCGGCACGCAGGGGAGGCCCCCACACCTCTGCTGCCTGTGGCCCATTGCCCACTTGGCCCTGCCGTCCCTCAGAGCCTGCGGGGGCCGGACAGGTGGGTGCATGTCTGTGCCAGGCAGGTGTTCAGGGCTGATGCGAAAACTCAATCATGAAGTTGACCAGGTGCGAGAAAGCACCGACCTAAAGGTTCACGTATCTCTATTTATTTTACCAAAATGCAAATTGAAAGACTTTGGAAACACACGGAACTGTGATGTGCAGTGAACAAGAAGGACAAGCTGTCAATAAACATGAATGCAGCGAGGACTGGCTGGGCTCTGTCTTTCAGGGAAAAGGTATGTCTGCCATGTTGGAGGCAAGTTGAATAGCTTTGCTCTGTCCCACTATGACCTTCCCCCCAAGGAGGCTCCGCTCCAGCCCTGCTGCAGGGGCAGGGGGGGCACATGGGGGCCCCTGGGTGCAGTCCTCTCTGCAGACAGCCAGGCCTGTCCCCGGGGGCCCCACCTCGGAGCTCTGGGCCTGGCGTGTCCCTCAGGCAATGTCCTTGTCCCTTGTCAACAGGAGTGGACAGAAAAAGGCGCTGACCTCTCTTCAGCAGCACTCCCAGCCCTGTGTGTAGACAGTTTGTCCAGGAAAACACCCAAATGGACAAGCAAAGTGACACGGCCTGAATGCCCTCCTACCTCATGTGCCCAGGCTCTGTGGCCTTGCAGCCGTCACCCAACTCCTGACCACTTCGTGGGCCACGGCCAGCCAGCAGAGCCTCCTTAGGGGTGGGGTGTTTCCACAGAGCCAGGAGTGGCCCTGGGGTCACTGCAGGGAGTGGGGAGTATTGCTGAGGGTGCCCAGGGTTGAGGGGCTGCACAGGCAGGCGAAAGGGGGTATGGACAGCGATGGCTGCCCAAGGGTCCTGTGGGTCATCTCGGTGGCCCTCACACCTCTCTCAGCCCTGGAGGCAGCAAGGGACAGCTCGGTCACCCCCAGAGAGAAGATAGAGGCTCAGGCAGCAGGAGCGGACCTAACCCATGCACCCTGACCAAGGCCACATGCAGAGACCCTGCTGCACCCCACGTGAGGGCTGGGGTGCACCCAGGGACAGGCCCATGGGGCTCTGCCCCTGAGAGAGAACTGGTGCACACTGCCCAGCACTGAGGCCGGCCACACCAGCGTCCCTGCCATGGCCACTGCTCAGGAGAGGGCTCGGAGCCACTATTGGCGAGGTCCCCGCCTGGAGAGGCTCATCTGTTCCCGGGACACGTCCTCACTCGCCAACATGTGCTGGCACCTCCAGCCCCGCGTGGCTCCTACATCACTGAGTACCTGTCTTCCCTTGTCCGCCAAATGCAAGAGCCAGCAACACAGGCGCATGGCGTGGGCATGGCCAGGGAAGGGTCCCAGGGGACAGCAGCCGCCCAGGGGCTGCGGGCATGGTGGGAGGAAAAGGCCAGGTCATGGGCACAGGGGGACCTTGAGGCCCTCGTGTCCCCAGGTGGAAGAGGCCCCTCTGCGTTATCTCCAGTGCTGCTGTGACAAGTCGCCCCAATGTTGCTAGCTCAGAACAGCACAGATTTGTCATGCAGTCTTGTGGAACAAATCCGAAATGTCATGGTGCTGGCAGGGCTGGTTCCTTCTGGAGGCTCCAGGGGAGGATCCATTTCCCTGCCTTTTCCAGCTTCCAGAGGCCGCCCGCATTCCTTGGCTCGTGGCCCCTCCACTTCAAAGCCAGCAGTGGCAATCCAGTCCTCTGACTCCCCTCCACTGCCTCCTGTTCCACGTTGTGCTCACAGAGGTCCCTGGTGGCACAGTTAATGGGCTCAACTACTAACCTACAAGTTGGCAGTTTGAACCTAATCGGTGGCTCTTAGGGAAAAAGACTGGTGATCAATGTCTATCAAGAAAACCCTATGGAGCAATTACAACGGTTTTGTGATGACATCAGGTCCACCCACATAATCTAAGACAGTCTCCCATCTCTAGGTCCACCACGAGCAACCTTGGCCCATCTGCACCCTTATTTCTGTCGCCACATCACCCAAACCGTTGACAGGTCTGGGAGCAGGATGGCTGACCACACGTTCTGTCTGTAGGCCGCAGGCCTAGGACCTCCCACCAAGCAGAGCCACCAGGCGGGGGTCAAGGGGAGCCCTGGGGGCAGACGGGAGGTGAGGCTGGGCTGGGTGGGGGCTGGCTGTCCTGTGCATGGTGGCTGGAGGAGGGAGTAGGCTAGGAGGGGCCGAGGCTGCCAGGGTGGGCACTGGCTGTCCTGCCTCGAGAGTGTCCATGGGTATGGGCAGCTGCCAGGTCCCAGGGTCTTTCAGGGCTTCAGGAGGTGGCTGTGGCACCAAGCCAGCTGGCCAGATGACCCGAAATCCAAGACTCCAGCCGCTGGATGGGGGGGGCTGGAAATGGAGGGGGTGGTTTTCATGGAAACCAGGAGATCAAATTCCGCAGGTCTCTAATTCCAAGAATCCAGTTTGTTTCAGGCAAGGATGCCGGCATGTGCTGTGTGGGGCGCTCCATTGAGAGAGTCATATTCTTCCCATTAGCATCTGCTTTTCTGTCACCAGGACTCAGGGACAAATTACGTGTACATGAAAAGGAGGGTCAGACCCAGGCCCCAAACCCTGCCCATACAGTTGGGACCCCCACTTCAGCCTGGCCAGGCAGCACATGGACGCTCCGGGGCCAGGCCGAGTGTTCCTCTGGGGGTCCCACCTGGTGTTTCGGGGCAGACACCCCTACCGTGCTCCCCGGGACCAGACGGTACCCACTGTCCCTGGACTAAAGTGACCCCGGCTCCAGGCCTTTCCCCGGTGCTCACGTCCACCTGGGCTGAGCTGGGTAGCCGGCCGATGGAGTGGGCACCGGACCCTCAGTGTCGAGCTGCCAGGGCCCTCAGTGGGGGTTACCCAAGTCAGAGCCACACATGGGTCCACCTCCCTGCTCGGGTGCTCCCAAACCCACTCCACATGGGAACAGGCCCCGCAGCTCCCAGGGGGCCATGGGCAAAATGTGCCCCGGACAAAGGGCACCTCTGCTGTCCCCACCCTGGCCTCAGTAAGCCCTGTCTGGAGGGTCCAAGCTTGGGAAGGCCCTGCCCTCCTCTGGGTGGAGTTGCAGGGGCCAGTGGCCTGTTGGTCAGAGGGAGGAAGTGGGGCCTGCAGAGCGAGCCGGGGGAGGAAAGCCCACAGTGAATTGAAGGCCCCGCCAGCCACACCCTCTGCCTTTCAATCCCGTTTCTTTCTTCCATGAGTGGCCCCTGGGAAGGATGTTAGCCGCCTCTGTGAACTGGAGGCCTCGTTGCCTCCCCCCAGGATGGCAAGTGAGTGGGTGAGACCCAGGGGCTGGAGGAGGCAGGTGGTGGGGTTGGAAGGACCGTGAGCCTCTCGTGGTCCTGGGCACCCCCCACCTCCTCATGGCTCAGGGCAGGCTGGCAGCCTGGCTGACGTCAGGGAAGAGGCCTAGAAATGTTAAAGTTAGGGTCTGTGTCAGCGCCGGGCTGGGTGGTCCCTAGGATATGGTAACCACTGGTACCCTCAGTAGCATCGGCTATTGATGCAGGTTCTGGATTTGCTGGGGAGCCAGGGTCTGCCTGCCTCCATGGATGTGGTTCAGTGAGGGGACTTTATGTTCCCAAAATAGGCCTGGGACTCGAGGGCACTTGCCCGTCCCAAACCCTGGGGGCCAACGTGAAGCCCCATTGAGGCCATGGAGCCAGGATGCCACACCCATCTTGGAAACAAAGGGGTCTTTGCTCTTTGGGATGGGCTCGATTCACCCCGTCTGGTCAGTAGAGTCTTCCAGAGCTGGCCTTTCGAACCCCAGCCGGGCTCTGTTTCTGTGGGAAGAAGAAAACTTATGGGTTTGGAGCCCCCTGTTTAGGGTGAACTCTGCCAGCCTCGTGGTCCAAACCCAGCCCCCAGGGAGGGGACAGCATGCTGCGTTGGGAGGGGGAGACACCGGCAAAGGGAAGCCAGTTCACGAGCGAGTTGGCTTCACCCTTCCGCCCACATCTCAAGGGGCTACCTCTGCACACCCCAGGCCTGGCTCACAGACCCTGGACTGGCCTCCTGAGGCGGCTGAATCAAGTCCCCAAACAACAGGCATTTGTTCTCTCACAGCCTGGAGATTAAAAAAAAGGAGCTGCCAGTGAGTCAATTCCAACTCCCAACAACCTATAAGGACAGAGTAGAACCACCCCACAGAGTTTCCCAGGAGTGGCTGGTGGATTCGAACTGCCAACTTTTTGGTTAGCAACCAAGCTCTTACCTACTACACCACCAGGGCTCCTTCTGGAGGTTAGCAGTCTGAATTCAAGGAGTGGGGAGGGCCATGCTCTCTCCCAAGGCTCTAGGGGAGAATTCTTCGTTGCCTCTTCCAGCTTCTGGTGGCCCCAGACATTCCCAGGCTTGTGGCCACATCTCTCTGTCTTTGCCTTCACTGGCACATGGCCATTTCCCCTGGGTTTGCATCTCTGAGCCTGTCTGTGTCTCCTTTCATAAGGACCCAGTCATATCGGATCAGGGCCCATCTGACACCAGTACCACCTCATGGTAACCAAATAACATCTGCAAAGACAAACAAGGTTGCATTCACAGGTACCAGAGGAAGGATCTGAGCATCTTTTGAGGGAACGCAATTCAACCCTAACAAACCCCAAGGGAGCCTGCCTGGCCCGGGGCCCATAGCTGGCAGTGACCCAAGCCAGAGAGCAGGCCTGGCTCAGGACGCCACCCAAAGTGTGCCCTGCCTGGCCCCTGGCCTCTGGGCTGGCCCCTGGCCTCTGGGCTGGCCCCACCTCCAGAGACGGACGTGGGGTTCCAATAGCAAACCTGGCTCACAAGGCCACGTACGGGCCCAGGCTGAACGTCCCACCACGACCCCGTCTCCTCCTTGTGGCAAGCCCACCCCAACTCCCTGTCCATGATCCCTGCACAGAGCACACCCCCAGAAGGCAGCACTCAGCACCCCTGGGCTCTCACGGTGACTGCAGTTCAAGGCTAGGTGGTCCTTGGGGCGTTAGGCAGCTTCACTGTCCCCTCACTGTCCCCTCTCTATCCCTCACTATCCACTCACTATCCCTCACTGTCCCCTCACTATCCACTCACTGTCCCCTTCTATCCCCCTGCTGTCTCGCTCCTGGTCACTCCAACACATCACCCTGCCCCCCCATGCAGGCCCCTTTCTTCAGGGGCCACGTCCATCTTGTCCCTTGAAGCCCAGACAGGGCCTGTGAGTGGGGAGATGGGGACATGGAAAGAAGGAAGGAGGGCGGGAGGAAGCGTGAATGAGTGAGTGAGCTGCCAGCCCAGGTGGCCATGTGGCACTGCACAGGGCTCCCCTTCCTGCTCACCTGTCCAGGTTCTGATACCCACCCTCACCCCACCCCACCCGGGTGTCCTGGACCACCCTCCCTCCCCGTGGCTGCACGTGAAGGAGCCAACACCAGGGGCAGGGTCCCAGGAAGACCCCAGGGGTGGCTCCTTGCCCCATGGCTGGTGGGAAGGAAGGCAGTTCTGCTCAGCTGAGAACCTGGCCCGAGTGTCTGCGGAACCTCCACGCCGCGGGCAAGGGCGGCCAGGCTGTCCTGCAGCGCCACCGTGTGGCCGGCGAGCAGAGCGCTCCCTCTGCCCTTGTGCGAGGTCAGCCGGGGAGTAGACACCAGGCCAACACAGCCAGAGAGGTTGGGGGGCGGCCCAGTAACCCCCGAGGCCCGACTCGCTTCCCCCAACCGCCTTTTGCTCAAGCCCCCAAAAGATGTGTCTACATGGAGGGTAACCCTACCCCTGAATCTGCTTCTGCAGGGCCCCTTGAGGACCACCAGAAAGCCAGCTCTTCCCAGTGCCCGCTCCTGGCCTGTCCAGGACCCAGCTTCTCTCGGAGCAACACCCTCCTCCTCAGGCTGGCTCCCCTGACTGGTCCCCAAGGGTCCATGTGGCCCACACACGGGGGCTCCAAGTAGTGTCCAGCCACCGCCCCCCCCCGCCCACTTGTCTTCAGCACCAACACTTTTCTGTACTTCCGCCAACCCCTGGGACTGTGCCTTAATGCTTTTGACTTATTCCAGAATGTTCCCTGAGTTTCTCTCTTCTCTGCTCCTGCCACAATGCCTGGGTCCTGACTCCTGGCCAAGATGAGTGAAATGATTTCTGATTTCCCACAGTCAGAGCCCTGCATGTTCCCTTACAGTCTGTCTGTACCCCACCAGCTCACCAGCTGTGGCTCTGCCCCCTCACATACAATTTAAAGCTCTTCCAGCCGCAGAAGAAAGGCCTGGCTATCTACTTCTGTAAGATTACAGGTTGCCATCGAGTCGATTCCAATTCATAGAGACCCTGTAGAACAGAGTAGAACTGGCCCATGGAGTTTCCAAGGAGCAGCTGGTGACTTCAAACTGCTGACCTTTTGGTTAGCAGCCGTAGCTCTTAAGCACCGTGCCACTGGTGCTCAGCTATTGAAAACCATATGGAAGAAGTGAGTTTCTCTTTGTGGTGATGGGAAATTTGGCAATGCTTGTAGGTGATGATTGCACAACACGACTAATGTCTTTGATATTGCTAAATTGTACACCTGAAAAATGTTGAATTGGCAAATGCTATGTTGTGTGTATTTTTATAATAAAAGAAAACCTTATGGAGCACAGTTCCACTCGATAGCAACAGTTTTGTTTGTTTGTTTGTTTGTTTGCCACCCTGTTCCTTGTGTTCCTTGGCCAACGTTCCCCTGTGTTCCTTGGCCAAGCTGGGCATGAGCACCACCACACATGTCACACAGAGGGGACCCTGCCCCCATCCCACTGCTGATTGGCTCAGGAGTGGCTGCAACTCCCAAGCCAGGCCAATCATCCTTCCTTACCCCCATGGCCACAGCTGACTGGTCCAGGGAAGGAAGGTGGTCCACACTGGCCAATCAGAGCCCTTCCCTGGGAATTTTGCATGTAGGCCCAAGGTGAACATCGTTTTTCCATGGGACCAAGCTTTCCAGGCCCACCGAGGAAGCTGGCCTGAGAGACGGAAGCCAATGTGGACAGAAAAGTAGAGATGAGGGACAAAGAGAGTCCAGGATGGTTCCCACACTGGTTACCATGTCGGTCAGTTCTCCCTTCACCTAAGTCGGTTAAAGTTCAGGATCTGCACCCAAAGACCAACGTGCACTTGGCCTGGGATATCCTCATGGTGGCCTCCAGCACCCTTCACCATACCAAGAAGGGGCACTTGGGCAGAGGGACCTAGTGGACACTGATAGCCTTTTGTGTGACTGCTCCTCACAAGGAGCACATTTTCCACACCATTTGTATGCCCCCACCCCATGTCTGCCTATCATTTATGGGCTGCCCCAAATACCACCTCCTTGTTGGCACCTTCCCTGATACCCTGTGGTCTTCTGACTCCTTGTGCCAGATTGTCTGTGGGCAGCTCAGCTCCATGTTGCTTCTCCGTTTGTCCCCTGGTATTCATGGCTGGAATCCCTCAGTGGCAGATCCAGGCCAATTTCCACTGTAAGAAGTGCTCACCTGCAGTTTGAAGGGTGGGAGAGAAGTGAATTCCTGACAGGGGTGCTCCTCTGCCACAGCAGGCCCCCTGAGGGCTTTGGCAGGCAGGAGGCTTTGCAGTGGCCTCTAGGCAGTATCATACTTGGTACAGAAACAGCAGTGCCCATCGACGAGAGTTTTCTGTGGTCCCTGCAAACTCCAGGCTCTCTGAAAATCTCACCCGCTGCCTGAAATCCACGGGTGGCCCTCCACAACCTTTGTTTTGCCAACCCTTTCAAGGGTTTTGAAGTACTCAATTATTCCCAGTATTAAATACCTTCCTGCTGGAAGTGCCCAGAAGGCTTCCTGTGTTCCTGAGTAAACCCCAAGTGATGCAGTATTTGGTACCAAAGTCAGCCCAGGAAACAGACCCTCAATGACAAAAAAAACTAGAATTGCTTGTCATGGATTGAATTATGTCCCCCAAAAGATATGTTGCAGTCTTAACCCCTGTACTTTGATTGTGACTGTTTGTTGATAGGATTTTTCTTTTGTTATGTCAATGAGGTCATAACAGAGTAGGGTGGGTCCTAACCCTAATCTCTTCTCAGTGGTGTTTTATAAAAAAGAAAAACAGACCACGTAAGGATTGTCTACAAGCCAAGGAACGCCCAAGGCTACCAACAAGGAAGGACCTGTCCCTAGAGCCAGTGCCCTGATTTGGATTTCTAGACTCCAAAACAGTGAAACCGTAAGTTCCTGCTCTTTAAAATCACTAGCTTGTGGCATTTTTCTTATGCGAGTGCTAGGAAATTAAGTCCTTGGTTATACGAGGTGATGATCTGTGAAAAACAGGACTCTAGTAGCCAAGGGGAAACCCTGGTGGTGTACAGGTTAAGTGCTACGACTGCTAACCAAAAGGTCAGCAGTTCTAATCTACCAGCCACTCCTTGGAAACTCTATGGAGCAGTTCTTCTCTGCCCTATAGGGTTGCTATGAGTCAGAATCGACTCGACAGCAACAGGTTTGGGTTTGTTTTTTTTTTTTTTAGTAGCTGAGGCATGCTACGGCAGAGCACATCTCTGAAATTTCCTGGAATGAAGTGCTTCTTGAAGGCAAGGTCTTGGGAGACCAAGAAGCAGCTGCAAAGCAATGTTATGGTGGAAATTAGGACCAGGAGGACTGTGAGGTTGTCACCCAGTTAGGGTCCATGCCTTGGAGCAGTAGAGCCAATGAAATGTACTCCAAGTCAGAAAGAGCGAGAAAGTTTATTAAGGGCATGTATACATCACTGGGGACCCAGCAGCAATGTTACCAATTGCCAATCTGAGACAAAGGGTCCTTGTATTTTCCTGAGTGAGAATACACGTGAAAAACAAACTTTATCTTCAGCAAGCTTTATTTTGCTTGAGTCAAGCAAAAGGCGTCAGTGAGGATCTAAGCCTCTCCAAAAAACTGACTCAAAAAGGTAAGCAAGGCTAGGGCTTTATATGGGTTCGGTGGAGACAATAGAGTAATGAATATTTAGTGGGCTTCTTTCAAGGGGCAGGTACTTCTCAGAATGGTGGTGTATGCTAATTAGGTTGCCACACATCTGGAATCTAAGATGAAACCCGCTGATATTCAAGTTGGAGTCCTCTCAGCAGCCCTTGGCATCACTTATTATGGGATATAGCGCAAGCGCACTTGATCTTCGGCACTACATCACCATCTTCAGAAGGCTAAGGAAGGTTAAGCAGTGGTCACACTTTGTTCTTCTGTGCATGTGGAGCCTGTAAAACAGGAGGGGACTAGAAAAACACTAAGAAGGAGATAGTAATTCATGGGTTGTTTCAATCTTATCTCATGTTGACAGAGTGGGTTCCTGTTTACCCAGCTTCCAGACGGTAATCTTTTAAAAGCTCTTTTGTTCCACCAGCACAGTTAACCCTATCTGTCTCTCGACAGGGTGTGGTTCCTGTTTACCCAAGTTCTAGATGATAATCTTTTAACACCTCTTTTGTTCAGCCACCGCCACAGTTAACCCTATCTGTCTCAATCCCCGCCCCCCCCCCCAGAGATTTCATACTCTTTATTCTTAAAGGGAACATGGGTGAAGGTCTCTTCTTCTGTAACGTCTTCATGCTTGCAAATGGGTACTGTCCTGCCTAATACAGTAGAAATCTCTCTCTGCCTGTTCTAGAGATTTATAGGAACTAGGGTTATCTATAGCCAAGACTGGTTGGTATCCCTGTAGCATCATGAGCTTTATTTGGAATTCCTTAAGCCCGGAAGTCATGAATTTGACCAGTAGTTTGAACAAACACTGGCCAAACAAAAACAACAGGAGAATTGTTACTGCGGGCCCCAGAATGGGAAGGAACCAAGTCAGGGAAGTAAGGTATTCCTTAATCTGGTTTTAGATATTTTTGCTCATTTGGGTGTGGGCTGTATTTAACCATTCAGCATGTTGGGCGATTCCCTGAGCCCGAAGCTCTACCTCCACAGAGGCATTAACGTACATACAGCAAGAGCTGTTTGCAACTGCCCAGATGGCCCCTTGTTCAGCCAGGAGGAAATCTAAGACAATCTTGTGGTCCATGACCATATTGACTAGTGAACCCAGAGACTTCTGCAGGGCTAACAGACTCTGCCTGGAGTCAGTACTGACTTCTTGAAGGATCCTAGACACATTTTGGACTTGTTATTATTATAATAACACCTACCATGAATCCAGTGAGGGCTCCAACTAATGCAGTGATCTCTAGGGCTATACGGGTAATCAGCACCACCCCAGTGCCCTGCTCCCTTTTTCTTTGAGTAAGGACTCTTAAAGAACCTACGTTTGGAGTTGAAGAGGCTTGGAAGATTGTAACTGTTTTGTTGTTAGGTGTTATAATGCCCAGGAAGCAGCTAGCACTCACTATGGCCAGGTCAAGGCATCCCAATGCCCAGGTATAATTGTTTTTGTCTAAGCAGGCAAACTAGAACCCCTTAAGGGCTCGTAGGAGTGGGCTATGGTCAGTGTTGTGTAGGTTTATAGAGGTGTTGGCATTAAGCAACCAAGAAAATAGGGGGCTGTTATGTTGAGCCTGGACTACAGCATAAATAACTGGGTTTGCATTGAAAAGTCTCTATATTCTGGGGCTCTTAAAGGGCTTTAAGAGCCAGACCTGGGAAGTAGTTGAAGGGAAAATATAGATGTTCTTTTGTGGAATACAGTCAGTGGTAGAACTTGTTCATTCAGGTACGGTACTTGGAATGTGGTGGAGTTGAGTTGATAACAGCTTAATCAGATGCCTACATTAAAAGGGAACTTCGTGCAGAGTCATTGGTATGGGTCACCTTCTTGCAATCCATCAGTTAGAACACAGCTCTGTTCGTGAGTGTAATTAAAGAAAATTAGAATTTTTGGTTGGGTCTTAGTTTAAAGGTTCTATTGTCTTGGTCACAGGATAGGGAAAGGTTCATTGGGTTGAACCATAAGGCATGGTTGGAAAATATCATCTCTATCAATAGGACTGGCACCTGTGTGTAAGGTAGGGTAGTAGAGATATATGCATTGGGAGTGTCAGAAAAATTTGTAACTGGAAAAAACCTCAAAAGAGGGGCGGCTGGTCATGGTGGAGTGTCGTTCATGAAAACACATCCAACAGTTAGTTAAGTTTGACCCTGAGTTGTATGCCCCGACTAGTCTGACTAATGAGTTGTCTTCCTACTGTCCTGCTACTCTGTGCAAGGAGAAGTAGCAGGAGGGAGAGTTTCAGTTTCTTGGCCATTTAGGGTTACTTATCTGTCCTTTTGAACAAGAACTGGAGGTCTTTGATGGGGCTGCAAGCATATTCAGACAGGGCCTCTTCCGGCTCCCTGATTTCCTGCGGAGGATAAAGTTTAAGCCGATAATTACAAATCCATGGTTTTATTCCCTTCAGTTTTATGGCCGTTGGAGTAGCTAATATGACCTGGTGAGGTTCTTCCCATTTTTCTTGAAGTTGGTCCGCCGGGGACCATTCCTTCCAGGATTTTAGCAAGACCCAATCCCCGGGTTTAAGGGTGGTATCTTCATCTCCAGTGGGGGCAGGCAATATTTTGTTTCCATGTTCTCTGAGGGCTTCCTGCACCTGTCCTAGATTTATAACATACTACAGGGCATTAGTTGTTTCAGCGTCAAAGAAAAGGTCTGTTGTTAAGAATGGCCTTCCATAGAACATTTCAAAAGTACTGTGCTTTCACCTTCCTCTTGGGGGCCATTCTTATTCTTAAGAGGGCCACAGGCAACATCTGTAGCCAGGTCTCTTGAGTTTCTTGGCAGAGTTTTGCCAGGTGCCTTTGAAGGGTTTGGTTCATTCTTTCTACCTTTCCAGATGATTCAGGATGCCACTCGGTGTTTAATTTATATCTAATATTTAAAGATGATGCTAGGCCCTGGGTAACCTTTGCTATAAAGGCAGGACCGTTGTCAACTTTGGAGCAATTTTGGCAGACTGAAACGGGGAATAAGCTCTTTGAGGAGGGCCTTACATACCTCAGTGGCTTTTTCTGACCTGGTGAGGACAGCTTCAACCCACCATGTGAACATATCTACGAAGACAAGCAGATATTTATATTCTTGCTTAGGAGGCATCACAGTGAAGTCTATTTGCCTTTCTTCTCCTGGGTATGAGCTTCGTTGTTGGATTGGTCAGGCCAAAGGAGGGGAAATGGGGTGGTTTTGTGGATTGTTACATAAGCAAGTTTCGCAGGCCTTTGCCACTTGTTTGTTCTTTCTAGGCCTCTTCCCTCGGCTACTCTTTTTAGTAGATTAGTTAGGGCTTCCTGTTCGTAGTGGGTGGAGTCAGGTAGGCCCTTGACAACTTTCTAAACCATTGAGCTAGGGATTAATATTTTTCTTTCCTCATCTTCAAACCATCCTTCAGAATTTGTCTTGTAGCCCTGGGCTTTTGCCCAGCTCTGTTCCTCTGCCTCATATTTTGGACCTTCAGTCACAGCTCCTCCTGGAAACAGCCCTAACACTGGTTCCGGTGCCATAGCTATGGCTGCCTGCCTTGCTGTCTGATCACCCTTCCTGGTTCCCTGGGCTATCCAAGTATCTTCTTTTTGGTGTCCCTTACAGTGCACCACTGCCACTGTCTTAGGTAGCTGTACTGCCTCCAATAGTTCTAGTATAAGTTCCTTGTGTTTGATAGGAGAATTTTGAGCTGTCAACAACTCCCTTTCTCTCTAAATTGCTGCATGGGCATGGAGGACAAGGAATCCATACTTGAATCTGTATATAGATTGAGGATCTTATTTTGTCCTAGCTGTAAGGCCCAAATCAGAGCTATAAGCTCTACTTTTTGGGCTGAAGTACCAGGAGCCAATCCCTTCATTCCTATGACTTCACAAATACTAACAATTGCACACCCTGGTTTCCGTTTTCCTTCTTGTACAAGACTACTCCCATCAGTGAATCATTCTGCGTCTGGGTTTTCTAGTGGTGTTTCTTGCAAGTCTTCTCTACTAGAATAGACCTGCTCTGTTGTTTCTACACAGCTATGTTCTAATTCTGACATTTTGGTGTCGGGAAGTAGGGAAACAGGTTTAGAGTTTGACATACATTTAGGGCATCTTCAGGGGTATCTAATAAAATGGCTTGTTATTGAGTAATCCAACCCTCGGACAGCCACTGGTTTCCTTTTATTTCTAGTACTGTGTGAACTTGATGGGGGGTAAGAACTTCTAGGGGTTGGCCTAATGTAAGCTTAGAGGCTTCTTTTACCAATAGGGTGGTAGCTGCCACAGCCCTAAGGCACCTGGGCCACTCTTGGGCAACTAAATCCAGCTGCTTTGAAAAGTAGGCAATGTGGAGAGTTGCAGGGCCCACCTGTTGGGTCAGGACTTCCAGTGCAAGACCTCATCTTTCATGGAGATACGATTTGAAAGGTTTGGCTAGATCAGGAAGCCCTAATGCAGGGGCTCGGTACAACTCAGTTTTAAGGGTCTGGAATGCCCGTCAGTGTTCCAACCTCCATTCCAGAGGCCCTTTCTCCTCACCCTTTAGAGCCTCATACAAGGGCCTGGCTATAAGGCCAAGGTCGGGTATCCATATCCGGCAGAATCCAGCCATGCCCCAAAATCCTCTGGTTGGTGGGAGTAGAAAGGGACTCAATTACTCTTTTTCTGCCAGGGCCGAGCATTTTGGCCCCTGGAACTAGCACAAAGCCCAGATACTGAACATGTTGTTGTGATATTTGGACTTTCTGGGGTGACACTTTGTAGTCTTTTTCACCCAAGAAGTTGAGGACAGTAACTGAGTTAGCATCTGAGCTTTCTTCGGTTTTCCTAGCCATGAGGAGATCATCAACATATTGGAGGAGGACTCCATCTTGGAGTGTTAATTCCCTCAAATCTGGGCCTAAAGCATTTCCAAACAAATGAGGGGCTGTCTCTAAACCCTTGAGGAAGCACTGTCCGTGTATACTGGGTAGCATCTTGGGATTTTGGATCTCTTAATTCAAAAGCAAATAGGTGCTGGGAGTCTGGGTGTAAGGGAATGCAGAAGAAAGCATCTTTTAAATCTAAAACAGTGAAGAACTGTGCATCCTCTGATACTAACGTCAGGAGAGTGTATGGATTTGGAACTATTGGGTGGATGGGGACTACTGCTTCCTTTACAGCTCACAGATCTTGGACAACCGGTATTCTCCATTTGGTTTCTTCACTGGTAAAATAGGGGTATTGCAAGGGGATTGGCAAGGATGTATAAGTCCCTGTTCTAGGAGTTTCTGCAGGACCAGGAGAATTCCTTTTTTGGGCTTCTGATCTCAGGGGATACTGTCTTCTCCACAGGTACCCCACCCCTGCCCTGAGTTTAACAACAATGGGGGAAACATCGTTGGCACATGCTGGGGTGGAGATGTCCCAAACTGTTGGATTTACCCGAGCTAGGATCGACAGTGGGAGCCTTTGCTCTGGGGGATCTGCGGTTAAGGTGGCTAGCAGACTAATATCTAAAGTTTCTTCACTATTTACACCTCCTTTTTTTTTTTTAAGCCTGCCGGAGGGAGACAGTGGCTCCCAACTAGGACAAAAGGTCGCTGCCCAGCAAAGCGGTTGGGAGTTCTGGGATATACAGGAAGGAATGTTGCAAAGTGATAGACCCCCACAGCACAGCAAAGGGGAAAGGTAAAGTTCCTTACCTTTGGCATCCCATCAACCCCCAGAATAACATAGTCAAGGGTAGAGGCGGGCCCTCTATGGTGGGTCAGGACAGAGTAGATGGCTTCAGTGTCTAATAAGAATTCAGCTTTCTTACCTGCCACGTTGATGGCAACCCAGGAATCTGCAGTGGAGATGGTCAATGTAGGCTGTTGTCCTGGAGCCGGGCTGTCCCCTGGGTCCCGTCAGTCTGAGAATGCAGCTGCCAGGGTTCGGCCTCTGGGGTAGTGGTCAACTGCGTGCCCCATTTTGGGACATTTGGGACACTCCTTTGCCCAATGCCCTTCTTCCCTGCAGTTAACACATTGGTTCAGGCCCAGCCGCAGGTTTGGTCTTCTTGATGGTCCAGATGTGGGTCATTGTTGAGCTCCCCAGGGGTTGCCTCAAGGTGGAAGTCAGATGACAGCAGCTAACAAATGAGCCTTCCATTCCATCCTTCTATTCTTTTCTGCCTTCTCTGCAGCATCCTGATTGTTAAACACTTTAAATGCCTCCTCTACTAGTCGCGAGGTTGGGGTCTGTGGGGCTGCCTCTTAACTTCTGCAATTTCCTCCTTATATCCGCTGAGGATTGAATTATAAAATGCACAGCCACTAAGGCCTTCCTTCAGCAGACTCACAGTTGGTGTTAGTGTATTTCCTAAAGGCCTCGGTCAACCTGTTGAGGAACACTGCTGGGTTCTCTTCTTTTTTCTTGGGTCACTTTCCTTATTCTATCATAGTTCACAGGCTTAGACCTGCATTTCTTCATCCCTTCTGAAATGCAAGTAGTAAAATGTCTCATTCTCCACTGATCTATTCTATCCTCATAATTCCATTTTGGGTCCTGATCAGGGACAGCCTCCCCTCCTACCCTAAGAATATTGGACCAGGGGTTAGCCAATATGAGGCCATCTGCATGTTCTCTGGCGTTAGCCAAAATCCTAGTCTTCTCATCTGGTGTACAACAATTTGTTAGAACCACAACCACATCTTTCCAGGTTAGATCAAAAGTCAGACTAAGTTTTACAAACTCTTTTCTAAACTTATCAGGGTTTTCAGAAAAATTCTCAGACTTCTTGCATTGTGCAACACGTATTCTTGTCATCCCACCCTCTCCATCCACTACTTGCCTTAATGGAAAAGTTGGGGCTGTGGAGCCCCGTGTGGAGAACTAAGGATCTGAGGTCCTGAGGGGATTTTACCCAGACCTGGAATTAGAGAAGCGGTGGAGCCTGGGTGTGGAGTAAGAGAGGGGGGTGAGATTGGTAAGGGAGGATACAACTTCGCTCCAGATCTTAACACCATCGGTGAGGGATCAGGTTTGTGTTCCACCTGAACCCCTGAATAAGGCGCCTGTGGTGAACGATATGGAGGTGGATTCTGGGGCTCCACCTTCGGGCCCTCTTGGCCCAGGTCATCAGTCCTCAGGGCGGCTGGGTTCCAAGGGGCCATTGGCTTAGGTGGAGGCTGTAGCAGTAGGTCAGTTAGTATGTCAGGATCTGGATCTTTTGGAGTTAGTCCTGCTCTCCCCCCTCAACACACACACCCTACACTTTCTCCTTAAATCTGGGTCTTGGTAGAGAGACATAAATGCCTGTACATAGGGTATTTCCCCCCACTTTTTCTTTCTCTTGCAAAACAAATCAAGTTGCAGAATGGTGTCATACAAGAGTAACCCATCTTTCACCCATCATTCTCCACCCTCTAGTTTGTATTGGGGCCAAGCAATGTTGCAGAAGAAGAGTAGCTTCTTTTCTTTAGCTCATCTAGTTTGAACTTTGACCAGTTCTAAAGCAGACATCCCAGAGGGGAATCTTTAGGGATGCTAGGTCCAGCTCCCATGTTTATATACCTTATAGCTAATTATTCAAGGTCCTGGAGACGGGTGGACCCCTGGGATAGAACCTCTTTCCCTCTCTCTTTTTTTTTTATCTTCACACTCTGCCTGGAGTGTTCTCTGTATTTTGATTCAAATCCCCATCTAGGCTGAAAATCCGCTCTCCCCATGCATCTCTTTCTCCAGCCCAATCAATAAACTCTCAGGAATCTCTATAAGTATGATCCAATTTAACCTGAATTTCTTTTCACCAATTAATTTCTATGCATCACACAGGTGACGGAGATAATCTTGCAGTCTCAGCCTCCCAGACAGCCCCGGTCACACCTAAGATTCACATATAAGATGAATAGACAAACAGAGAGTGCTCGGACCAGACAAGCCAGAAACGGAAAGGGGTAACGAGGATGATCTTAGTGAGGTCTAACACAATACTAAGAATATCTGAATCTCCTCTTCGATGCTCCAGATACCTCTTATCCCCAATACCAGACGGACGGGCTTCAATCTCTCAATCTAAACGGATAGAGATGTCTACATCCATTCCCCAGAAGCAGGGTGCACCAGCCAGAGATGGACAACATTCAGACACACAAAAACGACAGCCGCCACACACTCATACACCTGCCCATACTCTGGAGTCACCAAGACCAAGAATAGTTTAAAAATGAAAGGAAAGAAGGAAGACAAAAAGTCAAGGAAGTAGATTATTGGAGCGCTCTCCATGACCCCCCACTGGGGGTACGTGACCTGCTTCGGAGCACTCTCCACAGCCTCCTCCTGTCTGAGGCTCAAGACCTGCTCAATTTACTGAGTGCTCTCCGTGAACCTCTAATGGGGTTTGCAACCCACTTGGTGGGCGCTTTCCGTGGATCTGCCCAAGATCTGCGACCCGCCCTTGGAATATGGGGTGATTAGCCCCTAACAAGGACTCACTCCTTGTCCCCAAACTCTCTTTTGCAAAAGCCAAAAGATGGGAACACTCTCTGCAAACCCCCTCTTTGCGGAAAGAAGAAAAGAGGGAAAAATTAGAGCCCCAGAAACCAATAGAAGGGCCTCCTGAGAGAATAGTTCAAAAGCGAAAGGAAAGAAAAGGAAGTAGGCTATCAGAGCACTCTGCGACCTCCCACTGGGGGTACACAACCTGCTCCAGAGTGCTTTCCGTGGCCTCCTCCTGTTGGAGGCTCGTGACCCACTCCATTTACCGAGCGTTCTCCACGACCCTCTGATGGGGTTTGCGACCCACTCAGGGGGCACTCTCCACGGCTCTATCCAAGATCCGCGACCCTCCCTTGGGACATGGGGCGGTCAACCCCTCACAAGGACTCACTCCTTGTTCCCAACTCTCCTTTTGCCAAAGCCAAATGACCGGAATGCTCTCCGTGAACCCCCCTTCATTGGGGATTGTGACCCGTTTGGTGGAAAGAGGAAAGAAGAGAGAAAAGAAGAGAAAGAAAAAAATGGAGACAAGGTACGCAGAAAAAAAGAGGATAATAAAAGTTGCTGAAGGGGGAAGGAGGACTCGGGGGGAGAGTCGCCCAAACTTACTGCTTCAAAGAGACACCAGACAAAAAGGTCCAGGCGGCTGCTTGTCTCTGAGTAGAGGTCTGTTCTGGAGGCTCTGTCCCTCTGGTCTGTGCCCCCTAACTGGGAGCTAATTTGAGCCTAGTCTCCTGCCTGGCTTGCCAAATTTTGTTACCAATTGCCAATCTGACACAAACGGTCCTTGTCTTTTTCTGAGAAAGAATACATGCGAAAAACAAACTTTATCTTTGGCAAGCTTTATTTTGCTTGAGTCAAGCAAAAGGAGTCAGTGAGGGTCTAAGCTTCTCCAAAAAACTGACTCAGAAAGGGAAGCAAGGCTAGGGCTTATATGGGTTTGGCGGAGACAACAGAGTAATGGCTATTTAGTGGGCTTCTTTCAAGGGGCGGGTACTTCTCAAAACAGGTGTATGCTAATCAGGTTGCACGTGCATCTGGAATCTAAGATGGAACCCGCTGATATTCAAGATGGAATCCTCTCGGCAGCCCTTGGCATCACTTATTATGGGATATAGCGCAAGCGCACTTGAACTTCGGCACTACATCGCCGTCTTTGGAGGGCTAAGGAAGGTTAAACAGCGGTCACACTTTGTTCTTCTGTGCATGTGGAGTCTGTAAAAGAGGAGGGGACTAGAAAAACACTAAGAAGGAGGTAGTAATTCATGGGTTTTCAATCTTATCTCATGTTGACAGGGTGGGTTCCTGTTTACCCAACTTCTAGATGATAATCTTTTAACAGCTCTTTTGTTCAGCCACTGGCCACAGTTAGCCCCATCTGTCTCAGCAACACAGGCTCTCTCTATGGAGTTCCAAAGAACAATTTTACATTAGAGCTTATATAGAATCTTACAAGGGTTTGAAGTGTCTTTGTAGCCCACAGATGGCCTGACTGGAGAAGTTATGCATTACAAGATAGTGACAAAAGACTGTGTATCTCTTTATCAGGCTAAAGACATACATATCAGAAGTGTGGGGGTTGAAAGTCACAGGTGGTCGGACAGAACAAAACAAAGTTATTTGCATCAGATTAAAACAAAATCATTAGCATAGGTCAAAACAAAGTCATTAACAAAGGTATGCGAAGGAGGAGGCAGGCAGAAGAAGGAAAACTTATAGGCTCATCACGGCGTTAGTTATGTCAAGCTCTTAGTTGCCTGTTTTGAAAAAGGAGAAAACATGTTGGGGAATATTAGGGTTACAGGATGGCTGGGAATTTCTGACTGCGCCAGAAAGATTACATTTCTTAAAATAACAAGCGAGGGACTTTAAATTCTCAGCTCAAGATGAAGTCAGAAAATGTGTAGGCCTAACCATAAAGAAAATCTTATTTCTTTTAGCAGGACTGTTGTATCTGGAAATCATTCCCCAAGTCCCATCCTGCAAGTTGTAGGATCGCAACTTAAGCTGACTTTTCAGCCTTGCCAGCTCACTTATGTGAAAGTTAGACCATTGGCCGGGGAAGAGTTGGAATCAACATAGTTGAGTGGCTTGACTTTCACTGCCTTCCCACCCACTCCTCCAAAAAAAATCCCACCAAGCCTCCCTTTCAAGCAGAAATGGCTTCTCTTCCCTCTCTGAGGAAGTCAGCCCCCCCTCACCTGAAGACCACACCCAAAGCAGTTACCCACTTAGAGATGCTGGTTCTCCTCAAGACCTAACCCATCACCTTTTATTGCCTCTGACCTATAACCACAGCGAGATCCCAGAAGACTCCAGGGAGTGAGTGAAAATCTGCCACACCCAAGAATAGCAAGATTCTGCTGATTCAAATTGGAGAAATAGTGGCAGGAGTGGATTATAACCTGTCTTGGAAGAAGTACAGCCAGAATGCTCCTTGGAAGCGAGGATGGAGAGACTTCATCTCATGTGCCTTGGACATGTTATCAGCAGGGGCCAGACCCTGGAGAAGGACATCATGCTTGGTAAAGTAGAGGGTCAGCCAATAAGAGGAAGACCCTGGTCTTAGTCATCTAGTGCTGCTATAACAGAAATACTACAAGTGGATGGCTTTAAAAGAGAGAAATTGATTTTCTCATAGTCTAGTAAGCTAGAAGTTCAAATTCAGGGCGTCAGCTCCAAGGGAAGGTTTTCTCTCTCTATTGGCTCTGGGGGAAGGTCCTTCTCATCAATTTTCCTCTGGACTAGGAGTTTCTCTGTGCAGGAACCCCGGGTCCAAAGGATGCTCTCTGCTTCTGGTGCTTCTTTCTTAGTGGTATGAGGCCCCCACTCTCTACTCGCTTCCCTTTCCTTTTATCTCTTGTAAGGTAAGAGGACTCATAGTGACTCATAACGACCCTGTAGAACTGCCCCATAGGGTTCCCAAGGAGTGCCTGGTGCAGCCAAACTGCTGACTTTTTGGTTAGTAGCCGAAGTACTTAACCATTGCGCCACCAGGGTTTCCAATGAGTCAGAATCGACTGGGTGGCAAAGGGTTTCAGCTTTTTTTTTTCTTTGGTTTAAGATAAAAGGTGTTGTAGGCCACACCCCAGAGAAACTCCCTTTACACTGGCTCAGGGATGTGACCTTAGTAGGGGCGTTACAATCCCGCCCTAATCCTCTTTAACAAAAAATTACAGTCACAAAATGGAGGACAACTACACAATACTGAGAATCATGGCCTAACCAAGTTGACACATATTTTGGGGGGACACATTTCAATCTATGACAACCCTCAATGAGATGGACTGACACAGTGGCTGCAACAATGGGCTCAAGCATAACGATTGTGAGGATGGCGCAGGATCAGGCAGTGTTTCGTCTGTTGTGCGTAGGGTGACTATGAGTTGGGAACCGACTTGATGGCACCTAACAATAACAACAACACAGTGAGTAGGCCCTGGGTGGCACAAATGGTTAAGTGCTCAACTACCAGTCAAAAGGTTGGTGGTTCAAACCCACCCAGAGGCACCTCAAAAGACAGTGCTGCTGATTTGCTTCCAAAAAGTCACAGCCATTGGAAACCCTATGGGATGGTTCTGTTCTGCACACGTGGGGTCATGACAACAGAAGGGAAGATGGAATCCAGCATTGGATGAACTGAATTAATCTCACCAGAGGCTGGATCCAACTGTTTGATTGAACATCTGTAAGAAGCCCTGACAGTTTGCTTGGTTCCTTGCTGGAAATTTGGGCATAACAGTGGTCCAGCCAAGATACAGGAGCCCTGGTGGCACAGTGGGTAAGGCACTTGGCTGTATATCAAAAGGTCAGCAATTTGAATCTACCAGCCACTCCACAGGCGAAACATGTGGCAGTCTGTTTCCATAAAGATTTACAGCCTCGGAAACCCTATGGGGCAGTTCAATTCTGTCCTATGGGGTCGCTGTGAGTCAGAGTCAATTTGACCACAGTTGGGTTTGGTTTTGTTTTTTTTTTTTTTTTGGTTTTTGGTGTTTTTAGTCAAGATGCCAGAAATTCCTCAGTATAACACAGAGGAGAGAACCCAAAGGCTTAGGGGGATAGGAACGTTGATGCGAGTTTATCAGGTGCAACTCCCATCCTGACCCCTGCATTGTGTCCCAGAGGGCACTCCCTTACAAAGGTCCTGAGAAACTCACCAGTGAGGCCAGCCTCAGATTCTTGAAAAGCTCTCTAAGGTCTGTGGCCTGGGATGATGGTGGGAGGTACTGCCACCAAAACTTGCCACCTTGATTTCTCATGGGACCCTGGAGTGGCCAAGGCCAAGGGGTAGAGTGCACCCACCAGAGAAGGTAGGGGTGGTTAACTGGGGGACAGCAGACTGGGAACAGAAATCGGAACAGGTAGTTTGGCAGTAGTCTTTGGCATTGGCTGATTGGTCAAGCATCCCTAGAACTGAAAAGAGATGGACAATCTATGAAAGCTTAAATTGACATGTATAACTTTAAAACATCCAGATCTAATGGGCAGAGATTTGACATGAAATTCCTCAGTGGAGAATCAGTCTCTTTCATCCAATTCATGGCAGAGACTTCTGCAAGAGACCCAACGAAAGTTCCATTGAGCCAAAAACCACAGTGGCGGTCTTCAGTTCCTCATGGCGCTGGAAGACAGGCAAAGAGCTCAGAAAGGAGCATGGAAAAAAGAAGCTATCGATCCTGAATGCCTGGGTGGATAAGTCCTGGCCGGGGAAGTGTTTCAGCATACATGTTTAAGTCCACAGACTGTATATCACATCAACGCCCATGGAAGCAACAGTTAAGAAATAAAACGGCGTAGTGCATTGGGCATATCTGCTGCAGAAGGCCTTTCTAAAGTGTTGAAACCCAAAGATGTTACTTTGAGGACTTAGGTGCACCTGACCCAAGCCATGGTATTTTCAATTGCCTCATACGCATTGGAAAGCTGGACAATGAATAAGGAAGACGGAAGAAGAACTGATGCCTTTCAGTTACGGTTTTGGCTGAGAATTTTGAAAATACCATGGACTGCCAAAATGAACAAATCTGTTTTGGCAGAAGTACAGCCGGGGTGCTCCTTGGAAGGGAAGATAATGAGGCTTCGTCTCACATACCTTGGACGTGTTATCAGAAGGGATCAGTCCCTGGAGAAGGACATCATGCTTGGTTAAGTAGACAGCAGAAAAAAAGGAAGACCCTCAATGAGATGGATCGACACAGTGGTCGCAACAATGGGCTCAAACATGGCAGTGACTGTGAGGATGGCACAGGACTGGGCAGCGTTTCTGTCGTACCTAGGGTAGCTATGAGTCGGAACCCACTCGACGGCACCTAACAACAACAACAAAGGTAGCAGTACTCGTTCAGAGCCAGCCGGGGGTGGGGGGGTGGGGGGCGGGTATTCTGGACGTTGGTGAGGCTGCATCGTGTTAACCTGCAAGGACCCCATCTAAGTGGTAGTTTAGAAAATTCATCCCGGAAATGCATATGAAATGTGTTATTTAGAACATCGCAGATCCTAACATCGATTTATTCGTTCCACCTTTTTGTGAGAATTCAAGGCCACTTCGTCCATTAGCTGGCGACGCCTGTGCGGAACGGTGGATTCGAACCGTGGAGCCAGAAGCCCCGGACCCTGCCCCGCCCCTTCCGGCCCGCGGAGACGCGCGCCCGGCTGCGCGTTCTGCGGTGTCTGGCCCTGCGCGGCCGCCGTAGCGGAGAGGCCCGGACTACGGTGGCCGCGGTGTTGCTGCAGCGGAGATTCGGACTCGGCCGCGCGGGGGCGGCGGTACGGGGCGCCGCCATGGGCAACCTGTTCAGCCGCAAGAAACAGAGCCGGGTCACGGAGCAGGACAAGGCCATTCTGGTGAGCGCGCGGCCCGGGACGGACTTGCTGCCCCGCCGTCGGGGTGCGGCCGCTGTGTGGGTTGGGAGGGTAGGGATCCCTTCCGGGAAACTGAGGCCGAGGCGGGGCGGGGCCTGCGATGACGCCTGGGCGGTGGCTGGCTTGGCGGCCCCGGCCGGGGTCCTGGAGAGCCCCGTGCAAAGGCCACCGCCCTCACCTCGGGTGGGGAAACTGAGGCGCAGAGAGGTGGCGCCTGGTGCTCAAGGTCACACAGCGGTGCTTGCAGGCTGCCTGGCGCCCAGGTCCCGCGACCCAGCGCGGCCTGTTCCCTCTTCTCGTTCCCTCCTCCCCGGGGGCTCCCCCAACTCCTGCCCGCCGAGGATCCCGGCTCCCGGCCGGCTGCTCCACTGCCCTCGCCGTGGGTCCCAGCATCTCCAGGGCTGGGTGCCCCGCTGCCCTCGCTGTGGGTCCCGGCATCTCCAGGGCTGGGTGCCCCGCTGCCCTCGCTGTGGGTCCCGGCATCTCCAGGGCTGGGTGCCCCGCTGCCCTCGCCGTGGGTCCTAGCATCTCCTGGGCTGGGTGCCTAGTCGCCCTTGGCTGTAGACACAGCTTCCTTTCACTGCTTTCCGATTCCCCGGTCCCTGCCGGGGAGTGGCATCCGTTGACCTTCGACCGCAGATCCTGGTTTGAAGCCTTAGAACCCCTCCTCTGACTTGGTTGCTAGACGTGTGCATCTGGAGTGGTCGGCTTCTCGCATTGCTTGCCTGAACCTGTTGTTGTTAGGTGACATCAAATTGATTCCAACTCGTAGCAACCCCATATAACAGGGTAGAACTGCCCCATAGAGTTTTTTTGGCTGAAATCTTTATGAGATCAGATTGCCAGGTCTTTCTAACGCACAGCCGCTGGATGAGTTCAAGCCATGAACCGTTCGGTTAGCAGTGGAGCCCTCCGGTGCTACGCCAACAGGACTGCTTTGTCCAGGTTTAACCCATTGCCTCCATTTGACTCCAAACTCAGAGACTCTATAGGACAGAGTAGAACTGCCCTACAGGGTTTCCAAGGCTATAATCCTTATGGAGGCAGACTGCCACGTCTTTCTACTGTGGAGTCCCTGGTGGGTTTGAACTGCCGACCTTTCAGTTAGCAGCCAAGCACTTAACCACTGCACTTCTTTTTCTGAACCCATTATTCCCATGGAACTCAGATCGCTTGTTAACTGTAAGCAAACAGCATGGTTATTAAATTACGACTCTGATTTCAGGAGCCTGGTGGAAACAGCTTAATTATTTTGTAGTCATACTTTGTCTGTAGACAAGAGTCCACACTTGTAGTTGTGATTTCTTAAACTTTGGCAGCACGAGGGCAGGTCCTGGAGCCCCGCTTTCGACAGGTGGCCCTGAGTCACGTCTTTTGTGGAATCTTTTTCACCAGACTTTGTGAGTGCCATTAATTACCCCCCTGCCATTAACCCTGAATCTGACCCAAGCTTGTGTTGCCTGCCTGGCGGGAGGCTGTGTGGATGGGTGGCACCGATCCATCTTCCCTGCTGCCAGGACTCTAAAGAAACTGGGTTTGTAATCCGTCAAAACAACCACAGCGTCTGACTAGGATCCAGGATGGGCTCGCTGTCCCACCTTGGTCCCGGCCCTTAGCTTGAGAGTCCTGTTTGGTCCACAAAGCACCTTGACCCAAGCGCAAAGTGTCGGGAGCCCAGGGGAGCTTGTTTGGACCACTCCAGACTGATAATGTGGTATGGTTCGCCGTTCCTGGCAGAACCGGACGTGGTGTCTGATGATATTCCTGCTTGTAGACAGAGTGCCTCTTCCAGGGAGATCCGACACAAAAGTCAGTTCTTTTGGAGAGGAACATGGTACATGAAGTGAAAGCGTTTGTTCACACCTGTCCGTTTCCGCAAGGCAGAGAATGTGTCAGGAAGGAGACGTCCAGAACGCGAGCAGGGTTTACCTCTGCTGATGCTTTGCCTTCCAGATCTGCTGCAGCAAAAATGTGTTCTTTTTGTGCTAAGAGAGAGCCAAACACAAATCAAACCTGGTTCCTTACCTCGGCTTCTGGAACAAAGGTTCTTAGCCAAAGGCCCCCGAGTGAGGAAGAAAATGAGGCATGTGGCCACCAGAGAAAGTTGGCACAGCACTGGACACTTCTCAGGAAGAAGCAGCAGTCAGCGTCCCTCAGGACAGCGCGGCCAGCCCAGCCCTGCCCCATGGGCTTCGGCCGCCACCCTGTTTCAGCTGTCAACCCCTCAACCGAAAGGGAAGCGGCTTCACCCCATGACCGTTCTTTCTCTCTTGAAGGGCTCACCTTTGGGTTCCCTCCCCACAGGCCTTTCCACTTGTCAGCAATTCGCTTTGGTAGCTTCCTGGGAAAGGCAGACCCATGCTCGTCCTGCCTCCTCTCCTCCTGGGAGCTTTAGGTGCTCGGAAACAACACGCTTACCACATGATAGGAGAATTTGCTCCCGATGTATTGCCGGGATAACGTGAACTAGGAAGCCCGCAGGCCCCAGCGTGCTGTTGGTCGACCCTCTGGGAGACCTCTTATCTGACCACCCTGCACCCTCCAGCACCTCTCTGAGTCTGTGAAACCTGCATGGACAGGGGCCAGGGCGGCCTGTGCCAGCACCCAGGAAGGGGCTGGTCACAGCCCTCCCTGCCGAGGGGTGGTGTTGTTGGAGAAAGACTGGAGGGGAGCCCCTGATGTGGTCATGGGGGGCGGTGGCACGCAGGTGGGCTTGCTCTCTCTGTCGCAGAGTTCTGAATGTTGGGGTTACTGAGATACCCTGACTGTGCCCCACCACACACAGCCCCCAGACTGCACCCCACCACGCACAGCCCCCCGACTACACCCCACCAGGCACAGCCCAGCACAGGTGGTATCTGAGTGGTGTAAAGTCTGTGCCTCTGGGACCCTCACGTGTCTTGCCGTGATGCCATGGTTGATTTCAGGGCAGGCTTCTCCGCCTCAGCACCATGGACATTTGGGGCTGGATGATTCTTGGGAGGGGGTGATGGAGCAACATCCCCGCCTCCACCCCCAGATGCCAGTAGCACACACACCCCCTCCAGTTGTAACAGCCAGCACTGTCTCCAGCCATTGCCCAGTGTCCCCCTGGGGGCAGACTTGCCATGTGGAGACCTGTTGTTTCCGGGTGTGCTCCGGCAGCCGCGGTAGAGCCAGTCTGAGCAGGAGGTCCCCACAGGTGGCCCCTTTGCCACCACAGGTCGGTGCTGCCTAAAGCCTTACCTCCCCACCCCCCGCAGCAACTGAAGCAGCAGCGGGACAAGCTGAGGCAGTACCAGAAGAGGATCACTCAGCAGCTGGAGCGCGAGCGGGCCATCGCCAGGCAGCTCCTGCGGGATGGCAAGAAGGAGTAAGCGGGAAGGGGCCGGGGACAGGGGTCGGGGCTGAAGGGCGTGGGGGGCACTGGGGGCAGGAGGCCGGCCGCCACGTCTCCCCTGCAGGCGGGCCAAGCTGCTGCTCAAGAAGAAGCGGTACCGGGAGCAGCTCCTAGACAAGACCGAGAACCAGATCACCAGCCTGGAGAGGATGGTAGGCGGCGGCCCGGCTCTGGTGGGTGGGCGGGGCTCGAGCAGGGGCGGGGAGGGGCGGGGCTTCAGCTGCAGGTGGGGCTCCAGCGGGGGTGTGGGGGGGGTGGGTGTCGGCCTGGGAGGCTCCTCGCATCTGAGCTGAGCATGTGGAAGCAGCGGCCGGGTCTGCAGTGGACGAGGGTCTTCAGAGGGGACTGATGGTCCTCGGGGCCGAGGGCAGTGGCTCTTGCAGGAGTGGGGTCTGGGTGCTCGAGGTCCTGCTGGGGTTATCCCGCCATGAGGGCGCAGGCACAGGCTCTCTTGCTATCCAAAGCTTCCCACAAGGCCCAGACCTTGTCTGGAGTCTCCCCGCCCCCTTCTCCATCCTTCCAGTACCCAGTGGTGGTGAGGGGACCAGAGGGAGGAGGGACCCACAGAGGGGTCTGCCCCAAACACTGGAGCGCCACATGGACCAGCGCCATCCCCAGCTCCATGGTCACCACAGGGCAAGGGCAGGTGCCTCACCATGCTGGCCTGGTTCCCTCTGCAGGTTCAGAGCATCGAGTTCACCCAGATCGAGATGAAGGTGATGGAGGGGCTGCAGTTTGGAAATGAGTGTCTGCGCAAGATGCACCAGGTGGGTCTGGGCAGTGGGCGGGGACACGGGGGCCGTGGGCCAGGGGTGCTATGTCAACACAGAGCATGAGGCTGGGTGGCTGGGTGGGGACATGGGGGCCGTGGGCCAGGGGTGCTATGTCAGCCCAGAGCATGAGGCTGGGTGGCTGGGTGGGGACAAGGGGGCCATGGGCCAGGGGTGCTATGTCAACACAGAGCGTGAGGCTGGGTGGGGACATGGGGGCCATGGGCCAGGGGTGTTTTGTCAACGCAGAGCGTGAGGCTGGGCAGATGGGCGGCAGGAAGCCAGCTGCTCCAGAGAGGCTGCCAGTCCAGCCGGGTGTGCAGCCTTGGGGGCACAGTGACCATGAGTGGGCAGGCCAGCAGAGATGGGAATGGGACCCAGCTGCTGAAGTGACCACACGAAGGGCAAGGCTGGCCAGAGTGGATGGGGTGTCTGAGGCGAGGGCCCTGCCCCCGCAGGGGCTGGTCTGAAAGCAGGTAGTGGGTGTTAGCCAGGAGCAGGTGAGGCTGTGACCGTGCCACCCAAGGGAAACGTTCTGCCTCCCACAGTTGTCAGCGGCTTTTACCCTCCTTGCTGGGGTCATCTGGGGCCCAGGAGGTCTGAGGGGGCAGCCCAGGTTAGAGGGTGTGGTCAAGGCTTCTGGAAAGACTCAGCTGATGGCTCCTGTCCCCTTGGACAGAAGTGACCGAGGTGTGGCATGTGCTCCTTGGCCAGGTTGCTTAAGCTGGCTTAGGGGCAGGGCCGGATCTAAAGGGGGAAGTGAGACTGAGATACTGGGCAGTGCAGAGAGGCTAGGCCTGAGGCTGGGGTGGGGTAGAGAGGCGAGCCCTGAGGCTGGGGCAGGGCAGAGAGGCGGGGCCTGAGGCTGGGGCAGGGCAGAGAGGCCTGGGGCCCAAGGGGCTGTTGCTGCCTGGCTGACCAGCGTCCACCCTCTGACGTGATTGTCCCAGGTGATGTCCATAGAGGAGGTGGAGAGGATCCTGGACGAGACCCAGGAGGCCGTGGAGTACCAGCGGGTAGGTGTTGTGGGTCGTAGGCAAGGGGCAGGGATGCCTTCTCCCAGCCAGTGCCCGCTGCCATCATCTAGGGCGGCCCCTACCCACACTGTTTTGGCAGCTGCCCTCGCTCAAGGGAAGGGGAAGGGCGGCTCTAAGCCAGTCTGTCCCTGTTCCTTGGAGGGCCAGCCTCCTTGGGGTATGGTCAGCCCCCTCCCCGGCCCTCAGCCCCTGCTCTTCACTGTGGCACTGCTCTCTGCAGCAAATAGATGAGCTGTTGGCAGGAAGCCTCACCCAAGAGGACGAAGACGCCGTCTTAGAAGAGCTGGATGCCATCACTCAGGTAAGGAGGCCCTGCAGAGGCCAGGCTGGAGGGCACTGGGCGCCTGCTGGGTCAGGCCTCACTGCCCACATGCCGTGGTTCACATGGTTCACCACCAGTGTTCGTGTCAGCCTGAGGCCCGCCCTCCAAGTCCGCCCACCGACAGCAGGAACCAAGCAGGCAGGAGCAGTTTTTGGAGTGCCTGGCAGACAGTCTGCTGTGGGCACTGGCGTGGCACAGCTGGGGATTCTCCCTGGCCCTCAGCCCCTTTCCCCGACAGTAATGTGGTTTCTTAACCAGTGGGTTCTGTCTCCCACCTGGGGGACTTGCTGTCGCACGCAGGGCCTGTGCATCCAGGGCCTGTGACAGAGTCCCATGCCCATGCTCACACCCAGGTGCTGTGGTCCGTGTGTGCACCTGGTGTCCCGTTCCCTGTCCCTGTGCTCAAAGCCAGGTGCTGCGGTCCGTGTGTGCACCTGGCGTCCCATTCTCTGTCCTGTCCGCACGCTCACACCGAGGTGCTGTGGTCCGTGTGTGCACCTGGTGTCCCGTTCCCTGTCCCATCCCTGCGCTCACGCCCAGGTGATGCGTTCTGCGTGTGCACCTGGCGTAGGGATCCCCAATCTTTTGGGGCCGCTGCCTCAGTTTGCCCAGTTCTAGCCCTGTGGGCAACGCTTACTGTGCCATGTGCCATCTGCTCATTGAGGGCTCCTTCACAGGTGCAGGGCCTTGTGAGCTGCAAGGAGGCCAACTGGGAGGGACAGGCATCGTGTATTGACTGGGGCAGTCCAGGCACTCGCTGGGGTGGCTGGCTCACCATGGTGGCCCTCTCTCTCCCACACAAACCTGACCCCAGAGGGGCAGCCTGGCTTGGGTGATCCCAGTGGAGCTGCTGGCTGGCCCTCAGGCCTGTGTGTCGCCAGCATGTCCTGGGGCCTGTTGATGGCCCCGTTGTGATGTGCCGACATGAGCTCAGTAAACAGGACTCGGCCCTTTAGAGAGAATGATAGGCTGTTCTTTGGCAGCCTGCAGGGTCTCTCCTCACAGCCCCCACCTCGCTGGTTCTCACAGGAGCAGGTCGAGCTGCCGGAGGTCCCTGCAGAGCCCCTTCCCGACAAGATCCCAGGTACCGTCCTCGCTTTGTCCTCTGAGGTCTGGGAGCTCACAGGGAACAGCGAGCAAAAAGGGACGTTCCTGGCGGCGTGGGGAAGGCCAGCCCCACCTTCCCAGCCCGGGAGCAAGTGGCTCGTGCAGAGGGAGACAGACGCTGTGCCTTTGGAGCTGGGCCTTGGCCCCTGGGGTCTGTGGGACCTGTAAGAGGTGGACCCGCCCAAAGAGGCAGATCTAGAAGTTAGAGCCAGGCATGAACCTGTTTATCTACACCCGTTTGGTCCCAGGCTCCAGCCCAGTGTTTTCTTTAACATTACAGCACTGGGTTGACCATTCTCTGTGGCATCACGTGACGCTCTGTCTAGAAAGCTCCCTGGGAGCCAGACCTCCCTTTTATAACCATCTGTGTTTCTTTCTGTCCCTTTCTTGTTCCCCTGGGTTCATCTTCCTCGTCAAGTCCCAGGGGAGGGGCTGCCATTCCTGGCCGCGGCAGTCAAGGGTCTGTGCTGTGTCCCCGAGTCCTGGCCACTGTGGTCGAGGGCCTGTGCTGCCTGTCCCCGAGTCCTGGCCACAGTGGTCGAGGGTCTGTGCTGTGTCCGGGAGTCCTGGCCACTGTGGTCGAGGGCCTGTGCTGTCTGTCCCTGAGTCGTGGCCACTGTGGTCGGGGGCCTGTGCTGTCTGTCCCTGAATCCTGGCCACAGCGGTCAAGGGCCTGTACTGCATGTTCCTGAGTCCTGGCCACTGCCACAGTGGTCGAGGGCCTGTGCTACATGTCCCCGCTCCCTTGGCCACCAGCTTCCTGTGTGGGGCTCACCTCCATCTGCACCAGGCACGCTGTGCCCATGGCACCTCCTCTGGGACAGGGCCCTGGTTCCTTCCTGGCCTGCCCTCTTCTGCCTTTGGGGTCTCCTGTGCACAACAAATGGTTTGTGCCCGGCTGTGAACCAGGCAGTTCGAATCCACTGAGCGGCTCTGCGGAAGAAAAGGTCTGGCAATCTGTTTCTGGAAAGCTTAGAGCCAAGAAAACCCCTGTGGAGCTCAGCTCTGCTTTCACAGACAGGGCCCCCATGAGGTGGACTCGAGCCGATGGCTGTGGGTTCTATGGTTTGTGTGACACGTCTCTTTCCTCCACAGAAAAAGTCCCCGTCAAGGCTAAGCCCAGGCAGGCGGAGCTGGTGGCAGCATCGTAACCCACCTGTCATTGGCTCTGCGGAACCTCCCCAGGGACTGTGGCCACCGAGAGCTGGGTGTGTGGCCAGCCCCAGGCCAGGCTCCAGTGGCGGCGGGCAGAGCGGCTCTCACAGGGCACGTGCATCGAGATGACCTGGCCAGGCACCGTCCCTCAGGGCGTGAACTCCAAGTGCGCCTCAGCGGTGCCGTCTCGCTCTCATCTCCGAATTAAACAGCGACACTCACACCCTCGGGCCACACACGGCCTCTGGCGGCTGTGGCTCCCTTGCACCGCGGCCAGGAAGCCGCTTGGGTGCTGCTCACACTGCCCGTCCAGCCACATGGCTGCGGGCGCCTTCTCTGCAGCCTGCTGTCCGCGGGTGGCCCTGCTGGGAAGGCCCCTCAGGTGTTGGTGCCTTGCCCCTCCCCCTCCCGCCCACCCTGCTGTCCTCGTTAGCTGGTGGGGGCTCCTGCTGTGGCCTGGCTTCCACCCTGGCACTGGTCCCCATGCAGACAACAGGAGAGACGTAGGGCACCAGCACCCATCAGACCTTCATGTGCCGTTTGGGCGCCGGCACCGACCTCTCCTGTTTGGGGTGGTGGGCCGAGAGGGTGCCTCCCTGCTAGTCTGACCTGCTCCTCTCACTGCCCGCAAGCAGGGGCTCGGCCTGCGGAGAAACGCCATCAGGAGGTCCAGACGGATGACAGCTTTGCTCTGGCAAGTGTGGCCATCAGCTGCTGCCGTGGGAGCCCCTGGGCTGGACTCCACCAGACCCACCATCCCAAGAGTCAGAGCGGCAGAGATGGAGGCCATGACATGACTTGTTCACATGCTTGTCCTCTGTGAGACAATCTCGCTGAGATCCCTGTCTGCAGGGAGTGAGCAGGGCCGGGGCCTGGGCTCCCCCAGCAGCAAAAGGAAGCCGCCTTCCTGACCCCAATCACAGATCCCAGTATTAAAGCTGACGCCCCTGCGTGGCCTGCTGCCTCAGTGGATTCCACGTGGACTCCTCGAGGGCTGGCAGCGAAGGTCACTGGGGCCACAGGCCTGGCCGCTCTCCTTGGCATTGCCTTTAGCATGCACACACTTCCCTGTGGGGTTGACTGATGTGGGGTGCACACGTGGGAGTGCTTCTGGCCGCCCGTCTGGGCAGCTCCCCTCAGCGAGGGGCAGGGCAAGGCTCCAGTCAGTGTGCCTCAGAAGGGACGCTGACTGCCTCCTACACCTGGATTTGTGTGGTTCTCACAAGTGGTGGCCGGCAGCCAGGCCTCAAAGCCCTAGGCTTCCCCCAGGGAGGAGGCTGCTGGAAGCAGTTCAGTCTCCCCTGCTAGTTTGGAGTTATTCAGGGACCCATGGGGCAGCAGGAAGCGGGGGAGTCTCATCTATGGGGGCCTTGTGGTACTGTGGGTGCAGGCCAGTGCCAGATCTTAACGGTTTTTCAAGAGAAGCTGGAATCTAGGTTTTTAAGTGAAATCCTTGATGTTAAAACACAAAGCCAGCACTGCCGTTCCCAAACCCTGAAGCCGATCCTGTGCCCCTGCCATGCGTGCATCGGCCACAAGGGGGCACCCTGCCAGCCGATCTGGGGGTACTTTGCAGGCGACTGGGGCTGTGGCGCTTGAATCCACTGCCCAGACATGCCCCTCTGCAGCAGCGATTCTGGCAGGGAAGCAGACCCCTGTCCAAATCAAAGCTGCAGCCACTGGCGCCTGGACATCAGCCAGGGAGGAGGCTGGGCCCAGGACAGCCTCAGAGGGCCAGAGACATGGGTTCAGCTTGTCCTCACCACACCTGCAGGGACGGCACCACCAGCGGTACAGGCCCTCTCCACCGCTCCCTCCTCCTCCCTGGTCACCCTGAGCCTCAAGCCACAGGCCAGGCACAGGGAGGCCAGGCTCCTGGGTGCAGGAAGGAGCAGGTGGCACGGACATCCCTTGTATCCCACCAGTGGCCACCAAACAGCCGACCTGTGGGCAGGGGGTCGGAAGAAAGCTGTGCACCACAAAACGGCCCGTTCTCAGGCCTGGACGGGGCAGGCCTTTCCCACAGGAGAAACTGCTGCCACATGGAATGGATGACCACCATGGTTAAAGACCCAAGTGAGGCAGCAAGGCTCCTTATCACCATGAAGAAGGCAGTGACCCCGTGCTGGCGGGGCCCTGGGGGACTTACCCGATTCTGATGTCAGCAACCAACTATGTGACGGCTCTCGTCCCACAGAAGTGGGGGGCAGTACCACTTAACGTCTTTTTAATCAGATTTTCAGGAAAATGTTTTGGTTTTTTTATTTTGGTGTACAGTTCTGTGAGGTTTTTTTTTTTTTAATTGTTGAAAATACACTGGCAAAACATACCAACAACTCGTATGTGTGCTCTGGTGACGCTGATTACATTCTTCAGGTTGTGCAGCCCTTTACACCCACCCTTTCCGATTTGTTTCTCACCTGTTGACGTGGACTCACTTCCCCTGAGCTTCCTATCTAACCTTTCAAGTTGCTGTTAACAATTTGATCCCATGTAGTAAGTTCTTTAAAAGAGCGCAGTGCTTATGGCAGGCTGTTGTTTGGTTTAAAGACAGCTTCAGGGTCTATTTTTGGTTTATGGTTTCAGGGTTGATTACCTCAGGGCAGCAGTTTTGGGGGTTCATTCAGCCTCAATGGTCCCAAAAAGTCTGGATTTTATGAGAATTGAAATTCTGTTCTGCATTTTCCCCCTTTTGATCAGGATTCTTCTATGGAATCTTTGATCAAAATGTTTTGTAATGGTAGCTGGGCACCATCCAGTTCTGGTGTCATGGCAAAGGAGGTGGTAGTTCATGGAGGCCATTAGCTACACATTCCATATCCTCCTCCTCTTCCTGACTCCTTCCTCTACTGCAAATACAGACCAAGTGTCGTACCTTGGATGGCCACTTTCAAGCTTTTAACACCCAGACAGTGCAACAAACTAGGAGGTAGCAGTTCTGTGAGTTTTCACCCAAGTGTAGGTTTGTCTGACCAGCACCACAGTCAGGATGTAGAACGTTCTGTCACCCCCAAAAACCCTCCAGTCCAGGCAACCACAGACGTGTCCTCTGTCCCATAGCTGTCTTCTAGAACATCGTGCAGATGGCATCAGACAGGTCACTCAGCACAATGCCTTCCAGGTTCATCAAGGTTGTCTCTCTTCTCTTCGCAGAGTCGCCTTCCACGGTGTGGAGGTGCCACAGGTTGTGTGACCATTCGCTAGCTGGAGGACATTGGCTTGTTTCTAGTTTGAGGAGAGTTATGGATAGAGCTGCCAGGTGCGGGAACACAGGAGTGGGGTCGCTAGGTCCTGTGGTGATCGTGTGTCTCCTTTTACAAGAAACTTCCAGATGTCTCCCCAGCGACTGAACCATTTTACCTTTCCACCAGTAGAGTGAGGCTCCCAGGTACTCTGCACCCTCACCGGCACTTGGTACTGTATTTTTTTTTTTTTTAATGTTTTATTTAGCTGCTCTAGGGTCACTATCAATTGGAATCCACCCAACCCAACGGGTTGTTTTTTTTTTAATGGGTGTATAAACCAAACCCATTGCCGTGGAGTCGATTCTGACTCATAGCAACTGTATAGGAAAAGGTAGAACTGCCCCATAGTTTCCAAGGAGCACCTGGTGGATTTGAACCTCTGGCCTTTTGCTTAGCAGCCGAACTCTTAACTACTACATCAGTCACCTGTATAGTGGTATGTAATCAGGTCTTAACTTGCATTCTCCAACTTTCATGTGCTTGCTTCTGTATCATTTTTAAACCAGGAAGTGACCTCAACGCCCGATGAAGGAAGAATGCTAATACGCTTCAACTTGGGTACACGCAGCACCAAACCTGAAAACGAGGGCCTTTGGGAGCAGGTCCCTGGGCAGGGCCCCGTCGCACCCCAACCTCACCTCTCGCTGTACCCCCAGCCTCACCCCAACCTAAGCCCCCAGTCGCACCCCGAATCGCCCCTGCCTGGGCTCCCCGACCTGGGTGGGGGTGAGGTGGGGGCTGCAGTCTTGGGGCAACCCCGCCCTTGGGAAGAATGTGGTGGCTGGGACGTCAGGCTGCACATGGGGCGTTGAGATAGCAACACTGCGGGGCTCCAGGCAGGCTCTGGAGGAGGGGGCTGGTTCCGGTCTCCCCTTTCCTGGGAAAGGCTCAGTGAGCCTGTCGTCAACTGCACCCTGAACTCGGGGAGTGAGGGTGGGAGAAGAGAGGAGGGAGACCAGCCACCCCTCCATACACACAGGTGTATACGCGCACACATCCCCGGGGTGCCGGCCAGTCAGCAGAGGGGCAGGAGGGGTGGGGTGAGTGGGGAGAGCTGGCTCCTCAAGCAGGTCTTGACCATGGGGGAGCGTGGGGGTCAGGGAGCGCACAGGCAGGTGGACACCTGGACCCTGGGACCTGTCAGCCAGGGCCAGCCAGGTGATATGGGAGCACACACACTACTTTTGCTTGGTAATCCTTGTCTCTCCCTAAAATTCTGCACCCCCACCCCCCACCCCAAGCTTTCCTGATCAACCCTCAGGAGACATACTCGGTCCCTGGTGTCCAGCCTGCAGGGGATGTGGCCTTGTGCTGGGGACCTCTGTGTCTCTCAGGGTCCTCTTAGGGCCTCACCTGTGTATGGTAGGAGTCCGAGAAACGTTAGGGAGCAGTTCAGTTTCCCAGCCTGCACCCGAGCCAGAGCGTGCCAGTCTACGGCAGCTGCTGTCTGGTCCAGCTTACTGGGATGTGCCAAGAATACTGAACAAGGAAGCGAAAGTTCTGAACATAAACCCAAGAGAAAAAGACCTCAAGGAAGGGGCACCATGAAGCTGTACTGTCGACATGCATGGACGCTCTTTGGGAGACGGCTCCAGACATCCCAAAGAGAGAGAGGTCTGCTTTTTTCCTAACAGCTTTATTGAGATATAATCCACCCACTATTTTTTTTATACAATTTGCCATCATGAGGACTGCACAGGACCCGGCAGTGTTGCTTTCTGTTGTACACACGGTTGCTCACTGTGAGTCGGAACCAGCTCAACGACATGTAACAACAACATACAATTCACCATTTTAGGTGTACAGTTCAGCAGTTTTTAGTACATTCAGAGTTGTACACCCATCACAACGATCTTGGAACATTTCCATCACCCGGAAGAGAAACCCTCTGGCAGTCACCTCCTGTTCCCTCCCCCACACCCGCATCCCTGGTAACCACTCTCTGTCTCTGCATACTTGCCCTTTCTTGTCTGACGTATTTCACTCAGCATTGTTTTCTAGGTTCATCTGTAGCAAGTATTAGAGCTTGATTCCTTTTTATGGCCGAATAACTTTCAATTGTGTGTATACACCACGTTTTGTTTATCCATCGTCTGCTGATGGACACTTGGGTTGTTTCCACCTTTTGGCTATTGTGAATAGTGCGGCAATGAACATTGGTGTGTAAGTGTCTGTTTGAGTCCCTGTTTTCAAAGCTTTTAACTTAGGCATGGAGTTGCTGGGTCACACGGTAATTCTATCTATGTTTAACTCTTTCAAGGCAGTTTTTTCTACAGCTTCCATAAAGATTTACTGTTTTTTTCACAGTGGCTGCACCATTTCGCATTCCCGCCAGCAGTGCATGAGGGTTCCAATTTCCCCACATCCTCGCTGACACCTGTTACTTCCTGTCTCTTTGATCATAGCCATTCTAGTGGGGGTGAAGCTGTAATTCACTATGGTTTTGATTTGCATTTCTCTGATAGCTAATGATCCTGAGCATCTTTCCTATGCTTATTGGCCATTTGTGTATCTTCTTTGGTGAAATGTCTATTCAAGTCCTTTGCCCGTTTTAATTGGGTTATTTATCTTTTTATTATTGTGTTGTCAGAGTTCTTTATATATTCTAGATACAAGTCCCTTATCAGACACATGATTTTCAAATATTTCCTCCCATGCTGTTGGTTGTCTGTTCACTTTTTTGATAGTGTCCTTTGAAGCACAAAAGTTATTAATGTTGATGGAATCCTATTTATTTACTTATTTACGTTGTCATTGTTGCGTGTGTTTTGGTACCACATCTAAGAAACCATCGCCAGATCCAAACTCACAAAGATTAACACCTATGTAAGTATTTAAAACTTCTAAAAAGTTTTATGATTTTAGCTCTAAAATTTAGGTTTTTTTTTTTTTTTTTTTGGTCCATTTTGAGCTAATTTTGTACATGGTATGAGGTAGGGGTCCAACTTCATTCTTTTTCATGTGGAGATCCAGTTGTCCCAGCACCATTTGTTGAAAAGACGTTTTTGCCCCATTGAATGGAACCGGTGCTCTTGTCAATAATCAATTGACCATAACTGTGAGAGTTTATTTCTGGACTCTCAATTCTATTTTATTGATCTACATGTCTATCCTTATACCATATTATCTTGGCTACTGTAGCTTTTTAGTAAGTTTGAAATCAAGAAGTGTAAGTCCTTCAACTTTGTTCTTCTTTTTCAAGATTGTTTTGGGTATTTTGGGTTCCTTGAATTTCCATATGAATTTGAGGATCAGCTTGTCAATTTTTGCAAAGAAGTCAGACAAGATTCTGATAGGGATTGCATTGAATACCTATCTTGCTTTGAGTAGTATTGCCATCTCAACAATATTAAGTGTTTTAGCCAGTGAACATGGGATGTTTTTACATTTACTTAGGTCTTTTCTTTCAAAACAATGTTTTCTAGTTTTCAGAATTTAAGTTTTGTACTTCTTTTATTAAATTTATTCTTATTTCATTCTTTTTGATGCTACTGTAAATGGAATTGTTTTCTTAATTTCATTTTCAGATTATTCATTGCAAGTGTACAGAAATACAATTGATTTTCTTTCTTTTTTGTTTAATATAAAGGCTTATTGGGAATGTCATTAACAGCCCTGCTGGCACAATGGTTAAGCACTTGGCTGCTAATCCAAAGGCCAGCGATTCGGATCCACCAGCCACTCCATGGGAGAAAGATATGGCAATCTGCTTCTGTAAAGATTTATAGCCTAGGAAATCTTATGGGGCAGTTCTACGCTGTCCTGTGGGGTCACTATGAGTTGGAATCAAGTTGACAGCAACGGGTTTGGGTTTTTGAATTGGGAATGTCTGTCTTGAGCATTGTGCTCTTTTAAGAGCCATTTATATGGAATCAAATTGACAACAGCAACTGGAAGGATTAGATAGGAAACTTAGGAGACAGTGAATTTATGTTAATGGGGGAGGAACAACTCAGAAAAGGAGGGTGAGAATGGTTGCAACAACTCGAAGACTGTAATCACTGTCACTGAATTGTACATAGACAAACTGTTGAATCGGTATATGTTCTGCTGTGTATAATCTCAACAACAAAAATTAAATATAAAAAAACAATTTATGATGATATAAATATATGCCATTGAGTTGATCCTGACTCATAGTGACCCCATGTGACAGAGTAGAACTGCCCCGTAAGGTTTCCAACGCTGTCATCTTTATGGGAGCAGATTGCCAGGTCTTTCTCTCATGGAGCGGCTGGTGGGTTCAAACCACTGACCTTTCGGTTAGCGGCCAAGCACTTAACCACTGAGTCACCAGGGGTTCTGATACGTCAGATACTGTAGTGTAAAAAGCCCCTGCTAAAAAGAGTACAGGGCTCTTGTGGGTTCAACAGGGACAAATTTATAAAATATTAAAGATTAAAGTACAACTTGATTTAGCACGTTTAGTTTCAACCCCACCACTAATAGCTTAGCCTAGCACCACTGTAAGGAACTCCTAGACTTACATAGTAGAGCCTCAAAGTATTTCACATAAAAGCAAACACAGAAAAGTTGATAAAGTTAGAGACACTGAACACTAGACCCACTTTGGTTTTAGAGCAGATTTAGGTGTTTTGAAATGGATTGGAATACCCCACATCTCTGCCCCCAACTCTGTACTCTGGGTGGCTTGACAGTCACCACAGGATAGACGAGATGATCACCACGGAAGAACTAGTCCCACTTAATGAACTAACCTCCATTTAAGAGTCTCCGTATTCGAATCTGGAGCATGACATGAGGATCTTCCCACATTGGGAAATCTAAACTCATCCCAGGGTTTCAGCCGGTCACTGCACGTGGCTGGGAGCAAGTGGCAGAACCTTTCGTGTCCTACCTGGCTGGTCACCTCCAGACTTCGAAAGATAAGTTTCCAAGAATGGAGGACTTTGACCATTTAAATGACAGCAATTTTTATGGTTATTGCCATTTTAACCATTTTAAGTATACGATTCAATGACATCTAGTACGTTCAGCAGGTGGTGCAACCAACCATCGCCTCTATTTCCAAACCTTTTTCAACACCCTAAAAAGAAACTCAGTGCCCACTGAGTGATAGCTCCTCCATCCCTGCTCACCTCTGATCTACTTCCTGTCTCTATGGACTTGTCTGTTCTAGATGGTTCATGTAAGTGGAATCATGTAATATTTATCCTTTTGTGTCTGGCTTACATCACTTCAGCATAATGTTTTCAAGGTCCGTCCATGTTGCAGTGTGTATCAGGACTTCATTTCTCTTTATAGCTGAGTATTATTCCATTGTGTGGATGGAATTGTGTTTATCCATTCATCTGTTGATGGACGGACACTTCTGGCTTTTGTGAGTACATTGGCTATTGGAGACATTGGAAGCCTCATCTACTGCTGGTTGTTATTGTTGTTATGAGGTGCCATTGAGTCAGTCCTGACTCATGGTGACCTTATGTACAATAGAAGGAAATGCTGCCCGGTCCTGCGCCATCCCCACAATTGTTGCTACGTTTGAGCCTATTGTCACCATCATCTCAGTATTTGAGGGTCTTCCTCTTTTTCTCTGACTCTCTACTTTACCAAGCATCATGTCCTTCTCCAGGGACTGGTTCCTCCTGATAACACATTCAAAGTACGTGAGACAAAGTCTCGCCATCCTCGCTTCTAAGGAGCATTCTAGCTTACTTCTTCCAAAACAGATTTGTTTGTTCTTCTGGCAGTCCACGGTATGTATTCATTCTTCACCAACACAACAATTCAAATGCCTCCATTCTTCTTGGGTCTTCCTTATTTATAGTCCAGCTTTTGCATGCTCTAAAAGGGATGATACTGAGGAGCCTGACCTAACTTCACAAGGGGGAAGAGTTATTATCAGCATCAACAGCCCAAGGCTGATTGCTATGAGGCAGAAGTCATACCTCCTCTCTCCAACCTTTTTACCAATTCTGACACCATATGACCCACCCATGACACTCTCTACTTCTCTACTGTGTTCATTAATTCATTGCAACAGCCACCTAGAACTCACAGACAATACTTATGATTATGGAGTTTATTATGGAAGTAACAGGGTACAGCTGGGGATCGGGATCAACTTGGAAGTAATAGGAACAACTCAGGACACAGTTCTTCATCAGGACAGCTTCTTCTCACCCTCAGCTGCTGGGCCCTGCTAGGGGCCTTCTTGGACAAGTGTTACAACTCCTAGCTCTGAGGGTTGGCAAGCCCCACCACAGCCGTCTAGTGCTGGTCTCCTGGTTCCTGCCATCTCTCTCTGTATTCCATATTACACCTCCCTCTCTCTGTCTCCTGAGTCTAGGAGGTTCTCAGTGCAGGGATCCCAAATCCAAAGGATTCATTCTGCTCCCGTCTCTTCTTCTTGGTGGTCATGAGGGTTCACTTCTGGTCTGGAATCAGCTGGATGGCAAAACTTACCAATCCCCTCGTTAGGGTTCCATACACCTTATTTGCATGATCCTCCCCCCACAAGAGTGCCAAGCACCTTATTTGCATTATTAGCAAGCTATCCAATCCCCTTGGTGGCCCACAAGCACCTCATTTGCATAGTCCCCCCAGTAATTTGGTAGGAGTTACAAGACCACAGTGAGAAAGGCTATATAAAAGTGATCCATCACATTGCAGGCCACCCCCTGGCTTTTCTAGCCATGGTTATTTCATAATTGGAGGAAAACTTCCCCCTCCCAATCACCCTACCAGCCATTAACAATTAGTCCTTCAGTAGCGCAAAGAGTCCTCAGGGTGAGGTTACTCAGGTACCAGCCATTCAGGTCTGCTACAGGTGTCCATCTGATCTGGTCAGGTTCCCCAAAAGTCATCTCAGCATCACTCTTTCTGGCCTCTGATAATAATTTAACTGACAGAAGAGTATTTTCTTGCTCTAAGTCTTGTAAGGTGTCTTAGTTATCTAATGCTGCTATAACAGAAAATACCACAAGTGGATGGCTTTAACAAGCAGCAGTTTACTCTCCTACAGTCTAGTAGGCTAAAAGTCCCCATTCAGGACACTAGCTCCAGGGGAAGGCTTTCTCTCTTTTTGGCTCTGGAGGAAGGTCCTTGTCATCAATCTTCCCCTGGTCAAGGAGAGTCTCTGTGCAGGGATCCTAGGTCCAAAGGACACCCTATGCTCCTGGTGCTTCTTTCTTGGTGGTATGAGATTCCCCCCCGCCCACCCCCAGAGTCTCTCTGCTTGCTTCTCTCTTTTATATCTCAAAAGAAACTGGTTTAAGACAAAACCTAATCTTGTAGATTGAGTCCTGCCTCATTAAAACAACTGCCTCTTCGGCTACAACTGATGACTGCCCTGACAGGGAACACAACAGAGAACCCCTGAGGGGGCAGGAGAGCAGTGGGATACAGACCTCAAATTCTCGTAAAAAGACTAGACTTAATGGTCTGACTGTGCCTAGAAGGACCCTGGAGGTCATGGTCCCCAGACCTTCTGTTAGCCCAAGACGGGAACCATTCCCAAAACCAACTCTCCAGACAGGGATTGGACTGGACTACGGGAAAGAAAATGATACCGGTGAAGAGTGAGCTTCTTGGATCAAGTAGACACATGACACTATGTGGGCAACTCCTGTCTGGAGCGGAGATGAGAGGGCAGAGGGGGTCAGAAGCTGGCCAAAAGGACACGAAAATAGAGAGTGGAAAGAAGGAGTGTGCTGTCTCATTAGGGGGCGAGCAACTAGGAGTACATAGCAAGGTGTATATAAATTTTTGCGTGAGAGACTGACTTGATTTGTAAACTTTCACTTAAAGCACAATTAAAATTAAAAAGAAAAAGAAACACAACTGCCTCTTATCTGCCTCATTAACATCATAGAGGTAGGATTTACAACACATAGGAAAATCCCATCAGATGACAAAATGGTGGACAATCACACAATACTGTGAATCATGGCCCAGCCAAGTTGGCACACATTTTGGGGGGACACAATTCAACCCGTGACCTGAGGTATCAGCATAGCAAATCCTTGAAGGGACTTTGGGTTCACCACAGTACTCGAGTCCAGCAGTGTCTCCCCCTACAAGAGAGCGTATCAGGATGTCTACTTAGCCGGCCCCCTTTAACTTCCAGTCCTAGAAGGGGGTTCTTCTGATAGGCACTGACTTTTCCTACCTCGATGCATCCAGAGGCAAACTGCTTACTCGAAATTCAAAAAGCAAAATAGTCATTTTTTTTCCTTCAGGTCCTTCCTTCAGATGAGAATTGCCTGTGCTCACAGCAGTTCTGAATAAGTCTGCATGTCTTTTCAAATGCAGATTTCCTGGGTGGGCCTCAGGTTTTCCACATGAGCCCCCAATATTCTGTATACAGGGCTACTACTGCATTCACACCAACAGGCTATGTTTCTTTCAGGCAAATCCTAATTCCCCTTTTAGCATATCCAATCAAGTATTGCCTGAAGGTGGAGTTATACCCTCTCTGTAATCTATAATACCCAGTATTCATTCCCATCATACATTTAGGTCTGTTTTACACTATGTCGGAGAAACATTCAATATCCATAGTACATTCAGATAAACACATGACTGTTTTTAAAACATTCCAGTTTCAACATCTCTTCCCCACATCTTGACTGTCTTCCCGTTCGTAATGAGGTATCAGCATAACGTTAGACTTCTCCTGCTGCATAACCCATTTATTCATTCCTTTACCTTCAGCTATTATTTCTCCTTCCTTCCATTTGTCATTTATTTTTATCCAAACTTTTCCACCTTGGGAAGGGACATCAAGTTCAGCTGCTGTGCCAGTCTAGATCATGGGTAGCAAGACCAATCTAGCAAGCGCCTCCCTCTCAATCCACTCCCATTCATATTGCATAGGGTTACATTAGGTATAATGCTAGTGGGCTAGCTCAACCACTAGGCAATACCGCAGTTTTCACCGTTAACCCCTATTTTGCCAGATGGGAGGAAGGTACAATCCATTTCATCAGGCCCTTGGGAATTCTGGCGTATATGTTCAGGGATACAGTTACAGTCTCTCGCTTAGGGATCGCCCCTGCTTCAGCACCTGCAGCTGCATCCCTGGTCCTGGAATTGCCGCATCCCACAGGAAAAAAGCAATTTTGGGTGATGTAGGGAAGAACTGTACAGTGGCACCAGCATCCTCTTCCACCCCTTCTCCCCCAGGTCCTCCAGAGAAGCGTAGGAATCTGTCCGGTGGTGATCCTCCCTTTGTCCCCCTCATGTTGAGTGTGAGCACACACTCCTGAAGGCGTGTAAGCCAGCCCTGAGAACATGTCCAAAGTACGTTAGACAAAGTCTCGCCACCCTCGCTTCTACAGAGCACTCTGGCTGTACTTTTTCCAAGACAGATCTGTTCGTCCTCCTGGCAGTCCATGGTACAGTCAATACTCTTCGCCAGCACCACAGTTCAATTGTCCAGCCTTCACATGCGTAGGAGGTGACTGAAAATACCATGGCTTGGGTCAGGCACACCTTAGTCCTCAAAGTGACATCTTTGCTTTTTAACACTTTAAAGAGGTCTTCTGCAGCAGATTTGTCCAATGTAACGCGTCTTTTAATTTCTTGACTGCTATTTCCACAGGTGTTGATTGTGGATCCAAGTAAAATGAAATCCTTGACAACATCAACATTTTCTATGTCTATCATGATGTTGCTCATTGGTCCAGTTGTGAGGACCTTTGTTTTCCTTATGTTGAGGTGCAATCCATACTGAAGGCTGTGGTCTTTGATCTTCATCAGTAAGTGCTTCAAGCCCTCTTTACTTTCAGCAAGCAAGGTAGGAATGCTGGTAGGATTGTAAAATCGCTCAGCCGCTGTGGAAAACAGTGTGGTGGTTCCTGAAAAAGCTAAACATAGAATTACCATGTGACCCAGGATTCCGCTCCTAGGTATATACCCAAGACACTTGAAAGCAGGGACTCAAATAAATACTTGTACATCAATGTTCTTTGCAGCACTGTTCACGATAGCCAAAGGTGGAAACAACCTAAATGCCCATCAACAGATGAGTGAATAAACAAAAGGGGGTACATACATACAACTGAATATTATTCAGCCGCAAAAAGAAATGAAGCAATGATACATGCTACAACATGGGTAAACACTGAAAATATTATGTGAAGTGGAAGAAGCCAGACACAAAAAGCCACAATATTATATGAAGCACTTCTATGAAATATCCAGAACAGGTAAATCCAGACATAGATCACAGATTGGTGGTTCCAGGGGCTGTGGGGAGGGGAAAGAGAAGGGACTCTGGTGGCTCCGGGGTTTCATCCTGGGGTCCTGGAAATGTTTTGGCACCAGACCGAGGGGGTGGTTGCACACCAGTGTGAATGAACTAAAAGCCACTGAATTCTTCACTTTAAAATGGTTAATTTTATGAGAACTTCACCTCAATTAAAAAAAAAGATGTCACAGGGCCCTTGGAAAGATAGATCATAACGTCGAGCAGCATTTACCAGGGGATGTCACATGTCTCCCACACGGTCCCACTCTTGATGCAGGCTGAGCATACCGAGTGTCTGCAGTGCTAAGCGATAGACCCCCTTCACAAGCATGAGCTTTTGTTCCTTTCTGTAGCCCTAGGAGAAGGGCTCATTCTTCCCCTTCTGCAGATGACGGGATAGGCTCAGAGAAAGGACACGCAGGAGTGACCCCACCACACAGCCAGTAGGAGGAGGGACCAGGCTGTGGGCCTCCTGGACACAGGGCCTCCACCCACCAGCCCGGGCAGGCACGAGGCTGCCACCCTGCGGTTCTGTGGCCTCCCTTGTTCCTGTCCTCTTAGATGCCATCCGTACATCCTGTCCTCGCTGACCACCCCCCGCCCCCGACCAACACAGCTGTTGTTCCTGGAATCTGCTCCTTCATCTCCACCCCCATCTGGGGCCCCCTCTGCTCTCTGAGCCGGCCACACAGCACCTTTCTCTGGCATGCCCACAAGGTGGCAGTGAAGGTTACCTGATGTCAAGTTCTCCCAGTCCACCCTCCAGTCCAGTACCTGTGCCCTCTTTGGCCCCTTGTCGGACGAGGGGGCAGGGGGCCATGGATCACTTCCCCTGGCGAACAAAGTTTTAAAACCCAACTTCGTCTGAGCCAGTTACATCCTTTTACCAAACTCGGATGAGGCTGGGCTCTCCAACACCAGGCTCAGACCACAAGGGTAGGTCCATACCCAGAAACACAAGCCACAGGGCTTTCCTCCCACAGTGGACACCCTTCATGAAAGCCTGCCCTGTGCAAGCTGCTGAGTGAGGCTTGGAAATCCTAGCTCACCATCCCTGGAAAGCTGTGTGGAAATCTGCTAGGCTTCCTAGCAGCCAGCCTGCGGCCCGGCAGGAAGAGAAGAGGCCTTCACCCTCCTGGTGCAGGGTCAGGTTCACCACGGTTTTCCCAGTGGGAATGCCATGGGCCAGAGAATGAAGGGAAACCACAATGGAATCCAACACCAGCAGCTTTGAAACCCGAGTCCCCAGGCTGCACACAAGAGCTGGGTAGCTCCCGCGGTCTCTGGGGAAAATCTGAAATCTGGGTGAGAATTTGCAGCAGATCCCGGGGTTGTGCCGGCCGGCACGGTGGTGGCAGGGTGACATTTGCAAAGGTCACATGGCGTGCAGGTCTGACTGGATGGAAGGCAGACTGTCATCCGGATTAGCTACTTGTTTTCCCCCATGGATGGAATATTCTTATCATCTGGACTTGAGGGAACAGCTAAAGTGTTTCTGGACCTGCACTGAGGTTTCTGCTCCTTCCAACTCTGAGGAGAAAAAAACCCGATGGCAGAAATGATATTCTCAAGTTTAACATGAAAATCATTTTTCTCAAAATCGTGTTACTTTCTCACCAAGCATGCTTGTGAAATGAGTCCAACGTGCTCACTTTTTTAGGACATGAAAGCCCTGGCCGTCATTTTCAATGCTCTGAGGAAACCACTTGGCTCTCCAGACTCAGCACCCACCCTCTGTGGGGTCCCTGGGCACCCGCATTCATTCAAGCCTGGTCGTCTCTCTTACTTGGACAATTGCCATGTGTCCGATTGGACTTACCTGGCACCGCCAGTCTCCAGCCAGCCCCATCTGCTGCTCCCCACCTCACTCCGACCACAACACCTGCAAGCCCACACCCCCAGCCAGAGGGCATTCCTGGGTCCCCTGGGTCTCCTTTCACAGAAAACGGGACCCTCCGATCCCCTCAGCCCACCTGCCCTCCGGGTTCCTCTAGTTTCCCGGCCGTTTGTCCCAGGAGCCCATGGCCAGGTAAGTGACACCTGGCCTCCTGCAGACACTTGGTGCCCACCCCCCAGCCTCCAGAACCTAGCCTGCCCTTGGCCGTTTTGCCTTTCTCCTTGATGAGTTCCTGAGCCACCCCCATTCCATCAAGTCCTTCTAGCACATTCCAGGTGAGCCCGCGAAGGGGAAGAGGGCAGTTAAGTGTTAGGCGGGGTCTGTGGAGTGGCATTGCCAGGGGGCACAAAGAGTCCAGGCACCCTGTTGTCTGACATTGCACAAATAAACATGGGAATGGATACCGGTTTTTCCATTAGAGCCGTCCTGTGTCGTGTAAACACAGCCAGGAAGTCGTTCTTCCTGTGTGCGGTCCACACACCAAGAGCCCTTCTCCATCTCCTCCATTCCCAGACAAGTGAGAAGACATGGCAGCAGTCCAGCTTAGATGAGGGGCACACTGAGCATCCAGGAGAGCAGGAAAGGGGGCACACCCAAAGAGTAGAGACTGCGGAGGCCTGCGCCCTGGGGCTCCTGCCTCCAGAGGGTACACAGCCGGGCCTAGATTTAGGGATCACAGACAGGAGACAACAGGTGGCAACAGACACCACTTATAACGTGTGACAGCCCGCACGGTTCCCAGTGTGTCCTTCATCTAACCTGAGGCCTGCCATGTTGTTTGGGAATGGAGGAGCTGCCAAAGGGGGCTTCCGTGTGAGGACCTCATTCAGTGTTATGGATTGAATTGTGTCCCCCAAAATACATGTTCAGGAGCCCTGGTGGCACAGTAGTTAAGCACTTGCCTGCTAACTGAAAGGTCGGTGGCTTAACCTGGTAATCTGCTCCTGTTAAGATTACAGCCTTGGAAACCCTATGGGGCAGCTCTACTCTGTGGCATGGGGTTGCTATGAGTCGGAATCAACTTGATGGCACCTAACAACAACAAAATACGGTCTGTGTTGAAATCCTAACCCCTATACCTGTGCATGTAACCAAATGTAATCACCATCCACAGTGCCATCCGATAGTAATTCATCAGTGGGTGTGGTACCAGTGTAGGTGGATCCTAAACCTAATCGCCTCTGAGTTACAGAAACAGTAACATAGACACACAAATAGATACACACAGACACAGACACAGATACACACATACAGACACACAGACACACATAGGCACACACATATAGACACATAGACACACAGACACTCATAGACACACAGACACACATAGACACAGACACATACATGCACGCAGACACACAGACACATAAACACATACAGACACACACATACACATAGATACACACAGACACACACACTGAGACGCACACAGACACAAGCACACAGACACACAAGGGGGAAGACAGAAGTCTACAGTCCAAAGAACCAGGAACGCCCAGAGCTACCAACAAGGGAGACGTCTACACGGCTGAGATCTCGACCGGGCCTTTCAGCCTCCAGAGATGAGAGAACATCTGTCCTTCCAAGCCCCTCACTGCGGTGTGTGTTACGGCAGCAGGACCTCACTGAGACACAGCGAGTGCAGCTCCCTGGCTGTTCACACGACACAGGACAAAGGCTCGCATGGAAAACCCACCATCCCTCCACACTTATTGGCACAAAGTCCAACGACAAAGTGTCTGGACTCTTTGTCCACCAGGAAACGTGACCCTCCAGGCTGTGCTGGACTCAGCCTCAAAGTTCTCCCACCCTTCGGAGCCCATGTGCGGCTGTAGGGCCTGCTGCAAGAAGAGAGTCAGATTTGGAGGCTGAAGATAACATTTCAAAAAGTGGCTTTAAATAAACACCGAGTAAAAAAAGAGAGAGGAGCTTCGGGTGCTTGAATTAGAAACTGCCAGTCCTGGGCAGGGATGCCATCTGTGAGCAGAGCGTGGAAACGCCTCGGCTTTCACTAATCGCAGCAGACCCAGTGATGGTGGGTCCCCCCGCCTCACCCTATTGGGAAGGGTCGGCCGGAGTGCTCAGGCCTCGCTTCCCGCGGTGCCCTCGGATTTCAGATTCTGAAGAACAGATTCCTTCCGTCCTCCCGAACACCTTGCAGATCACTTTCAGGGCAATTTAAGCCACTTAGAGGCAGAGTGATAAGAAAACAAAGATGATGTTTCAGGGGTAAATGAGGAGTAACGATGCCAAGTGTGAAGCCCAAGCTGCCTTCTGCAGAGAAAGCGACACCCGCACTCCCTGCCACCCCCACCGAGGGCCTGGGGGGAAGCCAGGGTCCCAACACAGCTCTAGGAGGGCCAGCCCCTCTTGGCCAGCAGGCTGGGGGGCCTTGGACAAGTTGCTGTCCCTCAGTTCCCTCATCTGTAATGTGGTTTTGTGTTGCTGAGAGACCATCACCCGTCTGCCAGTTTGTCATGCTGGGGTGGCTTGTGTGTTGCCGTGATGCTGGAAGCTCTGCCACCATATTTCAAATACCAGCAGGGTCACCCATGGTGGGCAGGTTTCAGTGGAGCTTCCAGGACTAAGACAGACTAGGAAGAAAGGCCAGGCGATCAACTTCTGAAAATGAGCCAACGAGAACCCTACGTAGTGCTAGGAATGGGCCCCTAGGTGGAGGGCACTCAGAATCCACAGTGGACGTGACACTGAGCTCAAGCAGGCCAACGGCTGTGACAATGGCACAGGACTGGGCAGTGTTTCCTTGTGTCATACGTGGGGCACAGCTGACTCCACGGCAGCGAGGCAACGACTCTGAAAAGGCCGAGTAGGGACTTCCCTGTGGCTCAATCTTTCCCATTTGCTGAATACTCCTACCACAGCTGTGTCTGTATGTAAGCTGAAGTGTGTGCCTGAGCTGGGCCAGTGGGGTGGGTGGGTCTCCCATGCTGTCCAGGGTGGCCCTATGCTACACCCCACCCACCCCACCTCAGACGTGACTGCAGGGCTAAAGGTGGGCCTACCCCTGCCCTGCCCATGCCTTTACATCCACTGGCACCACCGGCTGGCCCTGGTCCTTCTCATGATGGGGAGGCACTGGCCCTTCCCAGGATCCAGCCCTCTGCTCACCTGAGCAGTGTGGGAGGCCACAGGTACGCGGACTCGTTACCTGCCCGAGCTATTTAAATATGCCATTGTCAGTTACTGCATTCTAATAGCAAGTGGGTGACAGAGCTGGCAGACTAGGTGACACCAAAGTATAAAAAGAGGGAAAAACACCCAGCGAAACCCAGAGCCTCGCCGGGCCCCTGCTTTCACCCGCGCTGCCTCCCACGGGCACCTGGAGTCATGCAGGATTATGTAAGGCTGCTTGCTGCCCTGCCCACCCCGCCTGGCTCTGTCCCCTCCCACTCTGGCTGGCCCCTGGCAGGGAGCTCTCGGTGAGAGGCCTGCACAGACCCAGGAGGTGGGCGGCCTGCACAGACCCGGGAGGTGGGCCGTCTAGGCCCAGAGGCTGGGAAGGGCGACAGAAGGCCCAGAAGCAAAGGCGGGGAGGGTCCCTGGGGTACGGCACCATCTTCATCTTCCTCACATGGGCCCCTGGCCTTACCGAGGCTGGTCTGTCCTGCTGCCCAGGCAAGGCCGGTTCACCAATGGGTCATACATGGAGGGAGAGGTGGTCACGGCACAGACTCAGGGCCACGGAGTTGCCTCTGTCCGTGGAGGCCAGAAACATAGTGGACTTCTCGTCAGAGATGGAAACCTCTGACCCAGGTACTGGCAAAGGTCGATTTGTCTTATAGGCAAGGACAAACGGCAGCACCAGTTTGGGGGAAGGGAGAGACCCACACCTGGGGGCAGGTGAGCAGAGTTGCAGGCGGGTCCTACCCTCAGCTCTCCTAGGCAGGCAGTGCAGCTGCGGCTGAGAATGGGGGTCCACGCTCCAGCCTCCAGTGTCCAAAGAGCTGGCCCAGGGCTGCCCCCAGGGCCATGGCCAGACAGCCTTCCCCTATGCCGGCCCCACTAGGGGGACAGAGAGAGGGTCTGGGGGCCAAAGATCCAAGTGGTGGCAGGATTCCTTCCTCGGACCCCTACAGGCCAGCTAGAGGCTTGTCCAGACCACCGGCGCCTTTCTTGTCTTTTTAAAATAGACTTTTTTTCTTTTTTTAAATCAACTTTATTTCAGAACAAAGCCAGCACAGAGGGTGCCCACATACCCCACACCCAGTCTCCCCTATTAGTGACATCTTAGTTTGGAGAGGCGATGTGGACGTGTCATTAACTCAAGTCCACACCACATTCAGGTCTCCTCGGTTTTTCCCTCTCATCCTCTCCCTGTCCCGGGACCCCATTACACTTAGAGGTCACGTCTCCTGAGGCTCCTCTGGGCTGGATGTTTCTCATATGTGCCTTTTTTTTTTTTTTTTTTTATTGTGTTTTAAGTGAAAGTTTACAAATCAAATCTGTCTCATACAAAAACTTACATATACTTTCTATATACTTCTGGAAACGCTGGTGGCATAGTGGTTTAAGTGCTACAGCTGCTAACCGAAAGGTCAGCAGTTCGAATCCACCAGGTACTCCTTGGAAACTCTGTAGGGCAGTTCTACTCTGTCCTATAGGGTCGCTATGCATCGGAATCGGCTTGACAGCAGTGGGTTACGGGTTATATATTCCTAGTTGCTCTCCCTCTAACGAGACAGCACACTCCCTCCTTTCACTCTCTATTTTCGTGTCCATTCGGCCAGCTTCTGACCCCCTCTGCCCTCTCTTCTCCCCTGCAGACAGGAGCTGCCCACATAATCTCATGTGTCTACTTGATCCAAGCTCACTCCTCACCAGTATCATTTTCTGTCCCATAGTCCAGTCCAGTCCCTGTCTGAAGAGTTGGCTTTGGGAATGGTTCCTGTCTTGGGCTAACAGAAGGTCTGGGGAGACGCTCCTTGGTTTGATGACCATGACAGTTTTGAGGAGGACTTGTCAGGTATTGTGTGGACTGTCCCTAAATTGGGATCTGTCTGATGTTTTTCTCATAGTAGACGGGGTGACGGGTCTGTGGGCGGAAGACCACAGAAGTAATGCACCTTTACACGCGCAACGCGCCTTCTCGTGGCATCACCTCAAGGGTACGTGCTCTCAGATGACTCTTGAGCACAGACCGAGGCCGTGTGCGCCCTGTTTCTCCACCGTTAAGTTGCTCTTGGGGAGGAAGGTACTGTGTGGAGGGTTGGGCTCCACCTTGGTGAGGGTCTTACTTTTTAAAGGGCCATGTTGCATTTGGGGTCTCCTTAGAGACTTCCTGAATAATAATAATAATACCTAAAATGCGCAGAGTGCTCACCTGGTGCCGGTACAGCTCTAAGTTCTCCTTCCCTCTTAGCTATCACTCTGCCCAACAGTCCCCGGCTTGCAGACAGGGCTCAGAGAGGCGTGTAACCCTGGAACCCCCACCCCTGAGTGGCTTGCTGTAATTGTTGCTGTTGTCGTCAGGTGCCATTCAGTCCGTTCTGACTCATAGTGACTCTATGTACACTGGAACAAAACACTATCCTGTCCTGTGCCATCCTTACAAATTGTTGCTATACTTGAGCCCACTGTTGCAGCCACTGGGTCAATCCATCTCTTTGAGAATCTTCCTCTTTTTCTCTGACCCTCTACTTTACCAAGCATGATGTCTTTCTGCAGGGACTGATCCCTTCTGACAACATGTCCAAAGTATGTGAGACAAAGTCTCGCCATCCTTGCTTCTAAAGAACATTGTGGTTGTACTTCTTTCAAGACAGATTTGTTCGTCCCTTTGGTATATTCAATATTCTTCACCAACGCTATAACTCAAAGGCCATCGATTCTTCTTCAGTCTTCCTTATTCATTGTCCAGCTTCCCCATGCATATGAAGCAAATGAAAACCATGACTTTGGTCAGGCTCACCTTAGTTCTTAAAGTGACATCCTTGCTCTTCAACACTTTAAACAGGTCTTTTGCAGCAGATTTGCCCAGTGCAATGCGCTCTCTGATCTCTTGACTACTCTTCCATGGGTGTTGATTGTAGATCCAAGTAAAATGAAATCTCTAACACCTTCAATCTTTTCACGGTAATTAGCCCCCCAGATTTGGTGCCCACTTCCTAAACTTCAAACCAAGTCCGTAGACACCAGCTCTTACCCTCGTCCTTCTTCCTGGGCACAGACAGCCCGCACTGAAATGGTGGCCCCCTGCTCCATACTGGACGTGGTTACCCTCTGCACCGTACTGGACGTGGGGGTCCCCTGCTCCGTACTGGACGTGGTTACCCCCGGGCCGTACTGGACGTGGGGGCCCCCCGCTCCGTACTGGACGTGGTTACCCCCTGCTCCGTACTGGATGTGGCCACCCCCTGCTCAATACTAGACGTGGTGGCCCTGTGCTCAATGCCAGCGGCCACGGCATGTGGGGCTCTGAGCTGAGACTCCTGTTGCATGTCCCAGACTGTGGCCTCCCAGCCCCTGGGCCTCCACCCCTCCTTGCTGGTATGCTGAGGGTTGTGCAGACTGTGGGGTCTTCTGCCCGACCCAGGAGCCAGGAAAACTGTCCTGGGGAAACAAGGAGAGTCTGCCGTGCCTGGCATGGAGCGAGGAGGAAGCTTATGATGCAGGCTCCACAGGAAGGGACTGGAAAGCAAGAGGACAGCAAAGTGACAGGGATGGGCTCTCTCTGCGCTGGAAGCCGGATCTCACAGGGCTCCAGGCCTTCCGGTCCCACCACTCTGGAGCTTTCCAGTTACCAGTGATAAGTTCTTTAATCCGGGGACACAAAAAGGCAAGAGGAGCTCTGATTGGGTGGAGGCTGCCAAGCTGAAGGTGGAGCAGGGGAGGGGAGAGACCCCCCACCCCCGCCAGCACAGACCCCAGGATGAGTCAGGTCCCCCCATCCAGGCAGTTTGCAGATATGGGGTCGGCTGGTGGGGAGGGGGCTGGAAACGGTTTCAAGTTTTGCTGTGGCCTTCTCAAAAAGGGCTCCTTCTGTTTAGCACAGAACCCCAGCTCCGGGTGCCTGCTTGCCAGGGGAACAGCTTGCTTGAAAAGGAAGGCTGTCATCCTGTAATTAAATCCGAGATCCCCCTTCCTACGTGACGCTGAGACAGAGCCGCAGTTACATAACAGGACTAAAAATAAGCTGATGAAGAGATGCGCCCTTCCCTCCGCTGCTTCTCCCGCTCTCCCCACTGCCCACCCTGGTTTCGGGGCCTCAGGGGCCCGGCACTGCCCGGGGCACCCAGATCCTTCATCTGAAGCCGTTCGCACCTCTGGAACGGCTTGGCCCCCCAAGTTCAGGGCCCGAGGCTGGGCGTGGGGTAGGCCAGGGTGTCTGAAGATGGCAGAGGCCAAATGTCTCCTGGGTTGTAGGTGCTGCCTGGGCGGGTCTGCCAGTCAGGTAAGTGTCCAGGCCGGCTGAGTCCTTTCTCAGGGGGTCTTGATGCGATGCCTCCACCCAACTCAGAGCTGATGTGTGAACCCCAACAGGCCCTGGTCTGGAGCAAGGACAGGGGTCGGCGGGAGCAGGTGGCCGGCAGCCTTGGCAGGCTCTGCCCGTCCCGTCATCCCTCTTCTCGCTCTCCTGGGCAGCTGGGTGAGGCCCCGGGAGGCTGGGCCACCCTTCTCCTGGCTGCACTCCCCGGCAAGACTTCCTGCAGCGGTGTGATGCCACCACAGTCCTGACGCCCTCAGAGCGGAGGAGAAAAGGAACAGTGACGTGTGTGCACTCTGAATGCCTCCAAAAGAAAAAGGCCTCAGGCAAGAGGGCCCCCAGCTCAGGGCAGGCTTGTCTCGGACCTGCCCAGCCACCCGCCCTGTCCACCGCTTGGGCCCTGAGCTCTTGTTCTTGATACTCGGCCCCACTCCCATACCCATGCCATTTAAAGGGGCTTCCAGGTAAGTCAGAGGGCCCCAGGGTACAGGGGTTAGCCCTGGAAGGTGAGGGCACACCCTTGGTGGTGGCTGCTGTGGAAGCTGGTGGCACAGAGAAGGAACAGCTGAGCAGGCCACCCCAGAGGGGTCACACCCATCCTTGCTCTGTGCCTGCGTCACCCCAGGGCACTTCAGTTGAGCTGTCGCTGGCATGCGTTTTCACCTGCAGCAGGTGTCCCGATGGTGCTGGTCCAACCACAGTTCCGTCCAGCGGCTCGGCATCCGGGGTGGGGTGGGGGGCAGGTCCAAGGATGAGACCACAGTCCTTCAGCCCCCTCAGAAACTGGGCTGGGCTTCTGTCTCAGTCATCTAGTACTGCTATAACAGGAACACCACAAGTGGTGTTTAACAAAGAGAAATTTATTCTTTCACAGTCTAGGAGACTACAAGTCCAAATTCAGGGTGCCAGTTCCAGGGGAAGGCTTTCTCTCTCTGTCAGCTCTAGGGGAAGGTCTTTGTCATCAATCTTACCCAGTTGAGGATTTTCTCAGCACAGAGACCCTGAGTCCAAAGGATGTGCTATTCTCCTGGCTCTTGTTTCTTGGTGGTATGGGGTCTCCATGTTTCTCTGCTCACTTCTTTCTTTTATATCTCAAAAGAGATTGACTTAAAACACAACCTAATCTTGGAAATTGAATCCCACCTCATTAACATAACTGCCCCTAATCTCACCTCATTAACATTACAGAGGTAAGATTTAAACCCAAAGGAAAATAAAATGAGATGGCAAAATGGTGGACAATCACACAATACAGGAAATCATGGACTAGCCAAGTTGACACACATTTTTGGAGGACACAATTCAATCCATGACAGCTTTGCTTGCCCATCACCCCCTCAGCCCTCACCAGACTAGGGGCCCTGGGTGGAAACGGGGCATTTACAAGCAGTGTAGCTGAAAATGATGTCCCAGCCTTTTAAAGTCTCACCCCTCTCCCCCGCAGGGAATGAGAGGAAACCATTATTAACAGCAGCTTCATTCTTCTATTCTCAGGGCCTTCTAGAAGGTGGGGCCAGTGCCAAGGTGAGCTCCTGGGAGGCCTGCCCTCTGCCTCACTTTCTCGTGCTGATGGATAAGAAAGTGCTGGAGAAACAGTTTTCTTACGCTGACGCCCCTCCTAAAGAATAGGACCCACTGCTCTGCCTGCCATTGTCCTGGTCCCAGCAACTCAACTCTCCTCTGGGCTGGCTGGCCTGCTCCCATTCTGCCCACCGGCTCCGTGTCATCAGTGACCCAGTTCAGGAAGGTTAGGCCTAGGGCCACAGTTGGCACTGCCAGCATGTCAGGCCAGCCCAGAGGAAAGAGAGAGAAGAGGAAGATGTCTCTGACTTCAGACACATGGGCCAGCAAATGCTTCTGCTGTGAGTGAGGTGTGAGCTGGGTTTCTATCCCTTGCAACCAAGAGGCTACATACACAGGAAGCCCAATATATAAACACAGAGGGGTCTACCTTAAAACACTGGAGACAACGAGGAAAAAGAAGGTAGCCAGGGTGAGTAGCCACCAAAAGAGGCTTGAGGTCAGGAAGAAAAGCCAACTTTTGGAGGGTTGGGGCTCCTGAGAGGGAGGGAGGCCAGCTCTTCCCCTGTCTGTCTTCCTGTCCTTTTCTCCACTGTTCAGAGATTCTGGGGCCTGTCCTGGCCCCTGGCTGCTGTTTGGGGGCCACCAGTGGTCGGTCATGTTGGGTTCAGCCCCCAGCTCCCTACAGTTGCCTGTGCTTTGGAGGGAGTGAATGAGGACCTGAGAGCCCAGGGAGAGCTGCTGGTGGAGTGTGATGGGTTTAATTAAACAGAGACAGCAAGATCTGGCACTTTACAATGTAAAGCAAATAATTCCTCCATGGTAGTCTAATTTTTGTAGATACCTCTCTAAGGGAATTGTACTGGAACCCCTTGTGCCAGCTTGGTCGGCTTCCTCGGCAGAATCTGGCAGGAGGCGCCTTAAAGACCAAGGCAGAGAGACTCCTCCACCCACCGAGGTCCCTCCTCTCAGGAGTTCTCCCTTCCGAGGGTCCTCCCTCCCCAAGGACACCCCCCACGAGGGTCCTCCCTCCCCCAGGACACCTCCCACGAGGAAATTCCCCCACGAGGGTCCACCCCTCCATCTTCCATGCAGGATCCTCTCCTCCCCATGGTCCTTCCCCAAGGGATCCCTGATGGCGCAGTGGTTAAAGCACTCGGCTGCTAGCCAAAAGGTCGGCGGTTTGAAACCAGCAGCCGCACAAGAGGGAGAAAAATGTGGTAGTCTGTTTCCATAAAGATCACAGCCTCGGGAATACTACGGGGCAATTGTACTCCGTCCTACAGGGTCGCTATGAGTCGGAAGCGACTCGATGGCAGTGGCTCTGGTTTTGGGTTTAACGGAGCGCCAGGGTCCGCCCCTCCCTCCAGGATCCTCCCTCCCAGCAGGGTCAGCTCGGGACGCCGCCCGCCTCGCAGACTCACCTCCCCGGCCGCGCTCCGCCCGGGCCCGCCTCTCTCCCCGAGAGGGAGCGAACCCGCGCCATCCGGCTCCGGCGCCAGCCTAGACTTCCCTCGCAGCGCGACCCCCGCTCGCGCCGTCAGCCCGCGCCCCCGCCTGCTGCGCCTCTTCCTGCGTCGCCGCCCCCTCCACCGCCCCCGGCCGGCTGTTCCCAGCCCCGCCCCCGCCTTCCCCCCGAGCGACACCGTGGCCGGCCAGTCGCTGCCCGCGCAGGCCGCCCGGCCCCGCCTCCGTGCCCTCCCCCGCCGGCGGTGCCCCTCGGAACCACCAATGAGAAGGCGGCGAGGGGGCGGGGCCGAGACGTAGCCTAGCAGCGGCGGGCCGGGGTGAGAGCGGGAGTCCGGGGGCGGGTCGACAGGCTCGCGGGGGCGGGTCGCGGGGCGGGAGCTGTTCGGGGGCGTGCCTGGGAGGCGGGGCCTGCGTGGGGCGGGGCCTACTGCGGCTATAAAGGGGCCCGCTCTGGCTCTTGGCCGGCTGTCCTGCTCCGCGCGCCCCGCGTTTTTCTGTCTTCGTTGCCGCTCTTGACCCCGCTCGGGTCTGCGGTGCTGCCGGGATCAGGACCATGTCGCTGTCGCGCTCGGAGGAGATGCACCGGCTCACGGAAAATGTCTACAAGGTGAGCCCGGCCCCGAGGCGTCCGCCCCGGGCGCCCGGGGTTTCTGTGCCGCCCGCGCTCTCGGGCCCTACCTAGTAGACCCGGGCCGGGGGCGACGGATCCCCGGGGCTCTCCCTGCGCGGTTCCGGTCGCGGGCGTGGAGAGCCAGGCCGGCCGGGCACAGGTAGCCTCGCCCGTCCGGCCCGCGTCTCCCCCGTGGGCGCAGGTCCAGATCCCCTCGGTAACGCCCCTGCCCCCGCGCGCCCCTCCGCGTCCCCCGTGCGCCCCCCGGCCGGCTTGCTAGGCTCTCGCGTCCGAGGGCACTGCCCGGCGAGGAGCGGGACCCGGGGGCGGCGGGCTGGGCTGCGGGGTCCGGGGTCCCGAGGCCGCGCGCGGTGCCCTCGCCCCGAGCTGGCTCATCCCGGCGCCGTTACGCAAGGGCTGGGGCACTTTTTCTCAACAGGCTTTCCCTTTCCACAACTCCTTCCCCGCGCCCGCGGACGTGGCGCGAAGTGGGAGGCCGGGCGGCCGGGTTGGGTGGACGGATAGTCCGTCATCTTATGTAACCGCGGAGGAGCAGACTGGTGGTGTGGGAGGCTGACGCGCCTTCCCTCGCCTCTGAAATGTGCGAAGAGTCAGGCCCGCAGCTTTCTGTGAAATGCCGGCTCGCGCCCAGGAACCGCAGAGCCCCCGGAGGCCCCCTCTGCACCCCTCCCGGGCCACGGGCGTGCAAGCTCGCGACTTTTCTATTTCTGAGGCATCCCTCCTCTCAGTGCCAACCCCCGCCCTCAACCAGACAGACCCAGGCTCCCGATGGCTCGGGGGCGGCTGCAATTCCAGGCAGGCGTTTTTCTCACGAGAAAACACCATGCCCGCGGCGTCCATGACGCCTTCTACAAAGATGTGCTCCTTTTCCAAACTGTGCCTGGAGCTGAAGCGATAGAACGGGAGCTTGGAGTAATTGGTATTTACCTAAGTGTTGCGGGCTCAGGGCCACTAACAGGAACTGCAGAGCGCTTGGCGTGGGGCAACAGTTCCTAATTGTATTCTTCACCAGTGGCCTGTGAAGCCGTCTTAACTCTCTACTGGACGGCCAGATGGGCGTCTGGGGTGGCCCCGTTGGTTTCTGCTGGAGCCCAGGGGGACAGGTTGTACTGTGAAACCACTTTCAATAAAGCTTTAAAGTTGCAGCAAGGTGGTGGGGAGAATTTTGGAGCTGGGTAGGGGTTGACTAAGCCAGTTCCCAGGCCAGGTTAGCGCTGCTCTCTCTGGTAAACAGGCTTCTAAGGATGACTTGGGAATCCGGGAGAAGTGCCTTCGCGGTTTCAGCCTGCAGTGTTGTACAGGCTCTGTGGTGCCTGCCTCTGGTCTCCTGCGCTGTGGAAAGAAATCGGTCCCGGGAGGGAGCTTTATTAAATCATTAGTGATTAGTCCATTACAGTTTTCGTGCAGTTGAAGGGGGTGGAGGAGAAGGCAGGTCAGTCTTTTTCTCCCTGTTTTTCTTGCTGCTGCGCTGAACTTGGTAAACAGGAATTTTCTTGGCGAGAACGACGAGGGAGTGAGGTGGTTTTGCTCCAGGGAATCCCATGGTGGTCCTGGGCAGCTGGGCGAGCAGTTGAGGAGGAGATGCAGTATACCCGGAGGTTTACCTGGAGGTCTGAGTGACATCTGTCCTCCCTCGTGTGGAACACAAGGGTGAGATTTTCCTGGGTTGGGCACACACGGCGCTGGAGGTGTCTGGGAGCTGCTCCACCTGGGAACTCACCTGACCTAGTAACAGGCCCCCCAGCGGGGCAGGCTCGACTTTGTGGGCGGATGGCTCTTCCCCCTGCTGCGTGGGCGGGGTGCTGCGGCTTCCTTCCTGGTGCTGTTACCTGTTCTGTTTGTGTCACCTGGAGCTCCAGGCTCAACAGCACTGCCCGTACAGGTTGGACAACTCTGGCACTGTGGCTGGGCAGAAACCCAGCCTACGTGAGGCAGCATGAGGAGGCAGCCATCACAGGCAGACCCAGGCAGGTCCAGCCGGTCCCAGCTGCCACACTCTGTCCCTCTCCAGGGCTCAGTGGAGCCTCTGGCATCCCTGGAAGAGCCTGTGCCTGTGCCCGGGTTGCCAGTGCCTCGAAGTGGCTGGCTGGGACCCTGTGTGCTGCTGCCTGGGCTGCAGCGCTGCCATGTGCTTTGGCCCTGCCTTTGCATAGGTTGCGGTTCTGCGTGTGTTTGCCTTGGCACAGCCGGAGCAGTGGGGACGCGCCCTTGCCCTTGCTGATTAGAGAAACAAGAGTGAAATGTGCCATTGTGATTTTCCTCCTGGAAGAAGCTGTCTCTAGGACTAGATCTCTTCTGCCTGTGGCGTGGTTCCCTTGGGAGTGTGTGCCCAGGGAATTTCACGGTGATAGGGGAGGCGCTGGGATGGCTTCCCAGTATCCCCTGAGAACTCACACCCCCGAGGGCACAGGCTGGAGCCTTCTGGGGGCTTCCCAGAAGGATGGGCACTGGGCTGGGCCCTGCGGAAGTGGCAAGGAAGGGCCTTTCCTCCAGGGCACAGGGCAGGGCCTGGATCCCAAATAACTGGTGTGGGGAACTGAGTGACAGATCCAGGAGAGGGCCCCGGGAGTGGGACTGAGTGCCGGGGGGGCGGTGGGAGGGCGTAGGGGGCTGGGTCCTACTACTCCCTGATGACTGAGTGTACTGTTGAGGGGAGCAGTTTTTAGCAGGAAGTGGACATTAAGCCACCATACATTTCCCAAGTGTCCTTGGGTGCTGAACTGACCTCGTTCCCAGGGTGGCAGGGGCGTGATTGTTACCATGGTATTTTGTCACAGTCGCATGTTCCAAAGGGAAACCTGGCTCCCGGTGGCCCACTGACCCTTGAGGGTGGTGGCTCCAGTGCCTTCCCAAAGGGAAACCTGGCTTTTGGTGGCCCACTGACCCTTGAGGGGAGCAGTTCCAGCGCTTTCTCTAGGAAGGGGACTGTCAGCTTCAGCTGTCCCCAGGACATGGGCAGGTAGGGGGAGAGTCCTCATCAAGCCTCAGGTGCGGCTGTCCCTGAAGTTGTGGCTCTTGGGCCTCAGGCAAATACTCTAGGCTGGTCGCCAGGGGCTGTGTGGGCATCCTCACCCTGCAGGCTGTCATGGGGAGGTTGGCTGGCCCTGCTGCATCCCCGCAAGAGTGGGAGCCTGTTGAGTTTGCTACCCTCCAGGATGGCTAGGGCTGGGTGGGAGAGAACCCACTTGGTGGGAGAGATGGCTGTCTGCTTCCCTGAAGAGTGGCCTTCAGCCACCCTCTGCCATGGCCTACCCACCTCTCCAGGTGGGGGCCTTGGGGAGGGGGGTCTGCATGGAACCCCTGAGCACTCGCTGCTGACCTCACAGTGTTGGGCATGTGAGCAGCATGGAGTGGACGTTGTTGGGGGGGGGGGCTCTGTATTTGGAGATGGAGCTTCTGGTGGGCGTCCCTTTACCTTGGAGACATTTGCTGGAGGGACAGGCAGGCCTGGCTCACATTTTGCCGAGGAGAGAACTCAGCTGCCAGTGCAGCTCCGTGTGTGTGTGTGTGTGTGTGTGTGTGTGTGTGTGTGTGTGTGTTGTTTCGTTTAATCTGTGGTGCCTTTTACAGGTTCTTGAGGTGTGGCCTCTTGAGGGGACATTTTCCAATAACATCGTTAGGCCTGAGGTCTCTGGATGGCCTGGATCTGGGGCCCCCTTTCCCTGATGTGTCATATGGTGCTTTTCCCGTGCTCCTCAGCCTCTTACCATGAATAGGGGACAGTGTTGATCAGGTTCCGGGGTAGCGGGCAGGTTCCCCACCACACTGACTGCTGAGCCACACTGACTTGGAGCTTGCAGCCCTTGCAGCCCTTGCCCATGGCACATCCCAGACCCTGTCCCAGGGCATGTCCGGACTCAGGCTGTTGGGCTCTGCCGTCGGCCTGGTGCCTGGATGATGCCTGGTATCACTGCTACTGACAGCAGTGTTGGGGGCTGCTCTGGTGGGGCCTGCGATCCTGGGTGTGGCATTCAAAGTCTCAGCTGGGTCCTGCCTTCTGTCCTGACAGGGTCTTACCCAGCATATGTCTGTGTTGGGAGGCCTACTTGGCTCATGGAACTGGTCCTTGGGGCCATGAGGCAAAGAGTCAGAGAAAGGCTGAGCACCGCCCAGGGTCAGGGGCCATGGGGAGCCTGTTGAAGGGGTGGCAGCGAAGGGTGCCCCTGGGGGCCATTCTGGTGCTGCCAGGACCTGACCCTGGGCACAGCAGCGCTCGTGGAGCTGTGGGACGGGTCATCTCAAAAAAGGGCTGTGCACCTGGTCGCTAAGCAGAGGGTCCTGCCCCACTCCTGAGCACGAGGAGTGGCAGGGAGGCCAAGGCTTGCTGGCCTTCCTTCCTGGGGAGTGGATTTAGGCTCTGCTCAGGGAGCCACCACAGTGCCATTGCAGGCAGGGTGGGTGGTGGACAGGGCTGGCCCTTGTCCCTGCTCAGCCGCATCTCTCTGCCTGCTGCCCTGAGCTGGCGCCGCCTGGGGTTGTCACTGTCAGGTGAGGGGGGGAACCTGAGCAGTTGATAGGTACAAGGGTGGCTGCAGGTGGGCTGGCTCTGGATTTCCCTTGGCTCCAGGTATCTGGGTCTTGTATTGCCTTCTCATTCCACAGGGCCTGGGATCAGGAAGCCCCATCCTGCTTGCAGGGAGCCTGTACTCCCTGAAAACACTGTGCTTGCTGCGGCAGCAGCCAGCCTCCCCCTTAGCACCGCACTACAATCAGCTGCCCACATCCCATCGTAATTACAGAGCGCGGACGCACTGGCACCTCCACCAACGTGCTCCTGCCTCCCTCGCGCTGATTCATGTGCCCTCATTGGGCCTGTACAGCTGCAAGGTGGTGATCGCAGAGGCCAGGGGCAGGGGCCAGCCCAGTGGGTGTCCGAGGCGTGTGTGGACGGGGAATCCTGCAGTCCACACGCGATGTATTCCCGAGTGAACCCTGCTTTCCCCAGAGCGCAAGGTGAGGTGACGTGGGACCCAATCTGTTCTCCCTGATGGGCTCCCAGACCTGGGACAGTGACCAACCTGTGACAAGGGACTGGTGGGCAGTTTGAGGTGAATGATGACTGTGTCTGGCCTCTGGAGAAAGCGCTGGGTTGTTGTCCCATTGACGTTGTGTCAGGCTCTGGCTGTGGGCACACCTGAGGCATGGCAGCCGGTGTCTCCAAGCAGACAGAGCTCTGTGTCCCAGGCCCAAGGGCAGGAAGGGGACACTGGGGACCTGGGCTGGCTGGCTGGTTGGCCGGGGAAGCAGTTTGTCCTGCCATGTGCTTAGGGGCTCTCAGCATTTGCATCTGCACCCAGTGGACCAGAAGGCCCAAGATGACAATTGGACCTGTGGTGTGGGGGTCACTGGGGTGGCCGTGGAGAGGGTGGAAGGTGGGGCCCAAGCTGATTGCAAAAGTGACCTTGGTTGGAATCCTCAGGTGGATAGGTGGGCGGGGTCACAGCCTGGGCTCAGGTGCTTCTGGGCAGGTCAGGGGCTATTGTTGCTGCAAGTCCCTCCACCTGTGTCTGTGGCTGGTGCTTTGCTTCCCTGCCAGGCTCCCTGAGTTGGGCCTCTTGTCCCCTACCTGCCTGGTCCAGGTTCAGCAGCACCCTGCCTCAGAAAGGCAGGTCTGGTCTTCAGGGCTCCTGCTGGGCTGCAGGGAGGGAGGGAGGACAGGTAGTCTGCTGTCTGCGCTTGCTGTGTAATGGGGACAGTGGTGGCTTAGAGACCCGGGTTCGATTCTTGTCCATTGCACCTCATGCGTATCCAGCACCTGTCTGTCAGTGGAGGCTTACGTGTTGCTGTGATGCCGAACAGGTTTTAGCAGACCTTCCAGAGTGAAGTGGACTAGGAAGATAGATCTGGAATCTCCTTCCAAAAATGGACCAGTGAAAACTCTATGGATTGCAGCAGTCCAGTCTGAAACTGATCACGGGGTTGGGGCAGGACCAGGCAGCGCTTTGTTCCCTTGGGCATGGGGTTGCCGTGAGTTGGGCCACTTCACGCCAGCCAGCAACAGCAGCAACACGCTGTGTGCCCAAGCCTCGTCCCTACATCACGGAGTGGGCCTGAAGGCGTCCTTCCACCCCAGGGCTGTTGGGGCAGGGACCCGTCCCTGAGTCCCCAGCCCCGAGGGCCCCGTCCTTGCCCTCGTGGGGTGGAGTGTGTGACATTCTGTACGCAGTGCTGAGCGTAGTCTGCTCTGTGAAGCCCGTCTGCCCAGCGTAAGACCCCGTGAGTGGATGAACCTCTGGAATGGGGAAACGTGCAGTCAAAGCAGAGGCTTTCTTCCTGTTTGGAGTTTTTGCTTGATGCTTATTGGGACAGCTGTTTTGGAATTAGACAGGTTTTTAAAAAGTCGTAAGTCAAATCTGAGCGAAGTAAAATGACTTCACTTTCTGGTCTGGCTCTGAGCTAGTGGCCGCTCTGTGTCAGGGTGCTGGGGGGAGGCATGGAGAAGGATGTTCGGGATAGGGAGTGTGGGGAGAGGTTAAGGTGGAGGGTGCTGGGGGGAGCATCAGGGGTTTAGGGAGAAGCATGGGAGGGGGGGAGGTTCCCAGGACCTGCCCCTGAGCTGGGGGGCTAGTTGGGCTGCCTCTGCCCAAGGCTAGCGCCTGTCACCGAGAGCCTCAGGAAACTCCCTGCCCCCCACCCAATGCTGGTGTGATGGTCCTGCATGGCCTGGGGGCCCGTATAGGTGTTTAGGGCTTGTCCTTGGAATGTGGGGGCAGAGGAGGCCTGGGTTCCACATCTCCCTGTCTTGTCCCCTGCCCCTCCCCTGGAAGGTGCGTCTTGGGGACCTGGGCTGGACCCCAGGGCTGGTGGCTGCCTGCAGTGTTCCTCAGAGCCAGGGGCTGTGATCACCCTGGCGGCAGAAGTCCCCACCTTGGGTGTCCTTGCTGCAGCCCTGCCTGGGGAGGTGGCCGTGACATTGGGTGTCAGGGCTTGGCTGGTCCTTCACACCCAGCTTTACATTGAGGGTGGCCGTCAGCCTTTGGGAACTCAGCGTGGTGGCCAGTGACCTCGAGAGCATGCTAGTACAGCCCTACCTGGGATCCTATGTGCCTGGCCTCACCTGTCCTTCCTCCACTGCTCAAGGCAGTGCTGGGTCCCCGCTGCCCAGGCGTCTCGCGATGTGGTGTCTTCGTGCTGGTGCGTGGCTGAGCTGGGCTTTGAGCCTGACGTTGAGAACCATTGGGAACCCACAGGCTTGGGGCAGGTTATTCGGTGTCTGTGCTGGTTTCTCACGGGACCCGGGATGTTCCCCGGCACAGGGACAGCCACGGGTAAGCAGTAGCTGTTATTTGTGCTTCTTTGGCGAGTGGAGGGGTTGTGCGTGTGACTTCTGGGGTGTCCTGCTAGTGTGACAGTCTCTCAGGTTAGCACATCCTGCCTACCATGAGGGGGTACAAGGTGAGCCCCTCAGAGTGCCAGGCCTGACCCTGCTCACTCATCTATCCCGGGGGCTTCCCTGCCTGCAGGGACTCCAGCCTGCGAAATGGGAAGAGGATGGGTCAGCACCTGGGATGATACAGTTGGCCAGGCAGTGTCAGGCTGGGGTTCCCCACACCAGAAGTGGAGTGACCAAGTGTGCAGTGGGGCTCCACCCACGGCAGAGGCACGGTCAGCTGGCATGGCCGAGGGCACCGGGTATGCAGGGTGCTGTTGGTCATCATGCGGTGACCTGTCCACTTCAGGCTGATCGTGCAACAAGGGTTTGTCCCCCGCGACCTCAGCCACATGCAGCCTTGTCTGTGACAACGTGAGGCTTTCTGGGACCACACTGTGATATCATCATAGGAGCCCTAGGTTATGGGGGGTAGGTTCAGGCTTAGCTCCAGCCACAGACAAAAGCAGTTGGGAGGCACCTCCCTGGTGCAGGCCAGACACCCCTCTCCCACTGCCTGGTTGTGTGGTCCACTCCGTGGCAGGCCCAGGTGGCAGGCGTGATGCAGGGCAAGGTGCTGAGCTTGCCTGGAAGTTGGGGTGGGCCAGGTGGAGCTCTGGGCACAGGAGGGAAGCGTCCCTGTGGTGCAGCCCAGCACTCCCGCTGGCTGGCCCTCATCAGGCAGGGAGAGGTATCCAGCAGGAAGCGATGTCCAGCTCGGTGGAGCTGTGGCCTGCGCCAGGGAATGGTGGTGCTCTGGACCTGGTGAGCAGGCACCCAGGCCTCAGCCTTGGTCCAGGCACTTCTTGGTGTTCAGTGGCAGAAGAAGCCTGTGTCCACCATCTCCATGTGTCCCACCTGCGCCCCAGCCTGGGCTTGTAAATAGTGCTGGAGAGCTGGGGAGGGGGCTCCCTCGGGGCATCGGGGCTGGGAGCTTGGGCTCCAGGTGTGAAGTAGCCGGTCTTCCCCACCTGTGCGTGGCACAGAGCATGCGGGAGTCTGGCTCTCAATACAGTGGGTCCAGACAAGGCGTTGGAGTTGGTGGCACTTAAATTCACCTTTTATTCTGGTCGAGCCCATGGTGCAGGGCATCACGCCAGTGGGGCCAGTCGCCATAGCTGCCAGCTGCAGGCAGTCCCCTGGCCAGGAGTATCCAGGTGGTAGGAAGGAGCTGCCCGGTGTCAGGTCTGAGCACAGTGTCAGAGCCTTGGGGGTCCACTCTGCTGTGACTCCTGCCTTAGGCCTCTCCCACCCTGACCCCCGCTGGCCCCTCAAGCCCCTCCCTCTGGCCCTTACCGGCCACTCCCACTCGGGAACTCTGTTCTGGGTCAGCCCCTCCCTGCCAGGTGCCTTTTCCCCAGTGCTTGGCTGGAAGCACATGCTTTTCCACACATGCTTTTTCCCTGAGGTCCTGTGTGCCCGCAAAGTGTCCTGTGTGCCGTCGGGGCCTCCTGTGTGCCCATGGGGTCTCCTGCACAGGGCGGGGCTACCCCCCCTCCGCCCCACCGCCGGGGCTGGCTAGGGGCACCTGAGTGGCCAGCAGAGAGACTGACATGCTAAAGTGTGACCTGTACAGTGAGCTCTGCTTGGTGTTCCTCTCTCGGGAGCCTGCCTGCAGGGTCCTGGCCTTCACACTCCCATCCTTGATTCCCCTTCCACCTCAACCGTTTCCTTCTGGAAGCCTCCACTCAGTTTCTAATGTGGAACCTGGCTCTTACCTTCTCTTTGATTCTAAAGAAGTAAAGAGCTGCCTCCTCCAGGAAGCCCTCCCCAGCACTCGCTGCATAGGAAGCCATGTTCCCTACCAAAGTGTCCCCAAGGACAAATGCCCCAGCTGTTGGAGGGGACAGAACCTTCCACTCCCAGACACAGTGACCTGCTGGAAGGGTCTCACAGAGCTGGGGTGAGAGCCAGGCTTCCTGGCTCTGGCAGGTAGTCCACCTCCCCCACCCCCAGCCCACTGGCACTGTGAGCCTGGTCCTCAGCCTAGGGTCCCCAACTGATAGGAGGCTAGAGTGGACAGGGCCCTCGTCAGAGGGTGGAGCCTGGGCCCCCCAGGGCCGAGGGGGCAGCTCTGACCTCCTGGCCTCAGCCTATATGATGAGATACAAAGTCAAGGGTGAGTGGCGTGGCAGTCAGTATGACAGGTGTGTGAAGTCTCCCCGTCCCCTGCAGCCAGGTGAGGCACGATTTCCTGCTCTGCATTGAGCTGGGTGTCCTGGTTGCTCACACACCAGACACAGGCGTATGCCCCCACCCTTTCTCTGTGGATTGTAGGCCTGGCCACTCCCCTCTGTCAGCCCAGGAACTTTGCCTTCTGTATGTGCAGCAGCCCTGCTGGGAAAGTTCTAGAGAGGGGCCCCTGAGGAGGACGGAGAGCTGAGGGTGACCTGTGTTCCTGAGCTGGCACACATGGCCCTGGACACCTTCCCGGGCCCTGGAGCAAAGTCCTTTGGCATAGTTCCTCCACAAACATGCCGCCTGGACTCCCTTTGTTCTCCAAGCCAGGGGGAGGGGGCTCCACCGCCCTTTGTCCTCACTGGCCTGGCAGGCCCCGGTGGAAGTAGGCCAGAATGGCCGCCATCTCTGGCCTGGCCAAGCTGAGAATGTCCAAGGCTGGAGCACGCTGGGCAGAATGGGCTGCCCAGGGCTTGGCCAACTTCCCCCAGGCTTGCCGGCTCACCTGTATCCTGATGGTGGCTGGGGTACTCGGCCCCCTACTCGCTCTGGTAGAAGTAGGTGGTCAGGAGTCTTTGGGGAGCTGGTGTAGGGATGGCCTGGCCTGATCTCTGCTATGGACACACAGTGGATGCCTGGATCCCACTGTGGCCCAGTAGGGACACGGACACCCAGCTTTGTGAATGTCCCAGCAGCAGGGCACTTCTATAATGTGCCTGGGCTGTGACCCTTGATGGGGCAGACCCCCTCTCCACCTGCTCCTGTGGGGGAATTCCCTACTGGCGCCAGAGAGCCCCCAACAGGCCCCCCATGCCCTAGCACTGTGCCTGGCCCATGAGAGGCACTCCCTAATGAATACTGAATGGACAAATGAGTAAATGAGGGTGCCCGTGCTAAATATAGTGCTTGGCCCACAAAGGCTGCCCGAGCCACACAGGCCTCACCGTGTGCACAGTGAGATTCCAGCAGGCGTGGGCTTGTCATCCGTGTGTCACAGCTTAGGGTTGCAGGAAGGTGCGGTGGTTGCTTACACTGTCACCTGTCTGTGCAGGCAGGTGGGGCAGGCCTGGGGGAGAAAGGAGGCTTCCCATGTGCTTGGCTCTCTGGGAGCCCAAGGCCAACCCAGGGTTAGGATGGCCCTGGGGGCCCCCATGCTTTACCCCAGCATGCAGGGCGTCACTCCGCCTCTGTATCGAAGTTTGTTTCCTCCCAGCCTTGGTTTCTCTGTTTCCATAGCCCTCTAGTGCTGATAACGAAACCCTCCCTTCCCTTTGAGACTCGCAGAGCCCCCTTCTGCCCCAGGCAGGTTATGGAAGGGAGCGTGGGGGTGTCAAGGTGGTACCCTGCTCAGCTCGGTGGGGGAAGCAGGCCTCCCCTCCCCTATAGGAGGGGCTCACCTAGGTGGCTCTGCCTGACCCTGCTGTCCTGCCCCACAGCTGTCCTGGCCCACAAACCCCCCGTCCCCGATGCCTGTGCCTGCTGTGGGCATGGGGGGAGGCTGGACAGGCCGTGGATGGAAACCTGGGCCTAGTTAGGGAGCAGCGGTCAGGCTGAGTGCTGCCCTGCCATGGGCAATGCTGGGTGGTGGGCCGGAGCCTTCATGGGGGGCCCTGTTCGGGGGCTTGGGGCCATGTGATTCCCAGCACCTGCCAGGGCAGCATGCTCACTCTGGGGCACAGCCACCCTCCAGGTCGGCGATCCCAGACCTTGTGCCCCTTCCTCACAGTAAGAAGTGCATCCATGCTGCAACTCTGTGCTCATGTATGCATACACACACGTACGCACACATGTACACCTGTACATGAGCTCCTGTGCGTGCACACACATGCGTATGCATCTATATATGTGCATGGACGTGTACATAACCTATACACGTACATACCCATATACACATGTACGTGAGCACCTATGTGTACACACACACGCATATACACCTGTATATGCATACACATACGTACATACACTTATACATGTACATACACACTTGTACACACGTATACACACTCATACACACCTATACACTTGTTCACACACACCTATGCATGTGTTCACACACATGTATACACTCACATACATGCATATACACCTGCACGTGCATACCCACACAGGTAGACACGTGTACACATACACATACATACACTCATACGCACACGTACATGCATGTACAGGTGCACACTAACACACATGCAGGTATGCACGTATACACACTTACAGAATAAACATGCGTACACACACGTATGAGCTCACACATGTACACATGCACACACACTCGTGTGCACACATACTACATGCATATAGATGCACACTCATACATTAACTCACACGCACACACCTGCAACCCCAGAATCAGGAACTGCCCTGCCCTCACTGGGGTTGTCCCACTTGTGCTCTGATTCATTCAAATAACACAAACCCCTTTTGTGTCTCTCAACCACTTCACAACCGTCCACAGGTCTGGAAGGGAGACCGGGCAACGCTGCCATGAGTTCCTCCAGTATGGGGGCGTTTGCTCGTCTACATGGGTAACTCCCAGGCACGCGTCGCCGGCTCCTAGAGGCCTCCCCCACGCCTATGTGTATGACCCTGAGGCACCCATAGACTCCATACGTTCTGGGCCAGACAGGGCCTTCATCCCGTTGGCTCACACCCACCCCAGACTGTGTCAGCTCTGGTCTCACGCACAGTGCAGTCCAGAACCTCTGTTGAGCCAGGAGGGAGGGATTGCTGCCCAGGGTGAGGCTGGGGGCTTCACCTTGCTCAGGCGCCCAGCCCGGGTGAGGGCCAGGGGCTGTGAGTTCACACCATGGAGGAGCTGAGTGTCTGAGGTGGTAAGGGGCTGGTGGCTTCTCGCTAGGCCTGAGCTGAAGCGTGGTCAGAGCAGGACTCCCTGCAGGCAGGCGCTGGAGCATGTGCTAGGTAGTGGGTTTCCGGTAGCCAGGCCGCAGAGGGGGCGCATGTCACTGTAGATGCTGCAGACTGAGGGTGAGGAGCAGAGAGCATGTCACTGGGCCTGGGGTGGCTGCCAGCCAGGCCAACAGACGGGCCTAGGGTGAGGGCACCCGTCAGACAAGCCTTGGGGACCCCCTCTGTGGCAGGGCGAGACATGTCTCCTGCCCATCTCCCTCACCCCAGGAAAGCCCAGCAGAGGCATGGGATAAAATCACTGAGGACTTAGAATGTGGTAGAGCCAGGTCTCTGTGCTTCCTCCCGGTTCTCGGCTGGCGTGGGGCTCTGCTGACAGCCAGTGCCACTCCTGCCGGGAGAATTCTCGTTTGGCTGCTCTCAGTGTTGCCTGCTCTGATGCCTTGTAATTAAAACATGCATTTGGCCTTCGCCATGAAAATCTAATTTCTTCGTCTGAGATCTGCTGATCTTGGCACCGGACGCCAGCCCGTCTAGCGTGTGGATCGGAGTCGGCTGGATTGCTCATAGCCAGTGTTTGCAAATCAGGCCGTGGGTCTCTCTAATCAGAGCCCAGGTTTGGTAATTGGTGTGTAAAGATTCTCAAGGGAGGGGGACGTTGGGTGGCACTGGGCCATCTGTGTGGCCAGTGGGGGTTGAGTCGCTGACTCAGCCTGCCGGGTGGGGTAACAGCTCCCTGGTGGCCGCACTTCAGAGCAGGTTATATGTGAGGCATCGTCCCACGTGTGCGACGTGCATCCGCTTGTTTAACCCGCAGGCCTCCCTCTGCGGGTCCTGTTGCTGTCCCCATTGTGCAGATGTGAACACTGAGCTTAGGAAGTAATTTGCCTTCAGTAAGGAGCAGAGCTGGGGTTTAAACTCAAGGAGTCTGACAGCAGGCTGCGTGGTCTTAATCGCAGGGGATGCTGCCATCTTTGGGTTTCCTGGTCGCTGCGCGGACCCTCCTGGCGTCACTGGGCGGCCACCTGCGCATTGACGCTGTCTCTCTATGTCTCTCCACAGACCATCATGGAGCAGTTCAACCCCAGCCTCCGGAACTTCATCGCCATGGGGAAGAACTACGAGAAGGCCCTGGCAGGTAGGACTGCACTGGGCCCCTCAGGGTCAGGGGAGGGGCATTCTTGGATTTGGACACAGGCCGTAGCTCGTCGGCAGATGGACTTGGGCACAGGCGGGGGCGGGGCTGTGATGGAAGAAGGCCTTTTGTCCTGGAAACAAACCTGGCAGAGGCGCTGAGCGGAGGAGGTGTGGGTGCCAGCAGCGCCATGGCCCTGAGCTTGACAATCTGCTCCTGTGGTTACAGCGACGGCCCCACCCTTGGTGATGTGAGCCATTCCTGCAGCTGGGGTGACAAGCCCGGCGTCCTGGCTCTGATCCTTGTCCACAGCCCCTAAAGGTGGGCAGGATTTCAACATCGGTCCTTTGGAACTCAAGGTTGGGGTTTAAATTAAGTGGTCCTAGCCTGACCTAGTTTTTTTGTAGCCTGACCTAGTAGGTCCTAGTAGTCCCTGGGTGGTGCAGATAGTTAATGCGCTTGGTTGCTAACAGAAAGGTTGGAGGTTCAAATCTACCCAGAGGCAGAACTCAAATTCACGTAAAAAGACCAGACTTAATGGTCTGACTGAGACTGGAGGAACCCCTGAAGCCATGGCCCCCGGATACTCTGTTAACCCAGAATTAGAACCATTCCTGAAGCCCACTCTTCAGACAAAGATTAAACTGGACTATAAAACATAAAATAATACTCATCGAGAGTTTGCATCTTAGTTCAAGCAGGTACATGAGATTAAATGGGTGGCTCCTGTCTGGAGGCAGGATGAGAAGGCAGGAAGAGACAGGAGCTGGTTGGATGGACGCGGGAAACCCGGGGTAGAAAGGGGGAGTGTGTTGTGACAGTATAGGGATTGCAACTAGTGTCACATAACCGTATGAGTATAAATTTTTGTATGAGAAATTAACTTGAGCAGTAAACTTTCACCTAAAGCACAATTAAAAAAAAAAAAAGCTTTAAAAAAGAATCCACCTGAAGGTGCCTTGGAAAAAGCCCTGGTGATCTACTTCTGGAAAATCAGCCGTTGAAAACCCGGTGGAGCAGAGTTCTACTCAGACCCACACAGGGTTGCCGTGAGTCGGAATCGACTTGACGGCAACTAGTCTGGTTTTTGGTTTAAGTAAACTGTGCTTTGGAAAGGAAGCACATCCATCAGAAGCACACAACGAGCATCTTCTCCAAGCCTAACGAATCTGCTCCTGTTGAATGTCCACCGCTTTCTGGCCGTGTAGAGATGGGAGTTATAAACTTGAATCAACGGTGCAGGGATGGCTCAACCCTGGAGAGCGGCATTGGTCTCGAGCGTTTCAGGATGGTGGTAGCGTCCTTTTGTGATGCTGTCTGTTGGTAGGATGCTTGGACTGTCTGGGACTATTTGCAGAACATCTACCGTCAAGGAGTTCTTTTCACTCTGCGCATTGTTCTTCCTCAGAGTGACATCCCATTCCCAACTGTTTTGCATTCAGGGAATGTTGGGGATTGAATGGCACCCGCAAAAAGACATGTTGAAGTCCTAATCCTGGTATCTGTGAACATAAACTTGTTAGTGTTGGGGATTGAATGGTGGCCCCCCCAGAAAATGTGTTGGCGACCTAACACTGGTACCTGTGAAACTGTGACCTTGTTTGGAAATAGGGTCTTTGAAGGTGTTGTCAGTTAACGTGAGGTCCTAATCCCATCTGAGGGGTGTGTTATAAAAGAGAAGAAACAGAGACAGACAAACAGGAAGGATGGATGTGAGACTCTGCAGCCACACACCAAGGGATGCCTGGGGCTACCAGAAGCTGGGAGAGACAAGGAAGGCTCTTCCCCTGGAGCCTTCAGAGGGAACACGGCCCTGCCAACACCCTGAACTGTAAGACAGTCAGTTTCTGTCCTCGTCAGCCACCTGTGTGTGGTCCTTTGTTACAGCTGCCCCAGGACACCAGGACAGGGAGCCACAGGATGCCGTTGATGCCTCTTCAGTGGGGGTGGGGGGGGGGGCGGGGGGAGGCTGTTGTCTTCTCTTTACTTTGTGCACCCTGGCTCTCTGACGCTGAGGCACAGGCTTCCTTCTGGGCCTTTCCGCCTCTCGCCCAGATTCCCTGGGAGGCTGTGCTGGAGACAGAGAACCAGAGGCTTCTTCTCTTCCTGTTTTGAGCGCTCAGGGGATAGGCAGCTGTCTGGCCCCAGTCTTCACCTTGGAGCCAAGCTTCTGTGACCTCGTTTTTCTTCCACTTGTTTTAAGAAGCCCTCTCCCCCAGGCATCAGAAGCACTTTCGTTCCCCAGGATGAGGTGCCAGAAATGTCCTGGGCTGCAGAACAAGTTGTGTGCACTTAAACACAAAACTGCAAATAAAACTTGATCAAGTGCCCCGTTATCAGCCCCCATGGGGCCTGTGAGATCATGCATGCGGACGGCTCCAGCTGGCTCCACCCTTTCCAGCTCGGAAGGTTGGGTTCGCTCAGTGCACAGATCAGGCATGTGGCCAGGCACCTCAGCAGTACTGAATGGTCACGCATGCCCCTGAGGAGTTGGCCTGGACTGACGCTGGCCATGTCCTGTGCCTGTCAGTGGGCACCGCAACTTGGGCAGCAGGGAGTTTCCCACACCTAGGTCAGGATTTGCCCTTTCAGGTGCTGTGATACGCACCTGACGGCCAGCGACACCAAGTGCCAACTTTAGTCCACTTTTCGTTGGTTTGTTTGAGGATTTTAAGAGACTTTTTTTTTTTTTAGAGCAGGTTTAGGTTTGCAGAAAAATTGTGCAGAAAGTACTGAGAGTTCCCACATGCCCCCTCCTCCCTGCACATTGTTTCTTTTGTTGTTTTCATCCTGCACGTCTGTGATACATTTGTTCAACTGGTAAACCAATGCTGATACATTGTTATTAACTAGAGTTCACAGCCTACCTTAGGGTTCGCCCTCTGTGTTGTACAGTTCTGTGGGTTTTGACAAATGCATAACGTCATGTGTCCGCCATTATAGTATCATATAGAAGAGTTTCACTGCCCTCAAACTCCCCTGTGATCCACCAACTCTCCCCCCCGCCTCCCCTGAGCCCCTTTCTACACAATCTTTTCACTGTCTGTGTAGTTTCCCCTTGTCAAGAATGTCGTCTGGCTGGAATCATACAGTATGTCAGACTGGTGTCTTTCACGTAGCAATATCCACGTTTTTCATGGCTTGCATCACTTTTTATTCCTGCATATAACACTCCACTGTGTGAATGTACCAGTTCGTTCATCTATCCAGCTATTCAGGGACATCATAGTTATTCCAGTTTTTGGCAATTATGAAAAAAGCTGCCACGGGCATTCACGTGCAGCCTTTTGTCTGGTCGTAAGCTTCCATCCATTTGGGTGAACACCTAGGAGGGCGATTGTTGGATCAGATGGCAAGGCTGTGTTTAGCTTTGCACGAATCCACCAGACTGCCCAGTGGCGGGGCCACTGCATTCCCTGTTGCTCCACGTCCTCTCCCGCATTTGGCAGCGTCAGTGTTTGGGATTCTAATGGGCGTGTAGTGGAATCTCCTTGTTGTTTTGCACTTCCCTGATGATGTATGATGTCGGCATCTTTTTATCTGCTTTGGTGAGGTCTGCTCAGATCTTTTGCCCGTTTTGTAACTGAGTTGTTTGTTTTCTCACTGTCAAGTTTTGATGGTTCTTTGTGTGTCTTGGATATAAGTCCTGACTTTAGCCGACCTACTCCCAGTAGTGAGTCTTATTCTGAGACCAGGAAGCCGGGAACAGTAGTCCTCTCTCTCAGCTTGGCTTTGGGGTCTCTCCAGGTAAGGAGTTGGCTCTCTACCTCCCGGTGTTGCCTTTTCTGGCCCAGCCATGCCTTCTTTGCCACAGGAACTACACTTAAAGAACCTCCCCATCCCTTGCCAAATAACACGTGACTGGGAGTAGCTCTCTCCCCACTGAGTGAGGAGTGCTGGGTGTGAACGGAACACTGGGTTCTTAACACATAAAAGGAGCCCTCATGACCTGAATAGGGTCAGAATATCCACAAGAATATCACAGGGCCTGGGATGAATCCCAAACCTGAGTCGTGTGCATGGGGAGCCTGAGGGTTGGGCTGATGGGCTCAGGGGCAGCTGTGTCTTTGCAGCTGGTCTTGTCAGTCCTCGTGAAGGAAGTAACGCTCCCTCTGCCTCTCTCTCAGGTGTGACGTATGCAGCCAAAGGCTATTTCGATGCCCTCGTGAAGATGGGAGAGCTGGCCAGTGAGAGCCAAGGCTCCAAGGAACTGGGTAAGACCCTGGACACATCTGACATGCTGGGTGGGGCTGGCCTCTTGTCTGCGTCTCATCCTCCTCAGGCTTGGAATCAGGTTTTATCTGTCAGATACGACGTGGTTTTAAAAATGATGACAACCTTCAGGGCTGGTGGGGGCCGTGGGGTGCACTGGACAGTTCCTTGGATGCTGCTCAGAGCTCACTGGGGAGGGGGGGTGTCTCCCCAGGGGCGCAGCTTAGAAGTGAGGAGACGTAGGAAAACCCTGGTTTAAAAGTGTTACATCGGGAATTAGCATCAAAGATTCAGACAGTGGGGTCAGGATGGACAGCCAGCTTCCCCCGACCTGTTAATGACATGGGGGAGTGGTCCTGGTATAAAACCAGCAAAGGGCGTGGACCATCCTCGGTGAGACCTGACTTCATGAAGAACGTTGCTCGTGCACCTGCCTCTCTCTAAGCAGAGGAAGAGACCACTAAGCACCAGTGTGGGTCTTCCGGGGCGGGGGGGTCTTCCTGGGGGGTGGCCTTCCTGGGTGCATTTTCATTGTATTTGTGCCTTGTCTACTTTTTGCAAACTTTCTGCACAAAGCTTGTCTTACTTTGACAATCAATGCGATGAAGCTGTGAGCTCCTGCACTGGGCTGTCAGCAGCGGCTTTCTGTCAGTGTTGTGGTCTGTGAGGGAGGAGGGCGGGGCCCTCAGGGCTCCTCCTGCCCTGTCTGGTGGGACTTAGGGCCCGCGGGGAGGACCTGGAGGGCTGGCCTGGTGATGCTCTGGTCTTCACTCTCAGGGTGGGCTGTGGATGGGGAGATGGACCTTGGTCCAAACAGGAAAACCAACATGGGCTGAGAACCCGTTAGGATTTTCCCGGCTTCCGCTTTGGTGATGGAGGGTCTGCTTCCTGCATGTGGACTCCTGATGGCGGGAATCGGCCTGCGGCCAGCTTTCCCAGGGTGGCCTGCGGGTCTCAGGCAGTTGGTGTAGAAGTAATCACCCTGGCTGGATGAGGAAAGGAGGTAGCCATGCCGTGCCTTGGCCCCTCTGATGGTTGTGTTTTCCCTTGAGTGGCTGGCTGCTGCCCTCGACAGACAGTCAGCCCTGGGCAGCAGTTGCAACTCTGGGGGTTTGGGTCCCTGTTTCTCACATGCTGTGCCAAGCCCCTGTCCATGGAGCTTTGCCTGCTCTTTTTCCTTCAATCCGTTCCACAACCGCCTGCACAGGATGTCAGGTCTAGAGACCGCGGGGCTCTGCAGTTGCCTCTTCCACTCCTTTGTTTGGAGAAACTAAGGCCAAACCTGTAAGTTGCCATGGCTGGCCAGACAGGGGTCCTGACCCCGGATAGGCACCATTCCCTTGGGCAGCTCAAGGGGCGCATGCTGTGGGTCTTCTCATTCCCACCCTTACAGGTGGACGGCGGCCAGCGTGCCATGTTGAGAAGGCACCTGGGTAGGTGATAGGCCAGAGTACCAGCCTGTGGGGCGTAGGCTGTGTGGGGAGCCACCAGGGAGAGGCCGCTCACAGGTGGGGCTCAGGTGGTTAGAAGGCAGTGTTGCTCTCATCTCCGGTGACTCCAGGGAAACCTCTTCATCTTGTGGCAGTCCCCTGGGAACATAGCAGGGCTATGGGTGCCCACACACTGGCCTGCTTAGTGATGTCGGGCGGATAGAGGTCACACTCTGCTGTGAAGAATAGGCTGTGGGACAGCGGCCTCACCTGGGCTCCCCTGGGCCTCCTGGCTGCCCCTCCCGGAGGCCCAGTTCTGGATATGCGGAGTTGGGGGCTAGTGTGTTTGCACACATACTGTGACTCGTCTGGGGGTTAATCATCGCGGTTAATCACGCAGTGGATCGTAGGGGCATGTGCTGGAGGACGGGGTGTGCCGTCTCCTGCCATCATGAGCACGTGCAGGGGATGCGAGGTCTTCCCACGGGAAACGTCACATTCCGGTGTAGCCCCACAGTTGGGGGGGGTGTCCAGGACTGCAGTGGGAGTCTAGAACTTACTGTTGGCAGAGTTCTGGGAGGTTGCTAGCTTCACCAGACCTGGTGAGCAGGGTGGAAGGGCTCTTGCCACCTGCAATGTGCCCTGGTGTTGGCATGTGGGGAGTGCCATGGGAGAGATATTTCTGCCTCACCCTGGGGCTCACAGGATTTCCACTTTAATCAGGGGGTTCCAGTCGACTGTGGGTCTTTGACGTCTCCTCTGGGGTTTATTTGGGGATGGATTCCTTCGCCTGACAAATACGAATCCCCGTGTGTCTGCAACTCACGTATTTAAAGTGCAAAACCAGTGGTTTTTAGTGTAGCCACAGATCTGTGTGACCATCAGCACAGTCAATTTCAGAACATTCTCATTTTCCTAAAAAGAGACCCCGTACCCTTTAGTCGTTGCTTCCATTCCCTGTGTCCCCCAGCTCCTGGTAACCTCTAGTCTACTTTCTGTCTTTATGGATTTGTCTATTCGGGACATTTCATAGGAATAGAATCATAATACCTGGCCTTTTGTGTCTGGCTTCTTAATGTTTTCAAGGTTCATCTGTGTTGTAGCGTGTATGAAAACTTTCTTTCTCTTTATTGCTGGATAATATACCGCTGCTTGCATGAGCCGTGTCTCGTTTATCCACCAGCTCTTGTGAACAGCGCCGCAGTAACCGTTGCTGTTGAAGCTTTTCTGAGCAGACACTTGTCTTCATTTCTCCTGAGTCTGTACCTGGGAGAGGAATTGCTGGGTCAGATGGTCAGGAGTTGAGTTTTTATTAAAGCAACATGTGGCCCTGGTTTCACAATATGTCCCCTGCCCTCTTCTCCTCTCACCCCGGCGTCCCACTTCTTGGGGGTCGCTGCCCTCAGCTCCTAAAGCTGTTTTTCTTGGTGCCTGCTTCTATGTGTTTAAAAAGCAGGTTTCTTCCTTTTTTTTTTTAATTTTAGAAATTAATAATTCTTACTATTGAAGATTTGAATTTAACTTTTTTATGCAGCTCCCTTGCCCTGATATAATTTATCACAATTTTTGCTTAAATCCATATGTGATGTTTATATTGTGACTGTATCAATCTTAGCCATGGCTAAGACATCTGCTGTGTTTTGTTACAGCTTCATTGAGGTATAAGTGATACACAGCAAGCTGTCCATGTGTAAAGTATACAGTGTGATGGGTTTTGACACGTGTGAGCACCCACGAAACCATCGCCACAATAGAGATCACGAGTCTCTCCCTCGTCCTGTTTCCCTGGCCTGTCAGTCTCTCCCCACTGTATCCCTCCCCATCCGCAAGAAACCACTGATCTGCTTTCTGTCACTGTAATTCCGTGTGCATTTTCTAGGGTGTTATATCCATGGGATGGTATGGTATGCACCCTTTCTCATCTGGCTTCTGTCAGGCAGCATAACATTTTGAGATTCGTGCACACTGTCTGCGTGCGGACGAGTAGCTCGTTAGGTTTTATTGCTACGCGGTGTTCCAGCCTACCGAGGTCCTGCACTTTGTTTATTCAGTCCTGTGTTGGTGGACCCTTGACTTGTTTCCAGCTTGGGGCTGTTACAGATTACATTTCCATAATTAACTAACCTTGCTGAGCACCTTTCCAGGTACTTATCAGCTGCTTATACATCTTCTTGGGTGAGTTGTCCATTCAAGTCTTTTGCCCGCTCCCTTTTATTAGGTTACTTGCCTTCTTATTTTTGAATTGTAAACATTCTTTATATACTCTAGATGCAGGCCCTTTGTCGGACATATATTTTACACATATTTTCCCTCGGTTTGGTTTGCCTTTCATTTTTGTAACTTTTTTAAAGAGCGAAAGTTTTTTCCATTTTGGTGAGGTCCAATTTATTGACTTTCTCATGTATTGTGTTCATGAATGTTTATTATGATTACTCTTTCTCCCCATAAAACTGGGTTTTCCTTCACTTCTGCCTTTGCTTGTTTCTGTATGGACCGTCACGAATTTGTTCCTCTGTCTGCCACCGGCCAACTCAGGGGATCGTTTTATGTCTTCTTTTGGAGATTGCCCTCCTGGAGCCCCCACCCCCTGCCCTGACTGGGGGGCTGGGCTGCCCCCCCGCCACATGCTTTGGAGTGTCCTGCCACCATCGTCTGAACTTCCTTGTGCTCTCCTATACGGGAGCACCTGTGTTTTTCAGCATTCATGTTTTGCTCTCTCATTTAGAGATTGTTTTTTTTTTTTTCTTCATACTTCATTTTTGAGAGCAGATTTAAGTGTACAGAGAAATTGTGTAGCAAGTAGACAGTTGCTGCGGACTCCTAGAGTTTTAGCGTCTTGTATTCCTGTGATACACGTGTTACAACGGGTGACCAATATCAATGCATTATTACTAACTGAAGTGCACAGCCTACTTTAGGGCTCGCTCTCTGTGTTGTACTGTCCTGTGGATGTTGACAGATGCAGACTGTCATGTGTCCACCATGACAGAATCGTGCAGAATACTTTCACAGCCCTAAAAATGCCCTGGGCGTCACCTACTCATCACCCCTTCCACCCCAGCCTCTGGATCCCTGGCAACCACTAGTGTGCTCACTGTCTCTATAGTTTTCCTTTTCTTGAATGTCATCTGGTTGGAATCTTACAGTGGGTAGTCTTTCCGGACTGGCTTCTTTCACTTAAAACCCAAGGCTGCTGAGTCAATTCCGACTCATAGCGACCCTATAGGACAGAGTAGAACTGCCAGGTAGAGTTTCCAAGGAGCGCCTGGCAGATTCAAACTGCCGACCTTTTGCTTAGCAGCCATACCACTTAACCACTATGCCACCAGGTTTCCTCTCTCACTTAGCAACGTACATTTAAGCTTTCTCCAGTCTTTTCATGGCTTATGGCTCATTTCTTTTTACTGATGAATAATGCTCCATTGTATGGGCGGACCACGGTTTGTTTATGGGGAATCAACTTGTTGTTAAAGGTTCCTACAAAGGAAATACAGTTTTTGAGCCTAGGTGTCTGCAGGTGTTTCTCTACCCGGCACCCAGTGGGTGGCTTGGCTGGGGGTCAGCATTCAGGGTGGGAAACCGTCTTCCTTCGGACTTTGGTGGCATTGTCCCAAAGCTCTGGGCTTGTGGTCCTCCATCAATGCCATCTTGACACTGATTTCTGTAGATGGCTTTTGTTTTTGTTTTTTTCCCTCCCTGGAAGCCTTAAGAGCTTCGTCCTTGGTGTTCTGAAATTTCCCAACAGTATGCCTCATGGGAACCTGGCGTTCCTAGAGGAGGCCCACGAACCAAGCATCCCTGAAGGACAGGTTTGGGGCCAGTGCTCCGGGCCACCTGTGGGGGGTGTGACCAGGGCTGGCGTGTAAACTGCGTCCAGTGGGTGAGGAGGGGGTGGGCTTAGTGACAGGTGGAGGAGGGGGGGCAAAGGTGCACACCCAAGTGTCCCGATGAGGTATTTCTGCAGAATGTGAACAGTCTGGAGCAGAGGAGGTGGTGGGCTCAGAGGAAGTTGGGTTCGAGCAGCGGGGCCGCGTGGGGATGGGTTCTGGGCTTGTGCCAGGGGTGGCTGGCCCTTGGAAGATCGTCACCAGGAAGGTGGACTCGTGCAGCAGGGGCAGGCTGGCCCTTGGAAGATCATCCCCAGGAAGGTGGACTTGCATGGCAGGCCTTTTCTCTTTCCATGTTCAGATTCATCTGTGTTGTTGAAAGTAGGAGAGTGCATTCGTTTACACTGCTCTAGAACATTCCATGCTGTGAGCACACACAAGTCATTTCACTGTTCTCTTGAGGAACAGCTGGGTTTTTCCTGGTGCCTTTTTCCTGCTTGCCCTTTGTTTCCTAGTTGCCATAACAAAATACCACAAATTTGGGTGGCTTGAAGGAACAGAAATCTATTGTCTCACAGTTGTGAATCAGAAGTCTGAATCACGGTATCGGCCACGTCAGTCCTGCGGTCTCTGAGAGGAAAGTTGCCTCCCTCCCGGCTGTTGGTGGCTGCCAGTGAGCCTTGGGGTTCCTTCGCTGCTTCTCCATGCATCTTTCCCATCTCCAGGTCTGTCCTCTGCTTTTATAAGACACCCCTTGGAAGGGGTTAGGATTTGGATATACCCCTACCCACCTGGTATGACCTCATTTTACCTAACTGATAATGTCTTTGGAGACGCTGTTTCCACACAGGGTCACGTTCTCAGCACAGGGCTCAGGACTTGCACATCTTTTTGATAACACAGTTCTGTCCACATCGTGCTCTGAGCATGCTGGTCTGGGAGCCACGGTTCCCAGCCCTGAGCTGACGCCAGCAAGATTCTGGAATGTTCTGCCTGCAGCACTAAGGGCACACACTCTTCACGCAGCTGGTGTCACCCGGCAAGGCCGCTCTCCTCGGACAGCGCTGCTCACCACAGGCTGCAGGTCTCCCTTGCCCCCCTGACCGCACTGGAGGGGAGTGGGCCAGTGGATTCGAGCTGGCTTGGGTGTTTTGGGCGTAAAAAGTCCCTCTCTGGGACTCTTTGCGTTAGGCTCAACACACGCAGGAAGGCCCAGTGCCTTTCTCAGGCCCCCTTATCTTGGCATAGTTGAGACCCGTACACTGGACCTGGGCAGGGCACAACCCCAGGCCCCTGAGAGAGGGTGGCAGCCCCTGATGGGCTTGGCCAGCCTGGTTCTTGGAGGCCCTTGGACGGGAGGTAAAAACCTATAGCCAAGTCCGGTGTCTCCAGCACTAAAGTAGCAGGTTGCTTTCACTTTGTTATTTTGTGGGTATCTTGGGTGTTGGCGGGCAGGTTTGCCAAGGTAGGGGTCCAGCCCAGAGGAACCCCAGCCCTGGACCAGCCCTGTGCCAGTATCTGCTGAGAAAGGGCAGGTCTGCTGGGAGCTGAGTGTGGGTGCCCTTCCTGCTGTAACGCCCTCACAGGGAGGCTGGGGTCCTTTGCTCTGGGCTGGAGCCGGAGAATTTGCCCATCGTCCCCATGGACCAGTGTCCCTGGGTTCTAGGTGGGAGGCCACTCACTCAGGAAATGTGTTCCTCCTTGTTCCTCAAGTCCTGGGCTTGTTTGAGCTCTCGGCCCCATTAACTCTGGCGGCTGTGGGCATCTATGGTGAACCCCTCCCCAAAGGCCAGTCAGGCTCCATTGGGGGTGGGGGCTTGTTCTCCCGGTTCTTTGAATGGCCCCAAGTCTAAAATGTTCACTGAGAGGCATTACGGCCAGGTGTGTGGCCTGTGTTTCAGGCGTCCACATTTGCCTGAAAAGAATATTCCCTGGTGACAGGTGTGGGCTTTCTTATTGTCTCCGAATCTTCGGTAACGTTGTCCTTCGTAGTTATCAGCAAAAGAGACATGTTATTCTCCTGGGATGGCTGGCTTATCAGTTTCTGTGTAGTGTTTGCTTTATGCATTTGAAGGCGGTGTTATTAAGTACACACACTACACGTTGTTTTGTGTCTTCTTGAAGACAGGAACCTTATCGTTGGGATGTGGCTGTCTCAGTCCCTAGTAATCCCTTTTCTGGTCTGTTTGTTCGCTGTTTATTGGTTTCTACCTACTCCTCTCTTCTCGTTGTAGCCCTGGGGGATCGCTGAGCCTCTGACCACTTCCCCTCAGCATGGCCTTGCTGCCCCAGGACGGGGGTGCTGCCTCCCTGCTATCCAGGAGGTGACCAGAGCCCTCAGGGGATGCCCTTTGTGAAGAGGCTAGGAGGTGGCCAGGTTGGTGCCGGCATGGAGGGCTCTCTCTGCTGTGGTCAGACACCCTGAACCAGGTGCCAGCCTAGACATGACCCCAGAGATTGTTCTGAATTCTCACTTTCCATGTGGGAGACCTGGGTTCGATTCCCAGCCAAAGGCCCTGAGTGCAGCCACCACCCATCTGTCAGTGGAGGCTTGCATGTTGCAACGATACTGAATAGGTTTCAGAAGCTTCCAGACGAAGACATACTGGGAAGAAAGGCCTGGTGATCTACTTCCAAAGGTCAGCCAGTGACAACTCCGTGGAGTGCAACAGTCTGATCCGCAACCAACCGTGGGGATGTTGCAGGACTGGACAGCATTTTGTTCTGTTGTGCATGGGGTCACCATGAGTCAGGGCTCCCCTGACAGCAGCCAGCAACGACAGCAGCAGACCAGCCTTGATTTGACCCCAGAGATTGTTTTTTAGTGACTTAATGTTGACGCCCAGCAAAGTGGGACTCTAACTCACCCTTTTGCTGCCAGTTTCCTGCCTGCGTCCTCGGGTTGTGGCCCTGGTGGCTGTGGGGAGCAGTCCGATGCCCCTGCCATCCCCACTTTTCCTTATCTTGCTGTTTTGACCCCCACTTTCCCATGCCGAGGAGTCCTGGGGGGGCTGAGTGGTTAAGCACTCAGCTGCTAACCAAAAGGTTGGTGTTTCAAACCTACCCAGTGGCTCCACGGGAGAAAAGACCTGGCAATCTGCTCCCACGAAGATTACAGCCTAGAGAACCTTATGGGGCAGCTTTACTCCGTCACATGGGGTCGCTGTGAGTCAGAACTGACTCCACGGCACCCAGCAACACGCAGCCCTTTACCATTCTTTACCTTCTTGCTCATGTTTGGGACGGGGTGTCCAGTGGCTCCTGCTGGCTCGCTGGGCTGTCTTAGCCCATTAGGATAAGGTGGGATTAGACTGCACTGACCCTTGTCCTAGTTGCCGTGGCAGATGTCCCCCCCTTCACTGCAGGGCCCCAAGTCGCGTCCTTCCTGTGCCGACTGCAGCTGTCAAGTGGGATGCACCACCCCCAGCGTAGCCAGATGTGTGCGCAGAGGTAACCTGAGTCTCCGGAGTAGGCAGACTGCAGATAGGAGCCTCGTTTGAGCTGCCCGGCCATAGAAGCCAGCTGGCCTCCCGCGTGGTGGAAGCCCAGTCATTGCCCTTCCACAGCAGCCAACCAGTTGTCCACCCCTTTGTTCCTCCTCATTCACTCTGTGGCTGTCTCTGAGATGGCTGGCAGCTCATTTGGTCCGTCTGGCCTCTGTCTTTCTGTGCGTGTGCGCAGCTCACAGCTGGGAGGTGGCCCCGGGTGGGTGGCTCCTGACCTCACAGCGGGCGTGTCCTCTCATCTTGTGCAGTTCTCCCTGCAGTGAAGAAGTCTCCACAGAGGACTCTTTTTCGGGCTTTGCTTTGATACGGGGAGTGGAGGGGGCTGCTCTGCGTTCTTCTGTCGCCCTCTAATCCCCCAGCCGGCAGCCACCCACGTTTTATTGCCTGTCTGATGGCTGATTCGGTTTCTTAAGTCTCCCCTGCTGTCTGTGGAGCATGTCGCCAGTGTGTCCCAGCTCTGTGGGTGCAATCACACAAGCGAGCCTGGCGCTCTGACAGCCCCTTTGATCTGTGCACACCTCACAGCATATTTCCCAGGCCATCTGCTCGTCCCCTTCCAGCTCTCAGTGCCAATATTGCTTGGACTGACCAGCGGTCCAGGGCGATGGGGGCGTCAGCGGGGTCCAAGGCTCCAAGCCCTGGCATGTGCAGATATGCCATCTCTGTAGCTGAGAAGCAGATGCGGGCAGCGAGGGTAGACGCCGTGGCCATCATGGATGTGGCGCCCTGTGTACCATCCCTGCTTCCTTCCGACTCGGAAGTTTGAGAAGATGGGAGAGAGACTCTGTTTCTCCTGCTCCTCCATCACTGCGTCAGCCCCTCCAGTCACAGCAGGGACAGGGCCTGGTGTGGAGACCACAGGGCAGAGTGGAGGGGAGCCATGGGGGGCTTCAGAGCTGCACATGTCTCATTATCCCAACCCTCCTGACCCCAGCAGTCTGAAATGTGGTCGACCTGAGGGCTGGGAGCACAGCACAGAGGAGCGGAATTGCCCACGTGAGCTCTGGGGCTGGTTGAGGAGGGCAGGTGTAAAAATGGTGCTCTGGGACATCTGACTTCTCTACGTTCATGAGGGGGGAAGGAGAATCAAGGTCGTCAGCAGCCCAAGGCTGGTTTCTGTGAGGGTGGAGGTCAGACATACCTCCTCCCTCCAACCTTTTTACCAATTCTGACACCAGCCATCCCTCCCACAGCACACTCTACTTCTCTGCTGGGTTCAGTAATTTGTAGCAATGGCCACACAAAACTCACAGACCACACACTTATGGGGTTTACAGGGAAGTAGCAGGTTACAGCTCAGAATCAGGAAGGCTCAGCATGTAGTTCTTAATCAGGACAGAGTCTTCTCAGCTGTGCCTGCAGGCAGCCCTCTCTCTGGCCCTCAGCCCCTTGAGCCTCTTGGGCCAGTCTGGCCTCTGCCCTGCTCTGGCAAGTGTTATAAAGCTCTTCAGCTCCATTGGTAGGTGCCCAGGGCACCTCACTCTGACAGTAAGCCTCGGCCCGACAGCTCTCAGCCTCCTAGCTCCATGGGTTGGCAAGCCTAGCTCCATTGACAAGTGCCTGGAGTCATCACACCCCACCAACAAGCTTGCTGACTGAAGGCATTCAGCTGTCTCACTCCATGGGGCAGGAAGCCCACCACGCTGTCTCCTGTTGGTCTCCTGGTTCTGCCGTCCCTGCTGCCACCATTTCTCTCTCTGCCGCTGCTTTCACTGTCTCTTGCTGTCTTCCGTGTTACAGCTCTCTTTTCCGCCTGAGTCCAGGAAGCTGTTAGTACAGGAACTCTGGGTCCAAAGGATGTACTCCACTCCTGGCTCTTCTTCCCTGATTTAGTAAGGTGTCTCCTTTCTGCCTCTGGGATGGCTCACTTTAAGGCTAGTGGATGGCAAAACTAACCATTCCCCTTGTTAGGGTTTCATACACCTTATTTGCATGGTCCCACCCCCACAAGGGTGCCATGCACCTTATTTGTATTATTAGCAAGCTATCCAATCCCTTTGGTGAGTCATAAGCACCTCATTTGCATAGGCCACTCAGTCATTTGGTGGGAGTTACAAGATCATGGCAAGAAAGGCCATATAAAACCAATGCGTTGCACCATAGAAAGACTTAGGGCCAGGTTCTCTTTGCACTGGGTGGTGCAGTTAACGTGCTCAGCTGCTAACCAAAAGGTAGGAGGTTTGGGTCCTCTCAGAGGCGTCTTGGAAGACAGGCTTGACAATCTACTTCTGAAAAACCAGCCATTGAAAATTGTATGGAGCACAGTTTTACTCTGACACCTGGTCACCATGAGTTGGAATCAACCCGACAGCGACTCATTTGGTTTGGTTTCTCTTTGTCCTAAGGCAGGAGAGTGTTTTCCTGGCCTCGGCAGAAGCTGTCCTTCAACAGCTCGATGTTCTCACCTGCCTCCTGTTCCTTGGGTCACTGCCTTTCAAGCGATATGCTTCCAGCGGCACACACCTGGCCCAAGTAGCCTTGTGATGGGCTTGAGCTCCTTCAGGCTGTGTGTCTCAGCCCCTCCAGCACCACTGGTCATACGGGTTCCCTCGAGTCCACCTGGCAGAGGGCTGGTACCACAGCCCTGAGGGGTGATGCTCCTGTTCTGCCATCACAGCCTCTGGAAACAGGGCTGGTCCTAAGCTGTGGCCAGGCGTCAGCTTGCTGACTTCCCCAGGTGGGGCTTCTGCTGCTGCCGACCCTGGGGGCTGCTGTGGAGTGTGGTAGCCCAGGGCCTCAGTCCCCACTCCCGCCCCAACCCTGAGTACTATAGCCTTGAGCACATCCCCCAACCCAGCCAGGCTCCTGGCCTGCAGAGAGCTGGGCCGAGCCCATGCCTGTGATGTGGGGTGGCAGACGTAGGAGGAAGAGCCCGGTGTCCCGACTCAGCATGGTGCTGGCGAGGTCCACAGACAAGGCCAGGCGGCCTCAGTGCTCTGGCTAAGATCACCCATGTGGAAAGGGTGGCCCAGCTCCTGCTTCTTAGGAGGCTGAGTTCAGTACTCTAAATCTTCCAGAAGGGCAGCACTGCCTAAAGGGTCGTTGTGGTGGGCAGGGACAGCAGTCCCCACAGAATGCTCCTTTGTTACCTGGTGTGCAGGAGAGGTGTCTCACCTGGCTCTGCAGAAGCCTGGGTGCCATGTAGTATACTGCTCTCGGCCAGGCTGGCGTCCATGTGGCTGTCGCACAGCCTTGCCATCTCCCAGGGCCCGTTTTCTCCATTTGCCTGTGAAAGCAGCCATGCAGTGACTGATGAAGCTGTGGTCCATTGTTTGTCACCACGGGCATGTATGTGCTCACCAGGCACGCCTGGCTCTGCGCCCTGGCCTTGCCGTCCACGGGGTCCCTGGGCGCCCATAGGACACAGGAGCTGCATGCTGGGCACCGCCTGGGAGCAGGTGCTGGGGGAGGCGACTTCCTCTTCATCTGGAGCTGCAGCTGCTGTGGTCTATGAGTCATTGGGGAAGGTGTGTCCTGGAACCCCCCATGGCGTTTCGTTGGTCCCTGTCCAGGCTGTGTCCCTGAGCAGAGAATGGAGGAAACACCTGCCCCCAGCTCTGGGAGAGATCCCTGCCCAGGCCCTGTTGCCCACCTTCTCCCCAGGCCCTCGTCATCCTCAGAGGCCTTCGGGGCCACCCCGCGTGGCCTTCTCTGATTCCTGTGCGAGGCAGCTCCGTGGCCCAGGGGCTCTGCAGTGCTGCCTCAGGCCACTTGCCGGACCCTCCCCGGTCCTCAGTCTTGGGATGGAGGCTGGGGATGTGGGCCTGCAGCCTGTGTGCTGCCTGCCTGGCCATCAGATCCTACCAGAAGGGCCACCTTGGAGATGTTTCCTGGTTGTTAAAAGGTGAACCCACCCAGAAAGGAAGGAGCAGCCCTTTGAACCCCTGTGTTCCAGGCCCTGCCTGCCCTCCTGGGGCTGCACCTGCACCTCTGCCGGGCACCTTGGGCCAGCTCCACGGGCATGCTTGGAGCGAATAAAGGGAAAATTGGGGAATTAGAGCGACCACATGCCCACCCACGCCTTAGATTTGCGAACACTGGGAGACGAGGGACAGAGACAGTGCTGACAGCTCCTCTGGGCGAGGATCGGGGTGCGGGGGGAGGCCGGGGCACAGCTCTGCTCCCCCATGCAGGACACATTGCATCAGTGGCAACTCCCCTGCTCCAGGCTTGCGTGCAGTCACCAAGCTGCTCACACCGCAGCCCACATGGTTCACTTCCTCTGTGACCCAGTCCCTCGGCTCACTCCAGCCCCCCGCAGGTCATGCCTGCCCCTCATGCCCCCGTGTGATTCAGGCATGTACATGCTTGTGCAGACCACCTGTGGGCTGTGTTCACACATAGCAGCTGATCCAGGGGCTGGAGTGGGGCGGAGGGTCCACGTGGCCACCGAGCTCTGGGTGGGGCAGACGCTACAGGTCCAGGGACCCCTCCACGTAACAGGGGCCTGGCCTCAGGGCAGCTGGGTGGTGAGCTGAGAAGGCAGTGGCAGAGGGGGAGCTGGGGGCAGGGGGCCGGGAGGGCCAGGCCTCTGCCCTCCCCACAAAGACCCTGTGTCCCTGTGCCTGCTGTTGACACAACATTGATACAAAGGCGGTCCTTTGCTCGTGATTTGTTCCAGAACAGCGCATCAGTAAATATTGCTGTCTGGTGTCATCGCCATGGCAACTCAACCATCGATTTTCCCGTCTGTTCCCCCCTTGGCCACTTTCCGTTTTTGCTGTTTTTGTAGGCGGGAGAAGCCTGCTTCTCCCAGGAGATGCCAGCAGCTTCTGTGGCAGCGGGGGGAGGGAGCGGGTGGGCGGAGGCCAGTCCCCAAGTGGGGGTCCCCGGCTCCATGTCCTCATCCTTCCCCTGTGTCACTGGCCCCACAGTATCGCCGCCTGGCAGCCTCCTCACTGCCATCTTCCTCCTCAGAGAGCTGGGTGTTCATGCATTGCTCTGTATGCTGGTATGCTAACGAGCTCGCTGTGGGGGCTTTCCACTCTGGAAGCCACCAAAATAATCGCAACTCAGGGTTATTTGCTCAGGAGACTGAGAGGTAAGGCCGCTCACAGCCCAGTGCGAGCAGCTGACCCTTGGCTCAGGGCCCTCTGGAGCCTCCAGAAACGGCCAAGACGAAGGCCATGGTGTCCTCCTTGGCTGCTTGTGACCTGAGGAGCGCTGTCATCACCTGACGGGGCAGCCCCCCACCCTGACCCCAGAGACCCCGTGCTGGGGCAAGGAGCAGCTCCAGGAAGGGTCAGGTGGCTGCTCCACACCCCCTGCCCCACATCATCTGGGCTGGTGGCTGCTCATGACCAGCACACACTACTGCCATCTGGGATGGCAATAGCTGGGCGTTGGAAAAGGCTGGGTGGCCCCATGAGCCCCTGCACATGCAGACAGCACCGTGACTGTGAGGGGAGGGCCAGGCCGTCCTTGCTCCGGGGGGCCTTGGGATGCAGGGCAGCAGATCCCAGGCAGGGCTGGCGTTTCCAGTGCCCCATGGCTGTGTAGTGCTCATGTTGGCTCTGTCCCTGGAGCTGAGGGGAACCATGGTGAATCACTGGCATTCCATCTGCCAACGGCAGTAGGCACTCCCTTCTTCAAGGTCTCTGGAGCGGTCAGGGCCCAGGTGGCCAGGGAGGGGACGTCAGCCACAGCCGCCCTGTGGGGCCACACCTGCCCTCTTGGATGGCTGCAACTCTTCAGGGCCTTTGGGCAGCCACACCGAGGGTGGAGTGGGAGGGGCTTCCCTCCTGCAAACAGGCAGGGCCCTGGGCTTAGTGGGCTCTGCAGGGTCCAGCCCAGCCCCCTTCACGCACGACTCTGCTTCTCAGTCAGTTCAACCCCAGGACTTCCTGGCTGCTCACTGTCCCTGCGTGCCTCTCGCCCCCCACCCACCTGGGTGCCTGTGAACTCCTGGCCCTGTGTGATGAACAGGGCAGCCAGGCAGGACCCCTGTGCACTGGGGCGGATGCTGTGGCTGACCCTTCTCAGAGTGCTCCTCGGGCCCAGGATCTATGGGGGGCCCGGGGTGCTTGACCATGCTCCTGACATCACTGAGGTCGCCTCTGCTTCTGAAAGGCGGTACTTCCAGCCACCCCGCTAACTCCCACAGGATAAACACCTCCTGCTGACCGCTTAGCCAGCTGGATCATGGGCCACTTTGCAGCTAGGTGGGGACTTTGGCTGCTGACACATGTCTGCGCTTCCAGGGGTGGGGGGCTGTGCATGGGTACTGTGTCCCAGGGGTGGGGAGCTGTGCGTGGGGGCCTTGTCCTAGGGTGGGGTGCTGTGCGCAGGGCCCTCCCTAATGCCAGGACATTCTCAGTGTGACCCCAAGGAGTCTGCTGCCTGAGCTGAGATCCACTGAGTTTGGGGGCCCATGGGGCAATCGTATCTCCAAGACATTGGGGCATTGATGGGTGCAGGGCGACACTTCCCTCAGTGGCTGGTTACTGCCTTCAGGAGCCAGGAAGTGGCACTGAGAGGAGTGGAGACTCCCGAGTGACGAGGAATCAGGGTTGGGCCCTCCCGCTGCCACCTCAACAAGGCCAGAGCCCCCATCCTTCCAGTACGTTCTCAGTCTCCGCCCTGGACCCAAGGTGTGATCTCATTGGGTCTTCCAAGGGGTGGGCGGACCCCAAGGCTAGGCTCTTCCTTCCTGTTGGCATAGCATCTTCACAGGGGCTCCCTGGACTTAGTCAAGAGGTACCCTGAGCTGTCCCATTGTCTCCACAGCCTGGGAGAGGGAGAGCTGTACAGGTGGGCTCAGCAAGGAAGTTTCCGGCACTGGGACCTCCCCCTCCAAGTCCTGACTTCACCACCAAAGGAGGGATGTCAGGGGGGCCATGGCATGGACTCTGGGTTCTCAGAAGCTGTTGCCAGCGCTATTAACTGAGGGCACCAGCCAACCCCAATTAACTGAAAAAGTGAGATCTGTCAGGGAGCTGCTGTCCTGAGCACTGTCCCTGTGGTCGCTGTATGGCCGAGACCATCCGCTGGGTGGGCCTCCCCACACGGGGCACCCTCCAGCCAGCACACGGTAGGGTGATCTTGCTGGGTAGCCATGGGTTCCAGGCCTGGGAGGTGTTGATTGTTGGCAAATTACTGCTTAGGGGTTTTGGGCGCTCCATTACAACACAGTCTGCAAAAAGTGTGTGTGTGTGAACATCTCACAGAAAAGCATAAAGCAAATGTGGTAGAGTATTGACAAAATTGCTATGGACATGTTATTAGGGACCAGCCCTGGAGAAGGACATCATGCTTGGTAAAGTAGGTCAGCGAAAGAGAGGAAGACCCTCAGTGAGATGGAATGACATAGTGGCTGCAACAATGGGCTCAAACGTAGCAATGATTGTGAGGATGGCGTAGGACCAGGTAGTGTTTCCTTCTGTTGTGCATAGGGTCACTGTGAGTCAGAATCGACTCAACAGGACCTAACAACATGGTTATGGGTTGAGTAGTATCCCCCCAAAATTTATGTAGAAGTTCTAACCCATGGTACCTGTGCATATGACCCTGTTTGGAAATAGGGTCTTTGAAAGTGTTATCAGTTAGGTTCACGTAAGGTCATAGGGGAGCAGGGTGGGCCCTGATCCCACCTGAGTGGTGTGCTGTTAAGAGGAGAAGAGACACAGAGAAACAGAGGGAAGACACCCCGTGAGGATGGAGTTCCCCTGCAGCTCCATGCCCAGAAATGCCTGAGGCTGCTAGAAGCGGGGCGGAGCAAGGAAGGACCTTCCCCTACAGCCTTAGACAGATGGCCCTGCCAGCACCCTGAATTCGGACTTCTGGCTTCCAGAACTGTGAGACAATCGGTTTCTATTCTTTTGAGCCCCCTGTTTGTGGTGTTGTGTTACGGCAGATGCAGGGCGTTCCTGCACTAGGAAAAGGATGAATGGTGTTTGTCGTTCTCTTCTGGAGACCTCTCCGTGGGTTTGGAGGCTGGCTTGGGGAAAATGTGCCCTGTCTTCTAAGCCGCAACAACAGCCCAGCAGTGTCAAAATGTGCAGTCCTTTGGGTCTCTGGACAACTTCTTGCCGGGTGCCCCCGGTGGGAGCCGAGCGTGGTTGTGTGTGGTTATAGGACCGGCCCATCTTACCTGAAGCTGCTCTCCACCTCGGTTCAGCAGTCGTGGGAGCGGCCTGGTGCTTTCTGCTGGTCTCCCTGCGGCCCTTCCTGCGGTCTCCTGGCGGGAGAGTGTACACACCGTGAGAGCAGAGCCTCTGGCTTCTTCTTCCACTGCAGCAGCCGAGCACGGGGCAGAGTCTGGCACACAGCAGTGCCCACTGGGCCGCTGTCAGGGACGTGGTGCAGCCAGGCCGTCATGAGGGTGAAACCGAGAGAGTGCTGGCCACAGGGACACGTGCCCTGGATGCTAGCCCTGGTCCCTGCGGGTGACCGTCAGGGCTTTCCAGAGAAGCAGAACCAATAGGAGAGAGGCAGAGAGAAGGGGAGACAGAGAGAGAGAGAAGCAGACAGAGAGGAGGAGTCAGAGAGACAGAGATTGTGGGGGCTGGCAAGTCTGAAATCCGCAAGGCAGACAGCAGGCTGGAAATACAGCAGGCCTGGTTACAGTCTTGAGGTAGAACCCATACTTCCTTCCTCAGGAAGGCTCAGTTTTTACTCTTAAAGCCTTCAGCTGATTGGACAAGGTCCGTCCACGTTATGGAGGGCCATCTATTGTTAGTTGCCATCCAGTTGGCTTCGACTCGTGGCGACTCCACGCACAGCAGAACAAAACACTGCCCAGTCCTGCACCATCTTCAAAATCATTGTGTCTTTAATGTGTGTGTGGAGTGCCTTCCAACCTAGGGAGCTCACCTTCCAGCACTATCGGACAGCGTTCTGTTGTGATCTATAGGGTTTTCATTGGCTGATTTTTGGAAGTTGATCGCCAGGCCTCTTCTTCCTAGTCTGTCTTAGACTGGAAGCTCCCCTGAAGTCTGTCCACCATGGGAGACCCTGCTGGTATTTGAAATACCGGTGGCATGGCTTCCAACATCATCATGGCCACAGTACAACAGATGGACAGAAGGGTGACTGGAGGGTAATCTGTTTAACTTAAAGTCAGTTGATGGTAAATGTCAGTCACGTTCAGGTATTTCACAGCAACACTAGGTAGCGTTTGACAGACGGCTGGGCATCGTGTCCTCTCCACAGTGACACAAACCCCACACACTGCAGCTGCCTGACAGCTCTTGCATGGACATCAGGACTGTTTTTTCTGTCTGTACGTGTTGTGTTCCCACATCTCCTGGAACCTTTCCTCTTGCCCCAAAGGGAACATGGGAGCCGTCCAGCACGTGGAGCCGTCGTCAGCGTGGCCCTGGGTCCACCAATGTCTCGCTCTCTGCCGGCTCCAGGCCGGGCTACGCGCAGCTCCTGTGCTGTTTTCCTTGGAGTTCTGGAAGCAGCACAGGAATCTGCAGTTTGATCCTTCCTGTCATCTGCTAACAGGGTGCAGCTGTATCAAAGTGGGGGGCTGCCTTTCTTGTGCTCTGCCTGCCTGGAGCGCATTGTCCTCGTCTCTGTCAGGCCCACCTTTGAGCTCACCGGCCTTGCTGACCCTCTCGTGCCCCGCACCTTCCCATGTAGTCGTCCCTCTGGCTGCGGGGGGCCCCCTTCACCGTTCTCCTCTTGCTCGCCTGTAATGTCCCTTTAAAATCTGAGCACACCATACTCCCTCTGTGCTGGCGCCTTCTTTTGCTTCTTTGCTGCCGCCCTTCTCCTCCCCCATCAGGGGTGCTTGGACTGTGCTGCGGTGTTTTGCTGCCATCTATGGTGGTCCTCATGCCCTGCTCCATTCCTTGGTCCTAGGCCAGCACTCACCTTGGCAGGAGCAGGCTCAGATGGGGCTGGCTGTACCCTCTCACCGCTGTCCTCCCCCTAGGCGTCTCCTGAGGGTCTCTGTTGACTTCTGAGAGTCTGTTGGGGACTGTCTTTACAGCAGAGGGTACATAAATGGTATGAGAAGAGAAGCAGGTGTGACAGACCCCTGGTTCTTGCTTGTGCTTGAGATTCTGAGGCTTGGCAAAGCCAGCTCTAGGTCAGGGCAGCCAAGGAGCACAGTCGGCTGCCTGCCCACACTGATGCCTGGTGAGGCCCACGCCGCTTGCACATTCCTACACGGCTGGCTGCGAGAAGGAATGCTGACTCACCAGACCTGCTGAGGAGGCAGGAGCCTCCCACAGAATCCATTCCTCTTAGTGTCTCTCCTGCCTTTATTCTGTTCCTGTTCCGTCTTCCCTCTGTGCTCAGCCTGGCCCAGGAGGAGAGGGGCACAGCCTCAAAAAGCCTCACTCACAGAGACGGGGCTGACATCCGGTGCTGTGCTGCTGATCCTAGCTCCTTCTCCCTCAAGGAGGGCCTGGTCTGGAGCCAGATGGACCTCAAGGGCCTCACAGCTCTAGAGTTCTACAATGCTGAGCCGTCGGCCAGGGCCGAGAACCCACAGTTTACCTCACTTGCCAGCAGGTGTTTCTGGCTGTAAGCAGGTGGGAGCAACTCAAGAATGGCTCTTGTGAAGGCTGACTGTGCAGGTAGAGCGTAGGGTCATTGTAAAACAAAATCAGTTCTGAAGAAGAGCTGACAGTCATAGTGGCACCCTTCACAACAGCCAGAGTGAAAATAGCCCAAGTGCTCATCAATGGATGACAGATAATTAAGACGTGGTATATACGTATAATGGAATATTTTTCAGTCGTAAAGGGAAATGAAGTCCTGGTACACGCTACGCCGTGGATTAACCTTGAAGACATGCTGTGTGAAAGAAGTCAGTCACAAAAGGCCACATGTTGTATGATTTCAGTTACACAAAATATCGAAAACTGGTATAGAGACAGAAGGCAGATTGGTGGTTACTAGGGGCTGGGGGGAGGAGGGAATGGGAGTGATGTTGATGGGTACGGGGTCTCCTTTTGGAGCAATGCGAATGACCTTGAACTAGCTGGAGGTGGTGGTTGTGCAGTCTAGTGAATGCAGTAAATACCACTGAATTTCACCCTTAAGAATGGTTGATCAGTGGGTTTTACGTCCTGTGGCTTTCACCTCCATGATAAAACAAGCCAACTGCGGGGGGTGGCTTGCTGTCTCCGGTCTCCGTCCTTGCACTGTGCTGACCCAGGTGAGGCCCAGGTGAGGGACATGCTCTGTGGGACCGGGGGCAAGCCATGGGAAGTCCTGGCTGCTGGACCCTTCTGAGTACGGCCAGGGTTCTTCTTGAGCTTTCTGTCTGGCCCTCTGGGCTGTCTCTCATGCTTCTGGGCACTGGCTGCACTGAGTCAGCTGGGCTTGGAGCTGCGCAGGAACAGGGACTGGATCCGAGGAGCTTCCTGCACAGTGGGGTCATAGTTCCTGCGTGCAGGTGGTCACGAGGACTGGGGCTTTTGCCATTCTGTTTCAGCCTCGAGTAGTGGGACCTGCTTGCCGGCTCCCAGCCTTGAATGGGTGGCATGGGCCAGGCCGACTGGCAGCCAAGCCCCTGGAGCCCCTGGCTGTGCTGTCTGGGCTCTGCAGCCCACAGCATTTGCTCAGCTCCGGGCACAAGGAGAGGAGGCTGAGGCTCCTTCTGCAGGAGTAGAGGCGGATGGCAGCTGGGGGGGCGGCAGCTGCATCTGCTGTCTCATGCTCACATGCGTGTATAGCTATGTAGTTGATGCGGGGAGGAGGGCGTGAGGAGGGGGTGTGAGGTACACCTGGTCTCCCCCAAGCCAGCCACACGGCCCCAGGTTATGCTGCTCTCCTTCCCTTTCCCCACTGTCCCCTTCTGTCAATTGGCAGGACGATGGAGGCACCCCAGGGTGGGGAAGCTTGAGGGTGTCCCTGAGCAGCATGGTGGTCCCCACCCTCCAGCCTTTCACTCTCTGGAGCTGCCACCACATTCCCCAGGGCCTTATTCTTCTGGGCTGGGGCTGCTCTCATGGCTAGGACAGAGGAGGGGAGCTGAGTCAGGCCCCATGTCCCCCTTGCAAGCCACCCACAGCCACCACCCACCACTCAGAGCATGTTTCTAGGGCACCTTGCCCATCTCTGGGTCCAAGTGGGATGCACTCAGGGAGAAAGCTCCTGGTTGGGGCCCCTGTCCAGCCTCGCCCAGCTCCGGGATGGTCCCTTGGCTGGGGACTGTGTGCTGGGGCTGGGCACTGCCTTCGTGCCCCCAGACAGCTGGGTGGCTCCTTCTAGGGGGACAACGGCCCAGCCTGGCTCTTGACACCAGCCTGGTGTCCCTTCAGCTGCACACAGACCCAGCCCAGTTCATGGTCGGTCATGTGGAGACAGATAGGAATGTGTCTGCTTGACCAGGCCCCACCTGTTTCACACGCCCAGGTGGCCTGTGCTTGGGGGAGGGGGCGATGCCTGTGTGTGCGTGCATGTGTGCGGCTGTGTGTGCATCTGTACATGTGTGTGTGCATTTGGAGCTCTAGTGGCACAGTGGTTAAGCACTCAGCTGCTAACGAAAATGTTGATGGTTCAAAGATGGGGCAGTCTGCTCCCATAAATATTACAGCCTTGGAAACCCTATGGGGCAGCTCTACCCTGTCCTGTCAGGTTGCAGTGAGTAGGAATCGACTCAACAGCAATGGGTGCCAGTGCGTGTGTGTGTGCATTTGTGCATGTGAGTGTATGCGTTGGCTGCCTGGGTGGTCCCATGGTGGCCCGCCCCACCCCCGAGGGACTGACCACTTTCACTCTTAAAACATGAGGCCGCGTGTGGTGTTACTAACAAGGCCAGAAGCGTTAACGTGAGGACCAATAGGTGTGGGGCGATGACTCAGGCCACAGCCACACTGGTGGAAGTTGTGGGGCAGAGCACCATTTTCTGGACGCCATGTGTTTCCTCGGTGAAGCCCAGTGTCGGTCTGCCCCCTCCTTCCTGTCCTGTCCCTGTCGCTCCTCACACTGTCCCGGCTCCTGTGTGACGGCCAGGCCTTCCTGCAGCCTGGTGACCTCCTGTCCTGGGAGGACCCCCTGGTCTGGGAGTGACAGGGCTGCACCACTGACTCACAAGGTGAGGCCACCTGCTGCCCTCCCCTGCAGTGACACTCCCCGGAGCCCTGACAGCAGATGATGGATCTCACGCTAATTGATCCTATTTTAAGCTGGTTGGTCGGGTTGGCCCCACCTGCATTGTGGGCCTGTGGACGGGGTTCCTGAGGGGTCAAGGAGCCCAGGTGGCCTCCTCCCTCCCTGTGGGTGTGACAGCTCTGTGACTGGTGAGGTCCTGCAGGCCAGGGATCGGGGGCTGGCTTGTGGGGTGTTGGAGCCAGCTTCTGCCCAGGGCTGCCCTCCCCACAGGGCCTCTGCTCTGGTGGGGACCTCATCCTTGTCCCCCACTGTGTCATCCTCTGTCAACCTGGGCCGCTTCCCTGAGCACACCAAATTTTGGGGGTGCTCAGGCACTCAAGTGAACATGTGTCAGTGGAGTCTGGCCTGCGGAGAGGCTGGGGGGCTGGCCATCCCCACCCCAGGCTGGGGCTGCTGAAGCTCAGATCCAGTGAGGTTCGCCTCTAACCAAGGGCAGTTATGGCCTCACCTTGACCACGTGAGGCCACGGCACAGCTGGCTTTCTGCATTCCTGGGAGTCATGTTGCACCCCTCTCCACCCGCCCCCTCGAGGCTGGCAGTACCCCTTATGCTGGCACTGCGGCTCCAGAGCTGGGTGGAGGAGCCCTGTTCTCTCCCCCGCAATGGGGGTGATGGCCAGGCCATGGTGTTCATCTCCGTGGAGGTGCCAGGTCACTGCGCATATGACCGACACATTTATCAGAGTTCAGTGATTGTACCAAGCAGGGCAGAGGCCTGGCGAATCCTCCCTTTCAGCACATGGGCAGTGTCATCCGGGAGATGGACCAGCCAGGTGTGAGCGCAGCGCTGGACTGGAGCCACGTGCAGAGCTCTGAGGGCAGCACCAGGGCTCGGGGATGGGGAGGGAAGGCTCTCACACACACTCGCTCATACCCACAGACACTCGCATGCATACACATGTACTCCCACACAGAGATCCACATACACACGTGTATACACACAGCCACATTCACACACAGCCATACACACATGTACTCCCACATGCAGATCCACATATACACGTGTATACTCACAGCCACATTCACACAGCCATACACACATGTATTGCCACACACAGATCCACATACACATGTGTATACTCACAGCCACATTCCCACATACTCACATGCATACACACGTACTCCCACACACAGATCTATATACACACACGTGTATACTCACACACAGCCACATTCACACACACTCACACCCATGTACACATACATGTTGTCACACTGTGCGCTCACAGCCACATACACCACACCCTCACATGCATACGCACATTCACACATGCACGCTTGTGTACACACAGGGCCAGCTTGTGGTACCAGCTGTTAGCACTGCCCTGCCCCTCACGCAGCTCTCATGCTGGGCTGTGTGGGGATGGTGGCATGTGCTGGCTGGGACTGGGTTGTCCCCTGGCCCCCACTCCCTGAGGAGCCACTCTGTCCTGGTGGGGATGGTAGGGCATAGAGGGAGCTCAGCTCGGCAGGGAGCTCAGGCCCACTTCTCTGTCTGACGGGCTCGTCTTGCTGTGTCTCAGACACGCTGTCTCTGTGAAGAATAGGGCTGGAAGCCCCATGTCCTTGACAGTGAGACCATCCTGTGGTCATAGCTGCCAGGTGGCCCTGCCCTCAGGGCTCCGTGAAAAGCTGTGTGTTCCTCTCCTCCCCCGGCCAGACATTTCTGGTGAGGGTGGCCAGCAGGAACTGGTGCTGTGCTCAAGGACACGCCAGCAGAGGGGTGCTCAGAGGCAGCCAGGCCCCAGGTGGCTCTTGCATGTGTGTTACAGCCGTGGCTCTTGGGTGTGTGGGTTGTGGCTGTGCCCAGTGGGGCAGGACTCTGAGCACTGCAGAGCAGGGCGGCAGGTGTGGTGTGACTCAGGCTGTACCACTGGGTACCACTGGTGACCTGGGTGGATTCTTTCCTGCTCACTTGGCCCAGGCGCCCAAGCTCACAGGGTGGTGTGCTGACCGGAGAGGCACACTGGAAAGCCCGTCTGTGGTCAGCGGGGGTGATGCTGCATAGTGTTCTGGGGCTCAGGTGAACCAGACGCCTGCAGCTTCAGAGCACGCCAGCAGGCCATGTCACTGGGCCTTGCGTGGCCATCTAGGACGGGGCTCATCCTGCACGGTTGTGAGTTAGCTTGCCCAGTCTGCCCTTCACGGGGACCGCCAGGACTCAGCTTGCCCAGTCCGCCCTTCAGGGGGACCGCCAGGACTCAGCTCGCCCAGTCCGCCCTTCAGGGGGACTGCCAGCGTCCCTGGGTATCCTCATTCTAGGACAGTGTGTGCGAGGAGGCTTGGTTTAGTTGTCCCCGAGGCCTCAGTGGCGTGTGCCTGGGCCCCAGCATGCCGGCGGCCAGGGTCCAGGAGCAGCTGTGGACAGGGCCTCCTCACACCACCATTTCCCTAGGACGAAGGCTGTGTGTGATGCTGCGCTCAGGACCCAGGTGGCCATGGGGCGTGGGTTCTGCTCCTTCTTTATTCAGTCACCCTGTGGACAGGAGACGTGGGAGCAGGCCACCCCGCTCCACAGCCCCTCAGCAGCCTTTTGTGCTCCCTGTGGGTCAGTGACCCCCAGGAGGGTTTCACTCTGGTGTTGGGTTTGTAGCTGTCAGCAGGGCCCAAGGATGCCATGTGGGTCAGGTGTGTGTGCATGCATAGTGGGGAGCCTTCTATCTACAACTGCATCATGAGCACCAACTCTGGTACAGACCCCCAGGGTCCCCTCCTCGGCCCTCAAGGTGCCAAACTCTCATGCGTTTATGTCTGGGGTCCTGGCCATGGTAGGGTCGTCTGCTTTCAGGGAGTGCACCATTGGGAGACGCAGCACCCACCTTCCCTGTCCTGCTTCAGGCCCCTGGTTAACCCTGTGCCTGCCACTGGGTCGGGGACCTCAGAGGCCTGTGTCAGCCACCATGCCACACCGCCCCCCACGGCGTGGATGGATGATAGTGAATTCGGAGTCACTAACCCTCCTGTCCCCTTTTTTCTCCCACCTCGTGTCCCCAGGAGACGTCCTCTTCCAGATGGCGGAGGTTCACAGGCAGATCCAGAACCAGCTGGAGGAGATGGTGAGCACAGCTCTGCTGCTTGGGGCCATGGTGGGGAAGTGCTGACCTGGGCCCTGCCCCAAGCATCTACTGTCATGTGGCCACGCGCAGAAAGGGGAAACACATCCCAGGCTTGGGACAGATCCTGGGCAGGCTCTCAGGAGCCCTGGGAGGTGATCTCCATGGGGGCTGTGGGGCACAGCAAGAGCCAGCCCAGGGTCCCCGCTAGCTGCCTGCCAGGTTGGAGACAGTGAGTAGGGACCGGGGGAGAGCATGCCACAGTCTCAGACCCCCAGAATGCAGTCCTGCTGTGAGGATGGGCCACCTCTTGGGATTTATTTCCTTCCGTGATAAGCTGGGGAAACCCTGGTGGCGTAGTGGCTAAGTGCTACGGCTGCTAACCAGAGGTTGGCAGCTCAAATCCGCCAGGCGCTCCTTGGAAACTCTACGGGGCAGTTCTACTCTGTCCTATATGGTCGCTATGAGTCGGAATTGACTTGACGGCACTGGGTTTGGGTTTTTGGTTTGGAGATGAGCTGGAGGTTCAGGGGTCCCCTGTATGGTTCCAGTTGCAAGATCCAGGGACCACATTTACCCTGAGCCAGACATTTGGGGGCCACTGGTGTGCAGCCTCTGGTCTAAAGCAGGGGTCCTTTCCTCACCCCCCAGCTTGGGTTCAGGTGCAGTGCCTAGGCAGCCCCAGCGCCGAGCAGCAGGGAGCCCCTGGCTGGTAGGCTGTGTGGGTGTCGGACAGTCCTGGACTTGTGCTGTAGGTGTCCAATACTCCTGGACGTCTGCTCTGTGCCCACAGCCTTGGGGCTTCTGCATGCAAGGCTGTCAGCGATTGGGGCTGTCTGTGCCAACTGCCCCGTGTTGAGGTGCGGTGGTGACCGCCACTTCATCCCAGGCCCCCCCCCCCCACACCCCATCTAGTGGCTCCTCGCCATGTGTGTCCCAGCCGACAGCTCAGGGCCTTTCCACTGTTTTCTCTCCTGCTCCAGCTGAAGTCTTTCCACAATGAGCTGCTCACTCAGTTGGAGCAGAAGGTGGAGTTGGACTCCCGGTACCTGAGCGTGAGTACCTCGTCATGTGCTTGTCAGGGGCCTGGCTGGCCTCCATCTGCCAACTCTCTGTCTCTGAATCCTTCCCTGGGCTGAAGGTTTCCTCACTTCCTTAAGCTTCCACCCCAGTAGGTCCCCAGGCCTGCGACACCCTTGCCTGTTTGGCACTGAGGCCTCTATGCCTGAATATTGTCCTGTGGGTGAAACGCCATCAGACACCCCAGCCCGGCAGCTCCCACCTCCAGCTGCTCTCAGTAAAGCTGATGGCGTTATTTTGCTGCCCCTTCAAAACTGCATGCAACTATTCTCTGACCTGCTGTGATACATCTTAGCTCTTCCTGCCCCACATCCAGCCACAGACCAGGTGGCAGGAAGAATGCCAGAGTGCGGTGGATGGGAGGAGGTGAGACTTGGGGGCTTTCTGGGGTCTGACTTTCATCTTTGGGAGCAGAGGCTGCCATTAGGCGTGAAGGGCCAGGTCCGTCCCTGTCCTGAGGGTGTCCTGCCCACAGTGCTTGGGGCCTGTTGCAGAGGGTAGAGGGGGCCAAGTCCCAGCCAGGCCGCAGTGGGCTCACAAGTCTGCTCGGTCTTTCATTTAAACTCCAGGCAGCACTGAAGAAGTACCAGACAGAGCAGAGGAGCAAGGGTGACGCGCTGGACAAGTGTCAGGGCGAGCTGAAGAAGCTTCGCAAGAAGAGCCAAGGGAGCAAGAACCCGCAAAAGTACTCAGACAAGGAACTGCAGGTGTGTGCTGCCGGCTGGCCTGCAGGAGGGCGCGGGGCGGCAGGCCTGGACCCCAGCTTCCAGATACGTCCTGGGCCCAGGACTCTGCACCCCGTTGCTAGCAAGCAGGTGAAGGAGGAGAGTCCCCTTTGTCCCCAGTGGCTTGGCCCTGTCGTGGCCCTGACGGCTGACTGACTGCTATCCATGTGACTGGGCAAGGGCAGAGCTGCCGAGCTGTCAGGGTGCTGCCAGAGCCGTGGGGTACCCCTGCTTTGTTCCCAGCTGCCTCTGCGCTAGAATGTGCTAGAAGGCTCGCCACCCAAGTGACCCTCCCACCCTGTGTCCCTCTAGATTCCTAGACTGTTACTCTGATCAACCGGTGATGCCCACCGTGGGCCTGCTGGGGGCACTGGGTTTCATGAGCAGATGGCCTCAGGGCCGTGAGAGAGGGACACCCTAGTGTCAGTCCTCTATCACGCCTGGTGTTCTGGGCACCCTGAGCTGAGTGGCCCTGACACAAGTCACACAGCAGAGCCCCTGGCCAGTCACCTGACGAGCGCCCGGGAAGCCCCTCCCCACTTACCCGCTAAGCAGATCTCCCAGTGGTTGGTAATGCACACGGTGCCAGGTGGGGAGCTGCTGGGAAGGGCCTGGGCGGGCTGGGATGGGGCTCTCAGAGTTAATCCCTTGCCTCCTGCGGACCCACGTTTCCTGAGAGCTGGCAGGCTGGCAAGCCTTGGCAGGCCCTGTACACACCTGCCTGTTCCATGCTGCTGTCTGTTTTTGCATGTCCCTGCTCAGCATGGCAATGTGCGTGCAAGTGCGTGTGTGCATGTGTGTGAGCCCATGTGTACACATGTGAACATGCACATGCGTGTCCTTGCGAGGTGGGGACACTGACACCCACGTGTGCTTCTGGCCCCTGGACTGAGGGGGTCTCTGCCTCTGAGAAGGGGAACCCGTGGGCCACATACCCTATGAGTGTGGGGAGGCCCAGTAAGGTCACCTATGGGTGTGGATGCACAGGTGACACTGGGGGTGTCACCTGGTGAAGGGACACCAGGTCAGCCCTGATGGAGAGGCCAAGACTGAAGACCCCTGTGGGCCATGGCAGACGAGAATAGTATCCAAAGGCTCCTGTCAGAGAGCGATAGGACCGAGTGGGGGAGGCGGGGAAGTCGTGTGGCCCCCAACCCTGGCTCTTACACGTGTGGTTTACACAGCATTGCAGACTGCGCCCCCAGCAGACACGCTATCGCAAACCCACGGTCTACCTGTGCCCATAGCTTTCGCGCCTCCCGGGGATGGCCCTCCTGGTGATTTCCAGCTTGGGGCTGTTACAGACTGCTGTGATGAGCCAGCACTGGATTGTTTCTGTGACTAAACGCCTAGGAGAGGGGTTATGGGATGAAGAGTAGAAATGTGGGCACATGCTTCTGTCTGATCCTAGACGTGGGCTGCCATTTTGCTTCTGAAAGCCTTGCCCAGGGGTGGTGTCCCCTCCTGCCCCAGAGGGTGATGACAGCCTGGCGTGGGGCCTTGGGGTAATTGTTGGGCAGGTGGGTGGAGCCCTCTTAAAGGGCACTTCCAGGGGCAGTGATCAGGGACTCCCCCAGGGCTGACGTCCTAGTGGCGCTGAGGCCAGCTTGCTTTCGTGGGTTCATTTGCCTGTCGGGAGGGGCCAAGAGCCTGCCTGCACCTCCTTTGTGGCTCTGACTTTTAAAAAAACAGTTTTATTGAGCTTTAACTCGATATCCACACAGAGCTGCCTTGGAAGAAGGTTCTGGCGATCTACTTCTGAAAAATCAGCCATTGAAAACCCCATCGAGCACAGTTCTACTCTGACACCCACAGGGTCACCGCGAATCAGAGTCCTTGGCAACCAGCAACAGCAGTGTCCTTGCCAAGGGCCTCCCAGAGGGTCCCAGGATGGCCAAGGGAGGGAGGGGGAGCCAGGCCATGTGCTATACATTCCCGGCAGGGTGGGGAACCTGCAGGACCCCCTCTGGCCCTGTCTGTCCTTCCCTGCAGTGGTCGCTGACTGGAGGCTGCTGGGGGCTCTGGGTGGAGGCGAGCGAGGGCTCTGGTCCTGGCTGGAGAGCGGGAGGTCCCTGCCTCAGCACCTGTGGGCTGTGGTCTGGGCAAGGCGGCCCCTCCACCGGGTCTGTCTGTCGGGGCCTGGCCAAGCACCTGCCCTTTCCAAGGACACTTTGTCCTTGAGCCTCTGCTCTGGGGTCCCCACCCCAAGGAGTAGTTTTGATTGTAGGTCAGGGAACAGGCATGGAGAGCATGGGGGCCAGAACTAGGATGGGAGACTTTATATAAACATGGGAGCAGCTGTGTGCCACCTGGCTGGCCCCAGGGTCACAGGTCTATGGGGTCCCCTCATCTCCCAACATCCGTCCTTCCAGGACTGGACGAGCTGACAGAAGAGGGCACGTGTGCTGGTGGGTGGGACACTCTCCTGGGGGCTCTGGTGGACGTGCCCACAGACCCCTCCATCTGGAACAGGCTCAGAGCAGCCCTGAGGGAGGCGGATGTGCACCTGTGATGTACCCTGAATCCTGGGGCCCACCGTTACCCTGGGCTGCTGATATGAGGAGTCAAGCAAGCACAGCCTAGCAAAGGAAAATGGGGTACTGGGGTGTCCTTAGTGCCCACGGGGGCCCGTGGGATGGGCAGCGAATTAGGATGGGGTAGCAGATGGGTACCCCAGTCTCTGGTACCTGCCACGTGACATGGGAAGACCCCCGATTCTGACTATTTGGGGTGAGGGGTCCTGGCCCTCCATCTGGGCCCCTCAGTGAGCAGCCCTGCACCTGCCCGGCCCTGGCCCACGTCCTCAGCAACACGCAGGACTTCCCAGCACTCCAGCCCCCCAGCAGGGCACTCCTGCCACCCCACCCACCCTGTGGTTCCTTTTGTTCCAGAGCCCCCTCACCTGGGCAGGCTACGTCCCCTCCCCAGCAATGCCGATCCCACTGGTCAACTGCAATCTGGCTGCCAGCGTTTGCAAAGCTTCTGGGTGACTCTAATGGGTGGCCAGTCCTGAGGTTCTGGCCGGTGTGTGTGGCTGGGGTGGTGCCAGGCCCACCCTGGGCCGGCTTTGCAGCCTGTCCCCCTCCTTGTTGGTGTGTGGGACCTGGGTGAGGGTTCCTTCTGTTTGATTCTATCTCCTGACCCTACCCCAGCCCAGCTCCCACTAGTTCCACACAGCGGGGGCCCCTTGGCCAACATTTCAGCTCCTCTTCTTGCTGTCGGACCTGGGCAGCAGGGGGGCGCTGAACCCCCAGGGCCTTGGTGGACACCGTGTGTGGGGGCCAGCCACAGCTCTGGAGTCTCCAGACTCCAGGTTGGTTTTAGCTCCCTCCTTCTCACCCTCAAGGAACTTTCTGAGCCCCCCATCCTGGGAGGCGGCCAAGCAGAGCCAGCCAGGGCCAGTCCCAGCCCAGCCCATGCCAAGGTGGAGGGTCAGGAGCACCCCTGCCTGCCACTCCGGGGGTTGTGGCTGTCCCGGGACCTGATGCTGCTGGTCCATGCAGGGTCTTGTGTGGAAAACGGGCAGAGAGCCTCCTCCCTGGCTCTTCTTACTTTAGCAGGGATGCAGGGGCCCCGAGGAGAGGGGTTTTTGTGCCAGCTCAACTTTACCTGTTCCACCTCTGAGCCATGCCAATGGGGTGAAGAAGCCAGCACAACCCCAGGGCCCAGGGGGGAGAGGAGAGTCCTGCGTTCCTGGGGGTGGGGTGCAGGAGTTGTGGGGGCAGAGGCTCCCCAGTGACCACCCAGGCTTCCGTTTAATTCTGGGAGGTGTCCTTGTCACTCTCACCACCGTTGTGGGGGCTCATGGTCCTCAGACGGTTTGCATCTTCCAGAAGGCAAGTGAGTCCTATCTCGGTCTGAGAAAGGGGAGAGGTTAGTTCTATTTAAAGGGCTATATAACTAAACAAAGCAAAACCAAATAACCATAATTTAGATCTTCAAAAAAGATAATAGCAGAGGCTGGCCCCGCTTCGTGCGAGCCTGACATGGCACAGGGTGGCTGAGCTGCCACTCGCCGCTGTTCTAATTTTAAATAGCTCTTCACAGCAGAGATAGTTCACGGGCAAGTGGGAGCGCTCTGTTCTCTGGAGTAAAATCAAGTTCAGGGCTCTCTGGAAAAACCCAGATGAGCATGGGAAACTGGGGGCCACAGCCCTCTCAGGGCCCTCTGCCTTGTCAGCTTGTCCCCCAGGGTGTCCCTAACATAATGATTGCGTGTGTAACGGAGCAGCAGCTCTCCATTTGCTGGATCCTGGGTAAGACGAAGAGTCCCTGGGCAGTGCTGACCAAAAGGTTGGAGATTTGAGTCTACCCAGAGGTACTTTAGAAGAAAGGCATGGTGATCTACTTCCGAAAGCCATCCGTTGAAAACTCTATGGAGCACAGTCTACTCTGACACACGTGTTCTCTATGAGTCTGAGCTGACTCAACAGCTGCTGACCTTTGGGTAAGACGCCCAGCTCGTCACCTGCCCAGTGCCAGTTCTGGCTCTGAGCTCCTGCGTGGGGTCCTCCTGTCTTCCGAATCACCTGCCACAGTCCCACCACACCCCGTACCCGGCTGGCCTTGCTGTGGGCCTGGTCGGAGGGCAGCCTGGCTGGTTTGGAAGGCAGCAGCTGGCAAATGCCATGACTCTGTGCCCATGGGGACAAAGGCTGTCTCGTCCCCTCCTTTGCATTACAGGCTGCCTTCTCGCCTCCTTGGAGCTGTCGTCACTGGTGGTGAACGGCTGAAGGCCGAGACATGTGCTCTTGTTCACAAACTGCAAGGCACTGGAGAGGCAGCTTGTCTTCGGGGAGATGCAGGGAAGATGGTGGCGTTGGTAGACCAGGTGGCCGTGGTAGACCAGGTGGCTCTGGTTGCTTCTAGCGTGTCCCTCCCCCACTCTGAGTCACCAGCTTGTTTGGAGCAAAGAGAAGACGTATGTTCTCATCACTTTTGTCTTCTCGGATTACAGGGCGGCTCAGCCAGGGTGACTAAGTGGATCAGTTTGTGGGCCGAAAGTGCTTTCTCTGGGGTGTTTCTATAGTGGCCGCCGTCGCCATGGTACCCAGCTCCACAGAGAAGCAGGGTGCGGCAGCATGGAGGGGGGGCGGAGATTGGGCGGGACAGGCGGCAAGCTTGCTCCTGTTCTCTCAGCTTTCCAGAAGCCCCAGCACCCTTCTGTGTTTGGGCCGCACTTGTGCCCACAAAGCAGCCCTGCAGGTGGGGGTCTTCCTCGCCTCCCCTGCCGTGGGTGAAGCCCCCCTTTGTTCTCCATTTCCAGAATGTGCCTGATTAGGCTGTGGCTTTTCTGTGGAAGGAGCCAGGCTTCCTGGAAAAGGAGAACAGGAAGTTGCTTTGGCTCTTGGAAGGAAGTGGCAGCCCGTGCCCCACCCCCCCAGGGCCTGACCGGGTAGGGGGCAGCCAGACAGCTTTGACCGCCGTGGGTGATATGGCTTCTTGGGTGCCTGCTGGCAGCCGGGCAACGCCACTCCACACAGGGGCTGTCCTTGCAGATAGCCCTGGAGATGTCCTTTCGACCTCTGCCTCCAGGGGTGACCAGTGGGGAGGTGCCTGGGGACCCCGCTGAGACATGGGTCCCCCCTCCTCTGTGTAGCCTGTGACCGCTCACAGCCGTACATGGGCTTATCTGAGTAAATGGAGATTTTAAAAATAAACCCCCTCCCTCTGCCTTTGGGGACCCTGCTAATGAGGCCGGCGCCTGCGCTCAGTCCATGTCTGTGGTGGTGTTCTCTGCTCCAGGGACGTCACCGCAGCCTAGAAACCCAGAAACGCCTGGAGAGGCTGGTGGGGCCACAGTTTGGAAAGGGTGTTCTGGGCATGAGCAGACCCAGGAGGCCTAGCGACCCAGTTTTGCCACAGCCCTGGGGGACCGTTGAGAGCGGTATCTGGCTTTCTCCACAGTCCCAGATCAGGCAGCACTTCAGTGTGACTGAGGCCCTGGGCACCTCCCACCAGCCACCAACCTGGGAGCAGGGTCTGTGGGCTCCACTGCCCTGCACCCTTCCAGGTGCCGCTAGGGGTGGTAGGGAAGCTGGGCTGTCCCCAGGGCAGGATGGTGTGTTGGCACAAGGAGACCACGGGTTTGGGGCTTTTCCCAGGGTTATACCCGATTCTCTTCTGGGGAAGCAGGGCATACTGCCCAGAGGCTGTCCTCTTTGGGGGCCCTGGTGCCAACCCCGCTGTGTACCCAAGCATGGGGGCCAGCAGAGGGTGAAGCTACAAGGTCCCACCGGTGTCCCTTCCAGTTTCCTGAGTGGTAAGACACCCAGACTGAGGGGCTTCAGGGGTCATCCTAGCACTGGGCATTGCTTACAGGGGGGCTTATCTCTCTCCCCTCATCCCGCCCTGCCTGTCTATTGAAGCATACCCTGCCCTTCCTATCACACAGGGGAGCTGGCCCCACTGGGGCAGGAGCAGCCAGCATCGGTCCTGCTCTGTCTGAATGTCCTGGCCCAGGGCTCCTGGGGAACTGCCCGTGTAGGGTGGCCGATGTATGTAGTCCCCGCAGTTCCTGAGGCTGGCGCCCACCTGCATCCCTGTGATGTGGCCCTCCCGGCGCAGGAAATCCCCTGGCTTGTCCCTCTCCTCCCCCCAGGGTGGAGGTACTTAGTTCTGAGCAAAGTAGGCCATGTAGGGGTGGGCGTGCTGTAGGGTTGGGTGGGCTGTAGGCATGGGCTCTTAACAAGAAGCCCTCCAGCAACTGGGAAGGAGCCTGGGAGCTGGGGCAGCTGCAGGGTCCCCCAATACACTCAGGCTCATCTCCATGTTCAGACTGTTCTCCAGAGCCTGTGCTGTCCCAAGCAGACCCCCAGTGCCATCGGGGGCCCCTGTAGGCTGCAGCCTTGGTGGGGATAGGAGGGGCTGTCTGGGCGACTCTTTTGAGGCCATTGAAGTTGTGCCTCCCCCTACCCCTCTGTGGGGAACAGAATAAAACCCCCCATGGGGAACTGGGGGTTCTGTGAGGGCAGAAGCAGCAGGGCGTTGGGGCCTGGTGACAATGGTACGGTCTGGCTCCTGAGACTGGCTGGCCTGCAGAGCCAGGCCCTGCTGATGGCACTGGGTCCCCATCCCAGCTGCTGACCACCACCCCCCCCCCCCCGCTCTCCAAGGGGCCGAGTGGGCACTGCGCTGGTGGCAGCGAGGGAACAGACAGCTCAGATGCTTGGTCACCGCCCCCAGCAGCAGCCCCCGGCAGCAGCCCGCCCACCCACGCTGAGTCAGCCTCAGAGGCTTCACTCAGGCAGGTGGGCCTGCCCCCTGCTGGGGGATGGCTGCATCGAGAGGCAACAGGTCTGCAGGGAGGCTCTGCTTGGGGTCCATGAAACCTGAGGTTTGCACCAAGGACGGATAGTCAGCTCTGCCGAGGACCGGCGGGGGCTCAGACCAGGCAGGGTGGGCACTGGGGGAGAGCCAAGCCCAGAAGATGGGGATCTAGAAAGATCTTCCTGTCAGTCTAAAGACTGCTCCCTGCAGAAACCGCCCACACGTCTGGGTCCTGCAGCCCCGGGAGCCCCCATGTCACCCAGACAGAAGTACCGAGGAGGAGTCTGGACATTGCCCCCGCACCTGTCCCAGGCCCCTGCCCCCTGCATCTCCTCAGCGGTCTGTGATGGGAACTTCCCAGCCTCCGGAGTCAGAGCACAACCCCCGACCCCATCCAGTGGGTGGTGCCCCCACCATCGTCCCCTCACCCCACCCAAACCCCGTGGTGTGGGTCCACATTCCTGAGGGTCCCTGGCTCCCCATAGCTTCTGTTCCCATTTGTTGCAGTCAGGGCCCAGCCAGGTGCTCCAGCACAGCGGCCACCGAGCCACAGTGGCCTCATTGGCCAGCACTTGTCCCTAGTTTGCAGGCTGCCGGTGACAGCTCCATGCCATGACTGCACACTCGTTCTGGTGCCCGGGCAGAGGGGCCTGTGGAACACAGGTGTCCTTCGAGGCTTGCAGCCGGCACACTATCACTTCTGCCCACACCCTGTTGGCCAAAGCAAGTCACACAGCCAAGCCCACCACCAGTGGGACCAGGAAGTACGCTGCACTGAAGGCTGTGCAGTCACATGGTGCAGACCCTGCAGGACCAGTGGTCCATCTGCCCGGGCAGCAGTGACATCTCCATGGCTCTGTGACCCCAACCCGTTCTTGTCTTTCCTCCTGCAGCCTGCTCAGTGGGCGTTTGTCCTGGATCGGGGGGAAGGCTGTCAGGGCACTTACTGGTCTGGGTTTGCTGGCTGCGTCCTTGTGCGTGTCTAACAGACCCCTTGGTCCCAGTATTTTCGGGATTAGTAGTTGGACCTAGGGGCTTGGTCAGTTGAGGGTTGGAGACTCACGATGGCAGACGCCTCTCAGGAGGGATTAGGGTCAGGATTAGTGTCAGGACATGACAGCAAGTGGTCTCTGGTGTTGCTGGGCTTGTAGATGTCTGTGTGTCCGTTGTCCCTGGCGTCTGTCCTCCCCGTGTGTCTGTGTGTCCATTGTCCCTGGCGTCTGTCCTCCCTGTGTGTTTGTGTGTCCGTTGTCCCTGGCGTCTGTCTTCCCCGTGTGCCTGTGTGTCCGTTGTCCCTGGCGTCTGTCTTCCCCATGTGTCTTTGTGTCTGTTGTCACCTAGTGTCTGTCTTCCCCGTGTGTCTGTGTATTCTGGTCCTTTCACAAGATACTTTTTCAGGAGGGCTTAGGGTTAGGACCCACCCTACTTCATATGACCTTATCGACTTAACAAAAGGAAACTCTTTCCAAATGGGGTCATATTTACAGGTACGGGGCTGGGACTTCCGCATCACTTTTTGGGGGACACAGTTCCATCTGTAACAGGATTCTGCCAACAGCTTATAGCTCTCTCCTTTTCTCCCTCCCTGACTCCGCTTCCACCCCTAGTACATCGACGCCATCAGCAACAAGCAGGGTGAGCTAGAGAACTACGTGTCAGACGGCTACAAGACTGCCCTGACCGAGGAGCGGCGGAGGTTCTGCTTCCTGGTGGAGAAGCAGTGTGCCGTGGCCAAGAACTCTGCCGCCTACCACGCCAAGGTGAGTGATGGCACCCGCCACACTGAGTTGAGCGATGGCGCCTGCCACACCAAGGTGAGCAGTGGCACGGGGCCACCTGCTGCTCATGGTCAAGGTGAGCGATGGCGCGGGGCCACCTGCTGCTCATGGCCAAGGTGAGCGATGGTGCGGGGCCACCTGCTGCTCATGGCCCTCCGTGCACAAGCTGAACCTCCACATGGGGACCTTGGCCAGCATTCTGGGTTTCCTTAGGGGTAGAGTCCAAGGTGGAGAATTGCCAGGTCAAAGGGCGTGGACACATTTAAGACTCGCATGACAAAGTGCCAGGTGCCTTTGAGGAAGGTGGTACCAATGTCCCACTCCGAGTGTCCAGGGGATGGGCTTTGGGCCCCTCCAGCCTGGTCCTGGCCAGAGCTGGGCCGATGGCAGGCCAGGGGGGTGGCTGCAAGCTGGACACAATTCAAGCTGCAACACGGCTGTGCTCCTTGGATCCCCACCTGGCCTCTTGGCCACCTGCTGGCATTGCCCTCCCCAGGTCTCCCCAGTTCTCTCTTCCTCGGTCTGAAGTCCTGGGGGTACCTGCTAGACCTTGGCTCTGCTGCCTGCCGTGTGGAGGCCCCTGGCCCACACCTGATCATCCTGGGACAGGGAAGATGTGGCGGCCCCCAAGTCCCTGAGCCCTGGGAGGGAGAGTCTCTGACTCCCCTCAGCCTGACCCTGGGCCCTGGACAGCCACCAGGCCTTGCCAGCCACCAGCTTCCCTGTCCTCAGGACCCCAACCCCTCCCCCTGTTCCCCACCTCTGGGTGGTCACCCTAGCCCCTCCCCCCAGCTCCAGAGGCTGGTCACATCATTGTCCTCCCCCTCGGAATCTCTCCCTAGCCCTGCGTCACCTGGCCATCCGTGTCATCCCTCCTCACTTGCCCTCTGCACCCCTGAGCTGCTTAAGGTCCCAAGGTGGGTTCCGGGGGTTCGACGGTCCCATCAGTGCCCACCACCTGGCTCAGCCCTGCTCCCTGCTTGTGCCTGGAGGCCTCCCTGCCCCTGGTGCTGACGTCCTGCCCCAGGCCACAGCCTCTTGTCATGGGTCCTTGATCCATGTGTTTTCCTCTGGGTCCCCCAGCCCAGCAGCTCCTGGGGGGCACTCTGCCCTGGGGATCCTGGGACATAGAACCCAGGCTGGCCAGGAGGCCTCTTGGGGAGGAGCTGCTATGTAAAGGCCCAGGCCCTGGTCAGCAGCAGAGGCCCCCCAGGGAGGGGACCCTTGTAAAGGGCTGCCTCCGTACAGGGCTGGGGGGTATCCCCCAGAGCTACCAGGGGCAGCGAGACCAGAGGACACAGACTCTTTGTAGCAGTGGGTCCTGCTGCCCGTGGGGACAGGCGGATCCAGTTCACTGCAGTCCACTGCGGGAGCTGGGCAGAACGAGTTCAGTCCCCTGGAACATTCTAAGAGTATGGCAGGTGTGAGGTAGCTAGGCCAGCCAGGGAGGCCCTAATCCACGTCCTTGTTAAATCAAGGGGTTCTACTGGTCGTCGGGACACAGCAACACTTGTCGTCTGCACGTGCACACACAGGTGCGTGAACGTGTATGCAGACACACATGTACACAGGTGCACACATGCAGATGCACATACTCACATGTGCAGACATACACAAGTGCACATGCATACAAGTGCAGACGCATACATGTGTGCACACGACACACACGTGCCGCAGACTGGTGCAGACACATGCACGCAGGTGCAGACACATACATGTGCACACATCGACACGTTCACATGTGGACATGCATGCACACAGGTACAGACACATGCATACACATACATGCAGGGATGCACGCGCACTGGGGTTCCTGCTTTGCCACCACAGCCCTGGGCGTGTTGTTCTGCTCTCCTAGAGGCCCCACTTGTCTGCAGAGCACATGTGTGAGGGCGTGTGTCCCTTTCAGGTGGGCCATGCCTTGAGCAGGGTCCTGTCCCTGTGGTGCTTGGCAGCCACGTGCTGGGAGGGTTGGCTGTAGGTGTCCCAGCGTCAGGGTAAGGCAGATGTGGGAGCACGGTTGGCCTCCCACTGCACCTGCAGCCCACGTCTTTGCTGCAAGACACGGTGTTCTCAGCAGTGAGCTAGCGCGCGGGGCGGTGGGGGGGCGGGGCTTGCAGACTCTCGCAGCTCCACAATGCAGCTGCGGCGCCCTCTAGTGGTGGACAGGCCCCATGGTGGTGGCCTGGCTGCCGCGGCTGCAGTCCCAGGATGAAGGGCAGAAAAGCCCCCTGCCCGCCTGCTGAGGGGGACACGGTTTGTGCAGCTGGACTAGATGGGGGCACCTAGCCCTCCTGCTGGCCGCACCAGAGCAGGTGTAGAAGGTGCAGCTTGCGCAGGAACTGACCTGGACAAGCCCCTGGGCTAGGGACCCAAGGAGGGGGCAGGACTCTCCCAGGGCTTCAACCAGCAGCTTGGCCCCCAGACAGCTCCCAGGACTTGGGTTTGGGCCCACCCTAAATAAGATGGCCTGCAGCGTGTTGGGGGTGAAGCCAGGATGGCTCTGGGCTTCGCTGGGCCCTTCCTGTCCAGATTGTGCAGGGGGTGGCTCTGTTCACGGCAGTGCCCCTCTCCCAAGTCCAAGACCCTCATATTCTGTCAACGTGGTCATCTGGGTCCCGGGGCCAGGCTGCTATGTAGACCAGAGAGGAAGGGGCTGGACAGCTGATGCTGTGGAGTCCCCTGGCTCTTGGGACTGTGGGGGCAGACAGCAGTTACCAGGGTAGCCTGAGTGACACCTGACAGGTTCTGCTTCCCTGTACCCCTGGCAGCTGTCCGCCTCTCTCTCCTACCTTGGTTCCTTCAATAGCACAGCTCGTAGCAGCTACCAGGCCCTTTCCCACAGGACTCTGGGGTGGGGGGCCGGATGCCCTTAGTGGATAGGGAATTGGGCTCACAGGTGGCCTGCCTCACCTGATGGCACACATCTAGTGAAAACCAGCCCTAGTCCTGGCCAGGTGCTCTCCCACGCCCCACCAGGGACAGGGGTCTGTCTTTTCGGGGCCTCCCTGTGCCAGGTGGGGGCTGGCGGTCTGCGTCCAAGGTGAGAGTGCTCAGCAGAGCCAGCAGCCGGTCCCTCACCCTTCCAGGCCCCCAGGCTGGCAGGGCTGCTCCTTGGGAACATGGTGGCACTGGGGCTGGGGAGCCATGGCTGGGCCCTGACCCCCATCTGCCCCTTCCTCCCCTGTAGGGCAAGGAGCTGCTGGCACAGAAGCTGCCACTGTGGCAACAGGCCTGCGCTGACCCCAACAAGATCCCGGACCGCGCCGTCCAGCTGATGCAGCAGATGGCCAGCAGCAATGGCGCTGTCCTTCCCGGTGCTCTGTCAGCCTCCAAGTCCAACCTGGTCATCTCAGACCCCATCCCAGGGGCCAAGCCTCTGCCTGTGCCCCCAGAGCTGGCCCCTTTTGTGGGGGTGAGTGCTGACCTCAGGGAGCTTCGGGGTAGAGGCTCTAGGGGAGCCAAGCTGCTGAGGGCTGAAGGGCTCACCCAGGGCAGGCTCCCAGCAACCCCGCCCGCCTTCTCCTCCACAGCGGATGTCAGCCCAGGACGGTGCACCTGTCATGAACGGCGTCTCAGGCCCAGATGGCGAGGACTACAACCCCTGGTCTGACCGCAAGGCCGCCCAGCCCAAGCCCCTGTCTCCTCCACAGTCGCAGAGCAAGCTGAGCGACTCATACTCCAACACCCTGCCTGTGCGCAAGAGCGTGGCCCCGAAAAACAGCTACGCCACCAGTAAGGGCTTTGGAGGTGCCCCACAGCAATGCCCCTGCTTCTGAGGGGAGGCCTGGGACACCCAAGGCTCACGAGTATGCATGGGCTGGGGTGTGGTGTGTATGGGTGAGTGCATGTGTGCAAGTGCACATGCATGGATGCATGTACATGCGTGCACTGTGTGCACGTGTGCAAGCACGTATATGCACGTGTTGGTGTGTGCATGTGCATATGTTATGTGCTTGTGCAAGCATGTGCGTGCACTTATGTTGGTGTGTGTGCATGTGTAGATTGTGTGTGTGCATGTGTAGATTGTGTGCGTGCATGTGTGTGGGTAGGCGCATGTGTGCATGTCTGCATGCCTGTGCAAGCATGTGTGTGTGCGCACACGTGCACTACTCCATGGACCCAGCAGGCATTCCCTGGCCGTGACAGTCTAGTAAGTCTCTGGTGCACAGTAGAAGCTGTGAGCGTGAAGCCGCTGCAGCGAGGCTGGGTGCTGGGTGCTGAATATGGCTGCTGAGTCAGTGCTGAGAGCAGATGGTGGCATCAGGAGGGATGTGCCAGGGCCCATCCAGGGGGCACACCCTGGGCACACTCCTGCCCTCCACCCAGAGAACCACTTATGAGCTCATTTGTGGCAGGCCTGGGCTGGACTCGTCTCCAGAACCAGATTTCTCGAGTACCTGATTCCCAAGGTGGTGAAAAGGCCAGGGGCAGGGGGCCTGGTAGTCCCAAGCCCCCAAGCACTCGGTCCACGCACCAGCCTGCTAGCAATAGCAAGCCCAGCGTTTCTGTGCGCTGCAGCAGAGCTAATGTGGTGGCTATGCCCCTGTCCCCCATCCTGGGCTGTCGCCTGTGTCTCCTGGGGGCCAAGTCCTTGATCACGTGCCCTGTCATCCTGACAGCTGAGAACAAGACCCTGCCCCGCTCCAGCTCCATGGCAGCTGGCCTGGAGCGCAACGGCCGCATGCGGGTAAAGGCTATCTTCTCCCACGCTGCCGGGGACAACAGTACCCTACTCAGCTTCAAGGAGGGAGACCTCATCACGCTGCTGGTGCCCGAGGCCCGCGATGGCTGGCACTATGGCGAGAGTGAGAAGACCAAGATGTGAGTGCGCGTGGGGCGTGGGCAGGGTGGGGATGTAAGCCGGAGCATGCACATGGGGTGCAGACGTGAGCCAAGAGTATGTGCGTGAGGGGCGAAGCCTCCACAGGCAGCCTCCTCCCTCTGTAGCCCTCAGACCTCCAGGGTGCTCTGGGTTCTTTTTTTAGATGGATCATGTTTTTGCAGGAGTGGCCAGTCCTTGGATCATGCAGGAGTGGCCAGTCCTCGTTCGTGGGTTCCGTATACACAAGCTTACCCATCTGGGGGAAATACACCGCTTTTTGGTCACTTGCAGAGTGGCAAAAAATTCCCTGCTGAGGTCAAGCTGGGCTGGTTGGGTGGTCTCTGATTCCGTGTTCATGGGGACTTTATAGAAGATCCAGCCAGGTGTTGTTGAGTTGACTCTGATTCATAGTAACCCCATGTGTGTCAGGGTAGAACTGTGCTCCACAGGGTTTTCAAGGGCCGATTTTTGGAAGTAGATCACCAGGCCTTTTTTCAAGGCACCTCTTGGTGGACTCGAACCTGCAACCTTTTGGTTAGCAGCTGAGTGCGTTAACAGTTTGCACCACACTACCCAGGGTCTTATAAAAAGTCACCACAGTGACCGCAGAGAATTGACTGTGACGTGGTCTCACATCAGCCGACTGAGAGTACAGACGCACATTACAGACAGCTTTCTCACACACATACACGCGGACCTCCGCGTCACTCTGTTGTCATCCAGGTCACTTAATCAGGCACGGGGCACAGGTCCACCCTGTATGTGCACCTTAACATACACAACAGGTCCTGTAGGTGGGTGTGTGATTCCCAGTGTCAGTAGTATAAATGATGGTTATTTACATATGACCTTAGTTACCACCAGGTGCCCACCAGCCCCCCGGGCCCCATAGATGATGCTAGCTCTTGGAGCCCCCTGTCCATCGGCCGCGTCACCTCCTTTAATCCTGCTCCACTGAGGTCAGTGTTGTCACCAATCCATTTCACAGATGGAACCACCGAGGCCAGTGCCAGAGCCCATTCTCTGGGTCACCATGGTTAACAGCCTGGGTTGGTCCTTGTCAACAGAGTTCTTTGTCACCTCATTCAACCATCTGTAAAGCAGGTGTTGGCCCATCTCACTGGTGGGGAAGTCGAGGTGCGGGAGGCCACCCAGGTGGTAAACAGCAGAGCTGGGACTTCCATCCCGTCTTTGCTGTGAAACCTTTCTTCTGCCCCCGTGGCTCTCCTGTGTGTCCAATCACTGTCATATTCAATTTCTAGAAGGCACACTGTTGCATCTGAGGGCCGCGCCTTCACGGCTTAATTTAAACCTGTTGCCAGAGTTGCCGCAACAGCAGATGCTCAGTGTGGGTACTGCTGGGCCAGGGCCGCCCATGCCACCTGCTTCCTGGCAGCCCCCCACCACCGTTTTTGCCCCCGTTGCAGCAAAACCAGCCTTAAAGTTTTTTCCTGTCTCGTCCAGCAAGAGGGCTGGTGATGAACTTTGCTAGGCAGGGTGCTGCTGAGCTGGGGGACCCTGCGGGGCAGGGACGCCCATGGCCCACCCCATTCTTAGATGCTGCCCTTGCCGCTCTTCCAAGATGGGGCCTTGGGTTGTGGGGCCATAGTCCATAGTGGCCTCTGGGGCTGTGTGGCAGGGGACCAGCCTTATACAAGAAGCAGGTACCTCAGCACAGCACCAGGGTCCCTCTCCTAGCCCCAGGCCTAGCTCTACTGGCCTCACAGGAAGGCAGGTCCCTCCAGTCACTGCTGGAGCCCTCCAAAGCAGAGAGGCTCAGAGCCACCTCTCCCTCAGACTGGAGGTACAGGCGGGGTCTCTTGGCCTCAGTGACGTGTCTCCCCTCCACACACAGAGGGCGCAGCTGGAGGATAGCTGGTGGACTTGGGGCCAGATGGCAGGTGTCCTCACGTTGGAGCCCAGGGCCCCCAGTGGGGGCTGGGGAGAGGCCTCCAGAGCTGAGCTGGGCCCCTCTTACCTAGGAGGGGCTTCTCTTTCAGGCGGGGCTGGTTCCCCTTTTCCTATACCCGCGTCCTGGACAGTGATGTCAGCGACAGGTTGCACATGAGGTGAGTAGTGGTCTGTCCCCAGTGGTGGCCCCGCTGGTAGAGGGGCTGTGATGGAGGCTTGGGGACTGTGGATGGGTCACCTCTGGGCACAGTGAACCTGGCTGGGCTTCCAGGCCCTTGTCGACCTCCACAGGGGTCAGTCAGATGGGACGGGTGTGGGGCTGCAGCATCAGGAGGCACCCCAGGAGGAGGGGTTCAGGGGTCCTGGAGCGCTGGGGCCAGCAGTGGAGCTGTGTGGGGTGGTCCCTTGCTGGCCTTTTAGAGGATGAGGGGAGGCTAAGAGGCTAGCAGAGAGGGCGGCAAGCTCCCTGTAGGACTCACAGCTTCACAAACAAGGCACCGAGGCGCAGCGTTTTCTGGAGGTTTCCACCGAAGCATTTTCATGCTCGAGTGGAGGGAGGGAGGCCAGGTTCAGCTGGGTGGCAGGACTGGCCCCTGGGGTTCCATGCATTTTGCACCCCTTCCTCCACTGTGTGAAGGGCCAGGCACCGGGGGGCTTCAGGGAGGTTAGGCTGGGCTGGCAGTGGTGGGGCCCCACCAACCCCCACTGACCCCGGCCCGCCCTGGGCCACTGCAGCCTGCAGCAGGGGAAGAGCAGCAGCACGGGCAACCTGCTGGACAAGGAGGACCTGGCCCTCCCACCACCCGACTACGGCACCTCCTCCCGAGCCTTCCCCGCCCAGACAGCTGGCACCTTCAAGCAGAGGCCCTACAGCGTGGCCGTGCCCGCCTTCTCACAGGTGAGTCCCTCCTTCAGGTGTCCATCCTCCCCAGGTGGGCCCCTCCCACAGGTGAGCACTTCTCCCACGTGTTCTTTCCCCTAGATGGGCACCTCCCCCAGGTAAACTCCCCCAGGTAGGCACCTCCACCAGATGAGCTCCCCCAGGTGGGAACCTCCTCCAGGTGCTGCCCTCTCCCACCAGCCCCACCTGTGGGCCTCTACTGAGTGGACTGAGACACCTGGTGTTGGGTGGGGTCTGGGTGTGTGGCTTGACGGGCTGGGTGAAGGTGCAGGTTTGGGAGGCTTGCAGCCACCTTGCGGGGCTCACTGCCTGGTGCCCCCAAGCCCTCTGTGGATCACAGCTGTGAGTCTGCAGCAGCCTGCTGTCTGCCCTACCTGGGTGCCCATGTCAGGGTGGGTGCAGCAGGCCTGCAGGTGGCAGAACCAGTGTGGGGAAGATCAGTTTCCCCAAGAGCTGGGACCTCCTGCAGCCCCAATACTACGTGGGCACCTGCAGCTCACAGCCCTGATCAGGGTCTGGGATGGGGCAGGCAGTCAGAGGCTGCCAGCATGGCCTCCTGGGCCTCATGGAGTCAGGCTTTTCAGCACCAGTGGAGCACTGATATCTGGGCCCTGACCTGCTTCTCCTTCGCTCCCCAGGGCCTGGACGACTACGGCGCGCGGTCTGTGAGCAGGTAAGAGGTTTCTGGACCTGTCCTGGGTGTGTAGGCAGGTGGGGAGCTGTCCCATCTGTGGTTAGGCCCTGCTTGGGGACTGCCAGGCCACTCTGTACAGAGTCCATGCCTGGACTGGTCCAAGGCCAGGAGGGCTCAGATGCAACTCCAGCTCTGCTCTCCCTCAGCGCTGGCTCCACAGGCCCTGACCCTAAACTCCCTCAGCCCCTCTGAAGGTCAAGGGCAGGTGATCTGCCCTGAGGTGTGTAGGGACCTGGCTGAGAAGAGAGTGGTTGCCCCTCACTGGGACACCTGTGGGGTCTCACTTGGGTGGGCTCACCTGGGGGCTTACCTGGGTGAGCGCAGGCCACTTTTCCTGCAGGGCCTCTGGCCTGGCCCCTGTCTCCCACCCAGCTCCTGTCTCTGCCCTGCTGCTCTCTCCTAGCCTCCATGCCACCTCACCTGACCCAGCAGGATAGGATGGGGAGTGTCCCCTTCTCAGGATGAGCTGTGTCCCCTTGGAGCCTCCCCGGCTGGGCTTGGGGCTCTGCCTGCTCCCTGCAGGATTCGGCCCTGTCCTGGCTCCGGGCTTCTCCCCTCCCCTCCGCTTAGGGCCAGGTGGTCTGTGGCCCTCAGAGCCTCTGAGAGGGATGCTGCCAGGGAGGAACGGGCGCCTCCTGCCCCGGGCTGGCAGCTCTCCTGTGCTTTGTCCACAGCGGCAGTGGTACGCTGGTGTCCACAGTGTGAGGACGCGGACCACACGCTGCCACTGCTCTGGAGAGCTTGCTGCCACCTCCCCCTCCTGCTCCTTCTCTTCCTCACGCTCTTTCTCTTCCTCCCCCTCCACCCCTGCCTCCTCCAGCCTCTGACCTGTTTGGCCACCATTGGTCTCCTCCTCCGCTCTGGTTGGTTTGTTCTGGGTTATTCTCTCCCCCATCACCCACCCATCTCCCCCTCAGTTGTGACCCGACTCTGTGATCCCAGGATCCATGGTGCTGCTCCACCCCTCATGCCCCCATGTATCCGCAGCCCCCCCCCCAGCAGACACCGCAATGGGCCCCAACCTGCCCGGCGCTCCGCAGTGTCCACACGCACCCACCCTTTTCTAAGGCTCGCCGCGAGCCTGGTTTAAAGTTTGAAGAAAACAAAAATCTTAAAAAAAAAAAGGATGAAAAACAGGAAAAGGACTTTTTTTTCCTGAAAAACAAAACCGATGTGCATGGACTCCGGTGTACGTACTGTTACCTTTGCGTCTGACCCTCCCGGCACGGGCGGATGGCAGGGAGGGCAGGAGCTCAGACTCCGGGGCCGCCCGCCCAGCCCGCCCCGGGCAGCACCAAGGGCTCGCGCCACCACCGGGGCCTTGAGGAGCCTCTGTGCCCAGTGAGGGAGCCCACCAGGCAGGGCCCGGCATCCTGCCGCCTCCCGAGGGCGCGGCCCGCAGGTGGACATAGGCGCCCTAAGGCGGGGTCTCCCTACCTCACGCGGTGCACTGCGCGAGGGGTGGGGGCTTGAGCAGGCGCTGCCCGGCCGCACACGGACATTCCAAAGACCTCCCGAGACCCCTGCCTCCCCCACTTTTTTGAAATCATTTCTTTAACCAGCCTTGACGCACGTCGTGGTCACCTGCCTTCCCAGGGCAAGGCACGCCCGGCAGGCAAGGCCTGGGAGGGCAGTAGGGGCATGGCCGCACCACACCCACCCCCGTGCCTCCAGCCGGATGGGTGACCTGACAGGCGCTGCCCTGATCCTTGCTAAGCGCTCTCGTCTTCGTTGTGTGTCTTGGTGACTTTGGAAACAAATACATGGGACTCAGTGGCTACTGGTCTTGTTTCTTCACCCACTGAATTCTGGGATGTGAGTGGGCCACTGCCTGGCTGAGCCCTTCCGGCTGGTGGGAGCTGGCAGGGACGCTGTGACCCTTCCTTTTCTCACGAGATTTAACAAGCCTACCCACCCACCCACCCATGGACCTGGCTACGGCCGGGAACGCTTGTGAGCGAGAAGCAGAGCAAGGCCCAGACAGACCCAGTTTTATACTTAAAGAGAAATCGAAGCCAAACATGGACCTGTAGAAAGAACCTTCCGTGTTGGTGTTCTCGTTTTGCTAAAAGATTTTTAAATCCAGGAGATTCCATGATCAGTGGATGAATGTGGACACAAAACAGCAGAACTTGTATGAAGATGTGCTGAAGTGTTTTCCTTTTTCCTTTCTCCTTTTTTTTTTTTAAATCTGATTTGTGCCCTGTACTGCAGTCAGTTGTTTGAATAAAAGTTTTATTTATTGCATCGAGCTGGGTTTGGTGCCTCCTTCAGTCCCCTGCTGTGTCAGGGGCTATGTGGAGCCCCTGGGCCTGCCTGGAATCAGCTAGGCTTGCAAACGAGCTGGCCCTTTGCGTGTGGCATGGTGGCTGTTTTCTCCACCCACTCAGTTTGGGCACCCCTGGCGGCCACCTGCTTTCTCAGGGTGGTCCACCACCCTGGGGACAGAGTTAAGCCCCTCCGAGCCTGATCCCAGAGGGAGCCAGGATCCCCTGCTTGCTGGGGCATGTCCTTAGTGCTGAGTCTCCCCCTAGCGGGGCTGGAGACCCCACTCTCTGCCCTGCCTCTGGTGCCACGAGCTGGGGTGGCAGTAGGCACCAGGCCCCTGGTGCCCACCCCATCCCTGCAGCCCCCACTCCCTCCACCCCCTCCAATGAGCCCTTGTGTTTCCTTGCAGCATGGACGTGGAAGTGGCCAGATTCTGAGCAGCCTCACTAGTTAGTAAGTGGCTGTGGGTTTCTGGGCTGGTTACTCATACTCTCTGTGGCTCTGGTGCAGCCGAGGTGGCTGGGGGCTGGGCAAGAGCCCGAGGGTCTGTCAAGGCTGCCTCTGCTCTGCGCTCTGGGCCTTCGCGGACCCCCGAGTCTTGCTTAGGGCTCAAAAAGTGGGTTTTCTTGGTTCTGTCTCGGAGCTTGTGGTTTCTGACTTAACTGTTTCCTCCCTGCACACCTACAGCACCCCATACTGGCTGCCGGGGCAGCCGGGCCTGGCTGCTGTTCTCCAGCCTCCCCTCTCCCTTTGCTGGGTGCATGGGCTCCAATCAGGGGGAACCCCACTGTCAGCAGTGAGGCAGGGCTGTTGCGCCCCACGTGCAGCATCAGCCTGGGGCTCTCGGGGGTGTGCTTCTTCTCGTACTGACCACTGTTGGTGGGGCTCAGAGCCGGCGGGGGCTGGGGAGACCAGGGTTGGACCTGGGAACAGCGCGGCGGCTATGGTCTGCCCAGGCGAGTGCCAGCTACAGTACGCATCTGCTCCGGCCACAGGTGACGTGGGGAAGGGGTGGGGGTGTGGGAGTCTGGCTTGGCCCTCTGCAGTCCCCTGCACAGGCTGACCCTGCTCTCCCAGTGTTGTCCAGGCCTCCCAGGAGCGGGGCAATGAGAGCTCCCCAGCCTCCCACCCTCTACACTCTCGCACACAGACCTTCGCATTCTCCTCCAGCCCCTTTCAGCTGACCCGCCCTTCCCATCTGTCCTCAAACAGCCAGAGGGTCATGAAAGCACATGTTGCCCCTCCATGATCAGCCCTCTCCTGGAGGAAGGGGCTTTTACCTCCCCCTCTCTCAGTGACTAAGGTGCCAGCACTGTCCCGTCCCCATTCAAAGGACAGTCACTCTACTGAACTGGCTTGCAAACACGCTGGGCAGGCCCTGGATTGGTGTGGCATCTCACCTCAGGGGACTCTCTTCCGTTGCTGTAGTGTGAATTCTGGAAAATTCTGCAGAAAAGTGCTTCTGAGAGTTGGGGCAAGATGAGGCTGCCTTTGACCTGCTGACCCTGGCCCCCACCTCTCTCCTTCCTTCCGAGATGTTCTCCACAAGGGGCTGCTCTCCCGGCCCCTGAGCTGTGCAAGGGCCCTGCTGCTGCACCCCCTTGTGTCCTCCGGACTGACTGGGCAGCCAGACTGGTGCAGCCTTTGCCTGGACCACTCCCCTTCTGTGGGCAGAGGCTGGGGGACACAGCAGGCATCAGCACAGCCCCGGGAGTGCCGCATTATGGCTCTGCCAGCCAATTTCCTGCCGAACAGTTGGCCTGGCCTGGGAGATTCCATGGCTGGGGAGGCGGGGGTCAGGGCCACTTGAGGTTGTTTGTGGGACCACCCCATCCCTGCCCAGCTCCTCCTGATGGCTGTCTGTCGGGGAACTGAGCATCCCCTTGGGTCAGTTCCAGAAGGGCCAGAAGATTGGGAGAAGCTCTGCAGCGTGGAGGAGGTGGCTGGGAGGGTGGAGATCTGCTATGACCACTGGCTGACTTCCATGCTGAGCTCTCAAGTCACCTTCAAGTCCACAATGCTTTGTGATGGCTTGGTTTTTTCTTGGAATTGCTGTTTCTTATTCTAGAAGCTTGTTCAGAAAAGTCACAGCTGGTGACCTAAATCCCAGCACTTTTTCAACACTGGGGAGACTTGGGGTTAGAGCTGCTTGACAGCAGGGCTGAGACTCCCGGTTGCAAGGACCAGGCAGCTGTGGGGGCGGGAGATGCCCCAGGAGGCCCATCTGGACGGATCATGAACACCCCCTGTCCTCGGATGCTTCTTTGAGTGTGAACGCACTGGCTGCTGCCTCTCCTGGGGCAGGGGTCACGACTTCAGCCGTCTTTTTAGCTGCTTCCTGGAGTTGCGTCACTCTGCACTTGGAGCACGTGTGGACTGAATCGTGTCCCCCCCCCCAAAAGATTTGTCAAAGTCCTGACCCCTGCGCCTGTGAGCATGGCTTTGTTGATGATAGGGGTTTTCTTTGCGTCATGCAGGAGAAGGGTAGGTCCTTACCCCGGCTGTGTGGCAGCTTATAAAAGGCGAGAACAGACAGGGAGAGACACCCCACACAGGGCAGACAGACGCTGTGTGGCGATGGAGCAGATGCATCTGCACGCAGCAAAGGAACGCCAGGCATCATGGACTTCCAAAGCCGGGAGGGAGGAGGGGACAGGTTCTCAGAGCCTCAGGGGAGCTGACGCCCTGATTTGGATTCCAGCCTCCAGAACTCTGGGAGCCGACATTTCTGTTCTTTAATGCAGTCCGCTGTGTGGTACTTTGTCATGGTGGCCCCAGGACACCAAGACAGAGTGGAACCTGTCCGGGCACGAAGTCCCCGCCCTTCTCACATCCCTGGTCAGGAGCCTCTGGCTGAAGATGTTATTGGGGAAATGAATGAGCCCCTTCTGTCCGGTTCGGGAGACCCCAACAGTCTGTCTCTGGAATCCCTCGCTTCTGTGGAACTCTGCTGCAGGGCTGGTGCTCAAATGTTCCTGATGGACGCCCCTCCGCAGGCCACAGACAGGCCTGTGTGGTTCCTGGTAGTCCAGCAGACGAGCGACAGGATCCATTGGTCTGCCTTGGGGCGCACAGCGCCGACTGGACTCTGCGGCAGCCTTGGACCCTTGGACGCTGTGTCATCGCAATGCCAGACCCTCTCCTACCCACTGGTACGGGGTTGCCCAGGTACCCTCCGTGGGGCCGTCAGCCACCCTTCCTCTCATGCCTGCAAGGCCGCACTCTCCCTTACCGTGTGGACCTTCAGTCTCACGGGGGCAAAGCTGCGTGAGCCCCAAATGGGCCTCACTGTGCTGAGGGAGGAGAAAGGGACAAGACCAGAAACCGTCAGGTGGGAGAACTTTCTAGCCTGGCACCTGCCCTTCAGTTCTGGCATCTTTTGCCAGCAGCTTTCGTATGAGATTCCACATGAGGTGGGTCAGGATGGGAGTGTTCAGGCAGATGCACTGGGCTGACCGGTGCCCAGCTGGCTCGCCCATCCCTGGGCAGGAGTGCCCCCCACTGCTTAGTCCAAGACTAAGACAAACTCTCCTCCATCTCTCATCCTTCAGTACCTCCCACTTGGTCCTGGGCTTGGGGACAGACCAGGGCCACCAAGATGTGCCCCAGAATCTACCGTCGCTTCAAGGATGGCAGGCAGGGCATGGACACCCCCCGGCCCCGCTGAAGGTGATATCACTGCCCATCACAGGGCAACCTCAGCTAACTCAGAGCGGCTATGGTGGGAGGGGTGACTGACACCAAAGAAGAGCTGGGGGTCCCACACTGGGGCTGAACATGGCCTTGAATCCAGAACCCTGCCACTCTGCACCAGGACAAAGTTAACCAATGGATCGGCTTTGCAGGATGCTCAGATGTCATCTTGGAGATGTGGAAGCCACATGGTGACCTGTCCGTCTGTCTCTTCTCACCTGTTTTCCTTGTAAACATTCACCATCCAGGTGTTTCAGTTTTAGAAGGCACAAAGCCCCTGGGAAATGTAGGGAGGTGTCATTCCCCTGCCCCGTGTGCCTCCCCCAGGCACGCAGAACAACGCCTGGCCTCATGGACGCCTGGCCCGTGCTGTGGCAAGGTAACCCTACTCCAGGTAATGGCTCCAGAGCCAGCCCGCTTTCGCTGGGCAACTGTCGGTGCCAAGTCTGCATGTCACCATGCTGTGTCGTCACCTCTGGAACTGCCTTGAGCCCCCTGCTGTCTGTGCCACTCCTACCCAGTGGGCCCTCGGAGGGGAGGTGTCGTGAGGGTACCGTGTTGTTCCATCTCAGCCTCTCTCAGTCTGATGTGTCTGTCAGCTGTGGCCCCAGGGACACGGGGGTGAGGGGCACCTAGTTGAGCACTTAGTGTCTGGCCAAGGAGGGACTGGCCCTGCAGCCACCCAGGTCCACCCATGTCTGTGTTTGGACGCCCTGCATGCACCGTCCACTGCCCTGTGCATCACCTATGTCTGTCTGTGTGTCCAGCCTAGGCTCATGTGGTCACCGAATGTCCTCAACTACCAAGCTCAGCTGTTCCTCCTGGGCAGGCAGGTGGGCAGGCGGGCAGTCTAGGCCCGACTCGGGAGTCTCACTGGGGAAGAGCCCCCCTGGCTCCCACCGGGCCGACATCCACCTGCTGCCCCGAGCCGGCCCCTCCCCACTATGCCTCCCCCACCCTGGGAGGGTGCCGGTGCAGGGTGGGTGGCTGCCTCGCCTAGAGCACGTGGGCCGGCTTTGGGGATCTTCCCCAGCAGCTTCTGTTGGCACTGGCTCTGAGCTCCAAGCTGGGCCCACTGGGTTTGGCCTGGTGCCTGCTGCAGGCCTGGGGGTCTGGGGTCTGCAGGAGCGATCCCAGGGGCACAGCATGCTTCTCCCACACTGAAACCTCTCTTGTCTCTCTGCAGGAACCCCTTCGCCCATGTCCAGCTAAAGCCCACGGTGACCAATGACAGGTCTGCCCCCCTGCTCAGCTGACAGCCACGCCTTCGTCTGCTGTCCACGCCAGCGTCCCCCATAACCTCTCCCTGTTACAACCACGCATGTCCTGTGGAGAGAGAGCTCTTTTTCCACCCTACCCTGTGGGCTGGGCTGGATCCCACCTTTTCCAGGGAGTGGTGCCTCAGCTGTGGGGGGGACGGAGCCGAGCAGGGGCTGGACCCCGGGGAGCCAAGCCGGGGCTTGCGGGCAGAGGGCCAGCCTCGCCACTGTCTGGTCAATGTCCTGCGGGGTCATGGGCAGGGGTGGGGGAGGACCTGCCCCACCTGCTCTTGGCTTACGTGCTCATCAATAAAGGGGGCTCTATCTGAGAGCAAGGTGTCATCTGTGGGCCTGGGAGGGGCACCCCCCTTGTCTGCAAGAATGACTGGTCAGACTTACCTTCTGACGCTCCAGCAGGCCCTGTGTGCTGAACTTGGGTGAGGCGTGATGGAACTCCTCACCTGGGGCTCTGCTGGGCACCCCACCCTGCTGGCAGAATGGGGGGGAGCCCAGCCAATCTCTTTCTGCCTGCCCCCTAGCTCCCGTCTGGAACTTTGCCAGGGTGGGCAGTAGGTGGTGTGGCCTGTGTCACTAAGCTCTGTGCCCATGGTGCTCCTGGACTTGCCTGAGCCTGGCCCACCCCACCCGGCTGCTCCTGCTGGTGACCAGGGCCTCTGCTGAAATACAAAATCTTTGAAACTTCATTATCGTGGCTGCACTATTTGGCCTTTTTGGGTGCACTACAGCCAAGGTGACTTATGCTCTTAACAACAGTCTGTAGCTAGGAGGACTGGGTGGCGGGGGTGGGGGGTCTCAGGCAGAGCCCACTCCTCACAGGCCCTTAAAGGAAAGTCTGGAATCCCTGACCTAACTGCAATCCCCCTTCCCAGGATGGGGCGGGTGTGGGATACCAGGCAGCACTCTGGCCTCCTGCCTTTGCCCTTCCTCCACCCTTCTGGGCCCATTTCTTGGGATGGGGGGACACGCTAAGGCAGGGCCACCCTAGGGCCAAGGACAGCCCCAGGAGCCCTGCGGGGCTGATAACTGATCCTGTGGCAGGGGGCTCATCGAGACAGCAGCTCAGGCCCTCTTGTCCCCCAGCCCCACAGCTGCCCTCTGCTGCTTCACCTGGGGCATGGTCAGGAGAGCATGGGGTGGGGGGGGCAGGAGACGTAAGGTAGGCCCAGGATGAGGGCGGCCAATGGGGAGGTGGCACAGGGTCTCTGGGCCCAGCTGTCCCCATGCTGCACGTTTGTCCTGAGGACCCTGAGGGGCCTGCTGGTTTCCCCAGGCAGCTGGGAGCTGCTGCACCATAGGCCTGGGGGATCTCAGCCTCGGCTGGGGGAGCTGCTGCTCCAGGCCCAAGGCCACCCAAAGGCCCAGCGCCAACCTTCTCCGCTGGCCTTCCAGCCAATCACAGCTACAAACAGACCAGTGGAGGGGGCCTGAGTAGGGTGACTTGCGGGGTGCATAGCACCCTGGCTCCTCAAAGCTCCCTGCCTCCCACCTGTCCAGGCCGGGGCTGGGCTGGGAGCTGGGGGCTACCCTCTTCACCCTTACCTGGGCATGGCACTGGTACAGGCTGTAGCCAGGGGTCCCAGGCAGGACAAGAGACCCCAAGCACACTGGAGCAGGCTGCAGGAGACCTCCAGGCTGTGGCTCCACCAGGTGCCCCAAGGGCAGTGAGGACAGGCAGCTTCCCTCCCCACCCCCCAAAAAGACACACTTAGCATGAGGGCTTTTTTCCTTAGCATGATTTCTGTTTAAAAAAAAAAAAAAAACCATTGCACCAGCATTCTAAGCCTCAAATAACAAAAGACACAAACGAAAGACAGGTCCCCGCTCCCACCCCAAAAGCAACAATAAATCTTACATCTCTTTGGCAACAATAACTTAAAACCATCCCGGTCCATTCACTCTGACGACAGCAGTTACAAAAATAACCCCCAGCTGCCAGGCCCCCCGCCTGGCCCGCCCTCCCTGCCCAGCCCTTCCCTGTAGACAGTGGACAGGGGTGTGGCCCCCACTTCCCTTTGGCAGCTGGAGCACTGGGCAGTGCCCTGCAGAGGGGCCATCTGCCCAGCCCTGTCACGGGCACCTCTAGAACAGGCCCCGCAGCCAGGGGTGGCCCAGAAGCTCCCCATCTTCCTGGCTGCCCACTAGGGTCCCCCACTCCCAAGCTCCAGCAACAGGACCCAGGTGGCAGGCAGTCCAGACCCTGTTGGGGAGGAGGGCTCAAGGGCCACCTAGAGTCAGTGAAGTGGGTACAAGGGTAGAGGGCAGGCGAGTCCAGGGGTCCTCTTCTCCCACGTGGAGAAACGATGGAGGCAGGAGATGCGCACACACCTGACTCCATCCCACCTGGGCATGGCACAGCATCCTTGGATTATTCTCACAGCAGGAGCAAGCCGCGAGGACGGGCAAGCCCCCACGGCCTGAGGGCAGGGGTCAGATGCCCAGCAGTTCAGCCACATTGGCCAGGGCAGGGGAGGCGCTGCCGACGGGGCTCTACCCTTGGACATGTATGTGTGTGAGTGCATGGATGCCCACAGCCCCAGGGGCTGCAGGTGGGGAGGAGCTATGGGGGGGTTCTAGCAGCAAACCCAGGTGTCTGGAACAAGCCTGCCCCAAGCAACCTGGGGACAGGCCCCAAGCAAACTGGGGACAGGTCCCAAGCCTTGTTCACAGCCCCAGCCAGGCTTCTGTCCTGCCCTGCGCCTGTGAGGCCCGAGGGGCCAAAAGTTGCTGCCATCACTCTTGGTCACCATCCTCGACTCAGCCTGGAGCAGACAGCAGCAGCTGCAGCCGCAACCTCCTAGAGGTTGGTGCTACCTGGTCTCAAGCCTCTGTACAGCTGCCCCCAGTGCCTCGGGCAGGACCTGCCAAACAGAAGTCTATATCAGGGATCATGGGACCTGAGACCCGGGGCTCCTGAGACACCCAGAGCCCTCCTGGCCTCCTGGGCACCTTGGCTGCAGCAGGTGTGCCCCTGGGCCAGGGACGCCCTCCTAGACCTGATAGTGCTCCGATGGGGAAACCGAGACCTGAAGGGAGAGGGGCTGGCCCAGGATCAGTCACCTCCTGGTGGCCTGCGTTTTGGGCACACTGCGTGCCAGGGCTGCTGGTGAGGACGGTCGCCCTGCAGAAGAGGCTGCTAGCACAGACCGAAGTAGGCTGGGGGCCGACTGGGTCTGCCTCAGGGGCTACGGCTCCACAGAGGCCAGGCCTTTGAGGGGGGCCCAGGAGAACCCCAAGGAGCTCACCAGGCACATGGGGATGAGAAGATGAGCCCCCAGCATGATGAAGCCCGGGCCCCGCCTGCCTGCCCACTGGTCTCACCGCGGGGACCTCACCTCCCACAGCCTCTACGTCCGAGTCCGAGACGTGCGTGATGGAGAAGCGGGACCCGGGCGCGGGCGACACGGTGAAGCGGGAGAAGGGGCCCGGAGTGGCCGGCTTGGGCGACGCCGACCGGGTGGGCTCCACCGCCCCGGCGCCCAGCGCTGTCGCCAAGGCCTCCTCAGCCGGCATCAGGGGGAAGTCGTCGTCCCACTCGAACCCGCCGCCTGCAACCCATGCTGTCACTAGCGTCCGCGGGCCCTAGGGGCCCCGCTCCAACTCGCCCTCCGCCCCAGAGCACTCCCCGCCCTCGCCCGCCCCCTCCTCCTCCGCCTCAGCGCAAGTCCAGTCCCTCAGCGTTGGCCCCGCCTCTGGCTCACCCTCTGCCGCCGCGGTGCGGTCCGGGGCGTGGTCGTTGGCCCGCTGCAGCCGGCAGGGGGCGCTGGGAGAGCCGGGGCTGCCCGCCAGGGACGTGGGGGGCGCCTCCTTAGCGCCTGGGAAAGGCTCCCCGAGCTCGCGGGTGGGGCTCTCCTGGAGGGACCAGAGCGCACGTGGCTCAGGCGGCCTCGGGGGGCGGCCAGGCCCGCCCATTGCCCTGACACCCCCGGGGCAGCGGCCCACCTGATCGAAGAGGTAGACCGTGACGTCGTCGAAGAAGGACACGGCCTTCTTCTTGCGCTCCAGGTCCTCGCAGAAGGCCTCGGAGAGCAAATTGGGCATCTTGAGCAAGCTGCGCAGGTTGCCTGCGCTCTGGCTCTCAGCCACCACCACGGGCACGGGGGGCACCTCTTCCTCGCTCTCCTCGCTTGGCTCCTGGATGCTGTAGCATCGAAGCTCCTCGTCCGACTCGTCACTGTCCTCGCTGTCCTCCTCGTCCTCGTCTGGCCTGCCCTCGGGGGCCAGGCCCGGAAGGGCCAGGCAGAGCGGGGTTCTGGGGGCTCCCACTCCTGCCGCCCGCTCCCCAACAGGCACCCTGGGGCTGCCGCTCGCCCCTGTCCGCTCCTGAGGGGCCTCCTGGGGCTCAGGATGGTTGTTCTCTGAGCCTGGCAGGACCGGAGTCAGCCGGAAAAACTTGGAGCGGCCGGGGCTGGGCACGAGCGGCGCCTGGGCTTGGCCTTGGAGCCATGGGCAGGCACTGGGCTCCGGGGATGACTCCTCCTCTGGTGGCGGCGGCGGCGGGGATGCCTCTCTGGGGCCAGCGTCCTGCGCTTCCCCGGGTAGCCCGGGCACCAGGCAGCTCTGCGCAGACTGTAGCGCGGGGCTCTGCGGGCTCTTTAGTCCCGGCTCTGGCGCGGGGGCACGGACGACACAGCTGAGCTTCTCGGCAGCGCCCATGGAGAGCTCGGGCTCGGCGTCGAAGTCTGAGAAATAGGCCGAGTCGCGGTAGGGGTTCTTGTCGCTGAGGCCGCCACCCAGGGAGGCAGACAGCCCCGTCTCGGGCCCCGGGCTCTCGCCCTCAGATACAAGCTCGTGTGTGTCCTTGAGCACGAACTCCGGGGACTCGTAGTTCTCGGTGTCGTATCCGCTGTCCAGGGCGCGGGGCTGCCCACCAGGAGTACCAGTGGTTGACGGGCTTAAGACCTCACAGCCGCCGTCACTGGCCGAGGATGGAATGTCTAGGGAGTCCAGGGAGTCGGGGGTCCCTACTTGCTTCTGCAGGGAACGGAAGGCTGGCGCCCCATCCAACTTCTCCGTGGGGGGCGCATCGCTGGACAAGTCTGTGAAGACGCCTGAAGTGGCCTCAGTCGTGTCCTCGTCCTCACTGCCGGGCACATCAGGCTCAGGGGAGCTGCCGCAGCTGTCAGGGGTCCCTGCCGGCTCGGTGGCAGTGGCCCGGCTGCCAGCAGCAGGTGTGGGCGAGGCAGGTAGGGTGGCAGGGGCCTCCTCTGCGGGAAGTAGGGCTCCCTCCTGGGAGGGAGAGGGCACAGAAGGAAGACGCAGCTGGGGTCTGTGGGAGCCCCCAGCCTCCTTGGCAAGCCTGGGCTCTGCCCCAGGGTCCTCGTCCCCACTCACAGCTGCGTCTGCCCACGGGGACACGATGGTGCCAAGGGCCAGGCCCTGAGCAGGGCAAATATGGGGGAGTCCGAGGCAGTGGCCTGGCTCCTGATCAGGGAAAGCTGTCTGCGGCCCAAAGAGAGGCTCTCCCGGGTCCTCCTGGGCCAGGAGGTGGCCTGGCTCAGGCTCAGCTAGGGGGCTCTGCTCTGCGCCAGGGCAGCCGTCTGCGCAGCCCGGGCCCCACGATTCCGGTGCGCGGCGGCCCCTGCCGCTGTTGTTGTTGGCCGACATGTTGGAGCGCCAGTGTCTGTGCTGGGCCGCCCTGTGCGCCTCGGCCTCCCCTGGCTCCTCCCCGCCCGGCGATGGCCTGGCCCCGGAGCTCCACGAGGGTGACGCGCACAGCGGGTCCTCGAAGAAACCCGGGCAGAAGGCGGCCGCTCCCCAGCCGGCGTCCTCTGCGCTTGGCTCCGCTAGCATCAGGGCACGGGGCGACGGCGAGCGCGAGAGCGAGCGCGAGGAGCCGGCCGGGACCCGAGCGCGGCTCCTGAGAGGGAAGTGGTCGCAGTGGCCCCAGAGGCCGCCGGTGGGGGGCGGATGGCCCAGCAGCGGCTCCATGGCCAGCGAGGCAGCGGCGCTGCCATCCGAGTCGTCGTCGTCGTCGTCGTCGTAGTCGGGGCGCGCGGCGTGTGGGCTGTGGACACAGCCGGCGCAGTCGGAGTCGTGGCCAGCGGCGGGTTCCTCCAGGCGGATGAAGTATTCGCTGCCCACCGAGGGGCTGCGCGCGCTGAGCACGGGCACCACGCCGGGAGGGGCGCCGTCGGGGGCGCACAGCTCCTGCAGGCGCGCGGCGCGGCCCGGGCTCGGCGCGCCGCCCGGCAGCGGAAAAGCCTCGGCGTCGCGGCCCGCCTCCCACTTGTACTCGAAGTTGAGGCCGCGGCTCGTCTCGGTCACCGTCAGCACGTCGTCGCCGTCCGCGTGGAAACCGTCGCCTGAAAACTGCTCCAGCAGCGGGAAGGACGAGGCGGCAGCCAGCTCGGCCGCGCCGCCCAGCGCCGGGCCGACGAACCCCGCCCCGGGGCCCGCGCCGCCACCCTCGCCACCCCCGCCGGGCCGCAGAGAGTGCCAGCGCCTCTCGAACTCCTCCTCCGCCTCAGTGGCGCCCTTGGCGCACAGATAGGACAGCAGCAGATGCACCTCTTCGGCCGTGGGCCGCTGCTCCGGCTGCAGCCAGCAGAACTGCATCACTTCGTACCTGAGGGGAGGCGGGGCTCTGTGGGGCCTGGTCCAACGCTCCTCACCCATGGCTCGACCCCTGATCTCTGGCAGGTCCCGCCCCGCCCTGCCCCCTTCTCTGAGAGGCCCCGCCCCGCCCACCCCCATTCCTGGCAGGCCCTACCCCCTCCCTGAGAGGCCTCGCCCTGGCCAAAGGCCCCGCGCCAGGAGGACCCGCCCAGCCAGGGAACCTCCCCACGCACGCCCCACCCCAGCCCCCTTCAGAATGAGGCAACTGTTTCCTCATTTGAGGAGGGTAGGAGGGCCCCTCTTGCTCACAGTCCCTTTAGGACAGCTTAGGGCGTCTCAAGCTGAATTAAGTGAGCCCCTAAGTCTCCAAATTAGTCCCAGCCGTTGGGGGCTGTCCCCTCCCACCTGCCTGCAGTTAAGTGGCTGGTCACCTGAGGGCAGGCGGCCAGGGGAGGTCGGAAGTGGGCCATAGAGGTCACTGCTGCCTAAGGGGAGGCCAGGGAGAGCAGAATACTGCCTTTATCTAGGCCTTCCTGCCCAGAGCTCCCCAAGGCAGGGCAGCCCCAAAGTTAACCAGGCCCTGTGGAACAGGGGGTGGGGCCAGATAACATCCACCCTAGGGGGGTCCTCTCCAGGCCCAGTGGGGCAGGCCTGGGGGCCTCAGGCGATGCCCACCCTGGGCCCAGGGTCCTCTCCAGGCCCAGGACAGGGCAGGGGCCCCAGGTGACACCACCCCAGCCTGGAGTTCCTCACCAGCGGTCAGACAGGGGCAGATGCAGCTGGGGCTTGGGCAGCTTGAGCTGCTGTTCCCTGATGGCATAGGCCAGCACCTGGCGGTCCGAGTGGTGCGGGTAGGGCTGTACACCCAGCTCAAAGAGTTCCCAGATGGTCACCCCCAGGGACCTGCAGGGGCACAGGCAGGACAGCACAGCTGGGTAGGGCAAAGACCTTGAAGGAAAACGGGCCTCTGAGCGCAGGTGGGTGGGGTAAAGACCTTGAAGGATAACGGGCCTCTGAGCCTTGGATGCCCAAGGGGCAGTTCCCTACATCACACAGCAGAGAACAGGCATGCCCTCTGGGGCGAGGCCTCAGCACACTGCCCCTCCAGAAGGGCAGCTTATACCCCAGCAAACACAGACATGCCACCCACAGGCCCAGCACCCGGAGCCTTGGCAAATAAAACCTAGACTGTCTGCCTTGCACAGACTCAACACCTTTTGTTCATTTGTTTGTTCATTCATTCATTCACTGACGCATACTGAGGGCCGGACACTACTGGGTATGGGGCTGCCTCACCAGGTTCCCGGTCCAGTGGGCGGGTAAAAGCTAGAAGGAAGGGGTGAAGCCCAGGCAGGCCATGCCCATTTGGCACCAGGGGGTTTCTCGGGGGAGTGGTCCTGGGTGACCACTGCATTGAGACAGGAGCATCCTCTCCCAGTGTGTGGGGCTGGAGTTCTCCTAGAGGCCAATGGCTTCACAGGCTCCTTGGGACCCCAGCTGTCCCAGGAGGTGAGGGGGAGTGAGGCGCAGTGCAAAGAAATCACGGTGGCCTCAGACATGTCACCTGGGACTCCAGTCAGCCTCCAGCTGGGAGGGGGGCAGGGAAGGGTCAAGGGTCACCTCAATGGAAAGGCAAAGATTGAGGAGAACGAGGGATGTTCACAAGAGAGCATAGTTAAGTGGCTTCAGGGAGGCCCCTAGGAAGCTCAGGAAGGGAGGTGGCCGTGGGTGGTCCGTGGGTCCAGGCTCAGAACTCGTCAAGGGCAGAGGTGAGGTCAGAGGTGGGATAGGGGGAATGGGCTGGTCAAGATGAGCAAATGCCAAGGCTAGAGATGCCCACCCCCACAGTCTGCCCAAGGTGGTGCCTTCCGACTCCTGAGGGCCAGTGCAGCCCCAGGCCCTGTGGAGGCCCCAGTGCTGGCTCTCTATGCCTGCCCTGTTCCAGGCTCAGCCCCCAGCCCCAGCCCCAGCCCCCCGGGTCAAACCTCCAGCTCAATATGGCCTGACCCTTCTACGTCCCAAAGGCAGCTTCACCTCCACCCAGCCCCTCCCACAGCCTGAGGTAAGGCCAATCCCCCAAAGTATGTGCCCTCTACCACTGCCCACAGCAGGTGAGTGGACCCAAGGTATGCAATGACCCTTCCGCTGTGGGTGTCAGCCCAAGGGATCCTGGGAGTCTTGGCCACCCTGCCTGTCAGCACCTCCCCAGAGCAGCCCTTTGGGCTCTCACTGCCCCACCCCCAGCCGCCCCTCACCACCCGGCTCCCACCAGCTGCTCACCACACATTGCTGGCTTTGGTCTGGTCCACCACCAGTAGGTTGCTGTGTACCTCGTCCACCAGCTCGGGCGCAATCCAGCGCAGCGGCACCCACAGTTGGTCAGCCGTCACCAAGTAGTCCTCCTGTGGGGGTGCACGATCAGTTCCCAGCCATCGGCTGGCCTGTCTAGTGCCCACGCTGCCCCCCAGCGTGGCCCCCACTCACTCTGTATTTGCAGTGTGACAGGCCATAGTCGCCGATCTTGACCGTCAGGTCAGCCGAGAGCAGGCAGTTACGCAGGGCCAGGTCACTGCGGGGGAGGGGTGGGTCAGCAGGCAGCGCCAGGGGGGCAGTAAGGGTGTCTAAAGCCACCGCGCCCCTCCCCTCTGCCCCACCTGGTCTCAGCTCCCAGCACCAGGGGGTGAAGGTCAGCTTGGGTGGGGCCCCAAACATGGCAGCAGATGAAGAATGGGGGAAAGGTCCAAGATCCCAGGTGAAGACCCAGTGGGTCTGTGCTGGAGCCCCGCCCCTGCCCCCTACCGGTGGGTGGAAATCCACTTTCCCTGGGCTACCAGTCTGTTGGTCTGTCTGGCAGGGCTGCCCCTTGCCAGAGAGACTCAGGGACTGCATGTCCTTCAAGAAGTGTCTCCCCGCCCTGCTACACTCTCGCCCTCAGAAGCAGAAGTCAACAGGGAAACTGAGGCCCGAGCGCCCCAGAGTCTGTGTTCTGCGCCTGGCCCCTGCTCTGCTCACCCTGGCCACCCTCCCCCAAGACAGAGGGTGGCTGGAGAGCGTGGAGTGTCCCTCCTGGGGCTGTGGCTTAACCCCTGCCTGCCTAGTGGCCCTGGGTGTTTAGGAGGCAGGGCACTGAGGCAAATACAGGTCGGCACACATCGCCACTGCTGCTCCGTAGAGGACTCTGGGGTGGGGGTGGAGGGAGACCTGTCCTGGGTCTGGGGCTGCCTCCCAGGGAGGCAGGAGGTTCATGGGCAGCCTGGGGCAGGGTGGCGGCAGAAGGAGGGTCGTGGGCGGCCCAGGGCCAGGCAGCAGCGGCAGGAGGCTGGCAGCTGCCCTCTTCAACAAAATCACTGATGCTGGAGTTGCCGTGTTATCACTCAGCACCAGGATATTGTTGGGGAGGACGGCCCGTGCGGCGTCCGGGGCTGGCCGGCCACTCATCCGTCGCACCTCTTCCAGCGTGGCCCCTAGGCTCCCCAGGGCTGGGCGGGTATCGGGGCCCAGGGCCAAGAGCGGGACAGAGCGAGCCCCTCCCCCCAGTGCAGGGCCAGCTGTTCCCTCCCTGTCCTTCGAGGAGGCCTGGCAGGGGCCCCTGAAGGCTGCTGGCTGCCTTGGTGCAGAGGACCGCCAACCGCCTGAGGCCAAGAGGGCAGGCTCTGAGCCTGGTGGAACGGACCCCAGCCGGCCACTCGCGCTAATCCTCCCACAGAGGGGAGGTTTAGCCCTGTCTCTCCAATTTCCTTTACCTAACAAATCCTTTCCATAGCGGTCATGAGATGCCTCCAAAGACGACCCCAGGGAGCCCTCTTACTCCCATGAAGTGAGTCTCACCCCATCCACAGATGAGGAAAACTGCCCAGAGTCAATGCAGAAGGCCCGACCCACAGGCCTGCTCGGGCCTCACCTGTGCACGTAGTTGTGGTGATGCAGGTGGAGGACCCCACAGGCCACCTCGCAGGCCATGCGCTGCAAGGTCAGCGGGTCAGGCGCCATGGACTCCGCCACCCGGCAGCTCCGCAGGTAACCCTTGAGATCGCCCTGCCAAAAGAAGCAAGTCTGTCATGGCCAGCTGAGGAGTGGGCCAGGAGTGAGCCCACCACCCGGCTCAAGAGGGCCCTGTGAGCCCACCCACCCACCTCCCCAACTCATGCCCCTCCCACAGGCCTGTTGGGGAGCAGCCAGTCACCCTGCTAATGGATGCCCAGAAAGGCACTGTCACCAGTGGGTGGAGCCTCCCCCGGGACAGGAGAGGGGACCAGCCATGGCACCCCCCAGTCCCAAATGCTTTCTCTAGACCACCCTGTTGTCCCCAGTGGCCCTGTGGGCTGAGTAGGGTCATGCCCAGTTGGACGGATGAGAACCCAGGGGCTCAGACAGCTGTGCTTGAGTCTGGGAGCTGAGCCAAGCTAGCAGCTGAACCGAACTGCACATGAATTGAGGCTCCCGGGAGGGGCAGGGTCGGGACTCCAAGAGAAGCCTTGGCAGGTGACTGCTACAGCCAGGAGAAGATAAAAGCAGCCAGCCTGGAGGCCCATAAGGCAGCCCTAGCTCACGGCCCCTGTCCTTGGCTCAGCCCACCACCAAAGCTGTGTTCCCTGGGGCCTATATGGGAAGGGGCCCCAAGAGGACAGTTGAGTCAGCTCTAGGAAGTGGCTAGACACAGAAGTGAGGAGCCTGAGCACCCATGCTGGCTGGGGGTGCCCTCCCACCTTGATAACCATCACCATCCAGGCTCCCCAGAGGCTGCAGATAAGGAGTAGGCCCTCCCCGGGAAGAGCCCCCCTTTGTCATGGGGTTGGCCCCCAGGCTCCTCTGGAGATGGTGGGGCAGGCCCGGGAGCCCACTCTAGGGTGTGAGGCCCACAGGAGGAGGACCCAGTGGCAGGGTCAAGGGAGGATCCTAGCCCAAGCAAGGCCCCTCCCGGGGTGTCTGGCTGACCTTCTCTTCCCGCCTTGTGTGCCAGAGGGGCTTCAGAGTGGGGAGCCTGCAGAGGTGGTGGGTGCACCCTGCCCCATGGACACCCCGACTCACCAGTGGGCAGAATTCCATCACCAGCAGGTAGGGTGTCACCTCTGTGCACTGCGCCAGGCATGGGAGCAGGTTACTGTGCTGCAGGGCCCTGCGGAGCAGAAGGCAGCGGGTGGCAGCAGAGGGCAGGGAGCAGCCAGGGTGGGCAGCACAGAGCTTGCCTTTGTTTCCGGGGATCCCCGTGCCCCGGCCCGCCCCGCCCCGTCCCAGCCAGCCACGCAGCCCGTTTGTCCCCAGCCTCAGCACGGTGGCCCACCTGTAGGGCTGCACCTCCTCCAGGAACTGCATCTGCTCCTGCACGCTGGCGCTGGCCTTGAGCTCCTTCACCACCACCTGGCTGCTGCTGCTGCCTGAGTTCACCTCCCCCAGGAACACCTGCAGGTGGGGCCGGCCTGGCGCTCAGGCCCACGCTCTTCCTGGCCCCTCATGCCCCACAGGTCCCTCCTCGTCCTCACTCACACTCCAAGTCCCTTCTTGCTCCACACCTCAGTTTACTCATTTGCAAACAGGCACTGGGTCCCTGCCCAGTGAACCCTCTGGCTGTAACATTCAGATCTTTGTATGTGCCTCCCACACCTCCGCAGTTTTCTCGGCTCTCTCTGGGGGTCTGTGGTGAGGAAGGGCTGGGGTCCAGGGAGAAGCCAAGGCCAAGATGCTGTCCCTGCACCTGCCCAACCCCTGATGATAGCCACCCCAGCTCGGACACCTGGATCTGCAGAGAAGTGGCTGCCGCTGCCACCTGGGAAGGGACCTCAGGGCTTGGGCGGCTCCCACCCTCCTACCACCAGGTATGCCCGAGCCCTGCCCCTACTCACCTTCCCGAACCAGCCGTGACCAATCTCCTTCAGGTACAGGAGGCTGTGCCGGCCCAGGTCTGTGGACTTGAGGAGCTGCACTGTACCAGGACAGGGTGCTCAGGGCCTACCCAGCTTCCTCCCCGGCCCCCCTTCCCCAGCCCCTTGAGAGAGCAGTTCTGGGGAGCCCCCCCAAGTCCGCTGGGGCTGAGGAGGGCAGGCCAAGACAGGTGGCAGAGGCCACACCTGGGAGCTGCCATCAGGGGCCAGCACCTCTGGAGGGGGGACTGTGCCCAGGAGACCGGGAGCTGCAGGGTCCTCCCGGGCATCTTTCTGAGTAGATCTGGGAGGGGTGCCTAGAGCCACAGGAACCAGCCAGGGTGGGAGACCACGGGGGCTGTGTAACACCAGGCAGGCAGAGGGGCTGGGCCAGAGAGTCTGGTGGCAAAGGCGGGGGTGGGGGCTGGAACAGGCGGTCCCCTCACCCCTGCCGCGGCCTGGCATTCCACTGCCCACGAACCAAAGGCCCCTTTGTTGGGGGCTGCTTGGCACAGCCATGCTGGACACACTGGGCCCTTTCTGCCTGCAAGCTGGCTGGCTGAGGTCAGCAGGAGGAAGGGTCAGCGGGGCTGGGAGGAGGGGCCAGGGCATGCCAGTCATCGAGCCCACCCACGCCCCTGCCTGCGCCCCCAGGGATTCCCTAAATTCTGCTCCCACGCCAACTGCCCAGAGGGTCATGGGGCAGGGGCTCAGAGTGTCTGGAATGGAGCCCAGGGAGCAGGAGTAGGGGAGCTGACCCAGGGACCAGAGCCCCAGGTAATGGTAAGGCTGATAGCCAACAGCATTGGGTCCCTGTGTCCTGGTGCTCCTCCCCTGGGCTCAGCCTGTCCAGACCCTCCTCTCCAGCCCTGGGGTCTTCGACAGATGTGGAGGTGGGGTTGCTATCCAGCATCACCCCAGATCTCTCCTCCACGGGAAGCACAGTACCCCCAGAACACTAACACCAGAGGAGCAGAAACAAAACAGGCAATCACGGTTTCCTCTGGGTTCCTGTAGGCCTCTGTCTGCGGGGACAGTCCCCGAGAGGCAGAAGAAGCTGGGTCTCAAAGACTCTGTGGCGGGTGGTGTCCCCTGGGGTGGCCTCTGTCTCTCCTAGCTCCCAGTACCCAGCACAGAACTCAGGCCCATGGTCACAGAAGAAGTCAAGGGGACCCTCAGGAGAAAGCCCACCCTCAGGTCCTTGGCTCACTCCACAGATGTGCACACGCCTGTGGGTGCTGGGCCTGAGCGCTGCCTGGCCGGTGGGTGGAGGTGGGTGCCTTGGGGTTCCCCAGTCCATGACAAAGGCTGGGGCCTCAGGTGGGCCAGTGACATCGTGGTATGTGGGACTTGGTTGTCACCATGGTTACAGGTCCTGGTGCCAGCAGAGCCCTCACAAGACCACTAGTGGACACAGGCTCAGCCCCTGGCCTGACACCCCCTTCCTCAGGGTTTCAGGAGGAGCTGAGGAGGGCAGTGGGGAGGGTCAACGTGCCCTTCGCTAGAAGCAGCCAGGATGGTGGTACCTAACACTGCCCTGAGTAGCCTGAGACCAGGCCCCCCAACTCCAGGTCAGAATGGGGCGCCTACAGTGAGCGGGGGTCAGATAGAGAGCGGCTGGGGACAGAGGACCCAGAGCTACACTTCCATGGCTGGGGGGACTGGCTGTGGGGACCCCTGCGACAGGGGCGGAGTGAAAAGCCAATTCTCAGAGAACTGAGAAGCCCCACCCCCATGTGGGTAGGCCACACCCAGCCACACAATGGGGCCCATGTCCCTCTAGAGCTCCGAGGGGGCGGGAATCTGGGGTTAAGCATCTCCAGGACAGCAGGCCCACCCAACATATGGGTGGCCAATCATCCCAGGACCACAGGCCGGGTTCCCCCTGCCACAGGGGAAGGGGCCACACACACCCTCAGCCAATAGCTGGGTCTGGAGTGCAGCCACAGGGATCCCAGGGCAGGGGCAGAAGTGGGGGGCTGGCTAACTGAACTGGGGTGGCTTCCTCCACCCCAGGGACCACTGGAAACGAGGTCTTGGCCTCCCCAGAGACTGGCCCACTGACTGGGTGAGCTGCACCCCCACATAACACCTACGGCTCCTGGGGGCATTCAAGGGTGCTGATGGAGGGAGGAAGGTGGCCAGCCCCCCACCACACCTGGTGGCAGGGAGGCCCACTCACCTGAGCGGCCTGGCTGCTTCGCAGCGGGCAGTGAGATCTCGGCCAGTGGTAGGATGTACACGTCAGGGCCGCTCCGCGCTGCGGCCACTGGGGAGCCGTGTGCCGAAAAGCTGGCTGCGTACTCATCCCCCTCAGCATTCTCAAACTCCTGTGAGGGGGGGACCCAGTAAGCTCCCTGCCCCCCTGGAACTACAGGTGGAGCTACAGGTGGGCTTGGGCTGGGGGGTCTGACCCAGCAGTGGACCCCCCAACTCTGCCGGCCACAGACGGCAAAGCAGGCCCCCACCAGCTGCCCCTTCACCCTTCACCTAGGGAGGAGCAGAGCCCCCTCCCCACATACACGCACTCCTAGCCCCTCCTCTCCACAGGAACACCAGCCTCCTAAGAAGGGCCTGGAGCTGGGATGTGTTGGTGGGGGAGACATTTTCTTCCCAAAGACAGGAGCCAAGAGAGGAGGGAACTTGGCCCAGCTCACATACAGGGCCAGGAGCCTGGGGCCCGGCCTCAGCCAATGCCCCACCCCCACCCATCCCCCTACCCCTCACCACCCCCAACCTAGCCAGGCTGGTAGCTGGAGGCACCAGGGACAAAGGCGAGGTGCTGAGGCAAGCTAGCCCAGCCCACCCAAAATCAGCCCCCCAAAACTCTCAGTAACCTCCCCCACCCCCAGCGGTCCCCACTCCTGGGCCCTGCCATGGGGCTGCCACCTCATCTCAGGGCTGCCAGCCGGGACAAAGGCTCTATCACCCCACCCTGCCCCAGTGTCCACTGGGTGAAGCAACTCGGTACCCCCACTCCTTTCAAGGGGCATTCTGGAGTGTCCACAGCAAGGAGCCCCAGCTATCCTTCCCCCCAGGCCCGGACCCCTGCTGCCTACCACAGCCATCTGCCTGGTGGCAGCCCATGACCTTTGCCCAGGGCAGACGGTCTGCTGCTCCTCAGCTGTCCACACCCACCTCCCAGGAGTGCTCAGGGCTCCTTAAGAGCCTGACCCCGGGCAGCCTGGAGCTGGGGCACATGGAGACAGACTGCTATTTTGAAATAGGGCTGCGGCACCTGCCTGGGGAGTCTCCCCATACACTCGCTCACACGCACGCACGCACGCATGCTCTCACAACGCACACATGCCCAATACACTCACATTCTCACACATATACGTGCACCTTTCCACATGCAGATACACACGTTCACGCACATATGCTCACACACGCATGTACACACACATGCACACATGCTCACATGTGCACACATCCACTCACGTACACATGCACACACACTGACATGCACACGTGCACACGCTGACACATATGCTCACACATGCATGCTCATACATGCACGCACACACATGCTCATGAGCACACCACACACTTGCTCACACGCGCACACCACCACTCGCGCACACATGCACATATGCTTAAACACAACACACTTGCCCACATGTGCACACACACATGCACACTCACAGTGACAGTGACACACCTGCTCCCACACATGCACACATGCTCACACACCACTCCAGGGCACAGTCCCGAGCAGGCAGCTGAAGTCTCCACAAGACTGGGGCCTTCCTTAAAACAAGTGCATGATAAAACGATCACCTCCCTAGCCTCACTCACTGGACCTTCAGGGCGACCCCAAAACCCCACAGCCCAGCTTGAAAAACCAAAGCTCAGAGAAGTCCAGCCGTCCCACTCCAGACCCATGCTCCTGTGGACAGACAGCAGAACTAGGAGCTGTGTGACCCTGAAGCACCCTGCCTTCTCTGAGCCTCAATTTTCTCAGCTGTAAGAGGAGAGGTGAGGGTCTCTGCTGTTATTCCCATGGGCCAGTCCTGGTCTGCACCCAGAGAGGACAGAACCACAGGCTCTCCCCTTCCCAAGGGCCCAGGAGACCACCTTTGGGGCCATGGGGCTGCCTGAGCTGCCCTCCCCAACACAACCCAAGCTGGGAGCCTCTAATTTCAGCTGCGGCTGTAGCCCCACCACCCACCAACTCCAGGGAGGTGCTCAGGGACAGATGCCCCCCTGCCCCGACCTGGTGTCTGGCCCTGCCTCTTCCTGTTACCTGACCATACCACCTGGAGGCCTGCCGGATGCCACGGACCGAGCGGGCGAGCAGGCAGGACAGGGTGAGCATGGTGCCTGCCGTCCAGCCCCGTCGGAAGCACAGCCCAAGGCAGGTGGGCCTGGCACTGCCCAGAGCCCAGGAGGGGCCCCTGTGGAGGCAGGCCCTCCCACCAAGGCATCTGGCACTGGAATGTTCCATCACCATGTTCTGGAGGTGAGGAGGGCATGGGTAGGAGGGGCTGAAGCTTGCCCTTGTTTTGGGCCTTGTTCTCACACAGCCCTGTGAGGGACTGTGCACCCTCAAACAGCCTTGCAGCCCTGGCCCCAGCATCCTCCTGAAAACACCCAGCTCTGCCTGGGCCAGCTGTGTGCCCACAGGTCAGGGGAGAGCCTCCCCGGGCCCCTGTGGCACTCAGAGGCCACAGCGCCACCTTGGGAACCCAGGGGATGGGGCCTGGGCCCACCTCAGAGGGTTCACATGTGGGCATGGCAGCTGTCCATGTTCCCACCCCACCCACCTCTGGGACATGATAGCTGGGGATGGGCCTCCAGGGGTCAGAGCCACCTGGAGGCCAGGATGGAGGCGCCCCCAAAATACAGATGAGTGTGAGATTCAGCCCCACAACAGGGACAGCCGGCAGCAGGGAGAGTATCTGGGATGTCTCCAGGCACAAGAATCTGACCTCTGGCCTGGGGTGGGGCTGACCACATGGGCATGTGAATGGCCAGAAGTCTCGGCCACTCAGTAATGTGCTGGGTCAGCAAGAATGGGCCTACATGGGCAGGCAGGGTGGGGGGCAGTGGCGTCACTGAGGGGGGGTGCAGACCATACCAGGTGACACTCTCAGAGGCCTACATGGGCAGGCAGGGTGGGGAGCAGTGGCGTCACTGAGGGGGGTGTAGACCATACCGGGTGACATTCTCAGAGGGGTGACACCAAAATGACTGTCTATAAAATTTTTGTACAGCATTTCAGCAGAAATTCATTATTTTTTATAAAAATATCCCTGAAGTAAATTATAACAGCAAAAACATTCTTCCCTAAGCCCAGCTTAACCCATTGCCATCAAGTCAATTTTAACCCATAGCAACGCTATAGGACAGAGTAGAACTGCCCCATGGGGTTTCCAAGGAGCAGCTGGTGGATTCAAACTTTGGGCCTTTTAGTTAGCAGCCGAGCTCTTAATCACTGCACCACCAAGGCTCCAAGCCCAGCTTACATGTATCAATATATCTACAAGACTAAATGTCTATGCTAATTTACTTTCTGAACCCTCCCTTCAGAGCTGTCATTATTACCCAATTACAACAATGCCTCGAATCACATGGTTTCATCTGCACGCATTACAAGCTCGCGCTACAAGTTGTTTTCATCGTCACTGATTTTGTTGAATTTTCTGGTGTTTTAGCTACAATATTGTAGTATTTGTGAACCTATATCAATAATTTTTTTGAGAACGAAGTAGTAATCAAAGGAAAAGAAGAAAAATCAAAAAAGGCTTCCTCTCAGTTACTAATGACGTTGCAACTAGGAACGTTGTAACTCAACACGGAAAGGTTTTACAACACAATGTCGCTGTTAGAGTTCAAACAGTCTAAGAAACGTTACATGCAAACAATTTACAAGGACATTTATCACATATTAGCCCATGATTAAAACAGAGTAAACGTTAATAAGGTTCGGTGAGGGAGGAGGTTCATGGGGGGTGACACCATGAGTTACTGCATCATGAGACACCAACCCTAGTGATGCCACTGGTGGGGGCCTCTGGTTGGGGTTTTCAGCCTGGTCCCCCTCACCCAGAGCTGCAGTCATAGGGACGCAGAGTGGGGGAACAGCACCCCCAAATGATGCCCCAGAAACCTTCACCACCACCCTGGTGAGGGGAGAACGCCCAGCTTAGAATCCAGCCTAGGGTAACTGCAGAAACCTCTCTGCCCAGGGGCAGCTGACTTTGTGAAGGCCTGCACCCTACCCCCCATAGATAGCAGCCATCTTGCAGCTGCTCATGACCAGGGGTTTCCAGCACCCACACGCAATTCTCTCCTTGGGGGCAGAAGGTGCCCAAACCAGTGGGGTGATTCCAGGCAGCAAGATGGGTGGGGCTGGGGAAGCGCAGCCTCCTGTTGTTGATTCAAATGGACAGGGGGGTTGGGGGCCCCATGCAGGGAGCAGTTCCTCCACCATCAAGAAGTCGGGGTCTGGGGAGCAAGCCCCTCCCCTGCAGGGTCAGGAAGCCCCCCCTGCCCATCCTGCCCTCCTGGTTCTCAGCTTAACCATAGGAGCCTGGAGGCCTGGCCTGGGGGCAGGACTGGACCGCTGAGGCCACGCCCCCACAGGGAGGACACCAGGGTGGGAGAGCAGTGGTCTGGGGTCCCCAAAAGCCCCCAGGCCTCTCCCGTCAGCAACTCCCAGCCCCCATAGGAAGGAGTGTAATCCCAGGCCCAAGGTTTAGGGGGCCTCTGGGTGGCCTCATGGTGGCCCCAGCCAGCCAGTAGCTACCTGGTAGCCCCAGGAGGGATGGCAGTTCAGGGCCAGGTGGCTACTGTGGCCAGCCCCAGCCACGGCCCCAGCCAAGCCCCGGCCTGAGCTCCAGCCCAGCCCCAGCCTCAGTTCCAGCTCAGTCCCAGCCATGGCCCCAGCCCAGCACCAGCCATGGCCCCAGCCCAGCCCCAGCCATGGCCTCAGCCAGACCCAACCACGGTCCCAGCCCAGCCCAGCCCAGCCCTCACCTTGAACCCGATGCCGCCCTTCTTACAGCAGAGGCAGGCCAGCATGAGGACGATGACAGTGAGGAGCCCAGAGAAGGACACGGCCACCACGGCCAGAGAGGACGACCAGGAGAGTTCGCTGAGGGGGGCGCCGTCTGCCGAGGGAGGGGGACAGCAGTCACCCAGCAGCCTGCAGGACAGGGCCCCCCACTCAGGTTGTGCCCCAGGGACCCCCAGCCCCTCCTCTCCTGGGGTCCCCAGCCTCCACCCCTCCCTGGGCTCCCTAGTTCACCATCAACTCCCTGTGGTCTGGGACGGTGCAACCCTGAGTCTCAACACCCCAACTCCTTGCTCCAGGAGGCCAGCCTGGGACCCCGCTTGGTGGCACAGCCACCTGGCACAGGGCAGGAAGGACCAACAGGGCCGCCGCAGAGTGGCTGGAGCCTGCAGTCCTGCAGCCGGCCACTGGGCGCCGCTGTGGCCTCCTCTGGGAAGCCTGCCCAGCCCTGAGTCCCCAGTGAGTATGGTAAGGGGTTCATGGCGCCCCTCCTCAAGGTCAGGGTCTTAAGGCTGTGGAACCCTCCTCCATGTCTCTCCTGGACCCCATCACCCTCCCTTGTCCCCGACCCCACCTTGGGGGCTGTCACCATGGCCAAGGCTGCAGAGATGGCTCTGGGAAAGGCCAGAAGACCCCAAGGGGACTGGAAGGGGGACAGGGGCTCTGCCAAGTCAGAGGCCATGGAGCTGCTCACATCCACCGCCATGTGCAGGGCTCTGGGCAGCAAGGGTCGCTGGGGTCATGAGACATCAGGCCAACTGGCCCTCTCCAAGATGTCACCCACCTGCCTACTCCCTCACCTGCCTGCCGGGCAGAGCCCCTGTTCTAGTCAGTGCTTCCAAGTGGATCCTTCCTGGCTCACCCCCCAGAGCCCTGGGTGGCTATTTCTGTCCTGGAGCCTGGAGGGCAGTAGGGACCCCCTTCTGTAACACCTGGTCTGCGTGAGCCCCTTCCCTCATACCAGCCCCACCCTGAGGGGAAACAGGTGCTGAGGATAGACTGACATGCCCCTGCCCGCCCAGCCCCCCCCCCCCACACACACCACTGAGCTGAAGTCCAGCTCCCAAATCAGGCTCTGAGCTGCCCCAATGCCCAGCCAGGCCAGGGCTTTCCAGAAGCTTGCTCATCTAGTGCCTGCAAGGCCCAGCCTGGGCACACCCTAGACAGAGGGGGGCAAACTGAGCTGGCAGCTCCCCTGGGCCTGTCCCTCCTGTCTCCCCCTGCACCAGCTCTCTCTCACTCATGCCCTTCCCCGCTGCCTCCCTCTCCCTGTCAGTCCTCTACTCCCAGTGGCTGATCACACAGGACTTGTCCCCCAGCCCAGGCCATCATCACAGACCCCACAACCACGTCAGCACAGAGCGCCTCGTTCTGTCCTAACAGTCTGCTGAGGCTGCTGCCATGGCTACCCCACCGGGCAGGCAAGGAAACTGAGGCTTGAGAGAATCCCTCCTGAGATGGTGGAGTTGACTGTGACCAGTGTGCTTCCAGCCACAGGCCCTGCTCCAGGGGCCACAACGCCCCCTCACTGGGACACCAGTGAGAGGGCTGCCGGGAGGAGGTGTGGCCCCATGGAAGATGACTGTCCTGACTGGCAGAGACGGAAGTCCATCCTGGGGGAGGCAGCAATCCTGTCTGCAGCCGCTGCTCGCGACTCCAAGTCCATTCTCCATTATACACGTGGGCAGGATGCCCGAGGAGCCCAGAGGCAGACAGGATTGCCTCCCAGCCTGGAGCCCCACTCAGGCCTGAACCTCCCCACCTCAGTTCTGGGGCCCACCATTGCCTCTGACCAGCCAGCTCCAGGAAGGCTCAGCTGGGGGGTTCTGGGAAAACACCACACACTTGGGGCCTCCCTGAGTGTGGGGAGCAGAGGGCGACCCCCCCCATGCCCCCCACCCTCGGTGCTGGCCACACCAGCCTGGGCCAGGGCCTCGATTCTCAGAGGAAGAGGGGTTCTTTTTTAACTGTTTTTAAGGCTCTGCTTTAGTCAGATGAGTCCATACGGTCAGGGATCGCAGCTCCCACATGTGAAAACACAAGTTGTAAAGCCAAACACATTCACGGGAAGGAAGACTCCGATACAAATAACAACAAACGCTATCATGCACGGGGCCACCGCCTGACCATCGTCATGTCCCTTCCCAACATGGAGCTCAGTGACAATACATTGGCGCGCCAACACCGCAGACCACCCGAAGCCGCCCTGTCCCCTCCCACCCTCCTCTCTTGTGGAGGGTCTGAGGGGAACAACGGGCCTTGACACGGACACACCACCCAGGTGCGTCCCAGTGTCCCTCTGTCCTGTTTCCTAGTTGGTGACCCCGACAATTCCCCATTTCTAACAGGCTGCTGTTCTGTGTGTATGATTTACGGCAGTACGCCCAGTTTTCCCTGTTGGATTTTAAAATAATCCCTGCCTACTGCATAAGCCATGGCGTTTTCAATCTCCTCATATGCATGCGAAAGCTGGACAACGAACAAGGAAGACTGAAGAATTGACACCTTTGAATTGTGGTGTTGGTGAAGAATATTCAATATATCACGGACTGCCAAAATGAACGAACAAATCTGTCTTGGAAGAAGTACAACCAGAATGCTCCTTAGAAGCAAGGATGGTGAGATTACATCTCACATACTTTGGGAAGGACGTCATGCTTGGCAGAGTACAGGGGTCAGTGGAAAAGAGGAAGACCCTCAACAAGATGGACTGACACAGTGGCTGCAACAATGGGCTCAAGCATAACAATGATCGTGAGGATGGCGCAGGACCCGGCATTGTGCACAGGGTCACTATGAGTCAGAACTGACTCGACAGCACCTAGCAACAATAACTCATAAGCAACAGGAAACAGAAATAGAAACACCAAACGCCCCCAGGCCCTGAGCACCCTGCTTCACTCTGGACTGTTCGTCCTCTGGATCGACCGCCACCACCCTGGCCACATGGGGGCCTGAGCACTGCTGGACGCCACGGCCCAGCCACCATCCAGCCAGAGTCCGGCCACATGAGCCACTTCTTAAGGGCACACAACATTCCTGCAGGACAAGTCGGTTGCTTTTGACTGATTTGGGGTCTTTTATATAAAATTGCTCGGAACATCTAGGGCTCTGAGCCCAGGCTTAGGAACTCCCCCGCCCGAGCACCTGCTGTATGCCGAGGACCAACTCCGTACGTGTGACCCGCCTGTGTCCTCCCTTGCAAGGAAGGGCTGTCCCGTTTTGGTGAGCAGGCCTCACCCCTTCCCACCTGGCTCTCTGTCCTGAAGTCGCCCCTCTGTGCCCCCCACTCCTAGGAGCAAGGTGGCTCTGAACCCCACGGGGGAGGCCTGTGGGGAGCTGACTGCAGGCTCTGCGAGGGGACCTCCTCCACGTGGCAGTACCCAAGCACACTGGGCAGCCAACATGCTCCCACCTCTCCTCCCCTTGCCTCTCTCTTCCATTCTTTCCTGGTTTCTTTGCTTTCAGCTTCAAGGAAACCTTTCGGGATCCCCCCTCAGGCCCCCCTAGCATCCTCGGCTGCCCACCAGGCTGCCTGGGGACCTGTGCTGGACAGGTACTCCAGGGAAGGCAGGTGGGCCTGGGGGACCTCTTCCTGACCCCATCCTTGGTGCCTCCCTGCCTCCCATCCTCACCACGCTAGACCCTCCCCTCCTCAGCTGGAGCTCGCTCTGGTGGGGACCCACAGTGACAAGGCTGTGCCAAACAGCCAGGCCTCTCTCCAGAAGCTTCTCCAGGACAAGCCTGATCCTCCAGGGTTTGGAGCCAGGACTGTGCTTGGGTCACCTTGAGCTTTACCTGCCCTCAGCCCACAGCACCTTAGTGGAGGCCACGGAAAGGGGGATAGGAGGGACACAGGTGCTTGTGGAGGGCTACGGGGCCAGGAGTGGGTGCCCCTTGGTGGGACGCAAGGGGAAGGCATGTCCTCCCCATCAGCCCCCCATGTAGATGCTCTGGGGCCTAAGGGTGGCCGGTGGGAGAGGGGCAAGGATTGTTCATCACGGAGCCCCTGCAGGCACACAAGGAGGGGGGATGGCAAGGCCCTGTGAGCTCAAGGGGGGCGCTGCAGCCCCAGGCACAGACTCCTTTAAGGTTGACCAAAAAAAAACCAAAACCTGTTGCCCTGGAGTAGATTCTGACTCATAGCGACTCCATAGGACAGAGGAGAATTGCCCCCTAGGGTTTCCAAGGACCAGCTCGTAGATTTGATCAGCTGACATTTTTGGTTAGCAGACGAGGTCTTAACCACTGCCCCACCCTCCTAAATTCTAGCACTTTTGGCCCAGGCTCTCAGCAGTCTGTGTGCATGTCAGCCCTCCAGCCTCAGGCACCATCTCTCCTGGGGAGGCTCTGGGGCGGGGGGGCCACAGGGGATACGGTCCCACTGATGAGGAGGGGGAAGGGGAGGGGAGCCCCAGCTGGGGAGGAAAGGGCACAGCTCAGAGTAGAGCCAGGTGCTGTACCCGGCCAGGCCAGCTCCTCGTAAAAGGTAAACAGAAGAGGGGTCAGGTCAGTGGTGTACATGGGGTGGGCTGTCACATTACCTGGGTCACCCCAATGCCCCCAGGGAGGCCTGGTGATTCCACCTTAGATAAAGCTCTAAATAGATGAGGGAGCTAAGACTTTTTGGAAAAAAAAAAAAAAAAAACCAACAGAGAAAGGATAATGGCTGTATGATCCCATTTATACGAGCCATCCGGACCAGGCAAATTCAGAGACAGAAAGTAGATTAGAGATTACCAGGGGCTCAGGGAGGGGGTGCAGAGTTTCTGTTAAGGGGGATGAAAAAGCTCAGGAAATACACAGTGGTGATGTTTGCACAACACAGTGAACGTAATTAATGCCACTGAATCAAACACTTAAAATGGCTAAAAGGGCAAATTGCACGTTATATACATTTTCCCACCCACCCCCCCAAAAAAAAACAAAGAGAGAGGAAACTTGCCTTTCCAGCGACCCTAACTAAAACCACATGGGCCTGTGGCAAAAGTGGACAACGGGTGGACGACTGGGGGAAACAGCCGAGAAACAGCCCAGCCAAGTGTGAGGGCTCAGCACGGATAAAGGCGGCGTCGCGCTGCAGAGCCAGCGTCGGGGAACAAGCTGTCTCCTCAAGCCATACACCAGAATAGTTTTAGATGGATGACATGTTTATATGTCAGATTATGGCATCCTAGAGGGAAATAGGCAAATATCAGGGATCTTAGTGCAGAACAGTTCTGAAGCTAAAAGCAATGAAAGCATAACAAAACAGAAGATGGATAGGTTTCACGATATAAACACGTACGTTCAATAAAAGCCCTAAATTAAAAGGCAAACAACAAACCAGAAAACAACTACAGAAAATATGCCAAAGGACTGATACCATTACTATACACAGCACACAACCAATAAGAAGTAAAAATACTTCAGACCCCAACGCTCACAAACAAGGAACTACGAATTGTTCAACCCATTAGAAAATGTTGGGCCTCACTAGAAACAAAGAAATTCTAATCAAAACACACTGTCCAGCTTCCGGACAGCAGGCGTTTGTAAAAGCCCGTGTTCTCGGCAGAAACTGGTGAACCAGAGCCCCGGCACCCAGGCTCCCCAGTGGGTAGGGCTGGGACATCCCTTTGCAAAGGGCTTTGGAGCTATGTGTGGAGGGCCTAAGAGACTGGTTACCTCTTTGGTCCGGTAATTCCATGTCTGGGAATGTAAACTAAGAAAATAACAAAGAGGATACACAAATACAGAATAAAAAGGAATGAAGGACTGAGCACATTAATACCACATACAGAAAAAGCTTCATGCACAAAAACATTCATTGCAGCAATGTCTGTAAGAGTAAAAAGCAACTTCAGTATTCAACAGTAGCGGAATGGTTACATGAAAACAATGGTACATCTGCAAAGGAAGCCATGTAAAGTGAATTTAAGCAGATGCTTTCAGTAAACACAGAAGCACCTATGCAGATTTGAAGAAGTAGAATACACAGGAAATTTGGGGGTGACGGATATGGACATTTGTTCAAGGGTTGTTGTTGTTAGGTGCCGTCAAGTCGGATCCGACTCATAGCGACCCTACGTACAACAGAATGAAACACTGCCCCGTCCCACGCCATCCTCACCATCGTTGTTATGCTCGAACCCTCTGTTGCAGCTACTGTGTCGGTCCATCTTGTTGAGGGTTGTCTTAGTTATCTAGTGCTGCTGTAACAGAAATACCACAAGTCGGTAGCTTTAACAAAAAGAAATTTCTTCTCTCACAGTCTACTGAGCTACATGTGCAAATTCAGGGCGTCAGCTCCAGGGGACGGCATTCTCTGTTGGCTCTGAAGGAAGGTCCACGTCATCAACTGTCCCTTGGCCTATGAGCATCTTAGCACAGGCACTGCAGATCCAAAGGACATGCTTTGCTCCCAGCACTGCTTTCTTGGTGGCATGAGGTCCCTGTGTCTCTCTTCTCACTTCTCTCTTTTGTATCTCAAAAGAGATTGGCGTAAGACACTACCTAATCTTGTAGATCTCATCAATAGAACTGCCACTAATCCATCTCATCGCTTGCTGAAAGTGAAGAGGACTCGAAGCACTTACTAATAAAGATCAAAGACCACAGCCTTCAGTATGGATTGCACCTCAACATAAAGAAAACAAAAATCCTCACAACTGGACCAATGAGCAACATCATGATAAACGGAGGAAAGATTGAAGTTGTCAAGGATTTCATTTTACTTGGATCCACAATCAACGGCCATGGAAGCAGCAGTCAAGAAATCAAGAGACGCATTGCATTGGGCAAATCTGCTGCAAAGGACCTCTTGAAAGTGTGGAAGAGCAAAGACGTCACCTTGAAGACTAAGGTGCGCCTGACCTAAGCCATGGTATTTTCAATCGCATCATACGCATATGGAAGCTGGACAATGAATAAGGAAGACTGAAGAAGAATTGACACCTTTGAACTGTGGTGCTGGCGAAGAATATTGAATATACCATGGACTGCCAAAAGAACAAACAAATCTGTCTTAGAAGAAGTACAACCAGGATGCTCCTTAGAAGCAAGGATGGCGAGACGGCATCTCATATACTTTGGACTTGTTGTCAGGAGGGATCGGTCCCTGGAGAAGGACATCATGCTTAGTAAGGTAGAGTCAGTGAAAAACAGACCCTTGTCATGGATTGAATTGTGCAATCTGCTTCCGAAAGATCACAGCCTTGAAAAACCTATGGAGCAGTTCTACTCTGCATACATGGGGTCACCGTGAGTCAGAATAGACTTGACGGCAACTAACAATAATATATATATCCCTGGTGGAGCAGTGGTTTTATATATGTATACACATCGATCTTCCCTTGGCCTAGGAGCTGCTCCATGAAGGAACGTCAGGTCCAAAGGACACGCTCTGCTCCTGGCACTGTTTTCTTTCTGGGTGGTGTATATACGTACACGCATATACACCTTATGGGGCAGTTCTACTCTGTCCTATTGGGCTGCTGTGAGTCGGAATCAACTCGACAGCAACAGGTTTGGTTTGGTTTTGGTTACACACACACACACACACATATCAAAACTCATCAACTTGCAGACTTTAACCATGCAGTTTAGTCTACTTCAATTATACCTCAATAAGAAAATAGAAAAAAAAAAAAAGAGGCAGGATATGGAACTGTTTATAAATGTGGGTCACAACTATGTTAAAAAAACAAACTGGAAGAAAACATCCCAGAATGTGAGCAGTGGTCGTCCTGTTGCTGGGAGTCTGGGAGGTTTTATCCCTTCTAGAGGTCTGCACCTTCATATTTTCTGCAGCAAGCAAGCACTACTACGTTTAGAGTCAGATAACGTAAAATTTTATTTAAATATCCCCCAAACCAAATCCCAACACTGCTTTTTTTAAAGAACCCCCATGGCCTCAGTGCCCTGGCATCCTGGGGTCCCCTCCCCATCCTGTCCCCTACACTCTTCACTCAAGTCCCACCTGACACCCAGTCTGCTTGCCTCAGCTCTGTGGGTGCCCAGGACTGTGGGAAGGAGACGGGGAGTGAATGCTAACAGGTGTGGGGTCTCCACTGGGGGTGATGAGAATGTTCCGGAACAAGATGGAGGTGCTGGCTGCACGACCCCGTGAACACTCTAGATGCCAGTGACTCATCATTTTAACTGCTCATTTTCTGAGTTTCACCACAAAAAAAAGTAAGTGAGCATTCCAACACTGCGTGTCCACGCTGGGCCCAGGGTGGGCTCTCCAGGGAGCTCAGGGGAAGGCCAGCCCTGCCCTGTGCCCCCAGTGCTCACCCACGAGACCCCTTTCCTGCTCTGCCACCAGGCACACCCCCTCAGGCCCCCAGCCTCATCCCACCCGCCCCCTTGGGGAAGCTGTCCACACCCTCCTGGGTCAGGGGTTCTGAGTCCACCAGTAGATGACAGTCCTGGAAGACCCCCACCCTCATCCAACATCTCTGTGGGCCCCTTGGGAACCTGGAACAGGGGTCGGCCCACTGCAATTGGCTCAGCCAGGCCCCCCATGTCACTGCCACCCACCCACACAGAGGTGGAAGGGATGCAGCCTCCTCCCGCCCTGTCGCAGACTCCCGGGGCATGTGAAATTCACTATTCTCAGGCCCAAAGTGGCCCCTTGGCTTCTCCTGGAACGGGGGTGGGTGGGCGAGGAGGGGGGACCTCTAGGGGGCTGACCCCAGAGGCCCCAAGGGCACACCCAAAAGTCCCCTACCCAATTCAGGGTGGCAGGCAGCAGGCTGGTGAGGCCCCGCCCCAGACACCTCTCCCACTACAGCAGCCAGAGGTCATCAATGAAAACACAGAAAACCCAAAAAACCAAACCCACTGCCGTCGAGTTGATTCTGACTCAAAAACACAGGCACCAGTTAAATCAGAGTTTCTAACAGCCTGGGCCACGTCTCAGTATGCCTCAAGTATTGCATGGGACACACTTGTACTAAAAGTTACTCCTTGTATATTTGAAATTCAAGTTTGGCAGGAGGGTAGCTGGGCAGGCGGGATGTCTGAGGGGGTGGGACTGCCAGCTGGGCCAGCCTTGCACCGCTAGCCCAGTGACCACTGGGACTGGAGCAAGATTGCCGACACCCAAGGTCTCCAGCGCACAGGCCTTTCAATGGAGTACCCCACCCTGGCTTCGTGCCTCACCCACTGACCACAAAGCCCACCTGGGCTCAAGCACAGGGTTAGTCATCAGAGCAGGGGGGCTCGGGCCCCTAAAGACAGAGGCGCAGGCATCTGAGGGTTCCTGACACACGGCCTACAGCCCGCCACGCCCACCACTGCCCCAGGTCTTCCCAGTGGTCAGGGGTCGGTGATACAAACAGGAGCACCTTAAGGAGCTCTCAAAACCCAGGCCGAGATCCTGAGTTCAGAGGAGGCAGAGACACTAAGCGGGTGTCAGGGACCAGGCCCCGGGGAGCCAAAGTGGCCCCCCTCCTGTCACTGAAACAGCCCCCCTGGTTCCCAGCTGGTGCTAGAGGGATGCAAGGGTTACCTCTACATGGGAGTTCCCGTGGTGGAGCAGAGGTTCCCCTGGTGGGAGGGGCCGTGTGCCCGTGGGGGCAGGGCTTCTCTGTACCGGTTTGCCTGGCGCCCAGGTGGTGGTTCTTCCGAAAGGAGAGGATTTGGGAGGGAAGGCACAGGCCCTTTTCCACTGGGACGCTGAAGTCACAGCGCCCTGTGTGGCAGCACCAGCAGGACCAGCCACGGCCGCCTGTCTCAGGTCCCTCACTTCTCCTCCCCCAAATCTCCAAGGGGTTGGAATGAAAGCACAGCCCCTGAGGCTGAAGTCAAGAACTTCCTTATGTTTCAGGGCGGCTCCTGGGACTGGGCGGGGCGTGACTGTGTGCCTGTGTGTGCTGTGTGCACCAGGCCCACACTGACGCCCAGCACGGGACCTCGGCCAGCCCTGCTGAGCCCCTGGTCACAACGTGGGGCAGGCCCATCTCTGAGCCACCATCCGTCCCTGGCCCTCTCCCACATGGCCAAGGACATCGCCTTCTTCCCAGGGTCCAGGGGGCATCTGGGCGGAGTGTGTCCAGCCCCCCCGTGGTTCTGGACAGCTGACCTGCCCCGACCTGCGATCCGCACCCACAGAACACACTCCCTGCACCTCATGCTGGCAGGATGGACATCCGGCCCCTCACCCGTGTGCCAGGACCATGTCTACTCCCCAGTGCAGAGACCCCCAGCAGGCCAGAGCCGGACGCTGACACCAGTCACAGGGCCACCACACACGTCAGGCGACCCCTCACCACTTTCTCTGGAGCCCCCAGAGCCCACGTCGAGGCTGGTCAGCAGTCAGGGCAGGCACCCGGGATGCCCCCTGCCCCCCAGGAAATGGCGGCCAGCTGTGGTGGAGGGCTTCCCAGCACCCTGTCCCTATGGGACACCCCCCACCCAGCCATCTCTGCACTCTTCTCCACCCATGCTGCCCTCTCAGTGCTAACAGCCCCTCCCACCTCGGCCCCAGCTCACCACCTTCCCGCAGGAAGCCCCCCAGCCTCCCCATAGCCCCCACTCTCCTGCCAGTGACCTGCCTTTTTGAATCACCATGGAACCCCCAGACCTGAGAGCCGGATGAACGGCCCGGTCTCACAGGCATGAGCTGGGGGTGTCTGGGGGGCAGCTGTGCAGGGCCCACCAAAGAGGACGTCTCTAGTCCCAGGGCAGCCCATGCTCGAGGAAGACTGCGTGTGAGCCATGGCTATTTTTAGACAGGCCTCCCAGGCTGCCCGTCTGTCAAAGGAGGAAAAACAACAGCATCCGACGCCCTGTTCTGGCTCCAGCACAGCTGCTGAGGATGCCTGCAGCCCAGGCCCAGAGGGCAGCCACCCGCCAACCTCACCTCTGAGTTTCTGTCCGGACCCCACAGGGTGCCAGGAAGCTCCCCATCACCCTTCACCTTGCGTAGAGTGGAGGTGGGGCCCAGCAGGGCTGGGAGGGGCCAGGCCACCCAGGCCAGGTGAAGCCTCAGTGCAAACAAGAATGAGCTTGTGGGCAGAGAGGAGCCCTGGCCTTGTCCCCGAATCCAGCAGCTTCCACAAGAGTTGGGGTGGCTTCCTCTGGGCCTGGCAGTCACGAGTGGGCTGAGTGTCAGTCCAGGGGCCTCAGCAGGGCCATTCCTCAAGGAATCATCCCCAGGAGGCCAGGGGATGCCTCTTGGGGACCCCTGCCTCATGCCAAACTGATCTCAGGCAGCGTCCCAGGTAAACAAGATGGCCTATACCCAGTGGTGTGCTGGCAAATGTTCAACAACTGTCTCTCTAGAGAAGAGAAAAGGTCCTGACGTGCAGTGTTTGCCAATTCCCAGGGTGTAAATACTCCCAAAGTGGCCCATGTCAGCTGCCAGCATGACGCCACTGGACATGGAGTTGGGGCTGCTCTGGGCCGGCCAGCCACACAGACCAGATGGAGCAAGGGCGCTGGGAAGAAGTAACACAAGCCACAAACGGAGAGGCTGCCCACGGTGCCCACAGCCGATGAGGACCGCATCCAAGAGTCAAATGCCAAACGGCATCCACAAAAGAGGACTCCAAATGGCCAACATGCCCCTGACAAGGCGTTCAACACCATCAGTGGTCAAGGAAAGGAAAATAAGGCACCATGAGCTACCACTGCACACTCTTAGAAAGGCCCAAATCAAAGACAGACGATAGCGTCATCCGCATGTACATGGCATATGCCCTCCGCAGCACCCACAGACCTGAACGACAGGCCCTGACTCAGCTTTCACTCCTGGACATGAGCACCAGAAACTGCACAGAAGTGTACGAAAACCACACTTCTTGCTGTGTGCCATCCAGTCAATTCCAACTCATAGCGACCCCATGTGATGGAGTAGAGCTGCCTCGTAGGGTTTTCTAGGCTGTAACCTTACAGGAGCAGGTCGCCAGGTTTTTATCCCGCAGAGTGGCTGGTGGGTTCCAACTGCTGGCCATTTAGTTAGCAGCTGAGTATTAAGAGTGAGAATCAGACCAAAACATGTCGCTGTTGAGTAGATTCCGATTCACAGCGACCCAACAGGACAGAGTAGAGCTGCCCCGTAGGGTTTTATAGGCTGTAACTTTACGGGAGCAGATTGCCACATCTTTCTTCCTGGAGCCTAAAGTCAACAGAAGCCCACACGTTGTGTGATTCCATTTACACCAAAAAACCCAAACCGATTCTGACTGACAGAAATTCCATTTACAGCAAAGTCTAAATAGGCAAGTCTACAGCGACAGAAAGTACGTTAGTGGCTGCCTGGGGGTGGGAGTGACAGCTAACGAGTACAGTGCTTCATTTTTGTTTGTTTTACTTGTATTTGTTTATTTTTCTTTTTATCACCTTTTTTATTGAGGTGGAATCACATAAGATCAACCATTTTCAAGTGGACAATTCAGTGGCACTTAGTATATTCACAATGTTGTACCAACATCTCCTCACCTAGTTCTAGAACTTCCTCATCGAGCCACGAGAAAGCCCTGTAGTATCGGGTTTCTTTTAGGGAGGACAAAAACATGCTACAATTGACTGTAAAGATGGCTACCCGATTCTGTGAATATACCAAAAAGTACAGAGTCATAACTTTAAATGGGTGAACTGTAAGGGATGTGAATTATACCTCAAGAAAACTATTTTAAAAAGAGTGAGAGACCCAGACAGAATGTTTGCAGCAGCGCGGAACAGCCAAAGGCAGAGTGCCTGCTGTGCGCCCACAACGGGGCAGACGGATGCGCTTAGCGGACCACTGCCCCGCAGTGAGAATGAGCCGATTCCACACACACAGCACACGGAAGGACCTCGGGCCTGGGCGGAGCTGGGCAGGGCTCCAGGGACTTAGTTATACAACAACCAGGAATGGGCAGTATGCCCACCCTGGGGATAGGGACTGGGGGCAGGGGGCTTCTGGGGACCAGAAGCTGTTTTGCAGGCCAGCCACCCAGTAAGAATGCATCTAGCCGTATGCTTGGGACCCACGAACGTTTCTACCTATGGCAACATTCAGTAGAAAGTTGACTCTTTTTCCTGAGGGTGCGGGGAAACCCAGGGCAGGCCTCACAGCAGAGCCCCAGTCACCTGCCACGGGGTCTCCAGGAAGCAAACGCAAGAAGGGAAATCTGGTCCGTGAGCCTGAGGCACATCATTCCGACGTCAGAGGGCCTGGAGGCTGGACGGCGTCAGCCCTGAGCAGACCGGCTGCGGGAATTCGTGGCCCAGTGTGAAATGAAAACACGGGGTCCTTGTTCAAAAATGTTTCGGGCCCTAAAGTCTTCCTTAAATCAAACAATAATTTAGCTTAATGAGTAAAGAAGATCCGCCCTGAGCATTGTGTTCTTTCAAAGAACTATCTATATGGGCTCAAACAGACAACAGCAACTCCCGAGAGGGTGGATAGGAACCTTAAAAAAAAAAAAAAAAAATTTTTTTTTTTTTTTTTTAGGGGGCAGTAAATTTACGTTAATGGAGGAGGAACTTTTCAGAAAAGGAGGGTGAGAATGGCTGCACAACTTGAAGAATGTAACCAATGTCACTGAATTGAAACTGTTGGGGTTTCTAGGAGGCCTAGAAACTGTTGAATTGGAGTGTGTTCTGCTGTGTATATTCTCAACAACAATAAAATAAAATAAATAATTTTGAAAGAAGATGAATGGTTAAGGATTTGCAGGATTGGGTGGAGCAGAGAGGGAGGCCAGTGTGGGTGTGCCTTCCACAGATGATACGTATCCCGGCAGCAAGGCCCCCTTGATGGCTGTGACCTCAGCTGGGCTGCGGCCTGGGACCCTGGACAGAAGGACATGGCACATCCAGCGTGGCTCCCTGGCAGGTCCCAGAGGCCAGCTGGTTGCTGCCCAACACCACGTGCCCTAGCAGGGGGTCCTCCCAGGAGCCCAGAAGGTGCGTGAGCTGCACCCCCACCTCTCTGGGAAGAAGGAGGTGTCACCCTCACAGCCCAGGCAGGGAAAAGGCAAGGACAGCCTAGCCCCTCCGCACCGTGAGAGACATAGGTCAGCACTTCGCCTGTGACAGGTACCCCACCCTCAGGCTGCCCAGCCCGCCACAGCAGTGGTCCTGCCAGCTCTGGCAGGAGCCTTCAAGAGCCGTAGCTAGAGGCCTCCAAGACTGGCGATGGAAGAGGAGTTCAGGCCCCCTAGAAACCCCACAAACCAGGCTCTAGGTGGCCACTCGCACATGCCTCCAACTGCCCATTTTAACCCAGAGGGCCTTCAGGAGAGCCCCACCCCCCAGCCCCCCGGCCCTGCCCAGGCAGAGGAAAGCAGAAAACAGAGCTCAGACGCCACCTATGGTCCTCAGGGCCACCGTCCACCCAAACCCTGGGCCCAGGCCAGGCTGGTACCCCCTGCCCTCATTTCCTCTGCCACTTCCTCGGCTGGAGGCAGGAAGGCCATGAGGCTTCTTCTGTGAAACGCAGGCCAGGACCCCCAGGGAGCTGGCCAGGGGTGTGGATGGTCCTGGGGTAGGATTTCCATGCAGAGGAGGGGAGGTGGAGGAAAATTCCAGGGCAAAAGCCAGGAACACGGCCATGCCTGGTATGGGGGCTACCCAAGGTCCAGGAGAAGGGAGGGACCAAGGGCCCGAGACAGCCTGACTTAGGCGGTGGCCAACTGAGGGAGTCAGGGATCCAGCCTTGTGGGAGAAGCAGCCAGGACAGGTGGGGCCCACTGGCCAGATAAGGGTCACAGACCCCTGCTGGGAACTGGCTCCAGAAACATGCCCCTGAAGGTGATGCACATTCAGGAGGTGTGTGCATAAGGTACACGTATGTGTGCAGGAGCACGAGCTTGTGTGAGGTACATGTGTAGGAGGGTGTCCGTGTGTGCAGATGTATATGTGTTGCATCTGCATATGTGTGAGGTACGTATGTGTGTGCTCAACTATGGGAGGGTACGTGTGTGCATGAGGTGTGTGTGCCTTGTTTCCCTGTACATGAGTGTGTGTGAGACATACACGTGGGGGTGTTTGTGCGTATGAGGGTTTGTGTGCGAGTCAACACATGCATGCGTGTGAGCTCGTTACGTGTGCAAATGTGAGGGCATGTGTGAGCATGTGTATGTGTTGCAGGTATACATGTGTGTTTGACAGTTTATGTTTGACAGGGTGTGCAAGTAAGCATGTGTGTTCACACATGTGAGTGCATCGTGAGTCTGTGTACCTGTGTGTATGCAGCTGTGACGGTGGTCGTGGTTTGCAGGGCCCAGTGGGGCAGAAACAGCCCCACTGAATGAAGTGCATAACCTGGAGAATGTGCCTGAGAAAAAAGAAATTTTCTCCCCCCTCCTGCCATGATGGCCAGAGGGGTATGTGGCCCCCACTCACGCCCACGTGTGCTACCCCCAGGAACCACCCTCCCTGCAGTGTGCAAACCTGACCTGACCAGTGGGTGGCCAGCCCTGCTCCCAGGGCCAGAAGCCTCAAACCCAAGACGTGGAAGAAAGCTTGCTGTCGGCTGCTCCCCTAGCAAGACCAGTACCCATCCAGCCTTCTCACTCTGACACTCTTCAAGGACCCCCGACCCCGCCCGCCTTCGTCCCAGCAGTCTCGGTGGGGGCAACGGTGGCTAGGAGAGCAGGCCTGAGCAGCCACAGACCCCGCCCTCTGGTCAGCCCTTCTCAGGCTCCTGGGATGGAGGTGCTGGGTCCCCAGGCCCTCTGGCTCCCACAGCAGACAGTGGTGGGTCCCAAAGTAAGACATGCTGCCAGAGAGTGCCCATGAGTCAGAAGCAGGGCTCTGCTGTGTCCTGGGGACTATCCAAGACCCTCACATCCCCTGAGTGCAAGCTCAGACTTGCCCAGCCTGGGCCTCTGGGCCTCTGTCCCACCCTGGCCCTCTTATCCACCAAGGCGTCCACCCACCAAAGGCCTGCGTCTGTCCATCCGTCAAGCCCAAGGTGGGTGAGCACCTGGCTGGGGGTGGGCACCACTCCTGTGAGCCTCTACCGTGCAGACAGGGTGGGGGGCACCATGTGGGCTGAGGAGCAAGGAAGGGGCAGGTGGGGGTGCATCCAGGCTGCCCTACCCTCCATGAGCACCCCAAACCCCTAGTCTCTGTGGACTGGGATAGGAGACCTGGCCTGGGCTCCACCCTGAAGGTCAGCCTTGATGGCACTGCCGGACTCGCTCCAGCTAAGGCTCCACACTGCCAACCCCACTCCCTCCCTGCGCCCTTCAGAGGCGGCCCTCAGGAATGGCAGGAATGCCCTCCCACCGCCCCACTCAGGAAAAGACAGGTGAGCAAACCTCAGCACACCAGCAAACCTGGCTCCTACCCACTGCAGAAACTGCCGCTCCAAGGTTGGGGTCCTGGGGGAGAAGCAGGGGAGAGATGGCATCCCCCTGGCCAAAGCCAGGCAGCCCTAGGGCTGCGGGACTTGCAGGCCTCCGGTCCAGAACCCAGGACGCCCTGGCCAAGCTGGCATCTGCTGAGATCCCTCAGGCCTACCTGGACGAGGCTGGTGAGCCCAGGAGGCCAGTCCACACCCTCCCTCCCAGCCCCCACAGTGCCCAGCCGCTGCTCCTGTCCCTCATGGCACCGCATCAGCCCTCACTGCCTGGCTTCCACTGCATGCCCACCTGCGCTCCCCAGGCAAGTTCTCACCTTGAGTAGGGCCTTGATGTCCGGGCGACCGGGAGGCCAGCAGGGTGCTGGAAGACATTGCACCCTCAGCCAGGCCCCTTCCACCCCTCCCCTTGCCCCTGCTGCTCTGGCTGGTGGCAGGCCTGGGCAGTTGCTGTTGTTAGGTGCCATCAGGTTGGTTCCAATTCAGAGCGACACCATGTATAACAGAACACTGCCCAGTCCTGCACCATCCTCACAATCATTACTGTTTGAGCCCAGTGTTACAGCCACTGCGTCAATCCATCTCTTTGAGAGTCTTCCTCTTTTTTGCTGACCCTCTACTTTACCAAGCATGATGTCCTTCTCCAGGGACTGGTCCCTCCTGATAACATGTCCAAAGTATGTGAGATGAAGTCTGCCATCCTCGCTTCTAAGGAGCATTCTGGTTGTACTTCTTCCAAGACAGACTTGTTCATTCTTTTGGCAGTCCATGGTATATTCAATGTTCTTCTCCTACACCATAATTCAAAGGCATCAATTCTTCAGTCTTCTTTATTCATTGTCCAGCGTTCACATGCTTATGAGGCAACTGAAAATACAATGGCTTGGGTCAGGCGCACCTTAGTCTTCAAGGTGACATCTTTACTTTTCAACACTTTAAAGAGGTCCTTTGCAGCAGATTTGCCCAATGCAATACGTTGTTTGATTCCTTAACTGCTGCTTCCATGGGCACTGATTGTGGATCCAAGTAAAATGAAATCCTTGACAGCTTCAATCTTTTCCCTGTTTATCATGATGTTGCTCATTGGTCCAGTTGTGAGGATTTTTGTTTTCTTTATGTTGAGGTGTAATCCATACTGAAGGCCGTGGTCTTTGATCTTCATCAGCAAATGCTTCAAGTCCTCTTCACTTTCAGCAAGCAAGGTTGTGTCATCTGCATAACACAAGTTGTTAAAGAGTCTTCCTCCAATCCTGATGCCCCGTCCTTCTTCACACAAGCCAGCTCCTCGGATTTTTTGCTCAGCATACAGCCTGAGTAAGCTTGGTGAAAGGATACAACCCTAACTCACAGCTTTCCTGATTCTAAATCACTCAGTTTCCCGTTGTTCTGTTCCATCAGCTGCCTCTTGGTTTACGTACAGGTTCCACATGAGCACAATTAAGTGTTCTGGAATTCCCATTCTTCACAATATGATCCATAATTTGTTATGATCCACACAGTCAAATGCCTTTGCATAGTCAATAAAACACAGGTAAACATCTTTCTGGTATTCTCTGCTTTCAGCCAGGAGCCATCTGACATGAGCAATGATATCCCTGGTTCCACAGCCTCTTCAGAGTCCGGCTTGAATTTCTGGCAGTTCCCTGTTGATAAATATTGCTGCAATTGTTTCTGAATGATCTTTAGCAACATTTTACCGAAGTGTGGTATTAATGATATTGTTCGATAATTTCTGCATTCTTTTGGATCACTTTTCTTTGGAATGGGCACAATTATGCATCTCTTCCAGTTAGCTGGCCAGGTAGCTGTCTTCCGGATTTCTTGGCATAGACGCGTGAATACTTCCAGCATTGCATCTGTTTTTTTGAAATATCTCAACTAGTATTCCATCAATTTCTGGAGCCTTGTTTTTCGCCAATGCCTTCAGTGCAGCTTGGACTTCTTCCTTCGATACCATCACTTCCTGATCATATGCTACCTCCTGAAATGGTTCAGCGTCGACCAGTTCTCTTTGGTACAGTGACTCTCTGTATTTCATCTTCTTTTGATGCTTCCTGCATCATTCAATATTTTGTCCATAGAATTCTTCAATATTGCAACTCGAGGCTTGAATTTTTCCTTCAGTTCTTTCAGCTTGAGAAATGCTTAGTGTATTATCCCCTTTTGGTTTTCTATCTCCAGGTCTTTGCACATTTCATTATAATACTTCACCTTGTCTTCTCAAGTCACCCTTTGAAATTTTCTGTTCAGCTACTTTATATCATCATTTCTTTTGTTCACTTTAGCTGTTCGACATTCAAAAGCAAGTTTCAGAACCCGGGCAGGGGTCTGTCTAGATGAAGCCCCCTGGCCCCTAGGCCGCCCCTGAGCATGTGGCCCACAGAGTCTCAAACTCAGCCCATCACTCTCGGCCACAGCAACCACATGTACCCCTGCTGCCACCATTGTATGTGGGGTGCACGCCAAGCTGAGAGCTCCCACCCTGCCTGACCCGTGGTGGTGGTAAGGCCTGGCCTGTGACCTTGTCAGGAGCCCCTGCCCCAGGCCATCCTGCTGTCCATGCCCACCTGGCACCACCATTGATGACCGCATCCACAAGCCAGCCTCAGACATGAGGGGTCCCCCACGAACCCAAACAGACCTCAAAAGAACCATCTCTCTCCACTTTGGGGATGGAGAAAGGCCAAAAGCCCTCCGTGGTCATGAGGAGCCCTGAGCCACCTGCCCAAACAGCTCTCTGTTGACTCACCAGGACTCGAACTCCACATCATATCATCCCATTGTACAGACAAGGAAACTGAGCCCCAGCAAGGCCAAGTGGGGACAGAGGGGTCCCAGAGTGGGTCTGGCCTTGAGAGGCCACCTCAGCAGGAGGGCAGAGCCCCCCGCCTCCCCTTCCCCCCAACACCTGCACAGGGCCCTGTAGACCCTAGCCCAGGTTTCCAAAGAAAGGTCCTCTTCCCCCTCCACACCCATTGCCCTCAGCCCAGCGGCTGGTGCCCTCCAACACAGCCCCTCCCCTCGACCCGACCCACAGAGGGATACCTCCCAGGCTCCTGACAAGTTCGCCCTCTGAAGTGTTGATGCTGACACATTGTAACCACACTTGTCACAGCTGTTTACGCAAACATTTGCTGCTGTTCCTCCGAGGTGGGAAAGGGGCACTTGGTCCTGCCCAGGAAACACACCCGGACGCGGGAGGGTGGTGAAGTGCCCAGGCAGGTCCGGGCCTCTGTAGACAGCAGGGTGGCAAGGCTGGGGGTCTCCACCCAGATTGGTCCAGCACCCACCGGCCCCTCTGCCAGCAGCCCCAAAGCTGCCAGTTGGGGGTGCTCTGGGCAGGGAGACCAAGGAGGCCTGTCCTAAGGTGGTCCGGGCCTGGGACCTAGACCTTGGTAGCCAGCCCTGGCCAGGCCCTGCTGCTGGGTCCAGGGCAGTTCACTCACTATGCTGGGTTCTCCAAGCCTGGAGGGTCACTTCTGAGCAAGTGAAATCCACAGCCCCAAACCCAGAGTGTAACCGAGGGGGAAGGGCAGACAGGCCTCCCATCAGCCCCGCTCCCCCAGGAGCAGACGCCTTCAGACTTTCTCTGCCCAGGGGACCCTGTGCATCCCGGCTCCCAGAGGGAGGCCCAAGGGATCGTCACGTGTGCAGGCTTTGTTTGGACCAGAGTGTGCTGTGTGGAACAGTGACTGAGGTGTGGGTGGGAGGTGTAGGTGGGCCAGCTCCAGGTGGGGGTCTCTCTCCCACTGGGACCAAGGAGGGCTGGAGATGGGTAAGGTGAAGGAAGAGCGCCCACTGCCTCCTGGCAGTGGATGCAGGGCTCTGGCCACCAGCCCTCTGTCCACCTGGCCCCTCGGCCCACCCCAGCGGCCACCCCTCCCTAGGCCAGGTGGAAACATGCCGCCGGGGGAGGCGGCCTGGCTATGCCCCCCGCCCCCGCAGGCAGCCTGACTGTGCCCCCTCCAGTCTTGCTGTTGCCAGGAGTCTGGGCACCCACGGGGGGAAGCCTGGGGCACCACCTGCCCCTTCTCATCTGCCTTGTGGGCTGGCTACTGCTCCCACCCCCACACAGGCTGCTGAGTGGCAGGCAGGCCCCCCAGAACCGGCCCCAGCCTGGCAGGAGCCTCCAGCGCCCAGCCAGCACCCCCACACCACCCTCAAGGGGCCTTGGCCCTGGCCTCCCTCGATCTCCTGGCCACCTGGGTGCATGTGGGGGTGGGAGGAGCAGATGGCACAGTTACTGGGTCGGGGAGGCGCCCACAGAGAAGTCGGGTGCCTGTGCCCACGGCTGCCGGCCCAGTTGGGCCCTGTCCACCCTAGGCCTGCCCACCTCTTCGATCCTGGGGCCCTGGGGGCGTTCTGTCCTGCTCCCGGTCCTTCTGCTGCCTCGGCTCAGGGGGGGAAAAGGTTAATATCTGTGCAAAATAATAAACGCCGGCGTCTGGGGAGGCCGCAGTCAGGGAGGCGTCCCGGCCGAAAGGCAGGAGCGGCTTCCGCAGCAGCGGGCGGCCCAGCGGCGGACTCACCCGGGTCGAAGTGCGAGCTGAAGGCGAAGCTGGGGTTGAAGAAGGACGACGACATGGCCAGGGCCAGTAGCGCGGCGGGCATCGGGCGGCGGCTCAGGACGCCCGCGGCCCCGGCCCGCGCCGCCGCATCGCCCAGGCCGCCGCAGGTGCCGAGCCGCCCGCGCCCGAGCCCGCGCCGATGGGGCTGCGGCGACGAGCGGCCAGCACCCCGCGCTCCCCGCTCCCGGCCCGGCGCGCGGGCCCGGTGCAGCCGGCAGCGAGAGCGCGCGCGGGGGAGGGGGGAGGCCGGGGAGCACAGGGCTGGGGGGAAGGGGGACGGCTGGGGGGGAAGGGGGACGGCTGGGGAGGACGGGCGCGGGGGGGAAGGGGGGCAAGGGAGGGAGGAAGGCAAGGGGAAGCCGCTGGGAGGGAGAAGGAGCGGGGAACAGGGCACGGGGTGCTGGGCGGGGGGATGAGAAAAGAGAGTGGTGGGGGGGCGGGAGGAGGGACGTTGCAGTGGGGGAAGGAGAACGGGAATGCCCCCCGGAGGGCGTGGGGGTGGGAAGGAGGAACGGAGAGGGCAGGGAGATGCGCGGGGGTGGGGGGCAGGTGGCACACGGGGGGGGCACGGAGGCCTGGCACACGACGAGGGGTGCAAATTTCAGAGGCGGCTGGGGCCAGGCGCCCCCCCTTCCATTGGGCGGTGCCTACTAGGTGGAGACGTGAATATTTTTGCAGAAGCCGGCCCCCGCGGGGTGCTATGCTGCTGCAGAAGGGGACCTGGTGTCTGGGAATAAAAAGTGCAGGATGCTTGGGGTGCTGGCAATGGGGAGGGAGGTGTTCCCTCCCTCCGCAGCGCCATTTTGCCCTCCTCCCACCATGGGTCCCTTTGACCTTTGGGTGGGTGGGGACGTTAAAGTGTAGTTGAGACTTGGAGGGTTGAGTTTATGTAACTTCATTCATTCACTCAATAAACCCATAATGAACACCTCCTGCACCAGGCAGACTGGACTGGACCCCTGAGCAGATAAGTGAAGCGCCTGCAGAGCCCAGCCGGGTGAGGGTTAGTGGGAGTGGGAGGAGGGGGCATTTAGCCCTGAGCAGACCCCTAAAGACTTTCCGGAGAGCAAGGAGCAACGTCCCTGGACGAGGGGACAGCAGGGACAAGGGTGTGTGGGAAGTCCCATCTCCATGTGGGCAAATGAAAGGGCCTCCTCCTTTTCCCTGTAGACCTTGGGGTCCCCAGCTGTGGGTGGCCTGTGGAGTGGGGTGGGCATTCCCGCCAAAGCCACTGCTCCACAGGGCTCTGCCCTCCAGGGAGAAGGAGCTACTGAGGAGAGGTGTAGTGTTGGCACTCAGAGGGTGTCTGTCCAGCTCACCCTGCCCAGTCTCAGCCTGGGGCCAGGAACAGAGGCCATCAGAGCCCCAGTGTGGATAATACGGGTGACCCCCATCCAGTGAGGACAGCTGGCAGGACGAGGCCTGTGACCAGGAAAGTGCCAGTGGGAGGAATGAGAGAGCGGGCAGAGGGGCGGGGTTTCCCACTCTGGGTCACTCCCCCTCCCACACCCACATTGAGGGTCTTGCCTCTGCCCACCAAGGAGGTGCCCCAGACACAGCCAGGGAGGACCCTTGGGGACAGGCAGGGAGAGATGACCATGACCCCAAGTCACGGCTGGTTTGAGGACCCTCTGCACCCACTGCAGTCCAGATTCAGTGACCAGGGTCAGAGGACCGTGAGCGGTGAGGGTAGCCTTCAAAGGTAGAGGGGTCACCAGTTTGTGAGCACACACATGCGCACACACTCAGACACAATCAGGCACACAGGTACACAGATACACACACACAGACACAAACACATAGACTCATGCACAGACACACAGACACACACAATCAGACATGCATACAAGGACACAGAGACACACTCAGACACACTCACAAAGATCCACAGACTCACACACTTAAACCCAAACATATAGACTCACAATCAGACACACCCACAGAGAAATGCACAAGCACAGATATACACAAACGTAGACTCAGACTTAGGCACACACAGACACACTCATGTATGGGCACACACAGACTCAGAGAAACACACACATGCATAGTCACTCACATAGACACACACACACGCACAAGCACACTCACATGCACACATAAACACACGATATGTCCCCTGCAGCAGAGGGGGGAGCCGGAGTGGGGCTTTCTGGAGCGAATCTGCCCCCTGAGGGCCGCTCACCCCCAGGGAATCCCGTGTGAGATTCGCTGCACTCCAAGGCCCCTCTACCCCTAGCCGGCTTGCTGGGCCCACATCCTCTGCTCTGCGGCCGGGCACCAGGGAGGTGGTGAGCAGGAAGGCCGGGAGGCTGGAATTGGTGGGGGGTGGGGGTGTCTGTCGGGGTTTACCACACATGTCCTGGAGCCAGGGGAAAAGAGGATAGGTCCTTTCAGTGTCCCCGTGAGCCCAAGGCCTCTGGGTCCACCCCTAGCCCAACCCTGGGATGGCATGAACGAGGCCAAGTCAGCAACATAGCCTGCTCCTTCACGGAGCCTTCCAGCCAAGGGAGGGCAGAGCTGGAGAGGTCTGGAGGCCAGGGTGTGTGGGATGCCCTGCTCTGCCTCGGGGCCTGAGGTCTGGTCCTTCCCTCTCGGAGTTGGGGGCTCAGACCCTGCAGTAAAGCTCTCTGTGCTGCGTGCATGAGACATCCCACTCTGCTGGTCCAAGATCCCGTCTACCCCTGCACGTCTGGGCATTGAGGTCCCTGAAGATGTAGCCTCCCATCCTCTACATAGCTCCAGAGCCCCCCACAGCCCATGCAGGGTGTCACATACCTGAGTGACCACCCAGGGGCTGGCTGGAGGACGCACCTCTGCCCACAAAGGCCAGGTTCACAGAGACGTCACTTCCTGGGCTTCTCTGCCACACAACTCCAGTGCCCCCAGGCTCATGGAGACAAGGCTCCCCTTAGGACCTCCGGTGACACCCAGTTCTGCCCATCCAGCCTTCTAGCAGCCTCTCTGGGGTGCTCCACTCCTCCACGGTGAAAATGTCGAGCCACTGCCCTGGCTTGGTCCCAGTACAGGGAACACTGGGAGCCGGACACTCTTCCATACAGCCGTTGAAGAGACTGAAGCACAGAGAAGGGGCCAACACACACACAGCAAGACAGGCCCAAGCTGGCTCCCAGCCCCATACCCAACCCCTGCTGTGTTCAACCTCTGGGCTGGGTGGGGTGGGGGCCTTGTTGCTCCCCACTACCCTGGCCTGGGTGTGCGTGGGGAGGGGTGCAGCTGCCACGGGGTTGGGGCTGCCTCCACCTGAATATGTCGAGAGTCAGCCCCCGAAAATGTAGAGATTCAGCCCCCAGTCTCAGAGTAGCCCCTCCCCCGGCAGCCCCACCCACCTGCAGCTGCTCTCTATGTGGTAGGGCTGGGGGTTCTGGCATTTGCCAAGAGACCCTCGGGACTGGGCCAGCTGGGCTCCAGGTACCCTGCAGGGTGCTGCCTGCCAAGAGTGCCCACACTGCGAGGGTGACAGGTATTCAGAGCCGGCCAGAGCCACCTCCAGGGGGATACAGCCCAGTCTGGGAGGAGACCATGGCTGGAAAGAGCTTTGTCCTTTATAAAAAGGGCACCTTAAAAGCTAGTGACTCTCTTATATTTCTAATGCTCACTGAGGGCGGGGCCTGGGCTGCTGCATTTATGGGGAGGGCAGAAGGCTGCAGTGGAGGGGGTTGGGCAGCCCCCACCCAGCCCCCACTCCAGCTGTTGATCTTGCCAGGGCTCAATGCCTACCCGCAAGGCCAGGTGAGACCCAAGCCTCCCCGAGGGGCAGTGACAGCCGTGGCAGGGCAGGGGGATGACAACAGCACCAGAGCTGCAAGGTGGCCCCGGGACCCCTCCAGGCTGGCCCAGTGGGGAGGCCTAATGAGCAGGGCCAGGGCTGGGGGCGAGGGGGGGCACCTGGACTTGGACACTCTGAATAGAAATCAGACCCGAGGGGCTGCGGGGACCAGCCATCTGTCAGCTCCAGGCAGGTGCTGCTTCTGGAGCGCTGGAGGAGGCGCGCCCGCTCCCCAACCTGAGAACCTTCGCCAGCTCTCCACTCATCCTGCTGCCAGGCAGGGGTGGCCTCCCAGAAGGTTCCGCAGCACCTCCCTCCATGGGGATGCTGAGTGTGGGACTGGCCATACCATAGGCCCATGGGAGCTGCTCGGCTTGTTATTTTGGTTTTATTCATGTTGTATTAAAGGTGTTGTTTCCTAATCTGCATACATACATACATTATTGAGGTGAAACTCATGTAATAACAAAGTCACTGTTTTACTGTTTGGGGTGATGGAAAGTTCTGGAGATGGGTAGCGGTGATGGCGGCACAATACTCTGAATGTAATTAACGTCACTGAATCCAACACTTAAAAAGGTTAAAATGGCAAATGTTTTGCTATATAGATTTTATGACAGCAACGTTTTGTAAATAATAGCCATTTTAAGTGCACAATTCAGTGGGATTCAGTGCTTTCACAATGCTGCACGGCCGTCAGGGCTACCTGTTCCAAAGCATTGTCATCGCCCTCAAGGGGGCCCCTCACCCATTAGCGGTCACCCCCCTCTCTTCCCCCAGCAGCACTAATCTGTGCCCTCTCTGTGGCTTTACCTGTCTGGACTTCTCACATAAGTGAAATCGTACAATATGGAGCCTTTTGTGTCTGGCTTCTTTCACTTAGAATGTTTTCAAGGTTCGTGCACGTTGCACTGCGTCTACAGCTTCATTCCATTTTATGGCCGAATAATACTCCATAGTGTGGCTGGACCATATTGTGTTCTTCCATCTGCAGATGCTCGTGGGAGAGCAGAAGTGGGCCCTCCTCACCCTCAGGGCGCCTGGGACACCCAGCCAGGGTTTGGAAGCTTTAGGGTAAGCCCTTTGAGAGAAAGCTTTGGCAGGACCATGGAGCCTTCTTATCTTTGAAGCCCATCGTCCCACTCCTGTGAAGGCAGCTAAGGAAGGGAGGGGCTCCTTGGACAAAGGCGCTGTTGCGTCTCTGACAACAAAAATGCTGGAACCTTCTCGGGCCGGTAGTAGGTGGTGAGTCAAGGAAGTTATCAGAACATGCTCAGCTCACAGGCTATACTGATGGAGAGCTGAGGTTCCACACAATAAAACATTTTACAGACAAAGGAGATCTCAAAGATGTATCAAAAACACCAAAACCAAAGCCGCCGGTGTCGAGTCGATTCCACCTCATAGCGACCCTGTAGTTGTATCCGTGCTATATAAAAACCAGAAGCCTATGTAAAAATACACGCTACAACATGGATGAACCTCCAAAGCATGACGTTGAGTGGAAGAAGTCAGACAACAGAAAATAGGGGGTTTGGGGCTGCACGGCGTTCATCGACGGTCATTACTGGGAGGCAACACTGTGAAAGTGCTGTCTGTTGCCTCTAAGTGGTGGTCTCTGGGTATTATGATTAAGGTGACATATTGATATATTTTTTTCACCTTTTCTACATTTTCTTCACATAAAAAATGGTATGGAACAGTTGCACAACTTGAAGAATGTAATCAGTGTCACCGAATTATACATGTAGAAACTGTTGAATTGGCATATGTTTTGTTGTGCATGTTTTCACACATAAAAGTGATGCAATAAAAAATAGTCTGTATTTACCAGAAAAAAAATCAAGTTACTTCCATGTTGCAAACAATAAATCAATAAACATCGGGAAAAAAAAAGGCAAGCAAGCACCGACTGAAAGGGTATCAGGCCCAGAAAACAAATGCACATAGAAGTGGCTCCCTTCAGCAGACCACCCGGAGGGCACTCCAGTGCATACCCCCACCCAGGTCCCAAGGTATCCTGGTGAGGGTACACACACCTGGGCTGGCCCTGGTAGGGGTCCTTATGCCCGCTCATTCCCTGTGCCCCAGGAGCCATCCTGGCCTGGGTGAGACCTCCCTCTCCTCCCCTGGTTGCAGGGCACTGTCCCCCAGCCTCCCACAGTGACCCAGGGACGGAGGAAAGCTGCTCTGCTGTAGTAGGAGGCCCAGGGTGTCCAGTGTCTCCCACTGGCTGCTTGGACCCCCAGCCAGCCTGCAACACTGGGAGACCCCGCTCAGACCCCTGGCCAGCCTGCACCTATGGGGAAATCCAGCTCGGACGTCTGGCCAGCCTGCACCCCCAGGGAGGCCTCACTTGGATCTCCTAGCCAGCCTGCACCCACAGGGAGACCCTGCTCAGACTTCTGACCAGCCTGCATCCATGGGGAAACCCCGCTCAGACCCCCCAGCCAGCCTGCACCCACAGGGAGAACCCATTAGACCACCGGTCAGCCTGCACGATGGGGAGACCCTGCCAACCTTGGGGACACCAGTGACCTTGAGGCTCAGGGAGGGAGAGAGGCTGGCCAGGTTTTCCACTGCTCCCTGTGACATGCCTTGTCCAGCCATCTCCATGGGCAGTCACTCACCTCCCCCAGGCCAGCATGCAGGGGTCACACCTTGTTTCCAATAGGAACTCCATTCGAGGAGTGGTGACACAGCTCTCCAAGTGCACAGTTGGAAGGCGGGCCTGCCAGCCCCGGACTGGTGCTTCCTTGTGCCCCTTACCTGCAGCAAAGGGCCACTCAGCTACACCATGGACTACCACTCAGGTACACCATGGACTACCACTCAGCTACAACATGGATTACCACTCAGCTACATCATGGACTACCACTCAGCTACACCATGGACTACCACTCAGCCCCACCATGGGCTACCACTCAGCTACATGGACTACCACTCAGCTACACCATGGACTACCACACAGCTACAACATGGATTATCACTCAGCTACACCATGAGCCACCACTTAGCTACACCGTGGACTACCACTCAGCTACAACGTGGACTACCACTCAGCTACACCGTGGGCTACCACTCAGCTACACCGTGGGCTACCACTCAGCTACACCGTGGGCTACCACTCAGCTACACCGTGGGCTACCACTCAGCTACACCGTGGGCTACCACTCAGCTGCACCGTGGACTACCACTCAGCTGCACCATGGAGTATCACTCAGCTACAACATGGATTATCACTTTTTTTTTTACATGGACTACCACTCAGCTATACCATGGGCTACCACTCAGCTACACCATGGGCTACCACTCAGCTACACCGTGGACTACCACTCAGCTACACCATGAAGTACCACTCAGCTGCACCATGGAGTACTACTCAGCTACACCCTGGCAGGACCGGAGAGACACCACACTGAGTGAAAGAAGCTGGACAAACGCACAGATATTGCGTGATCCCACTTAGACGAAGTGTCTAGAACAGCAAACGCACAGGGACAGAAAACAGATTAGTGGTTTCCAGCGGCAGGCGGGACGGGGGATGGGAGCGATTGCTTAAGGGGCACAGAGTTTCCGTTTGGGTGATGAAAATGTTCCGGAAATAGATAGTGGTGCTGGTTGCACAATGTTGCGCGTGCAGTTAATCCCGCTGAATGATGCACTTTCAGATGGTTAAAACGGCAAATTTTATGTCATGTGTACTTCACCACAACTTAAAGAGAGGGAGAGAAAGAAAGCCCAGGCCCTCTGTTCACAGCCCCTGTCCAGAGTGCGGCCCATCCCACCCCTGGCCTCACTGTGGGCCCCAGTGTGACCACCCCATGCACTCAACCCCCACCCACACGCCCGTCCTCCCAAGCCACCAGCACAGTACAGGGTGAAGGCCACCCTCCCTGGGCAGAAGGTGAAGGAGGAGCACCCGGTGTTCCAGCAGCCAGGGGCCACACTGTGATCCGGGAGAGGGATGTGGCCTGGAAAAGCTCTGTCCTTGCATGAATTAGCCAGGCCTCCCGCTCCTCAGCCTACAGGTGGCACCAAGCTGGTGCCCCCCACCTGGCCTAAACCCCCAAACCTGGCCACGGTGGGGGGCCTCGTCAGCCCTACAGAGCTGTGCTCCTGAGTTAGGCCTGCAGCAGTCTCCGGCAGGTAGAGCTGCTTGGAGCTGGGACCCCCCCACCTCAGCCTCCCAGCTCTGCCTGGCTTCCAGCCATGTGGCCTGGACAAGACCCTAAACCCAACCCTGATGGGGGTACTGGCTTCAGGGTTGTCATGAGGGTAGTGTGTCTACGTCCCGACATCTGGTGGCCTGGTGCTGGCTTACTGCCATCTACTTCTCCCCCTCTGCCCAGGGGGCTCTCAGCCTTGGTCATCTGCCCAGCCTGGGTTGACCCGCCAAGTGCCAGTGAGCCCCTGGTGGCAGCCAGTGCCAGGCAGAGGGCCAGGAGGGTGGCTGGACAGGTGCAGCCTGGAACTGTAAACAGGCTGTGGCAGCAGGTATAAAAGCAGAGTCTCTGGTGGCCTCTGAGCACACCAGCCCGATCTGCCCAAAGCCTTCGCGGGAAGCCAGCAGAGGCCAGACCTGACAGGGTAGGTCCTGGGGGAAAGACAGGAGGAGGCAGGGCAGGGCAGCTCCCATCAGCCCCAAGGGAGCCCCGGGTCCATGGGGTGAGCGCATTCAGGGAGCATGCAAGACCCTTCTGTGGGCGGCGCAGCTCGGGAGGGGAGGATGGCCGCAAGCGGACTGTAAGGGCTCTGTGTGGAGGCAGGAGGTGGTGGGCTGGGTGGTGGCACTCAGCCCCAGTCCCAAGGGGACCCCTGCCTCCACCAACCCGTCCCTACCTGGGGTCCCCCACAGGCTTCCCCCCCTACCAGAATATGGTGCCCATTGGTAGATGCAATATGGACTGAAAGCATCTGAGTGGGCCCCCCTGGCCTGGAGGGTGTGTGGGTGTCTGGGGGGTGGGTCTCAGCCTGGCCTTATAGCTCTGGCCAGCTGTGGGTATGGAGGGTGGTGCATGGGGGGAGGGGCAGGGCCCTCCCAGGGGCCGAAAACCCTGCAGAAGGCTGGGGGAAGGCAGGCTAGGGGAGCTGTGTAAAAGCTTTGTAGCCTCCCCCCGCCATCCCCCCTCTGCAGGCCAGCCCAGGTTGCCCCTGGGACCTGAGGAAACAGTCCTAGGCTCAGATGCGGAAACAAAAATAAACAGCCCAGGGTCCTGCCTCCTTCTCCAGTTTCTGTCTCAGGTCCTGCCTTTGTGTGGGGGCGTGGGGGGTACACATTGGGGCCTCTGACCTCGAGACCCCCAGTGAGGCCAGAGGTGGGGCACAGCAGGGCAGGCCTAGAGCTGTGGGACACAGGACAAGGACTCCCTGCCAGTACCTGCTCCACAAAGTGGGGTGACACTGAGCCTGGCAGGGCTCTGAGAGGCAGGCAGGGTGGGAATTCCTCCTCCGAGATGTTGGGGAGAGGCTGAACCTGAGGGGCTCCAGGACAGGGAATCAGATCTCCAATCAGGAGTCTTCACTCAGCCACTCCCGGCTAGTCCCTACCCCTTCCCCAACCCCCTCTGTCTGTGGGACTCCCCTTAGTGGTGAGGTCGGGGTGGCAGAGGACCCCGCTGCAGGCCCAGCACAGCATCCAAAGCCTTCCCCTCCCCTCCTCCTCACGGCTCCTCACAGGACGCTATGGGAAGCAGGGTGGGTAGGTTCCCCCACTTCCCAGTGAGGAAAGGAGGCTCAGAGAAGCCACAGAGCTGCCCAGGCCGGAGGGCAGGTCTGGAAGACAGAGCCAGCCTGGTCTGCGCCCAGCAGCTCTCCAGGCTGTCAGAGCTGAGGTGCAACCTTTAACCCCATGGGCCCGCCCCTCCTGATGGGTGGGAGAGTGTTCCAGAAGCAGCCACCAGCACATGAACTTTCAAGAGAGCCAAGCAGCCCCGGCAGCCCCTCGTGGCCGCTGGCCCCGCTGCCTCCCGCTCCGAAACAGCTGCTCTGCCGGCGCCCCTCAGCTCCCCCACCCCGGAAATGCAACCCGAGAGCCCGGCGGTCACACACCACTGTCTCTGTGGAGGGCCTGACCCGCCTGCCAGCCCCCCTGTGCCCAGACCCCTACCCACCCAGCAGGCAGGCCGGAATCCTGGCATAGCACCAACACTCTCCCCAATGGGGACAGTGACCCACTCCTGCCACTGAGCAAGGGGCAGAGGGGATGGGATGGAGAATGTCTGAGAAAGACTCAGCACAGGGCAGCTCATACCCTTGCCGCCTAGGCACAGGGCAAACACGTGGCATACAGCACACCTTGCCACAGGGCAGGGGTGGGTCAGCACCAGTCAGGATGGTGGCCAGGGGCCAGCCTGTGGTCCAGGAGAGTGAGGCCAAGGCCCCCCAGACAGGGGATGAGGAGACGGTGCCTCAGGTTAACCAGGAAGGCTTCTGGGGGGAGGTGGCTTTGCAATGGGCCTTAAAGGACAGAGAGGATTCCTCTCCATGGTCAGAAAGCTGCCACCTTCACCAGGCTGAGCCGTGCATTGACTATCTCTAGGTTTCGATTTCCTCTTCTGAGAAAAGGGGACAAGGCCCTAGGGTGATCCAGCTAGCAAGGGTAGGGGGATGAAGATACAGAGCAGGAGGTCAGGGATCCCGGTGGTGGCCTGAGGCTTTGCCTTCCTCTTGGGTCCTAGGCAGAGGATGGCCATTGAGGCTGGGACAATGACCCCTCCTGCAGTCCTGCTCCAGCCCCTCAGGGACCCCTACTCAGGCAGGGAGGGGCTTTCTCCCAGGCAGACCTGCCCTGAGCAGACCCCTCACTTCCAGCCAGACCTGGCCTGGGCAGACCCCTCACTCCCGGCCATGCCCAGGGGCAAGATGGACAAGGACTTCTCCCAGATGAAGAAGATGGCCTTGGCCATGGGCATGTCCTTGTCAGAAAAGGACATTGAGCTGCTGCCCACGGACATGAGATACCACGGTACAGCCCTCCTAGCACAGTGCCCTCCTGGCACAGTACCCCCACTCCAGACAGCACACCCCCAGCACAGCAGCCCCTTCTGCACACAGCTCCCCAGGCACAGCACCCTCCTGGCACAGCACCACCCCAGGCACAGCACCCTTCCAGCACAGCAGCCCCCTGGCATAGGATCCCCCCAGCACAGCCGTGCTGAGAAGCCATGGACTGAAGCCCTGCGGGGCCACATCTTTCCTGGGACTGACAGCACAGGATGCCGTGACCAGCAGGGCTGGCAGGGGGGACCGAGAGGAGGCCGGCAGGATCAGGGTGGGTGGGCCAAGCTCCCCGGGGTCCTGGCTGTGCCCTCCCAGGGTCTACTTCTGGGTCCACCAGACGGGTTGCCCCTGGTGACCAGCCTGCCTGGCCCTAGGGTCCTTCATCTACCTTAAGTTCTTCGAGTACATGCGGGGGTTCCAGACCTCGGGGCAGCTGGAGGCTGTCATTCGGAAGGCCTTCCAGACGCTGGACAAGGACAAGAGCGGTTTCATCGAGTGGAAAGAGATCACGTAAGGCCAGGGCTCTGCCAGCCCCCGCCCCTTCGGCCACCAAGAGCCCACCCCAGCAGCCCCAGGCCTCCCTTGGGCCCCTAGCCGGCCTTTCGGAAGGCGGGCAGCACCGGCCAGGCCGGAAACAGGGTCTAGGGGCTCAGGGACAGCACTGTCCCTCCAGCTGGCCCTTACCTCCCCAGGTCTCATCTCCCACCCATCTGTAAACCTTAGGCATCAGCCAGATGCCCCTCAGGCTGGCCCAGCTCCTGTGGCCCTCACCAGAGCCCACCCTTGCCTCAGGACATCCTGTCCATCATCCCGAGCAGCGAGCGTGCCAACCGCCCCACTGATGGACGAGGAGGCAGAGGCTGTGATCCAAGCAGCTGACACAGATGCGGATGGGAGGATCAACTTTGAAGGTGGGAGTGGCAGGGATGAAGTCTGCCAGGCAGAACCCCAGCCCTGGGCGTGGCCTGCCCAGCCTCTGACCTTGGCCCCTCTCCCCACTCCCCCACAGTCAGCCCCATCAAGTGCCCATCTCTAGCCCATGCTGTGCTGGGCCCATGCTCCCCTGAGTCCTTGCAGCCATCGCTCCCATTTTACAGCTGGGAAAACTGAGTCCCAGAGGTGCTAAGTGTGGTGGGGTGTCTCATGGGGTCTAGGGGAGTCACAGTTCCTGAGCAGAGGAGAGGGGTGGGGTAGAGTGGGCAGGCCAGGTGGGGAGGGGGGTGTGGAGGCAGGGACCAGGACCTGAGAAGCTGCAGGGGTACATGGAGGAGGGCAGTCTGGGCAGATGGCTATGTCCCCAGGGAGCGGCACTGTGGGAGCCAGTGGGAGGGGTCTGCATGTAGGAAAAAGGCTGCCGTCTAGAGGGAATGGAATTTGAGGAGCCCATGAGGTCTCCCTGAGGCTTTTCCACGGATGCCCTGGGGACCTGGGTCCCCTTTCCATCCCCTCCACCCTCTCCAGCAGCTGGCAGGGCCTGGAGGGCAAAGGGTGGGCGGGGGCAGCAGGGATAGCACTCAGAGGGGTCTCTGCGGACACCCCTTCCCAGCCAAGGCCTGGTCCATCCTGCAACCCTGGGCCTCTGTGTCTGCCCTGCCAAACGCCAGGAGACCCCTAGGGGGCCACAGGCTTTACAGTGGGACAACCTGGCCAAGGGGTTCACCAAGGACTCCGGTCACCGGTCTCTCTGTGCCTCAGATTCCTCTCTGGGAAAGGAGGAGTGACCCCAGGACCCCCTGCATCAGAGGGTCTGGTGGGAATCCCCAAGGGTCCCCCACAGGCCCCATCCCCAGCCCCATTGGGGTTCACTCTCACCTCTGCCAGGTGGGCACGGGGGACCTGTCATTATTGATGCTGGGTTGATGCTGGTTCTGTCCTTCCTGTCCCCCACCAGGGTCCAGACTTCTGGGCTTTGGGGTCTTCCCATAAAAGGGTGCATGGCTCCCCCCCAGGAGCTAAGGAACCTCAGGGTTTGGGGGAGCACAAGGCTGGGGTGGTTTATTAGGAACCTGTCTCCTGCTCTAGAATTTTCTGACTTGATCAAAAAGGAGAAAATTCCCAAGAAGTAGCAGTGCCTGCCCTGGCCCGGCCAAGGCCCGGGGTCACTGTTGTGTCATGTGTACCGAGTGGACACCCAGGGGCGAGCCTGAGGAGGAGGCCGGGGGTCAGGGGCAGCTTGTCTGGGAAAGTGAAAGAAAAATTGCATTAAATGCTGCTGCACACTGTGTGTCTGTGGGTGCGGGCAGAGCTGGGCCGGGGTGTGTGGGGATGGCTGGGGGTAGGCAGAAAATGGGAGGGTGGGTGGTGGGTACGGCACAGCCCCTAGCCCCCACCCCATGCCCTCACGCTCACCTGTGTAGCTAGCACCCCCGTAAGCCTTGGTCTCCCCATTGTGTGGGACACCTGTGCAGAGGGCTGTCCCCACAGCCAGCCCCTGGTCCCCCCTGACCTCTCAGCACCCTGCTCTCAGGCGTGAAGACCCCCACAGGGCCCCTCCCCAGTCACTGAGCAGTGTCCCAGCTGCCCGGGACCCACACATGGGCCGGACAGTCCAGAGTCCGTGCTGTGTTGAATTCCTGCCTCCCTGAACGCTCCCCTCAGCCTCCTGGGATGGTCCCCTTCTTCCCCCGACCTTCAGTCCCCACCTGGTGGTCCCCATGCACCTGTGCACTGGGGGCTCCCTCTAGACCTGCGACCTTCACCCTGCCCACCTGCCATCTCCCAACTTCACCTACCCTCCTCCCTTCCCCCCAAGACTCAGCTGTGACAGCTTCTTACTTCAGGCTGCTCAGACCAAAATCCATGGCAGCAGAGCCGTTAACTGTTCCACAGGAGCCGCGCACTCCCTCCACCTGGGGCCACCCTCCCAGCTCCACAGTCCACCTGTGGCCCCAGGCTACCTCTCGCCACAGAAGTAGCCCAGAAGAGGGCCACTCAGGCCATGGTTTGTAGTGAGTGGGGTTCCTCCTCCAGCCGCTCACCAGCACCCCAGGGCTCAGGCCTCAGGGACGGAAGGGCCGCAGAGTGGACAGAGCCCCCAAGCCCCTATCACTCCATAAGGTGCCTGCCAGTCAGGATCCACTGACGGACTATTACACCCCAAATTCCCCCCACCCCCATAAGTAAAGATGGCTGCAGCCTGGACCCCCTGCTGGGCTATTACAAGTGAGAGAGGAGCTCCCCTGGGGCCATCCGCTCTTATCTGCAGGGGCAGTTTTAATCCATACATCCCACACTCTTTCACAGCCTCCTGGCTCTGCCTTCAAAGTGTGCCCCGAGCGCCCAGCCCTCCACCTTCCCCCACCATTCCGGCCACATCACCTCTCCCATGGGTGACAGCCAGAGCCTTGCAATTGGTCTCTCTGCCTCAACCCGTGACAGAGCAGCCAGGGGCTCCTTCTGAAGTGTTGTTATGAGGTGCCTCAAGCCAATCGGACTCATAGCGACCCTGTGTACAACAGAATGAAACACTGCCTGGTCCTTCACCACCCTCACAATCATTGCTTTGTTCGAGCTCATTGTTGTAGCCATCTTGTTGCAATCCATCTCACTGAGGGTCTTCCTCTTCTTCACTGACCCTCTACCAAGCATGGAGCCCTGGTGGCGCAGTGGCTTAAGAGCTCGGCTGCTAACCAAAATGTCTGCAGTTTATATTCACCAGCCGCTCCTTGGAAACCCTATGGGGCAGTTCTATTCTGTCCTATAGGGTTGCTATGAGTCGGAATCAGCTCGACAGCAATGGGCTTGTTTTTGGTTTTTTGTCTACCAAGCATGATATCCTTCTCCAGGGACTGGTTCCTCCTGATAATATGTCCAAAGTACTTAAGACAAAGTCTTGCCATCCTTGCTTCTAAGGAGCATTCTGGCTGTACTTGAAAACAGATTTGTTTGTTCTTCTGGCAGTCCAAGGTATATTCAATATTCTTCGCCAACACCACAATTCAAAGGCATCAATTCTTCTTCAGTCTTCCTTATTCATTGTACAGCTTTCACATACTTATGAGGCGATTGAAAATACTATGGCTTGGGTCAGGCGCACCTTAGTCCTCAAAGTGGACAAGTGGTATCACTTTTTAACACTTTAAAGAGGTATTTTGCAGCAGATTTGCCCAATGTAATACATCCTTTGATTTCTTGACTGCTGCTTCTGTGGGCATTGATTGTAGATCCAATTTGATGTTGCTTAGTGGTCCAATTGTGAGGATTTTTGTTTTATGTTGAGGTATAATCCACACTGAAGGCTGTGGTCTTTGATCTTCAGTAAGTACTTGGAGTCCTCTTCACTTTCAGCAAGCAAGGTCGTGTCATCTGCATATCACAGGTTGTTAATGAGTCTTCCTCCAATCCTGATGCCCCGTTCTCCTTCACAGGGTCCCACTTCTCTGATTATTTGCTCAGCATACAGATTAAATAAGTATGGTGAAAGGATACAACCCTGACGCACACCTTTCCTGATTTTAAACTACGCAGTATCCCCTTGTTCTGTTCAAATGACTGGCTCCTGGCCTATATACAGGTTCCTCATGAGTACAACTAAGTTTTCTGGAATTCCCGTTCTTTGTAATGTTATCCATAATTTGTTATGATCCAGTTGTAAGCCTTTGCCAAGTCAATGAAACACAAGTAAACATCTTTCTGGTATTCTCTGCTTTCACCCAAGATCTACCTGACATCAGCAATGCTATATCCATTGTTCCACACCCTCCTCTGAATCCAGCTTGAATTTCTGGCAGTTTCCTGTCAGTATACTGCTGCAACTATTTTTTAATTATCTTCAGCAAAATTTTACTAAAGTGTGATATTAATGATATTGTTTGATAATTTCTACATTCTGTTGGATCACCTTTCTTTGGAATGGGCACGAATATGCATCTCTTCCAGCCTGTTGGCCAGGTAGCTATCTTTCAAATTTCTTGACACAGATGAGTGAGCACTTCCAGTGCTGCATCATTTCATTGAAACATTTTCATTGGTATTCTGTAAATTCCTGGAGCCTTTTTTTTTTTTTTTTGCCAATGCCTTGAAGCTTGGACCTCTTCCTTCAGTACCATTTAATGGTTCCATGTTACCTCCTGAAATGGTTGAACATTCACCAATTTTTTCTGGGACAGTGACTTTTATGTATTCCTTCCATCTTCGTTTGATGCTTCCTGTGTTATTCAAATATTTTGCCCATAATATCCTGCAATATTGAAGGAGTCCTTCTAACCTAGAGTTGGAATTGTTGCTCTGCTCAGAACCCTCTGGAGGCTCCCCTCACCCTAACCTCTCTGACCTTGGACCCCACTCTGCTCCAGCCACTCTGTCCTCCTCACTGCTCCTCAGCCAGACACATACCTGCCTCAGGGCCTTTGCACAGCTGTCCCCTCAGAGATCGTGTAACGTGCTTCTCATCTCTGGAAGCGTTTTCTTCTAATGTCCTGTCTCATCGAGGTCACTGTTTACCTGCTTGGTTCTAACTATGCCCAGTCCTCCCTGACCTGGGCTGTTTTCCCGTAGCACTGACCGTCATCTCACACACTGACAGTCACTTATTTGTTAGCTTTATTTGGTGAGAAAGCAAACCAGCAGGACATGAGGCTCTGAGATCCCAGAGAAGGGAGCCTGAGAGGTGAGCCTGACACTGGCGTTGGTTCCTGTCAGGCATCTAACTGTTGGTAGCAGTAGCTGAGAGCCTGGGCAGTTGGGGAGGGTGTCTGGCCTCTCGTGTGCTTAGGACCTGTCAAGGAGGAGGGCTTTGGCTTCAGCTCCTAAGGGGCCACCTGCTCAGAGGACAGACGGGGCATAAATGGGTCCTCATAGAGACCGAAGCCCAGCTTCACCATCGGCCAGTCCCAGGAAATCTGCCCAATCTCTACCCTAATGGCCTCCCATGAGCAAAAGTAAACTCTCTAGAAGAGGGTCAGCAAACTACACCCTTAGGGCCAGATTCTGCCCAGTGCAGGCCAAACCTAGCCTTGCCCATTCGTTTGCATATTGTCTGTGGCTTCTTTCAAGTTAGACCACAAAAAAAAAAAAAAAAGTTGCCTTCGAGTTGATCGAGACTCATAGCAACGCTATAGGGCAGAGCAGTACTGCCCCATGGGGTTTCCAAGCTATAATCTTTATGGAAGCAGACTGCTACATATTTCTCCCACACAGCAGATGGTGGGTTTGAACCACCAACCCTTCAGTTAGCCGCCAAGCACTTAACCACTGTGCTACCAGGGCTCCTTGCTTTTGAGCTACAACCCTTAACTATAAGGCAATAGAAAGGTTGAGAGTAAAGAGAAGGACAAAGATACAGCTGCAAACACTAAGTAGAAACTGGTATATGAAACTACTACCAGACAAAGGAGATTTCAAGGCAAGAATCACTGAGAGAGATCAAGAGGGACATTCTAATGATAAAAGGGTCAACTCACCAGGAAAACACAATGATTTAAAATGTGTATGCACTTAACAGCCTCAAAATGTACAAAGCAAAAATGAGCAAGCAAAAATAAGAAAAAGACAATGCACGATCACGGCAGGAGGTTTTAACATTCCCCTGTAAGTAATTTATGGAACAAGCACAAAGGAAATCAGTAAGGATACAGAAGACTCAAAAAACACAATGAACTAACTAATAAACAAATAGAACTCTTTATCTTACTACTGCAGAATACGTTATTTTTAAATACACAGATGAAGCACTTATCAAAGTTGACCAAATACTGGGTCATGAAGCAATTCTCAAATCAAAGGATTGAAATAATGTAGGTAGAATATATTTTCTAGTTGAGTTAAATTAAAAATCAAAAACAAAAAGATAAAAGCAATACAGTTCAAAACAACCCATGGATCATAGAAATCACCATGCAAATTAGGAAATATTTCAAACCAAAGAATAATGAAAATACAATATACCAAAACTTGTGGGGGTACAGCTCAAGTTGTGCTCTGAGGGAAATTCATAGCCTTAAATGCAAATACTTGAAAGGGAAAAGTGCTGATGATGTAAGTATACTTTTCAAGAAGCTATAAAAAGTTTAAAAAATTAAACCTAAACAAAGGAGAGGGGAAGAACCCCTGGAGTGTTAAGTTCATTGTTGATTATTGGTCTCCCCCGCTAGAACAATGGAAAGGTATTTGGTCTGTTTGTTCACGGTTATATCACAAATTATATGCCTGGCACAGAACAGTTAAATAACTTGTTTGACGCTGTCACCTGGCTCAAAGAAAAGGAATGTGGATCAGAAGTGCATTCTATTTGGGAGAGGACAAAGCTCATCAAAATGGGCTGGACCATGGAGAGAGGTGGAGCAGGGGGGTTGCATTAACCCCAGGTAAAGTGAAGATCATTCAAAAGCACCTGTGACAGTGTATCAACAGGGAACTGCCAGAAATTTAGGCCGGATTCAGAAGAGGATGTGAAACCAGGGATATCATTGCTGATGTCAGATGGATCCTGGCTGAAAGCAGAGAATACCAGAAGGATGTTTACCTGTTTTTTACTGACTATACAAAGGCATTCAACTGTGTGAATCATAACAAATTATGGGTAACGTTGCAAAGAATGGGAATTCCATAACACTTAATTGTGCTCATGAGGAACCTATACATAGATCAAGAGGCAGTTAGTTGTTTGGACAGAACAAGGGGATACGGAGTGTTTTAAAGTCAGGAAAGGTATCCATCAGGGTTGTATCCTTTCACCATACCTATTCAACCTGTATGCTGAGCAAATAATCCACGAAGCTGGACTACATGAAGAGCGTGACGTCACGATTGGAGGAAGACTCAATAACAACCTTCGATATGCACATGACACAACCTTCCTTGCTGAAACTGAAGAGGACTTGAAGCACTTACTAATGAAGATCAAAGACCACAGCCTTCAGTATGGATTACATCTCAACATAAAGAAAACAAAAATCCTCACAACTGGACCAATAAGCAACATCATGATAAACGGAGAAAAGACTGAAGTTGTCAAGGATTTCATTTTATTTGGATCCACAAACACCCTTGGAAGCAGCAGTCAAGAAATCAAAAGATGCATTGCACTGGGCAAATCTGCTACAAAGGACCTCTTCAGAGTGTTGAAAAGCAAAGATGTTACGTTGAAGACTAAGGTGCGCCTGACCCAAGCCATGGTATTTTCAGTCACATCATATGCATGCGAAAGCTGTACAGTGAATAAGGAGGACCCAAGAAGAATTGATGCCTTTGAATTGTGGTGCTGGAGAATGTTGAATATACCGCGGACTGCCAAAGAACGAACAAACCTGTCTTGGAAGAAGCACAACCAGAATACTCCTTAGAAGCAAGGACGGCGAGACTGCGTCTTACATACTTTGGACATGTTGTCAGAAGGGATCAGTCCCTGGAGAAGGACATCATGCTTGGTAAAGTACACGGTCAGCAGAAAAGAGGAAGACCCTTAACGAGATGGATGACACAGTGGCTGCAACAACAGCCTCCAGCATAACGATTGTGAGCATGATGCAGGACCGGGCAGTGTTTCGTTCTGTGGTACATAGGGTCGCTCTAAGTCAGAACCAACTTGATGGCACCTAACAACAACAAAATGCCTTTTGGTCAGTAGTTTAAATTCACCATTCGCTCCTTGGAATCCCTATGGGGCGGTTCTACTCTGTACTATAGGGTCACTATGAGTTGGAATTTTTGGTAGAGTACATTTACGACCCTGTCGCAGCCTGGCTAGGTCTGACCCCTCCCCTAGGAACCGTGTCCTGCCTGGGGGCCGAGACTTGCCCCCACCCATCACCTGCCACCCACCAGCCTGGACAAGGAAGAAACCCACCCACTGCCATTGATTCTGACTCATAGCGATCCTACAGGACAGAGTAGAACTGCCCCCATAGGATTTCGAAGGCTCTAAATCTTTATGGAAGCAGACTGCCACATCTTTCTCCCACAGAGCAGCTGGTGGGTTCGAGCTGCTGACCTGTTGGTTAGCAGCCATGAGCTTTAACCACTGTGCCATGAGGGCTTCTTGGATGAGGAAGGGGCTTTGAGAGTCACTGAGCTGCTGGCAGCTGGGTTCCTCGATGGTGGAGACTCAGGGCATCTCCCTCCATGGGTCACAGACTCCTCCATGCCCCGAGGAGCACACCAGTCCTCCAGCCTCCTTATCCTTTGGGTTTCTAACCACCTGCAGCAGATGGCGCTGGAAGGCTGAGGGGGCAACAGGAGTGGCTTGGGCCCTTCCTTGGGATGCTGGGCCTAACAGCTGACCCTTAAAACACGTTGTCACACCCCCTAAACCCCAGGAAATGGGAGTGGCATCTCGATCCCCCCTTCTTTGTTGCACACCTGTACAGGTGAAGCGGCAGCCCGGCAGGGCAGTCAGGCACACCCTCTGGGTGCCCCACCAGCCCACTGGCCACTTCAGCCTTTCTGGGCCATGTGCCTCCCAGCTAGGGCGGGCAACCGCAGCAAAGGACACGTAAGCTGCCACCACCGCTGCATCGGCACCGGCCTCGGCCGCAGGCATGTTCGGGACAGAGACCCGAGAAGTGATGGGAGGCCTGAGCCCTTGACGTCAAGGCCAGTGGTCTTTATTATGATCCGTGGTAACTAAAACTGGAGTAGATACAGAAATGGAAGCCCAACCAGGTGATGAAGGGGAAGGTGTTGGGAGGGGGTGGGACAGAGTGACTGGGCACAGGAGGCGCTCAGTGTCTGTGAACGGACAAGTGCATACGTGTGTGGATGAATGAAGGGGGCGCCTGTCAATCAGGGCTCAGGAACCCCTCCCTTCCTACAGAGCCACCCCAGAGCTTGGCTGTTTTCCTGGCTGTAAAGAAGCCTCCCCTACCTGTCCCTCTCTGAAAAAGCCCCTGAAAGTCTGTCTGCTCCTCCTTCACACCTGACTTGTGAAAAATACCTCAGCTTAGTGATCCACAGCCGCTTTCTCCTAGCAGCTCCTAACAGCTTCAGATGAAAATATATTCTTGTTCAGCATCAAAATTTGTGCCAGGACAGGAAAGCCCAGTGTCTTCCAGATTTGGTTCCCTGTCCCTCCTGGGTGCCACAGCTTAAAGGATGCGAGCAGCCAGCTCCCTCCCCGGCCTCAGCTGCAAGGCCCTGCTGACCCAGACCTGCCACCCTGTCTACTCTGAGCCCCTCCGGTTTGAGGCCTCAAAAAAAAAAAATAATTAATTAATTATTATTTTTTTTGTCTCTGGGGCGGGTGCAGCCGAGGCAGGTGAGAGCAGGGAATCGAATGTGGTCAAGGAGCCCTCCCAGTGCCCCGAGCAAGGCAGGGCCCCTTCTCACCTCAGCCCAGGACTGCTAGCTATTAGGGAGAATCTGCCTTCTCCCCATCCATCATTGACAGGTGGGGAGCTGACGTGGAGGGAGGGCGCTGGGCAGGGGACCAAACACTCTGCCATACCCTGGATGGTGCTCCTGCCAGGAGGCCTGGGCCAGGAGGGAGCCTCAAGCAGGTTCAGAAAGAACCCAGCCAGCACAGGTCTGCTCACAGGATCCCAGGCCCCAGGCCGCACCCAGGGAGGCTCCTGCCTGGTCGGAGGAGACTGAGGCTCCTAGGGGCCTGAGCCCAGTTTCTGCATGACTCCAAGACCCCTGCTGCCTCATCCGGGGACTCTGCTCTCATGGACATGCCTTCTCATTTCTGTCCAGGGCCTCGACTCTTGTGGAGATGCTGTAGTGCTGACCCAGGAGGGCCACCTCCTTTCAGGCCCCAGGAGATTGTCTGATGCCCTCCCCTCTCCTGGTTTCCCTCAGAGGCCCCAGAAAAACAGGGGTCTGACCCCAAGGAGAGCCCTGCAGCTGCTGAGCAGACGGTGAGCAGAGGGGCTGGGCGTCTGAGAGGGAGGGGAGACCCCAGGGGACGCCAGCTGCTGCCCTTCAGAGCGCTGCGCTGCCCTGCCTGGAACCTCCGTGGATGGGCTGGCGCTCTGGGTAGGCCCTCTCCCCATGGGCAGGCCATCCAGTCCCCCTTTCCTGGGCTCCCTCCTGTGGCGACTCTGGACCCTGGACTCTGCAGCACCCCTCTTGCTGGGGGCCCTCAAGAGGGGACAGGGTCTCCTCGGAGGGCTGTCTGCTTACCCTGGCCAGGGGACTGTGGGCACCTGGATGGAGGGGAGCCCCTGAGCTCTGGGTTGTGGGGAGAAAAGGAGTGGGGGAAGGAATTGAGAAGAAGGCCAGGAACAAAGTCCCATCTCTCTGCTCAGAGCCTGGGGGTGAGGGGAGACAGGACGACAGGATAGGGGATGGAGGCTTGGGGTGGGGCCGGTAGGGGAGGGTGAGGAGAGGGAGGAAGGACAGCCTAGCTGTTCACATTCAGATCTTCTCTCCCGCCCCACCAGGAGTGCCAAGCACAAGGTCTGCAACAGCTACAAAACGACCTTTTACTGTTAAAATACAGCCCGGCAACCCCCCCACCCCCAGCCCAGGGTGAGTCAGAGGGGTGGGGCTTCACACAGGTAGGTGTCCATCTTCACAGAGGCTCCCACGTGAGTCCCTCAGCTCACTTGGCAGTCAGGGCCGGCTGCCTGCACTGCTTCAACAGCTCTTCCAGGTGGTCGGCCCGCTTCACCGCAGCCTGTGACACACACCACATGCACCCTCAGGCCAGGCTCCCCTCATTCCAGCACCAACCCCAGGGCGGCCGCAGCCCCAGCCCCAGGACCCACCTCGTGCTGCTTCCGGAGAGCGCTCACTGTCTCCTCCTTCCTGGCCAGGGCTGACTTTACCCTGTGGGCGAGTGGGCAGTAGGCTTCTGTGTAGTGCTGCCCTTTGCCCCCGTCCCCCCACCACCCTGCAGGCCACCTTCGACCTTCGGGTACAGCAGGGGCAGCTATGAGGCAGGGTCCTCCCAGGGGTGCAGCCCCACCTGGCCCAGGGCAGCTGGCCTCCTGAGGGACGGTGACAGGGCTGTGACCTCATAAGCGCTCCAGGCCACTGCCACAGAGCCAGCCTCGAGTCAGAACCCAGAGTCAGAGCACCCAGTGCAACCCACAGTGTTTCGTGTGAGCCTAGGGGGCAGGCCCTGCCCTGACCCTCAGAGCCGCCCGGGACCAGAGCCCAGGAGCACTGGGACAGCACGTGGGGGTGCCTGCTCACGGCCAGTCTCCCTCCAGACACACCCTGCTCCCATCCCAGGCCCTGGGGCCCCGAGGACCCCCAGCAGCTCTGGCTCTGAGAACAGGCAGAGCATTTTCCTGGCTGCTGGGGGGGAGGGCCCTCCTGATCACATGACCACCCCAGTTCCCGCCATCGCCCATGTCCTCTGCTCATCTTTGTCACCTGAGGCTCCCTGCCCCTTCCACCATTGTCCTGTCACCTCCCCAGCCCCTAGCAACCCCCTGCTCACCTGTGGTGCACTTCCCCCTCCCCTGTGGTGTGCCTCCCTCACCTGCAGCATGCCCCCCTGCAGTGCACATCCCCCTCCCCTGCAGTGTCCCCCCCCTCCCCGGCAGTGCACCCGCTCCCCTGTGGTACACCCCTCCCCCTCCCCTGCAGTGCCCCACCCTCACCTGCGGTGCACCTCCTCCAGCTCCTCCTGCTTCTCCCGTGTGAGCCGCTCCAGCTCAGCCCTGAGCCGCTGGTTCTCCTCCTCGGTGGCTGCCTGCCGGACCACCTGGGCCGGGCTGCTCTGCTCACCTGTCAGCTGCTCATTCACCTGGGCAGGGGAGGGGAGCCGTGAGGGGAGCAGTGGAGGTGTGGACGCCATGGGGCATGAACAGGGGCTGGGTGATGGGAGGCTGGGGGCGCTGTGAGTGCTGGTGGTGGTTGGGCTGTGGGGCCGCCCGGGCCATCTGCTTACCGCCCTGGCATCCTCCAGTGCCCGCTCCTTCTGCCGCAGCAGCCCCTGTAGCCGCACGGCCTCCCCCTCGGCCTCCCCGAGGCGGTCCTTCAGCTCCAAGCACCGCTCCTGGAGCCTCCGCTCTGACCGCTCCAACTCTGATAGCTCTGCTTCATACTTGTCCCGGAGGCGCTTGACTCTGCGGGGGCGGGAGGCAGGGTCAGCCCTGGGGGTGAGCGGGTGGCCCTGACCTGGAGGCCACGTGCCCCCCACACCCTCATCCTCCCCTGTCCCGATCCTGACTCACCGGCTCTCGGCGGCCCGCTCACTCTCCTCACGGGCCTGGGTCATGTCAGCCTCGAGCCGCTGAATGACCAACTCGATCTCCTTATCCCTGCCTTTCCGGATCTCCTCCTTCAGTTCTCGCTCCCGGGTCAGCAGCCACGCCTCCTGGTGGTGCGCACGGGAGGGGAGTGGGCAAAGCCGTCCACCCCCAAATCGGCATCCGCAGGGCACACTGCTGGGCCCAGTGGAAGAAGGGGAGATTCTCTCTGATCACAGAATCGGCCCCAGCTCCCACCCTGTTCACTGCATTTCCAAGATCCTTAATCCTTCAGAAGCCCACATAAAAAAAACACACTGGAGACAGCGTGCACACGTTTGCTTAGAGAACAGCACCAGGCCCCAAGAAACCCAGAGTGGAACGGAAACACACACATAGAGGCCATACTGCAGGACCTGTGTACCGCCCCCAGCCCCCACCTCCTTCCTGGCATAGCTGGTCCCCAGCCCCTGGCCTCCCAGCCCCCACCTCCTTCTTTGTGTAGCTGGCCTCCCACATCTGCCGCTCTGCCTCCAGCTGATCCTTCAGGGTCTGCAGCTCCACCTGGGGAGCAGGTGATAGCCTGTGAGTTCAAGCCCCACCAGCCAACCCTCACAGCCTGCTGCCTGTGCAGGTTGAGGGTCTGCCGAGGGGCAGGGGCCTAGCAGGCGAAGGCGGAGCCCAGGGCAGACCCCGTACGTGTCCCCCTGCATAGTGCTCCAGGCTGTGACACCCTGGAGGCGATGGCAGCCTGGTGGTGTGCCCCGATATGCTGCCCGCCCCCCACCACAGTGCCTGGCAGAGGAAGTGTGGGGGACCTGGTGCCGGTGCTCCTGCTCCTTGGCTGCCTTGTCAAACTCGGCCCGCAAGGCCTGGCCCGCTGCGGCGCTGCTCTCTTCCAGCTGCTGCCTCAGCGCCTCCAGCTCGGCGCGCTGCCTGCGGGCCAGGGAGGTCAGTGTGGCAGGCCGCGGGCAGGCTCGCCTCGCCACCCCACCCCACCCCACACACTGGGTACCTGGCTGCCTGCTGGCCCAGCCGCTCCCTCTCCTCAGCCACCTCGCCATACAGCCTGCGCCGCTGCTGCTCCAGTACCCGCTGCTCCTGCTCCAGGTGCTGCTCAAACCTGCAGGGATGGCACTGGGACACTCATGGGGTGGGGACAGAGGTGAGGTGCCATTCCGGCCACTAAGAGAACCCACCACACACTCTTCTGCCCCACCTAGGCCTGACTTCACCTGGGCACTGACAACCGTGGCCCTGACAACCATGAAGTCTGACCAGAGCTACCACGCCTGCCACAGAAACCAGTGGGTACACAGCCTGCCCAGCATTGGTGCCGCGGAGCTGCAGGCACAGTGTGATCCAGATGCCGGAGTTACTGAAGAGGGCAGGGCCTCAGAGCCCCCAGCTGGCTGGGGCTGGATCACTGATCTACCTCCAGCGTTCTGCCCCCTCCCTAGAAGGCTTTACCCCAACACTTGACTCTCCACCAGGATGCTCCAGGTCTCCAGAAAATGCAGGCCCTTACCCGGAGGCTCCAGGCCTCCAGAAAACACAGGCCCTCACTCAGAGGCTCTAGGCCTCTAGAGAACGCAGGCCCTCACCCGGAGGCTCCAGACCTCTAGAAAATGCAGGCCCTTACCCAGAGGTTCCAGGCCTCTAGAAAACGTAGGTCCTCACCCAGAGGTTCCTGGCAAACTCCAGCCCTACGGCCACCCCTCCCACCGGCCGAGCAGGATGGACGCACCGCTGTTGGGCCAGCTGGCACTCCCGCTGCCCCAGCGCCTCCTTCTCACGCTCCAGGCGCTCCCGCAGCTCCTCAGCCTGGCGTTCGCAGCGCTGAGCGGCCCTCGCATCCACCTGCAGCAGCTCCGCCTCATGCAGGCTCTTCAGCTTCTTGACCTCCTGCTTGTGCTGAGCAATCAGCTTCTGGATCTCAGGCTCCAGGCCTGGGTGGCGGAGGGGGGCTCCATGCTACAGAGGCTCAGCCTGGACCCTCGTCCTTACCTCCTGCTGTACCTCACCCCCTGCCCTTGCCCCGTGCTGCAGGGGCCTGGCCTGGACCCCCATCCTCGCCCCATGCTGCCCTGCACCTGGCCCCCCGGACCCCTCTCCCTCACCCCATGCTATACCTGGCCTCCCTGCCCTTATCCCGTCCCCTGCCCTGGCCCCATATTGCAGAGGGCCTGGCCCTGGACCCCCTGCTCTTGCCCTGCAGTGCTGTCCCACCAGCGCACAAGGCCCCAACCTCCTCCATGAGCTCCAGCCCCGAGTACAGCCAAGTGGATGAGTGTGCAGGTAGACAGGACATGGCAGACTCTGTGGCCCAGCCATGGCCCCCTGACCCTGGAGGAGTGAACCCCATGAGCCACCGTTGGGGGTTGGGGGATCCCAGGCTTCTTCCCCTGGGGCAGGCAGGCCGTGGTGCCCCCAGCCCCATCCTGTGCCTTGTTCTAACGTGAGACGGCAGTGACACTATCCGCTTGGAGGCCACTGGTGTCCCCTGAGCTCCCCTTGGGCTTGCTGCCCTGCAACCTCACGAGCTTGAGGTTGGCCCTGCAATGCCCAGGCCCCAGCCCACAGCCCCCTAGCCCCCACTGGCTTGTCCTGTGGGGCCAAGGCACCCAGCAGTCCCCGCCCTCCCAGCCTGTTTCTCCATGAGCTGGACCCACACCTGCTGGATGCTCGTCTGCTGCCAGACACGCCGGGAGAACTGACCTGCTTCCGCCCCTGCCTGGCCCCACCGGCCACCCCCAGCAAGTGGCTCTTCCCACGTGATGAATGAACCCTGCTCTGACTGATTAGGGGCTGGGACAGGCTGGACCACGGTAGCCAAGAGGGTCTGACTCCTTCACGGGGTGGGGGTTGGTGGTTGGTGGGTGTCTTCCTATACCACAAGTGTGACCAACAGCATGTCCTCTCTCTCCTGAGTTCGCCGGACCCATGGCCTCTGCCTTCCGCAGGCGAGGCCCATATCCTCTCCCTCCCGCACCGGGCCCACCAGTGCTGGGCCTGCCCCTACCCTTGACCGTGATCTCCTTAATCTTCTTGGTTTTCTCGTTGATCCACTTCTCACGGCGGACTTTCTCGGTGGCGCTCATCAGCTCTTTGAGCTTCTTGAGCTCCTGGGAGGGAGAAGACAGGAGAGTGGAAGGAATGACTTGGGAAGCCAGGAGAAAAGGTGAAACCACAGCCTCCACTCCCTCACCTTGGGGAGACTGGACTTCCGGGGCCACCTAGCAAAGTTGCAAGAGCATTCGGGCCCCCTGACGTGCACTTGGCACGTGGCCCATCCCCGCAGGAAACCCGTGAGTCCTGGGGTCAGCAGAGGGCCAGGCCCCCACACTGGGTGGCAGGACCGGGGCGGGGAGGGCTGTGCCTTTGGGAACAGCAGTCCTCAACCCTGACCCTCCACTACAGGCACTGGGGACTTTGAAAAGGCAGAGCCAGCCCACTCCCAGGGTCCTGGTCCTGGGGTCTAGGTGGGGCTCGGGCCAGTGCAGCCAGGCATGGGGAAGTGGGCCACAGGGAGTCTCCCTGGCAGAGCAGGAGTTGGCTGGGTCCCTGACCGACCAAAGCCGGGAGGGAGGAGACGTGAGAGTGGGGGTGGACGCGAGGGTGAAGTAGGCGGGGGAAAACACAGCAAGGGGGATGCGGGGTGGGACGGGGAGGATGCCGAGTGGCAAGATGTGGGGCAGGAGCGTGGACTCCAGGCCAGGTGAGGAGGCGCTGGTGGCTCACCAGCTCATGCTGCGTCTGCATCTGGGCTGCCCTCTCTTTCCACCTGTGGTCCCCCTGCCGCAGCTTGGCCACCACAGCCTCACACTTCTCCCCCAGTGCCTTCTTGTCCTCGATCAGCTGTGAGCAGGAGGTGGGGGAGGGGGTGAAGCTGCTAAGATGAGGCCCCTCCCCGAAGAGACCCCCACTGCCAGGGGACCCTGGCTTCCAGCTTGCTGAGAGACCAGCACCCCACAGAAGACCTAGCCCTGACTCTGGGCCCTCGATGGTCTGTGGACAGACCGTGGGCTGTGGGGTGGGGGACAGGTGGGCAGGTGTGGGTGGGCGGTACAGGTATGCAAGTACAGGTGAGCAAGGGCAGGTGGGCAGGTGTGCAAGTAGTTGGGGGCACAGACAGACCTGCACCCTTCTTTAGGCCCTCAGCCCCCCAGAGGAGGGGGCCCTGAGAGTGCCTGGCCCAGGGGACATCAGAGAGCCCTGGTAGGGGTGGCGGCCACAGCTGACTCAACCTAGCGGGCCTAGGCAGGTTCTAGGTTGGGGCTCACCTGGTCGAGGTGAAACAAGTTCAGGTTTACCTGGTAGTGGGCACTCACCGGGTTAAGGGGGGCCAGGTACAGGACTCACCTGGTCGATGAAGGCCAGGTGCCGCCGGATGGTGGCTTCATAGTGCTCCTGCTGCTGCCGCAGCTGCCTGCTCAACTCCTTCTCTGCCTCTTTGACCTGCCGTGCCGTGAGGGCCCGCTGCTGTGCCTGTTGTGGGGGGACGTGCTGGGGTCTGCAGGGGCCAGCAGGGAAGGCCCCTCATCGTGGCCCAACCCCAGGGCTGGGTGACCCCCTGGGTGCTCCTGAGAGGGAAAAGGTGTAGCTCTGAGCCACGGTGGCCTGCGTCCTTCATCAAGAACCAGGTGGCGGTCGGCCTCGGGAGCAGGCTGGGGGTGGCAGCGTCTAAGGGTAGTGGACAGAGCCCCTGGGGGCACAGACCCCCTTCCCCACAGGGCTCATGTCCTCTTCCCATCACGGCTGCCTCCCCCACCCAGGGCATGGCTGTCCCCCATGCCCCAGTACCACCACAGGGTCAAGGGAAAACGCTCTCAGCCATCCCTCCACTGGGCAAAGGACTGCAGACCCTGCCCTGAGTTGCCCACACCACACGCCATGCCAGCAGCGCCCACACTACCAGCGCCCGCTGCAGGAGTGCCATGGCCTGCCGCTTCTCCTCCACCTCCAGCCGCAGCCGCATCACTCCCGTGGTCCCCGTGGACCCGCGCTCCAGGCTGGCCAGCTCTGCCTGAAGCACCAGCCCCTATGGAGGGCCACGCATCAGGCAGGACCACCACCACCAGGCCCCCCTGTGACAGCCAGGAGTGCCCGGGGCTCAAGGTCCCCCTGCTCACCCCTCACAGGTGCCCCCAATGCTCCCTCCCCAGCCGCCCCTCCCAGGGAAGCTGTGAACCCAGTCTAGGGGGACACCCCGGGGAAGGCTGGGGCAAGGCACCGGGTGATACGGCCCCAAGTGACAAGGCGGTGGTGACAAGGCCACCTGGGGGGGTCATTCTTGTTCAGTGAGGGGGAATGGGCGTGGTCACCAGCCAGGTCATGCTGGCCTCTGACTTCTGGACACTGGACTCACTGCCCACACAGTGGCTTCTTGGCTGCCCTGCTCCACCCAGCACGGGGTCTCTGGGACATGAGAACTGACAGGACGCGTGAGGGGACCTGCCCAGCACACCTCCCACTGGGGGCCCATGGCTGGCCACTCCCGCGCCGACGGCTCCATTTCGTCCAGGAAGCTCAGGATGCTGTGCAGCTTGGCCTCCGAGAGCAACGTCCCATTGTCAGGGGGGCCAGCAGGCGCGCTGAGCCGCCCCAGCTTCTCCAGGTTGTCTGCAGTCAGGGAGCTGGCGGCGTCCTCCTGCGGGTGACCAGCCTTCAGGGTGCCACGCAGGTGGGGAGGGCAGCAGGGACCCAGGCCGTCCCTCCAGGAGCTCCTCGGGGTTCCCAGGGGCTGGGGGGATGGCGCAGCCTGGCTCTGGAGGGGCCTCCCCAGTGCCCAGAGCCTAGTTGCATTGCCCACAGGTACCCCTGGCTGAGAGGAGTCACCCCATCCTGGTGGCCAGTCCCTCCTTGGGGTCATTTTGAATGTCCTAACCAGAAGGGACCTTGGACAGGAAAAGAGCTGGGTAGAAAAGGGACCAGCAGAAAAGGCAGATGTCCTGGTCATCAGGCCCCTGACCCCATGAAGGACCCACTAAAGCAGTACAGCACCCCTGCTCCCCGAGCACCCCACAGAGCTCACCTCATCGATCCAGGCATACTTCTCCTTGTGGTAGGCCTGGGGCTGGGGCAGTGGCTCAGGCTCTGCCTCCAGCAGCTGCAGGGTGTCCAGCAGCTCGCTGAGGGTCACCCTAGGCTTGGTGGGGCCCGCCACCTCCAGATGCTCACTGGCCACGTCCTGGGCGTGGGTGTCCTGCAGAAGGTGGGGAGAGGCCGGCAGGCTGTCAGTGGGCAAGTGGCCCTGCGTACGATGCCGAGCAGAGCCGGGAGGGGCCCGGGGCCTTGCTCTAGACACATACGTCTGCACCCTGTGGCCACGTGAACTGCGCCTCAAAGGACAGGACCTTCCCTCCCTGGGAGCACATCTAAGACCCTCCAGGAAAGACATGGGCCTGGGCCACCACCTGACCCGGAGCTCCCAGCTCCTCCTCCACAGACGAGGCTGCTAGTACCCCAGGCTTGGGCCGTGGGAGGCCCAGAGGGATCTCAAAGTGACCTGTGGAGTCCGCTCAGCAACACTGCAGCCCAGAACAGATCAGCTGGGCAGCTCAGCTGCTCAGTCTGAGTGACCCACTGCCAGAAGTGAGTATTGGTGGATTCTAGGCCACCCTGAAACTGGAGTCAGGCTGGGAGGAGGGGCTGCTGCAAGACCTGCGGGGTGACTTCTGGAGAGGAGCGGGGTTCTGGAGACGGGTTGGAAGCTGGCTGGCCAGGCTGCTCGGGGCCTGCAGTGTGGGAGCTGGGCCCTGCAAAAAAGAACACAGCGTCACACCTTGAGGGCCACCTGGAGGACACGGCGCCCCCCACTGGAGGGTGACGTGTGGGCCCTGGGGAAGAGCCAGGCACAGCAGGAGGTGTCTCCCAGGTATGAGGTCGGGGCACTGGCTCTGAGCGTCCCCGCTGACTAGCACCTGAGGGTCACATCCAGCTCCAGAGCAAGTGGGCATGTGAGGAGGAGGAGGGCGCTGGGGGATATGCTCAACAGCAGGGGCCCTCCCTCTGTGGGGGAGACGCAGTGCAAGGCGCAGGGCAGGTCAGCTCGGGCCACAGCCCTCCTGGAGGTGGGTGGGGACAGGGGAGGGCAGGGTGCAGGCTGGCTGGTGGTGTACCCATGGTGAGCACAGGGAGCGGGGTGGCAGAGGGTGGGAGAAAGCCTGCATGGCGTGGCGTGGGCTATGCTCACCCACATTGTTGGCCTTGGCCTCGTGAAAGGCTGTGGACGCTGGTGTCAGGGGGAGCTCCTGGGCAGGCCTGGGCTTCCCCATCCCTCGGGGCTCCTGCAGTGGCCCGGCCTCAGCCTCAGCAGACTTCTGGGCATGGCTCTGCTGCAGTTCCTGGAAGGAGGGTTCTCTGAGCAGCTGCCCAGTGTGGAAGAGGGCCGCCAGGGGAGGAGTAGGCAGGGGTGTCCCTGGGGACCCGCAGGCCCCCAGCACCTGGATGGCCACCCGCCTGGCTTGGCGCGCCTTCTCCTCTCGGGCTCTCCTCCTGGCGGCCACCTTCTGCTGGTGCAGCTCCAGGATGTTCCCCTCTGCCTGCCGCTGTCGCTGCTGCAGAAGAAGCAAAGCTGCAGCAGGTCCGCTGGGCCCAGACCTGGGTCTTCAGACAACGCCCGAGGCCCCCAGAGTCTGTGGAGTCCACTGGGAAGGTGACCACCACTGGGGCCCCAAACATGCCCCAGTGAGGCCCACATGAGGACAACCTCCAAGTCTTCTCCTGGGACCCACTGAGGACCACCGCCCGGCCGAGTAGACTCTGGGCCCACAGATGAGTGTCCACATTCTGGGACACAACGGCTTCTATCAGTTGTCCTGGTCTCTGCCCGCACATGGCCCAGCCTGGGCTTCTGAGGCCCCACCCCCAGGCTGAGCCTGGGCTGGGCCCCCACGCTGACCTCTCGCTTGGATGCCAGCAGATGCTCCAGGCTGGCCGCTCCAGCTCGGCGCCGCTGCACCTGCTGGCGGTACCAGGACTGGATGGTGATGGCGGCCTGGTTCACCTGGTGAATGAACCTGTGGGAGAGCGGGCTCAGCGGCGGGCAGCGCTCTCTTCCACAGCCCCACAGCCCAGCCCCACAGAGGGGAGCTGCTGCTGCACACACCACTGGCCCAGCAGAACCAGCGCCACCAGGAGTCCCCAGGAGGAAGGAAAGTGCCATCCTCACAGGGTGCTCATGCGGCTTTACTCAGAACCGACCAGGCTGGACATGCCTAGATGTCCACCAGCTGGGAATGAGCGGGCAGCCCACCCAGTGGATGCCACTCATGGACAGAAAGGGGCCAGCTGGGCGCTTTTCTGGTCAGGAGTCCTTGGTAGTGCACATGGTGAATGCACTCAGCTGCTAACCAAAAGGTTGGAGGTTTGAGTGCACCAAGAGGTGCCTGTGAAGAAAGGGCTGGCACTCTACTTCCAAAAACTCAGCCACTGAAAACCCTGTGGAGCACAGTGCTACTCTGATACACGTGGGGTGTTCGTAAGTCAGAATCAACTCGCCAGCAACTCGTTTTATTCATCGTTGGGGTCTTTGGCCCCTCCTCCTGCCCTTGCCCCCCCCAGCCCTGTCCCCATGCTCTGAACTCCAGCCCTCCGTGTCCCCTGCCCAGAGCCCAGTCACCTCTCAGCCTCCTCCTCCGTCACCTCCTTCCTCCTGTACAGCCCCCCGGCGCCCCTGGCATTGTTCCCAGCCACGTGGCTGCTGCTAGAGATGCTCTCCTGGGGCTTCCTGAAGCTGCTGCCCTCGGCACCCTCAGTGGTGGCTGCCTTGATGATGTTGCTGACAGACACACAGACACGGGGTCACACTTACGGACCTGTCTCACCACCCCACAGAATGATCAGGCTCATCTGAGCTGCTCTAAGCCAGGGAAGCACCCAGGCAGACAGCACCCGGAGGGCACTCAGCGTGCCCTGTGAGGGCCACTGTGATCTGTGGGTTGCAGGGCCACTGACACCCAAACAGGTCCCATCTGTGGGCACCCTGAGTGAGGGAGCTCTTCAAATTTGAAAAAACAAAGAGTTTCTCAGAGTCACAGGATTCCAGAGTGGGACCATGACTCGGGGGTCCCGTGGGCATCCTTGGCTCTCGGTGGGACATACTCGACGGTCCTCTAACAGGCTTACCGTGCTGTGGCCCACAGCCCCTCCCAGCTCGAGACTCAGCCAGCAGCCTGGGCGCTGGCGCCATGACCCCAATCTCAGCTCTGCACTGGAGTAGGGCTGCCCCTGGGGCACAGGACAGAGGGGAGGGGTGCCACATGCGGGTGAGCCCCACCCCCAGCCTGGTCTATTTCCTCTCCCTCAGGAAGCCACCACTCCAGGACAGGAGGGATAGTACTGTGGGCAGGAGTCCTGAACACCAGGCCTGCGTCCTGGTGTCTACAGGCGTGTGCACACAGGCACCGGGCCCTGGTCCGGGTGTCTACAGGAGTGTGCACACATGCGCTGGGCTCAGGTCGGAGCCAGGCCATGGACGGGCCCCCTGGACGCAGGCAGCATGCCTTACTTGAGGGAGGGGGGCGTCTGGTTGGAGCTCTTGGGCGGGGGCGCCTTTTCCATGGGCGGGCAGTGGTTGTGCACCATGGTGGTGACACAGTTGCCCACAGCTCCCTTGTTGCTCCTGCCAAGAGACAAGCAGCAGCTCAGCTTTGAGGGGTGGGCACTGGAGCCCATGTCACGTCGGGCAGGCGCCAGGTGGTTGTGGACGAAGAAGTAGCCTACAGTGGCTGCTCCTGGGAGCAGGACTGGGCTGGGGAGGGAAGGGGCAGCAGGTTTGCTCCTTTGGTTATCAGCTTGTGGTGCTGTTGACTTGTTAGCTGTGTGCAGGTGTTGCTCTGATAAAAACACAAATTTTAATTTTAATTCTCGCACTAAAAGCAGGAATCCTTGGTGCTCGCAGGTGCAGACTCCCTCTCCCTCAGAGACTGTGGCTTTGAGAGGCAGCTTCCCCTGTGGGAAAGTTCTTTCTTCAAGATGCAAAGCATAAGGTCGCACCTTCTCGCCCTGTCCCCAGCTTCCTGGAGCAGGAGGACAAGCTGTGCTCATGGCTCAGGGCACTTGTGCTAGGTCTGCTTTCACCTTGGCCCCCGCAGGCCCCTCTAACCACGCTGACACAAGCTCAGCCATGGGCCCGTCAGGTGGGCCACGGGCCACGCCCTCCCCTGCCGGACGAGCTTTGGCCCTTGTGTCCTGGGTGAGCGGCCTCAGGGCTCTGCCCCACACAGCCCTGACGAGAAGCCTACCCACTGCACCTCCTGGCAGAGCCTGAGAAGCAGCTTGGGACCCCAAGTGCCACCTCCCCTCCAGAGACACCAGAGTCTGGGTCTGGAAGCTCCAGAAACTCCCATGAGCCTCCAAAGTGACCTGTGTCACCTCACAAGCTCCCCCGCCCCACACCTGAAACTTCAAGACCAAAGATGAGAGACTCAGGCCTCTGGAGGGAAAGGCTGGGGATGATGAGAGGAGGCCTGGGGGTCATCATCTGAGCCCCCCAGGCCAGAGGTCAGTTCCAGGAAGAGTCCACCCATCCTCAAACAGCGGCTCAGTCTCTGTGCAAGACACCTTGTCATGGATTGAATTGTGTCCCCCCAAAATGTCTGTCAACTTGGCTAAGCTGTGATTCCCAGTATTGTGTGGTTGTCTACCATTTTGTGATCTGATGTGATTTTCCTACGTGTTGTAAATCCTACCTCTATGATGTCAGTAAGGCAGGATTAGAAGCAGTTATGTTAATGAGGCAGGACTCAATCTACAGGATTAGGTTGTATCTTGAGTCAATCTTTTTTGAGATATAAAAGAAAGTATCGAGCAGAAAAGAGAGGGACCCCATGCCACCAAGAAAGAAGCGCCGGGAGTGAAGTGCGTCCTTTGGACCTGCTGTCCTTGTGCTGAAAATCTCCTAGACCAGGGGAAGATTGACGACAAGGACGTTCCCCTAGAGCCAACAGAGAAACCCTTCCCCTAGAGCTGGTGCCCCGAATTCTGACTTCCAGCCTCCAAAACTGTCAGGGAATAAATTTCTGCTTGTTAAAGCCATCCATTTGTGGTGTTTCTGTTACAGCAGCACTGGAAAACTAAGACATTCCACCTGGTCCCTCCTCCCTTTTCCTTGGGTAAAGAAAGCCACTCATTCATTCATTCATACACTCCAAACACCCTGGCTGGCCAGGAACCAGGCAAACACAGTCCCTGCCCCAGACATCAGCCGTACCTGTTGTTGGCAGTGAAGCTGGGAGCCAGTGTCACAGTGCACTCCCTTCTCCGCAGGCTAGCTGGTGAGTCGGGGGCACCGGAGCTCCAAGTGCCAGGTGGCAGGGTAAGCTCTTGGGGCTGGTCATCCTGTGCACACACGAGGCCACTCAGCCCCTAGCCCTGCCGCGCGTTTCACCCTTTTCTGCCACTCACGCCTCACCCACAACACAGGACGGGTGCCCAGCTTTCCACACCCGAGGTGGGGAGGATGGCCCCAGGGGCCAGAAAGTTCTTTCATTCTCCTGACACTGCATGTTACAGTGACACTTCCACCACTGGCCCTGGCATTCTGTTACGGAAGCAGGGAGAGGAGCGTGGAGATCGCCCCCTTTGCCCCCAGTCCCGGCTTGGCCTCCAGGGCTTACCAGGACATTCCATGCAGCCCCCTTCTTGCTCGGGGTGCTGCCCAAGCTGGCCAGCCTCTTTCTCCCCATGGTGCTGCTCTCAAAGAGTGCCAGGAAGTCAGGGGGCTCCACCATCCTGTGCCCAAAGAGGACAGCAAGCAGAGTGAGCAGACAGCCCAGAGGAGCTGGTTCCCAGCTCTGCTCTGACGGCCATGCCTGGCAAAGGACCCCAGCAGAGTTCCCCAAGGCTCACTGGCCACAGACACGTGGGAGCCACGTGCTTCAAACAGGGGTCACCTGCTGCCACCACCCTCTTTCCCTGTTGACAAAGAGCCGTGGGGGCCTAGCAGCTCAGAGTGGAGGAAAAAGCCCAGCTGGACGGCCTGAGTCCAGACCCACCAACCACTGCCCACGGACCCAGGACATGCCTCACCCCATTTCTGAAACTGAGAGGGGGCGAGAGGGCCTGCCGCACCTGAGCAGGGCAAGGTCTACCTGAGGGGGCCTGGGTACCTGAGGGGGCTAGGAGCTACCTAAGAGGGAGGAAGGTTACCTGAGGGTGGCGGCCCACGGCTGGTTGACTTGTGTGGCACTATTAGATCTTCGAAGGTTGTTGATAGCACGGGAGCCCCTGGGCCCTGTGGCCTCCTGCAAAAAGGGGGGCACAATCAATGAAGTGGCAAAGGTACCCGACCCTCTCCATCACCCAGGCCAGGCCCAGAAGTAGCAGGTCTAGAGGAAGGCAGTGGGCCTAGTAAGAAGACTTCTCCTGGGTCACGGACCTTTAAGCAAAAACAAGTAGCCCAACCAACATAAAACAGAAAGCAAAACCAGGAAACCAGTTGTCTTGACCAAACCAATGCCTCCTGAACCTCTTTTCTTTTTGGTGGTTTCACTGATAGTATTCAAATCTCCCCACATAAAGCTCTCCAGCCCATATTCTTAAACACACCTTTAATTTTCTTAGAGCCCTGGTGGCGCAGTGGTTAAGAGCTATGGGGAGCTAGAGCTGCTAACCAAAAAGGTTGGCAGTTCGAATCCACCAGCTGCACCTTGGAAATCCTATAGGACAGTTCTACTCTGTCCTGTAGGATCACTATGAGTTAGAATCAACTCAACAGCAACAGGGTTTGGTTTGGTTTTTTAAATTTTCTTAACATGTAATTATTTTCTGATTTATGGAAGTTTTCTGAAATTTTGAGAAACACAGAAAAGCATAAATAAGGAAATAAAACCCATCTATAACTCCAAAAATAACCACTGCTGACACTGTTTTCTACCTTTTCCATTTTTCCCCACGCCGATGGATATGCTTATATGTGGAGTCACACCACAGACACCGAGCAATCTGTTATGATTCCTTCCCCCACGTCGCTCAATAGTCTCCCCAAGTGGTAAAACAAACAGCAAGTGCACGCAGGGAAGGTCAGCTTGGCAGCAGTGTGGCTGGGCAATGGAGGCCAGGTGAGACACGGCAAGGTCCACAGGAGAGAATCTGACACGCACGTGAGCATGCACACTTTCCTAGGGAAGGGCTCACAGCTTTCTCACACTTTCCAGAAAAGGCAACAAATCATAAACTGGTTCCAGGAAGTGGTGTTCAAGCCACCTAATGCTCAGTACAGAAAGCAACGGACCAACTCCCCCAAAATGATATAGATTCAACGTGATCCCTTATCAAAATTCCAGCTGGCCGTTTTGCAGAAATTAACAAGCTGATCCTAAAATGTATACGGAAATGCAAAGATCTAGGCTAGCCAAAAGAACTTAGAAAAAGAAGAAGAAAGTTGGAAAACTGACACTTCCTGATTCCAAGTCTTACAATAAAACTATAGCAACCAAGATTAAGTAATGTTAGCTTAAGGATAGACATGTAGCTCAATCGCACAGAAGAGAATCCAAAAATAAACCCTCACGTTTACAGTCTATATATATTCCCAACCAAGGCACTAAGGCAGTTCAACGGAGAAGAGACAGTGATGCTGGGACAACTGGATGTCCACATGCAAACAAGTGAGCCAGAACCCCTACCTCACACCACATGCAAACAAGTGAACCAGAACCCCTACCTCACACCACATGCATACAAGTGAACCAGAACCCCTACCACGTACCGTAACAAAAACTAACTCACAATGGTTCATAGACCTAGATATGAGAGCTAAAACTGTAAGACTTCTAGAAGAAAACATAGGAGAAAATCTTTAAGACTTTGGGTTAGGGAAAGGTTTCTTAGACACGACATCAAAAGCAAAACCCATAAAAGAAAAAATTGATAAACTGGATTTCATCAAAATTAAAAATTTTTGTTCTTCAAAAGACACCATTTAGAAAATAAAAAGGTAAGCCACAGACTAGCAGAAAATATTAATATTTGCAGACCACATACCTGGTAAAGTATTATATCCAGGATATATAAAGAACTCTTACAATGAAAAAATAAGACAACTCAATTTTTTTTAAATAGGCAAAAAATCTGAATAGATAGTTCTCCAGAGAAGATAATATAAATGACCAAGAAGCATATGAAACTATGTTCAACATCATTAGTCATTGTTGTTGTTAGGTGCAGTCCAGTTGGTTCCGACTCATAGCAACCCTAAGTACTACAGAGCAAAACACTGCCTGGTCCTGCAGCATACTCAAAATCATTGTTATGCTTAAGCCCACTGTTGCAGCCACTGTGTCAATCCATCTTGCTGAGGATCTTCCTCTTTTACGCTGACCCTGTACTTTACCAAGCATGATGTTCTTCTCCAGGGACTGATCCCTCCTAACAACATGTCCAAAGTATGTAAGATGCAGTCTCGTCATCCTTGCTTCTAAGAAGCCTTCTGGTTGTACTTCCTCCAAGACAGATTTGTTCATTCTTTTCGCAGTCCATGGTATATTCAACATTCTTCTCCTACACCACAATTCAGAGGCGTCAATTCATTTTCGGTCTTCTTTATTCATTCTCCAGCTTTCATGTGCATAAGATGCAATTGAAAATACCATGGCTTGGGTCAGGTGCACCTTAGTCGTCAAGGTGACAACACTGCTTTCTAACACTCTAAAGAGGTCCTTTGCAGCAGATTTGCCCAATGCAATGTGTCTTTTGACTCGTTGACTGCTGCTTCCGTGGGTGTTGATTGTGGATCCAAGTAAAATGATATCCTTGACAACTTCAATCTTTTCTCCGTTTATCATGATGTTGCTTTTTGGTCCAGTAGTGAGGATTTCTGTTTTCTTTATGTTGAAGGGTAATCCATACTGAAGGCTGTGGTCTTTGATCTTCATTAGTAAGTGCTTCAAGTCCTCTTCACTTTCAGCAAGGAAGGTTGTGTCATCTGCATAACACAGGTTGTTAATGAGTCTTCCTCCAACCCTGATGCCCCATTCTTCATATAGGTCAGCTTCTAGGATTATTTGCTCAGCATGCAGATTGAATAGGTATGGTGAAAGGATACAACCCTGACACACACCTTTCCTTACTTTAAAACACTCAGTATCCCCTTGTTCTGTCCAAACAACTGCCTCTTGATCTATGTATCATGAGCACAATTAAGTATTCTGGAATTCCCATTCTTTGTAATGTTATCCATAATGTGTTATGATCCACACAGCCGAATGCCTCTGCATAGTCAATAAAACACAGGTAAACATCCTTCTGGTACTCTCTGCTTTCAGCTCAGATCCATCTGACATCAGCAATGATATCCCTGGTTCCAGGTCCTCTTCTGATTCCTCCCTGAATTTCTGGCAGTTCCCTGTTGATATACTGCTGCAGCCATTTTTGAATGATCTTCAGCAAAATTTTGCTTGTGTGTGATATTAATGATATCGTTTGATAGTTTCTGCATTCAGTTGGATCACCCTTCTTGGGAATAGGCATAAATATGGATTGCTTCCAGTTGGTTGACCAGGTAGCTGTCTCACAAATTTCTTGGCATAGATGAGTGAGCACTTCCAGTTCTGCCCCCATATGTTGAAACACCTCAGTTGATATTTTGTCAATTCCTGGAGCCTTGTTTTTCGCCAATGCCTTCAGTGCAGCTTGAACTTCTTCCTTCAGTACCATCAGTTCCTGATCATATGCCACCTCTTGAAATGGTTGAACGTTGACCAACTCTTTTTGGTATAATGACTCTGTGTATTCCTTCCATCTTCTTTTGATGCTTCTTGTGTCAGTTCATATTTTTCCCAAAGAATCCTTCAATATTGCAACTTGAGCCTTGTAATTTTTCTTCAGTTCTTTCAGCTTGAGAAATGCTGAGCGTGTTCTTCCCTTTTGGTTTTCTATCTCCAGCTCTTTGCACATGTCATTATAATACTTTGTCTTCTCGAGCCACCCTTTGAAATCTTCTGTTCAGTTTTTACTTTGTCATTTCTTCCTTTTGCTTTAGCTGCTCAACTTTCAACAGCAAGTTTCAGAGTCTCTTCTGACATCCATTTTGGTCTTTTCTTTCTTTCTTTTTAATGATCTCTTGTTTCTTTCATATATGATGTCCTTGATGTCATTCAACAACTCGTCTGGTCTTCAGTCATTAGTGTTCAACACGACAAATCTATTCTTAAGATGGTCTCTAAATTCAGCTGGGATATACTCAGGGTTGTACTTTGGCTCTCATTGACTAGTTCTAATTTTCTTCTGTTTCATCTTGAACTTGTACACGAGCAATTGATGGTCTGATCCACAGCCTGGCCCTGGCCTGGTTCTGACTGATGATACAGAGCTGTCCCATCATCTCTTCCCACAGGTGTAGTCGATTTGATTCCTGTGTATTCCATCTGGTGAGGTCCATGTGTACAGTCACTGTTTACATTGGTGAAAAAGGTATCCGCAATGAAGAAGACGTTGATCTTGCAAAATTCTATCATGTGATCTCCAGCATCATTTCTATCACTAAGGCCATATTTTCCAACTACCGATCCTTCCTCTTTGCTACCAACTTTGGCATTCCAAACCAAACACCAGTAATTATCAATGCATCCTGATTGCATGTTCGATCAATTTCAGACTGCAGAAGCTGGTAAAAAAAACCTCATTTTCTTCATCTTTGGCCTTAGTGGTTGGTGCATAAATCTGAATAATAGTCATATTACCTGGTATTCCTTATAGGCATATGGATATCATCCTATCACTGACAGAAATGTACTTCAGGATAGATCCTCAGATTTTTTTTTTTTAATTAATTTTTATTGTGCTTTAAGTGAAAGTTTACAAATCAGGTCAGTCTCTCATATAAAAAATTACATACACCTTGCTATACACTCCTAATTGCTCTCCCCCTAATGACAAAGCACAGTTCTTGCCTCCACTCTCCCTCCTCGTGTCCATTCAGGTAGCTTCTGGCCCCCTCTGCCCTCTCATCTCCCTTCAGACAGGAGATGCCAACATAGTTTTATGTGTCTACTTGATCCAAGAAGCTTGTTCTTCACCAGTATCATTTTCATCACATATGCCAGTCCAATCCCTGTCTGAAAGGTTGGTTTTGGGAATGGTTCCTGTCTTGGGCTAACAGAAGGTCTGGAGACCATGGCCTCCAGGGTCCTTCTAGTCTCAGTCTGACCATTAAGTCTGGTCTTTTCATGAGAATGTGGGGTCTGCACCCCACCGCTCTCCTGCCCCTCAGGGGTTCTCTGTTGTGTTCCCTGTCAGGGCAGTCATCAGTTGTGGCCAGGCACCATCTAGTTCTTCTGGTCTCAGGTGGATGTAGTTTCTGGCTTATGTGGTCCTTTCTGTCTCTTAGGCTCCTAATTACCTTGTCTTTGGTGTTCTTCTTTCTTCCTTGCTCCATGTGGGTTGAGACCAATTGATGCATCTTAGATGGCCACTTGGTGGCATTTAAGACCCCAGACACCACTCTCCAAAGTGGGATGCAAAATGTTTTCTTAATAAATTGTATTATGCCAATTGACTTAGATGTCCCCTGAAACCATGGTCCTCAAACCCCTGCCCCTGCTACGCTGGCCTTTGAAGCATTCAGTTTATTTAGGGAACTTCTTTGCTTTTGGTTTAGTCCAGTTGTGTTGACCCCTCCTGTATTGTGTATTGTCTTTCCCTTCACCTAAAATAGAACTTATCTACTATTTAATTAGTAAATACTTCTCTCCCTCCCTCCCCCCTCTCATAACCATCAAAGAATATCTTCTTCTCTGTTTAAACTATTTCCCCAGTTCTTGTAACAGTGGTCTTATACAATATTTGTCCTTTTGCAACTGACTAATTTCACTCAGCATAATGCCTTCCAGATTTTTCCCGGTTATGAAATGTTTCATGGATTCATCATTGTTCTTTATCGATACGTAGTATTCCATTGTGTGAATATACCATAATTTACGTATCTACTCATCTGTTGAGGGGCACCTTGGTTGCTTCCAAGTTTTCGCTATTGTAAACAGTGCTGCAATGAACATGGGTGTGCATATATCTGTTCGTGTAAAGGCTCTTATTTCTGTAGGATATATTCCAAGGAGTGGGATTGCTGGATCATATGGTAGTTCTATTTCTAGTTTTTTAAGGAAGCACCAAATCGATTTCCAAAGTGGCTGTACCATGAAATGTTCTTTTTGACGATGAATGCAAGCAACACCATTCCTCTTCAAGTTGTCATTTCCAGCATAGTTGACCATATGACTGTCCAATTCAACATGGTCAATACCAGTCCATTTCAGCTCACTAATACCCAGGATATAGATGTTTATGCATTCCATTTCATTTTTGATGATTTCCAATTTTCCTAGATTCATACTTCCTACATTCCACGTTCTGATTATTAATGGATGTTTGCAGCTGTTTCTTCTCATTTTGAGTTGTGCCACATCAGCAGATGAAGGTCCCGAAAGCTTTACTCCATCCACGTCATTAAGGTCGAGTCTACTCTGAGGAGGCAGCTCTTCCCCAGTCACCTTTTGAGTGCCTTCCAACCTGGGGGGCTCATCTTCTGGCACTATATCAGGCAGTGTTTCACTGCTATTCATAAGGTTTTCACTGGCTAATTCTTTTCACAAGTAGACTGCCAGGTCCTTCTTCCTAGTCTGTCTTAGTCTGGAAGCTCAGCTGAAACCTGTCCACCATGGTATCTAAATACCAGTGGCATAGCTTCCAGCACCACAGCAACACACAAGCTCCCATAGTACGACAAGCTGACAGACACGTGGGGGCATTAGTCATCAGAAAAATACAAGTCAGAACCCCAATGAGATACCACTGGACACCCACTACGACAGCTATCAAAAAGACAATAACAAGTATTTGCAAAGATTTGGAGAAAATGGAACCCTCATATGCTGCTTTGGAATACTTTGGAAAACAGTTTGGCAGTTTCTTAAAACATTAAACAGAGCAATTCCACTCCTAGGTATCTACTATGTTACTGTTGTTCTTAGACTTTACACAAATATTCACAGCAGTTATTCATAATAGCTAAAAAGCAGAAACAACCCAAGTGTCTATCAACTCGTGAGTGGGTAAGAAAAATGTGGTAAGCAAAATCCATTCAGTGAAATATTATTCAGCAATAAAAATGTAAAACATTGTACCTGATACAAAAGGGGAAAATCTCGAAACATTACGCTAAGTAAAAGAAACCAGACACAAGAGACCATATACTGTGTGATCCCACTTACAAGCCATTTCTAGAAAAGGCAAAACCACATAGACAGAAAGCAGCTCAGTGGCTGTCAGAATGAGGGGCCTTGGAACCTACTGATACATGTTCTGAACCTAGGCTGTGGTGATGGTTGCATAATTGTACAAATTTACTAAACATCATCAACCAGGCGCTTACAATGGGTAATTTCACAGTATGCAAAATACCATGTTAATAAAGCTGTCTTTTTTTTTTTTTTTAATTCTAAGCCAGACAAAGAAAACAAGCAAATGACAGGGGAGGGAAGGGAAGGCTCTCTTTAGAGGATGCCAAACTATAAGTGTAACTGGAACGGCAGGAACAGAAAATCACTGTTACCACCACCATAGTGACTCAAGTAAGGACTGTCACGGCATGACTGGATAAAAGACCATTGGAGGGAAGGCCTCGGAAGACATCACTCGCATGGTCTCAGAGTAACACCCAAAGAGCACCCGCCATAACAACAGGAATAATACATTTTACATGGCAGCCAGGACCTTGACTGAGTGATCAAACACCACCAACAAAGGACAGACGGATGTACACTGCAACCCCAGCAGGACAGCCTGAGAAAGATGAGATGTCACCTGTATGTACTTCCGCCAAATGGAGGCACCAGACAAACCCACGCTAGCAGAGTCTACGAGAGAGTAAAACCTTTGAAAGCCAGAACCTGTTGATGGCAGAAACCTGTCCGAGAAGAAAAACTCAAATATTTGTCACTAAAATGAACAACAGAAAAGTGGTAAGACTGTACTCTGTCAAAGGTAGAAAACTTGTGAGAACTGGAAAAACAAAGGCAGCCCTGTCGAGTTCTAGCTCTCACAGGTTTCCCTGTAGCTGTCCTGGACTCTTCACAAAGGTCAATGTCATGGGAGATCTGGAGACAAAGAGCCTGGGGAACGCTAATTTGTGAAGGAGCCTAACGATACGTGGTGTCTAAAGGAAATGGTGGTCCTGGGTGGATCCTGAATTTAAAAACACAAAAAACCCACTCTAAAGAAGGTGAGCAGGACAATTGACAACACCTAAATGTGGACGCCACTTAGTGACAGTATTTTAAAGGCCCTAATGTGATATCAGGAGCCCTGGTGGCGCAGTGGTAGAGAGCGCGGCTGCTAACCAAAAGGTTGGCAGTTTGAATCCACCATATGCTCCTTGGAAACCCTATAGGCAGTTCTACTCTGTCCTATAGGGTCACTATGAGTAAGAATCGATTCAACGGCCAGGTTTGGTTTTTTTCAGTGTGATACATTGAGGCGAGCAGGAAGATACCCTTACCCTTAGGGGACACACACTGACCTACTTACTGATAAAGCCTCGTGAGATTTCCAGTTGCGTCTCAAATGATTCAACACATTAACACAGAAAAGACAAGGCCAAGCACACATGGCAGAGCTCATCCCCACAAGGCTGGCGAGGCACGCAGGTGCTCACTGTACTAGGCGCGCAGGTGCTCACTGTACTAGGCGTGCAGGTGCTCACTGTACTAGGTGTGCACGTGCAGGTGCTCACTGTACTAGGTGCTCACTGTACTAGGCACGCAGGTGCCCACTGTACTGGGCGCGCAGGTGCCCACTGTACTGGGCGCGCAGGTGCCCTCTGTACTGGGCGCGCAGGTGCCCACTGTACTGGGCGCGCAGGTGCCCACTGTACTGGGCGCGCAGGTGCCCACTGTACTGGGCGCGCAGGTGCCCACTGTACTGGGCGCGCAGGTGCCCACTGTACTGGGCGCGCAGGTGCCCACTGTACTGGGCGTGCAGGTGCTCACTGTACTGGGCGTGCAGGTGCTACTGTACTGGACACGCAGGTGCTCACTGTACCACTCCTACAGCTTTTCTCTAGGTCTGACCGGTTTCAAAGCAAAAGCATATGCACTGTAACAGCCAAAGAAAAAGACGCCACCGTAACAGCACCTGCCCCAAACCTGTCCAGATGAACCAAAAACTTCCATGAAAAATGAAAGCACAAGATTCACACAAGAAACCTTAGCATGCTCTTACCATGAGTTCATAGTGAGAAACTTTATAACACAAAAGCCTGAAGATGTAATAGAAGAAAACGGAGACACATAGCTACACAGAAGTTACAACTGCCTGTGCCCACCCATTCACCACACAGTTGGAGAAACCACCGTGTGCTGGACAGCAGGGGGCAGCAAGACGTTTGACCTGCCCTTGGCAGCCTTCATTCTGGCCGGGAGGCAAAGAACCAAAAAGAACACAATAAACCAGAGAAAATTAAGGTATGTTAGACGCTGTGGGTGCTAGAAAAAGGGAGCAAAGTCGGGTAAGTGTGGAGCTCAGGAGTGTACGGGCGGGGAAGGAGGAGGGGAGGGCAAGGGCAGCGGGCAGCAGGCCCAGTGGGCAGGCGGATCTGCACAGAGGCAGAGGGAGAGGGATCTCAGTGCCACTGGGGCAAAAGGAACGGCACATGAGCGCTGTCCACTAGTTGGGAAGAGTTGTTTTCCAAGGGGGCCTGGGTTAACTATTCTGATACTATGTCTGTTTACTGGAACTGAATAATTTAGTAAGTGGATGGTGGGAGCCAGGTTTCTCACTGGAGTGAGAGTTTACAGACAAGCAAGAGGAGGAAGATAGAATAAGCCATGTGGTCATGGATTAGAGCTGGGGACATCAGGATGAACTCGTGTTCAGCTCAATGCAGACACACGGTGACATACAGAAATAGCTATAGGTCTATACACATGTGTAAGGGCTTATTCTGTCAGCTGAGAAGGCTACAAGCAATGACACCCCAGTAGCAATGAGCACATCTAGTACCCAGATCTTGGTTTCTAAACACCATCTGACCAAAAGGAACCAGGGCTCCCTGGAGAAATGGCCGATTCTAGGGCCTAGAGCATTGCGTAGTGTCAGAAAGTAAGGAAGTGCTTTGATGGGGGTGTGGCAAAGGGACACAGGAGCCAATGAAAGAGCTCCCAGTGGCCAAAGCTGGAGCAATCTGAACAACAAAACCACACAGTATTAGATTATAACCCAAAGCATAAAATAAATACCCAAGAGTCCATACTGACAGAAATGAATGATTGAATAAATACATGAGGGAGAACAGATTAAAAAAAAATCTCCCAACAGAACTCCAAACGAGGTGCCCTCACCAAGGTGAAGCCCAACTCCCCACCTCATGAGTGGGGACTGCGCATGGTGCCTTCCTCCCCAAGAGCAACATCACAGTGGAGAAAGTGGGTGCACATGGCCAGCACCAACATGGAGGTCTGTGCTCAAGGCCAGCACCAACATGGAAGGTCATCTGAGAGCGCGTACCCTTGATATGATGCCATGGGAAGGCATGTCACTTCTGTGCTCTTCTGCCCACAGACCCTTCACCCCATGTTACACATTGAATTGCGTCCCCCCAAAAATGCGTGTCATCTTGGGTAGTCCATGATTCCCAGTATTACGTGATTGTCCATGTTTTTTGGTATCTGATGTGATTTTCCTATGTTGTAAATTCTACCTCTATGATGTTAACGAGGTGGGATTAGCAGCAGTTATATTAATGAGGCAGGACTCAATCTACGAGATTAAGTTGTAACTTAAGTCCATCTCTTTTGAGATATGAGAGAAGCAAGCAGAGAGACGGGATCACATACCACCAAGAAACAAGAGCCAAGAGAGGCATGTCCTTTGGACCCAGGGTCCTTGTGCTGAGAAGCTCCCAGATCAGGGGGAAGACTGATGACAAGGACCTTCCCCCAGAGCCGACAGAGAGAAAAAGCCTTCCCCTAGAGCTGGCACCCTGAATTTGGACTTCCAGCCTCCCAGACTGTGCGAGAATAAATTTCTCTTTTTTAAAGCCAACCACGTGTAGTATTTCAGTTATAGTAGCACCAGATAACTAAGACACCCTGTCTACCACGAGGAAAACATCAGACAGATCCCAACTGAGGGACAGTCCATGCAATACCTGACGAGTTCTCCTCAAAACTGTCATGGTCACCAAAACCAAGGAACATCTGAGAAATGCCCCACCCCAGAGGAGCCTGAGGAGAGGCGACCTCTAAGTGTAATGGAGTCCTGGGACAGGGACAGGATGTGAGGGAAAAACTGAGGAGACCTGAATGTGGTGTGGACTTGAGTTAATGACACGTCCACATCGCCTCCCTAACCTAAGATGTCACTAAAAGGGGAGACTGGGTGTGGGCTATGGGGGCACCCTCTGTGCTGACTTTCCAACAGTTATGTAAATCTAAAGCTGTTCTGAAAAAAGTTTATTAAAAACACAGTACAAGCAAGTATCTAACTTATCTGATTAGTAAAAACCAATAAGAATTCGGAAATGTTTGCTAATGTCATCTGGCCAAGGTATACAGACAAAGGCTGTCATACCCTGTGGCCCAAGTGTCGAGTGGGACAGTCTTTATGGCAATGTTTATCACAATGTTCCATGAACGTACCCTCTGACCCAGACTGGTCCCTGGCAAACAGCAACTCGGGGAAGGGCAGCGGCCTGCCTGCCTATCTCAGCCAGCCCTGGCGGTGACCTGGGGCTCCCATCCCACCCATCCCTCACTGAGGTGGGCTGGGCAGGCAGCTTGGCCCCGAGATCATGGCCATCCTGCCACCTGCCCACCCAGCTTCCTCCAGGGCCACCAGGAGCTCATCACCTCCCACACAGGTCAACCCTATGTCTTTTGTTTAGGGCTTAAACAAATCCATACGGTGGAGGAGCGGGAGGGACAGGGTTGTGCTGAAAGAACCTAGGCTGCCCTTGGTCTCTGACCTGTAAGGCCAGCATCATCTCTGCCCCGGGCCAGCCGCAGGGATAGTGTGGAGCTGTACCAGGGTCAGATGCACCGTGAGCAACCCCGGAGGGAGGGGCCACACACTCCTGGGCGAAAACACTCACCAGCGCTTTCCTCCTGGGCTCGCTGCCTGTGGTCACAGAGACGGAGCGGGCAACGGGCTTGGTGGTGGAGGCGCTGTTGGGGCGCTGGGACATGGGTGGGGGCAGGCCGGTCAGGCTCAGGTCCATGCTGCTGGGGTTGCCCTCGGCAGGGCCGCTGGTGGCCCGGAAACCTTTCATCAAGGGCAAGACGGCCTGAGCAACAAATCAAGAGAGGCAGGGAGGTGGCCTATGAGGCCGCAGCATCCAGCATCCCCGCAGGGGCTACGTGCTCACTGCCCGGCCAGGACACGGGGGTCTGCTCCTCCATCCAGCCCCTCCTCTCCAGGGGGCAGCCTCCTTATCAGGAAAACACCAGCATGAGGCAGGACAGGAGGGTTCTAGCTATAGTTGGGCACACAGGGGCACCTCCCTGGAGGGTCCTGCCAGGCACAGCCATGTGCCACATGTGATCCCAAGAGCTCCTCCCCATCTGAGCCTCGCCTTCTTCACCTGTGACATGAGGACCACAGATGGCCTCTCCCAGGGTGTGACAAGGCTCAGACAAGGGGACACGAGGCCAGCTCATGGGGAACCCTGGCAGGCATGAGCCATTCTAACTAGGACCTGGTTCTAGTTAGAAGTTCTGCATCAAGCAACCAGTTTACCAGCCACAGAGCCTCCATCCCTACAGCCCTGCTCATTGCCATCCACAGGGTCCCCAGGTCACCTGGCCAGAGCCTCCATCCCTACAGCCCTGCTCATTGCTGCCCACAGGGTCCCTGGCTCACCTGGCCACAGAGCCTCCATCCCTACAGCCCTGCTCACTGCTGTCTACAGGGTCCCCCAGCTCACCTGGCCATAAAGCCTCTGACCCAAGAAGGTGCTCACACTCAGGATCTCCGGGATGTGGCATCCTGCTCTTTGCTTCCACAGTCCGGTCCTCTGCTGACCCCTAAGGCTCAGTCTCTGCCTCTCTCTTCTGTCCACACTCTCCTGGGCCGCCTCTGACCAGCTGGCTTCAGACACCACCCACCCGTGCCTCCACCCAGATGGGTCCTAACTGCCGGGTCACATCACCAACCCTGATGGCACTTCCACGTCAACGAGGCCAAGACATCACTCCCAAGGCCCATCTCAAACTTGTCCCCCCACCTGCCGGTACTCTCTATAACTGAGCCGAAGGGCTACTTCTCACCTGGCGCCCCCCTCCCGTACCCTATGCCTGCTCTCAGCACCTTGTCAGGGCTATCTCCAACCCATTCACTTCCTCCACCCCACAACCCTGGCCCAACCACTGTCCTGCCCACTCTGACAACTCACCGTACCCCCTCTCTCCCACATGGTAGCCAGAGCTGATCTTTATGAACTGTGTCTGAGATCACTCTAACCAGTTGCCATCATCGAGTCAACTCTGACTCATAGGGGCCCCATCCGTATCAGAGTAGAACTGTGCTCATAGGGTTTTCAGTGGTTGCCTTTTTGGAAGCAGATCTCCAGGCCTTTCTTCTGGGGCACCTCTGGGTGGACTCTAACTTCCAACCCACTGAAGACCCTCCACTGGCTTTCCAGGCCCGGCAGAAAAAAGTCCAAATTTCTAATGACCCACCTGATCAGACCCTGCCTCTCTCTTTGTCTGACCCCATCCTTTGCCCCCACCTCACGTTAGCCAAGCCAGCCTCTGTGCTGCCCCTCAAACCCAGCAACCACCGTTCTCTGTACCTGCCAGTCCCTCTGCCCGGAGGCCATTCCCTCAGACCTCAGAGGACCCATTGACTGCCCCATCCCTCTTCATTGTGTGGGACTCCCCTGTGAGAATGCAAGCCCCACAAGAGCAAGGAGTGTTACCCAACACGAGCAGGCGGGACACTGATGACCATAAGCAGGGTTCAACTCCTCTGTCCTCCAGGACTGTGATGGCCAGGGGCATCCACCCACTTATCACTTAAGACTATTCGGCTCTCTGCGTAGTGCGGCCTCCTTTAGCCTGACACCCACAGCAGGGCCGCTCTGGCCCCCTACACCCACCGGCCTCCACCTTCCAGGATGGAAATGGGCTGTCTGCCGTTTGGCCAGGTCAGTGCACTTGGCTATGCTCTATGCGTTTCCGGTGGTGCTAAAACTCCGCCCGATCTTCTCCTGGGGGCACCGGCCAACCTCGGACCGCCCAGTGAAGAGCTGGGCCCCGCTGCCCAGCTGACATGTGCAGCTGCCAGCTCTGGGGAAGTAAACACCGCGCTGGCCATGGAAACCTCCAAACCCCCACCTGGACGAGGAGGCGTCCGTCCCAGGCCCCTGGGCTAGGCAGGCGGGGGGCTCACTCGGACGGGGCAGGTCACGTCCTGCGCCTCCCTCGCCGGGCGACCCCCGCCCCCAGGCCCGGGCTCGGCTCCTGCCGAGGTCCCCGGTTCCCGCCGGTGGACTCCGTGTTCCCCCGCCCTGGCCTCCTCACCTGCGCGGCCCGGGAGCCGCGAGCCCGGACCAGGCCCCGGCCCGCACCCCGTGCCCGCGCGCCCCAGCTCGGCCTCTGCGGCCTCGGCGACAGGCGGTGGCCCAGTCGGCGGCGGCTAGCAACCAGCAGGCACCACCCACAGCGTCCGCCACGCGGCCCGCCCCCTGCCGCGCCGCGACCGGACTGGCCCTGCGGCCGCCCACTCCGGCTATCTCGCGGACTTATTGGACTGCTCCGCTGTCCTTCAGCATGCCCAGGGGCGGGAGAAGCAGCGGAGTGCTGGGGGCCGCAGAGGCGCTGGGCTGCCGATTGGACATGCAGAAGGGGCGGGCACTCTGGAGGCGGGAAAACGGGCCCGGCCCGGGCTGCCGGTTGGACGCGGCAGGAAGGGGCGGGCACTCTGGGGGCGGGGCATGGCGGCAGGCCCTGGCTGTCGATTGGACACAGCTGAAAAGGTCTGGTCAGAGGGGCGGGGCCGACGAGGCTGGGAGAATTGCAGGAGGAGGCAGCGTCGCCGGAGCTGTCCATCCGCTGAGGCCAGTCTGTAAGCACGGCTGGGACCTGCCGACTCACGACCCCGTGCAGACCTGGTACCTCTCCCCGGAGGGCAGGTGTCCCAGGGGCTGCGTGCCCTGGGGCTGGCGTGTCCCGCGGCCGAGTGTCCCAGAGTCTCGCGTGTCCGAGGCCGGCGCTCGCAAGGCAGCACCGGCCTCGAAGGCCAGGTCGAGGAGCTCTCAGCAATGGGAGCCCTTCTTACGCTCGCCCCCCGGTCCCTGGGACACTGTCCCGAAGTCCAGGGCCCGCTCCGTCCTTCCGTCCTCAGGTCTCAACACCGCGCGCTGGTTTCTCGCTCGTGTATTCTTTTTATAACCATGCTTTTTGTTTTTCCCTTCAAAAGCTTTGAGCCCGCTCAGCAGTCTCTTCTTGGGGTTGTTCTCACTTGTAACCCCACTGTCGGCCATCTGCAGGACTCCTCTCCGTCACGTCCAACAGGTAGGTCCCCAAGCGGGCACTGCACCTGCCTTCCCACACGCGGGTGGAACAGGTCCTCCACGCATCCACCGCCGCCGATGCCCGAGTTTCCCCTGCTGTCCATGTTCTTCCTTTCCTAGAAAGCCCTTCATCCCACTGCTCTCTTCAGAGCAGCTGAAATCCCATCTCCTCCATGAAGCCTTCCTGGTCTCTCCAAGTGAAAGTTATTTTTACCCTCAATATAGCAGGTTGTTCCCCCTTTTTAAAAAGATTTTTTTTTCATTTATATGCAGTAAAATTCACTTTTTGGCGTGCAGCACTGTTGACAGACACATACAGTCGCGTAACCACTAGTCAAAATGCACAACACTCTCCCACACCAAAGAAATCCCTTGCCCCACCTTTGTAGTCAAACCCTCCCTCACCCTCAACCCCTTCCTCCCGTGGGTCTGTTCCTCATCACTCTATTTCTGCCTTTTCCAAAAGAATGTTGTACAAATAGAACTGCATACCACATGGCCTCTGAGTCTAGCTTCTTTCACTTGGCATTTTGAGAGTCCCATGTGTGGTTGCCTGGTGTGGACTCACGGTGGCTTATCTTCGTCAGTGGAAGGCTGTAGGGGTTCATTTTGGGGCAGTTGTTACTAAAGTTGCTATAAACATTCACTTGTAAGCTTTGGTGTGAACATCAGTGTTCATTTTCTGGGGTAGATACATAGAAGTGGATTAAGAAAAAGGGGGTGGGAGGGCGAAAACTGTTCTCGTTGTGTAAACAACAGTGTTTATTTGCAAAGTGCTGATCCCAGAGGCCTCCTCAGGTGTTTCTGAGATGGGCTGGACACGTCTTTCAAGGCCCGTCCCTGTGACCCTGGAGAGCCGTCATGCCCCAGTGAGTGGAAATGGCTCTAACAGGGATTGACATATGTAATGGCCACAGGCCAGACTCCTCAGCCCCGGTGCACAAAACCTGCCTCCCAGCACCCACCCCACCCCACCACTGACAGAACCAGAAGTGGGGATCTGTGGCTGGTGATGACCTCCCTGCAGGGAAAGGGATTTTAGCTCAGAAATCACCACTCGAAGGAAGAACAAAGAAACTGCTTCCAAAGCCACACCAGAAATGTTTCTCTGCAGGCATGGCTGCAGGGGCCCCTCAGTGACAACAGGGGGGCTGACAGAGGTCAGCTGTCTGATGTCTGCCACCCATCCCCCACCATCGCAGGACTGCATACCCAAGCAGCCAGCTGAAGGTAAGGAGATGGGGGAGACGGAGGCAGCCCTGGGGTCTTGTTTCATTTCACATCACCTGGAACTGAGCTAATGGCCCACGCTTTGCCCTTATCCAGCCCCGGCCCACATGGAGATGCTGGGTCCTAGCCAGTGAGAGACAGGGTGGGGCCTCAAGGACTGGGGAGGTGGCCCCAGGACAGCTGGGCCTAGCCCACTCTGAGTCTGTGCTGCCACAGCACCCTGTCCCACCCTCCTACATGGACGGACGACGGCCCCCTACATGCAGCGGCTGCCAGTACCTCCCTTCTCCCGTGCTCTGGGATGGGAGGTACCAAGGACGCACCATATGTAGAAGAGACTAGCGGTGTCCCCAGGTGGGGCCGGGGGACAGTGTGACACCCACATCAGCTCACACTGCCTGCCTTGAGATAGCACAGCGTCGTGGTGTGCCCCTGCAGGGCTGTCAGGATGCACAGCCCCCCTGGGAGAAGCCATACCACCCCTCCTCTTCTGTGCCCATCCAGCTCCGGGTGGTTTGCAGCGGCACAAGGGCACCATCTAGGGTTTTATTGGTGATGTTCCCATTCCCATTCTGCTCAGGACAGTGCTTGCTCTGTAGGGGGCACTGGGGTTGGGGGGGGGGCGGCAGGAGGTCAAAGGATGGGCCGTCACCAAAGGGGACTGCTCCTCGGTGCACACAGGCGAGCCTGGGACAGGAGATCCCAGGGGTGGGCGGTCAGGACAGACAACATCACGTGTTCAAGAATGCAAAGGCCGACAGCTGTGAGGTGGGAGAAGCCTGGGCTGCTACTGTGGGGGCCAATGTCCGCGGGGCCTCAGGAGCTGAGGTCGGCAGGAGGGGCTCCCTGGCTGAAGCCCTAGCCTTCACCAGGCGGGGACAGGCTACTAACTCCATGCCCGCGAACAAGGAATTGCTGCCGTTGGCCACTGGAGCCCACAGGCAGCCTCCAGGGCCTGAGTTAGGCTCTGGGCCTCCGTCCAGGGTGTCAGACCTGACCCTTGGCTCCTGGGAACCTGCCGGGCCCATCTCAGCGTCCCTGGAACTCTCCCAGCCTGCACGTGTGTCCCTGGTGGCTGGGGTGGGCACAGGGCTGGGCTGTAGCTCCCCTGGAAGAGCAGTACCCTCAGGCAGGCACAGGGATGGACTCAGAGGCTGCAGGGATGGCTGGCTATCCGGAAAAGGTGAGGCGTCAGTCAGCAGGTCGGGAGGGCAAGCCTGGGCATGCACAGGCACTGTGGGGCTGGGCTCGGCCGGGAGCCTCCGTGGAGAGGGTTGGTGCCGGCAGGAAGCTTCAAAGTGCCTCAGGATCTGGAAATCCGGGAGAGAGAGGAGGCTGGGGCCAGGGGGTCAAGCAGAAGACAAGGCCCCAGCCCCTGAGTGCCTCTCCAAGTGCCACAACACAGAGCAGGGCCAGTTCTGGGGCACCAGTTCTGACGGCCGTCCCCCGCAGATGCCCAGGCCGTGCTGCATGCACCGCCTGCATTCTCCCTTCCACGGCCATCATGCCAGTGAGCGTGTCCTGACATCTTCGTTCTGACGACGTGACGTCCCGCAGAGCCATGCACAGGGCGACCCCCCGGTGCTCACCTTGGTGGCCTTGTTGGTCACAGGCCCGGGGCTGCCCACACTGAGTTCTTGCAGCCGTGGCCGGGCCAGGAAGAGCACGTGATCCTGGGATAGCAGGTCAGCGCCACCGATGGCGGACAGGGCACACAGGGCTCTCTGTGGGAGAGTGGGATGGGGGGGCTCGCACCACACACCTCTTCCTCCTCCCCTTCCCCAGCCGGCCTGGACAGTGAGGAGGGAGGGACCACCAGGCAGCACAGTCACTCCCAGAGGAGGACGGCCTGGTGGCTCTCTCCGGCTTCTCACTGTGGGACCAAGCACAGGGTCACCCAGGTGGCCACTGCAGACCCCACCCTGACCCCCAGCACAGAGTCTGGGGAGGCTGAGGAGTCAGGGTGGAGACGCTGCCCCTTCCCCCCCACCCCTCTGCATACACGCATGCTCTCACGCACATACATACACCCATGCCTGCACACGCGAGCATTCAGACACACACACTAGTACACACTCACACATGTACACACACACTAATACACTCACACATGTACACACACACAGAGAACATCGACACATACATATACATGCACACTTGTGCACATAAGCACTCATGTACACACACGCACATGCCCGTGTACGTAGGCACACTCACGTATACACATACACACATGTATGTACACGCACACTCACGCATGCACATCTACACACACACTTGTGCACACACAGGCATACGCCCCACTCCAGCCCTCCTCGCCAGGCCCTCACCATCTGCTCACACTCTTGGGCCCCAGCCAGGTGGCGGGTCAGCAGCTCCAGCACGGCCTCGCAGTTGAGCCGCCCACACCTGCACAGAGGGACAGCTGGGCCAGGGGCTGGCCAAGGGGTGACCACGGCCAGACCTGGGCTTCAGGGGAGCATGTGGGCCTGTGGGTGTCCCCCCTCCCCGCAGCAGGCAGTGGGTGCTCACTCCTTGAGGAAGTGCTGGATCTCCTCATGGCTCAGGAAGGCACGTGATCCCTGCATCACAGCCCTCACCAGGCTCGCCTCCTGCTGGCAGTCGCTCAGGGCCACAGCCTCAACCCTGTCAGACAGATGGACAAACAGACAGGCGGACAATCAGCTCAGGGAAGAGTCAGAGAGGAATGGCCCGTGCTAGACTGCAGACCCCTCCCTCCTCCCCAAGCTACAGTGAAATACTAGGGAAGGGCCAGGAAGTGGGGACCCAGGCAGGGAGGATCCAGGGAGGGGGAACCCAGGGAGGAGGGATCCGGAGGGGGGATCCAAGGAGGGAAGAGGGGATCTAAGTGGGACTGGACTAAAAGAGAAAGGGGCTGTCCCCTGATGCCTGGCCACGCCCCTCACCTCTCCGCCAGCTCGCCAGGCTCCCGGCCCACCCTTGAACAGCCATCACTGACACAGCCGCTACCAGAGTCAGAGGCCCTGCTCTGGCTACCATTCTCCTGGGAAGACCCTCGGGAGCTGGGGCTGCTGTCTGGCTCCTCCCAGCCGCCCCCAGGCTGCCCTGGCTGGTGTCTCACAGCTGCGAAAGACAGAAGGCAGGTCAGTCCCAGGGACCTCATACTGCCCCCTAGGCTCACAGACCCCTGGAGAGACCCGGGGACAGCCTGGGAGGAGCTGTCGCCCAGCTCAGTTGTGAGTCACCCTGTGTGGTGCTTTGGGGACAGGGCTTGGCCGACAACCCCACTGGGGATTCCCTTCATCTCTAGCCCGCCCTGGCCCAGGGGCTGTGTCTTCCTGCATGTGGGAACACTGTGGCTGTCCCATGGCTCTGATGCCCCTCCAGCCCCCAGAGGTGAAGGCCGCCCCCCTTTAAGGCTTGTCCCGCGCCGGGCCACAGGGAGGGAGAGCTAGACTCCAGCGAGGTCCCTGCCATGGTACCTCGAGTGCCTGGGCTGGCCCCTGGGAGCAGCCTCCCAGGGGAGGGGTGGCTGTGGCTGGCTGATGGTGTCACAGCGGGTTGGTAGGTGTCATCCCCCAGCGTGGACCTCTGCGCACCAGGCTGCTCATGCCCAGGACGCATGGCGTTAGCCACCACCTCTGCAGCCTTCTGGATCGTGGAGAGGAAGGCTTCCCCCACAGAGCCTGTGTCGGGAGGGGAAATAGAATGGTGCTGGTCCCTCACCTCATTCTCCGGGCATGCTGTTGCTATGGAGCACTTCTGTCCCCACCCCACCCTCCTCATGGCCCAGCAGAAGGTCAAACCCAGGTGGACAGAGAAGACGAGGGAGGTTAGCATGCCAGGGTAGAAGAGGCCAGCTGGCTGCCCCGGCCCTTCATGCCATGCCCTTGGGGGCAGCTGGGCCAGCCTGGAGCACTAGCTCCCATTCCCCAGGGGGGCAGCCACAGGACTCACCTGTACGGCCCCTCTCATGGCTGTAGCCGAAGCCCTGGAGGGTGCTGTGGGGCCGGGGCTGGGAGCCCATGCCTAGGGGAGGAGACCCTGGGTCAGCACTGTAGCCCCCCTCTGCAGCACACACGCATACTGGGGATGCAGAGCCCAGGATGGCAGGGAGGGGCATGTCACGTACCAGTGGGAGGCAGCAGCCTGGGGACTCGGGGGGCAGACAGTGGTGACACCGCATCTGAGAACAGGGCGCTGTCCAAGTCCTAAACAGGAGCCGGAGATTATTTAGGCACGCCGCACCACACCCCTGCCCCCCTGTCCCCCCACCCCTCCACGCCCTCCTCCCCCACTCTCCACAGTCCTAGAACCACCTGCACCTCCTCTGCACTGTACAGGCTGCCAACGGGGCTCTGGGGCGGGGGCAGGGGTTCCAGGCCAGGCAGAGCCCAGGGTACCCAGGTCGGGGGGAGGGAGAATGAAGCTACTGTGCAGTGTGGAGGGGAACAATGGCCCGGAGGAGGCGACTCACCTGGGCGGCCAGCCGGACCTTCTGGTACAAGCTGTTCCCGTGAAGAGGGTCGGGGGGCCCAGTGAAGACTGCAGACAGAGGAGAGGCGGTGCTCAGTCTGGCACCAGGTGCCCTGGGCACCAGGCGGGCACACTCTGGAAGCCCACCCCGGGGGGAAGCAGAGCGCGTCACCCCATCACAGCTCCACCCCCCAGTCTGGGCTGCAAGGCTGCTGCGCTTAGAGGGGGTGCTCTCAGCCCAGACGACACGCCCGCCCGCACCGGTGGCCTCCTGGATGAAGGCAGAGTTGCGCTTCAGGATGCCCCGGAAGGACGAGGAGCCATGGCTGCACAGGTAGAGCAAGATCTTCAGTACCTGGGGTTGGAAGAGCTATGTGGGCAGGCAGCCGGCAGCAGCCGCCTCCACCCTGGGCAGTTCACCCGCCTCCCCTCCCCTCCCACCTTGAGCTTCACGTGGCCCGAGCTGCTCTGCAAGCGCCTCAGGAGGTACTCCAGGAGGCACTGGCTGCTCCCCAGGGACTCGTGGGAGATGTCTGGGTGTGGGGTTAGGGAAGGAAGGCAGGCTATCCCGTCACTTCGGCCTGCTCAGCACATGCTCCCCCGAGGGCCCGTGTCATCGGAACACCACGTTCGGACCTGCCCGCACCTGACTATGGGTGCAAGCACCCGCGGAGCCCACCTCGGGGTAGCAGAAGAACCCCAGTAATCTCTGGGCCACTCAGGGCCCTGATGCCCACTCCCCCAACCCAGACACCCAGGAAGGATACTAGCAATCTCTTCAAACAAGTAGCCAGGACATGGGACGTCATCATCCGACGTGCCTTTCAGGAGGACTGGAAGCTGGAGAGAGCAAGAGGCCCTGCGTGAGGAGCCACCCACGTGGGTGAGCCCACAGCCACTGCAGGTGACGAAGCTCCGGAAACTCCTGAGACGTGCCATCCCAGTGCTTGGTGCTTTAGGGGTGCCAGCTTCCAGCTATCTCACTGTTGGCACACCCATCAGGGAAAGGATCCGGGGCAGTGGCTCTCCAAGCAGGTCGAAACAGGCACCGCAAATGGCCCCCACCCACAGCCGGGCAGCACAATTCAAAGTGCCTTTAATGCGCTGTCTATGGCCAAGCAGGAGAAACAAGCCTGGCGGCAAGCCCTTCCCACAAAAATACAGCACGCGGCTCAGTCTTTACAGAGCTTGAAGTGGCAACATTACAGAACTGCCTGGGCTGACAGACCCAATCACTCCACCTCCGCCACGGACCTCACAGAACTACCCTGCACCCAGCTTACCTTGTGTGTTTACGTTTGCCCATCAGCACAAGCGGATGTTCATTTACGGCACACACTTATCTATCAGCACCAGTACTAGTTGCCACTGAGTTGACTCTCCATTCGTGGTAAACCCACGTATCGGAATAGAAGTGTACTCCACAGTGTCTACAATGGCTGTGACCTTTCAGAACCAGGTCGCCAAGCCTTTCTTCCGAGGTCTTTCAGCACCCACTCAAAGGCCACTGCTGTAGTCGATTCTGACCCACGACCCTGTAGAATATAGTAGAACTACCCCATAGGGTTTCTAAGGCTGTAACCTTTATGGAAAAAGATTACCACATCTTTCGTGAGGATTGACTGGTGGGTTAGAACCCCAGCCTTTCGATTAGCAGCTGAGTGCTTTAACCAGTGTGCCACACACACACACTGTGGCTATTAGCAAGAAATGCACTATTTACAGGGATAGAACATCAACCTCTCATTAGCCAACGTGTCGTTCACCTGATCCTAAACACAGGAGAGTTTGGGATTGTTTAAAGCAGTGAGTACGTAGACCCCGTGGGTGCTAAGCACGTGACACGGTACAAACGGGCGCCGCTAGTATCGTGTCAGCGCACGATAACGTGTCTGGGTGATGCTAAGTGGACAAGGCAGGATGGGCCAATGCAAACACGGCTCACGTGCCAACCAGACCTGGAGAGAGCCTAGGGGGTCTGTATGTGTGGGTTCAATGCCCGCCACGTTTTTTTCTCCTTAAAGCTGTTTTAATTTGGGAAAGAAAGCAGACTTTCGCAGCCTAGAGCTCCCACTTTCCCGGCTGAGGTCCTTCAGAAAGAGATGGCTTCAACCCCAGAGCTGACACCAGAGTCGGAGTGATGCGCCTATCGGAGTGATGTGCCTGCGTTGTACACGGGGGTGTCCCAGCCTTCAGGAGAGACTCAGACCTCAGCAGGAGGCAGAACACGGGGGGCAGGAGAGGAGCTGGGAAGGGGACCGAGGCTGGGGGACCGGGAGGCTGGACACCAGGGAGGAGAGGAGGCGACAGACGGGACCGAGGCCGGAGGACCGGGAGGCTGGCCACCGGGGCAGAGGGAGACCACAGAGAGGACCGAGGCTGGGGGACCGGCAAACTGGCCACCCAGGCAGGGAGGAAGCGACAGAGAGGCCCGAGGCCGGGAGACCCGGAAGCTGGATACCAGGGCGGAGGGAGGCGACAGAGGGGACCGAGGCCAGGGGACCGGGACGCTGGACACCAGGGCAGGGAGGAGGTGACAGAGGGGACCGAGGGTGGGAGGCTGGCTGGCGGGATGGGGACTGAGGCCGGGGCCGAGGCCAGGGAGGGCCTGAGGAGGGGCTGTGCGGTGCGCGGCGGCTCCAGGCCCTGCGAGCACCGGGAGGGCGGGCCGGGCCCAGAAGCGGCGGCATGCGGTGACCCCGAGGCGGGCGGCCCGCGCGGGGAGAAAGCAGAGCAGGGGGAGGACCTGACAGACCTGACAGACTGCGGACACTCACCCGGTGCAGGAAGCTCAGGCGGTCCCGCAGCTGCGGCGCTGCCGCCATAATGCTGCCCACCTCCTGGCCACGCTGCTTCCGCCAGGCCCAGACCCGTCCAATCACCGCGCGGGGCTGGCCCAGTTGGCCAACCGCTCGCGGTGGGGCGGGCACTGGGCTGGCTTCGGTAAACAATTTGAGCATAAACCAATCCAAAGTCCCAGAGCAAGAACAGACAAGGACACAAGCCAATTGCAAGACTCTGAGAGACCAGCCGCGGCTCTGGAGGCGGTTGTGGAGGGCGAAGGTCGAAGTCTACCAATTAGAGAGCTCGGTGTAGGTCAGGGCGGAAGTGCGCTTCTCTGAGGCCGCTGGCGCCGGAAGAGGACGGACCCAAAATGGCGGCTCCCGCGGGGGCCCGGATCGGTCGTTCATGTCAGCGAAGGGAGCGGTGTGGAGTCGCGTGCGAGGCCGCCTCCGCGCTTTCCCCGAGCGCCTGGCGGCCTGCGGGACCGAGGTGAGGACTAGGCAGTGTCTTCGGAGCAGGAAGGGCCGCGCGGGGAGAAGAGCGGAGGGCGATGGGGCTACTCCCGGGCAGGAAGGGCCGCGCGCAGCGGAGGGCGGTGGGCGAAGCCGAGACCGGGAGGGACCCTGGGAGCGGGGGGCGGTGGGACGAGTCTGGCGCCGAGGACCGCCGCGACCCGCGCCCGACTCCTCTGCAGGCCGCGGCGTATGGCAGGTGCGTGCAGGCCTCCACTGCCCCGGGCAGCCGCCTGAGGAAGGACCTCTGCGCACAGGAGTTCGAGGCCTTGCGGAGGTGCTTCACCGCCGCGGTAGGTGGGCGCCGGGAGGCCCGAGAGGTCAGGAGGGAACCCGAACCGGTGGTCTGCCTGCTGCCCACCTGCCTGCCTCCCCAGGGGTTTCCACCCGGGGTTGTAGCCCTCCCTCTCATTCCTTCAGTGCTCGAGCGCCTGCTGCTGCTTTAGACGTCGGGACACCATAACAGTCAGCCAAAAAGTCCACAAAACTCTTTTGTTTTCGTGGAGTTTACGTGTTTATTAGAAGACGATGACATTAACCTGAGAAACCATCGGAGAATTAGCAGAGATGATGAGGGCGGTGGGGGGTCACCTTACCAACACCCTGGTGTTTTGGGGTTCACACAGCTGAGCCTCCTGCCACAGCCTCGTTTCTTAAGTCCAGTTTGGTCAAGGAAGACCTTTGTGGTGGGAGTTTTCTTGCTTTGGAGCCATATCTAACCTGAAAACTACCTGTGCTGACAAAGTACCTTCTCTTTCAGGCCAAGACCGTGAAGGGAGGCTGCTAGGAGGGACCAGCCCACCCAAGCTGCACAGAGCCAGGCCCAACCTTGCCAACAGCACGTGGCAGCATTTAACACTGAGGCTGAAACCTAGGCATGGAGACTTCGGCTCTCAAATGGGCCTGCGTCTCTGCAGGGAGAGCTGCAGAAAGAGGGGGAGTGGGTTTCCCAGCAAGAATGTACAACAGGGTGTGGGACAGAATAAAACATACTTGAACTAAAAGACAACCGGTACAGATTCTGTTTGACTGTGCAGGGGGCAGGGCAGGGAACAAGGATGTACCAGGAATAAAATTAGAAGTGCCACCTTAAGGGTTACAGTAATAATTGTGAGGATGGTGCAGGACTGGGCAGTGTTTCCTTCCATCGTACGTGGGGTGGTTAATCAAAACAAACTCCACGGCACCGAACAGCAGCAAACCATGAGGGGAAAAAAAATCCATGCAGTAGAGAATCCTACAGCTGACTTTCCTGGTCCCAGGAAAAGGTGGGGTCACACTTCCAGACTAACAATGGGCTATAAGGGGGACCCCTTACCCCTCCTTTTGCTACCTCCTCTTGGTATCAGGAGCCCAAGTTCATCACTGACATCTCTCTTGCCCAGTCCAGCTCCCCATCCTCTCGTTCCATGAGCTAAAAGGGAGATCAGAAGTGCAGAACCCGCCCCGGCCGTACATTTAAATAGTCTAAAGCCCACAGGCCATCGGGGTCCCAAAAATCCTGGGCACGCTGGGAACTGCTTTGAGTGGGCATCCCCTCTCATGCAGCAGCCTACTCCAGATGCCAGAGCATGGCTCACTAGGCCCAGTGAGCAGGAGTAGCCCTGCAACCCAGCGAGCCCAGGCCTGTTTTCAGGCCCTCACCTGGCCCATTTCTAAATTCTATTCCATAATCAGTCCCCTCTCCCCAGGTGTGGAGACCCTCTCGTCCTTGATCCACCTGAGGCTTTGTTCCAGGCACCTGACGCCCTTGGATCTACCCCACCAGTACTGGCACGTTTCAGAAAGCACTGGGTGCTCCCAGGACTCTGCCTGTCTCTCTGCGGACAGGTGAGAAACAAGCCAGCATGTGCCAGGCAGGCAGCGCTGTTCCAGCCTCCTGGGAGAGGAGGGGATGGTGGTACCTCCCAACAGAAAAGGGTCCAGAAAACTAGGTTAGCAGGAAAATCAAGGCAGAAATAAAATCCCACCCCAGGTAATATCCTCCTAGACAGCTGGGGGCTGTCTAGGGGGATATTACTGGGCACTGGTTCCTCCAGGGTCACTTCTAATGAAGGGCCGGAGGCACCCTGTGCTGGTGGAACGTGTCCCTGGACTCATGAACACCCAGAACCTGTGTGATCACACGGGACACGGGTCTCTGGGTGAGGCCAACCTGGGGTCGGGGGAGCGTCTTTCAGGTTGTTGTTGTTAGGTGCCGTCGAGTCAGTTCCAACTCATAGGCGACACTATGCACAACAGAACGAAACACTGCCGGGTCCTGCGCCATCCTTTCAATCGTTGTTATGCCTAAGCCCATTGTTGTAGCCACTGTGGCAATCCACCTCGTTGAGGATCTTCCTCTTTTCCGCTGACCCTGTACTCTGCCAAGCATGATGTCCCTCTCCAGGGACTGATCCCTCCTGACAACAAGTCCAAAGTATCTAAGACGCAGTCTCGCCATCCTTGCCTCTAAGGAGCATTCTGGCTGTACTTCTTCTAAGACAGATTTGTTTGTTCTTCCAGCGGTCCATGGTATATTCTATATTCTTCGCCAACACAATTCAAAGGCATCAATTCTTCGGTTTTCCTTATTCATTGCCCAGCTTTCACATGCATATAATGCGATTGAAAATACCATGGCTTGGGTCAGGCGCACCTTAGTCTTCAAGGTGACATCTTTGCTCTTCAACACTTTAAAGAGATCCTTTGTAGCAGATTTACCCAATACGATGCGTCTTTTGATTTCTTGACTGCCGCTTCTATGGCTGTGGATTGGGGATTCAAGTAAAATGAAATACAACTTCAATCTTTTCTCCGTTTATCATGATGTTGCTCATTGGTCCAATTGTGAGGATTTTTGTTTTCTTTGTTGAGGTGCAATCCATACTGAAGGCTGTGGTCTTTGATCTTCATTAGTAAGTGCTTCAAGTCCTCTTCACTTTCAGCAAGCAAGGTTGCGTCACCTACATAACGCAGGTTGTTAATGAGTCTTCCTCCAACCCTGATGCCCCGTTCTTCATATAGTCCAGCTTCTCGTATTATTTGCTCAGCATACAGATTGAATAGGTATGGTGAAAAATTACAACCCTGACACACACCTTTCCTGAATTCAAAACATTCAGTATCCCCTTGTTCTGTCCGAAAAACTGCCTCTTGATCTATGTAAAGGTTCCTCATGAGCACAATTAAGCATTCTGGAATTCCCATTCTTCACAATGTTATCCATAATTTGTTATGATCCACACAGTTGAATGCCTTTGCATAGTCAATAAAACACGGGTAAACATCCTTCTGGTATTCTCTGCTTTCAGCCAGGATTCATCTGACATCAGCAATGATATCCCTGGTTCCACGTCCTCTTCTGAAACCGGCCTGAATTTCTGGCAGTTCCCTGTCAATATACTGCTACAGCCGTTTTTGAATGATCTTCAGCAAGATTTTGCTTAAGTGTGATATTAATGATATTGTTCTATAATTTCCACATTCGGTTGGTTCCTCTTTTTTGGGAATAAGCATAAATATGTATCTCTTCCAGTCAGTTGGCCAGGAAACTGTCTTCCATATTTCTTGGCATAGACGAATGAGCACCTCCAGTGCTGCATCTGTTTGTTGAAACATTTCAATTGATATTCCATCAATTCCTGGAGCCTTGTTTTTGGCCAATGCCTTCAGAGCAGCTTGGACTTCTTCCTTCAGTACCATTGGTTCCTGATCATATGCATCTCTTGAAATGGTTGAACATCGATTAATTCTTTTTGGTATAATGACTCTGTGTATTCCTTCCATCTTCTTTTGATGCTTCTTGCGTCGTTTAATATTTTCCCCATAGAATCCTTAATTATTGCAACTCAAGGCTTGAATTTTTTCTTCAGTTCTTTCAGCCTAAGAAATGCCAAGCGTGTTCTTCCCTTTTGGTTTTCCATCTCCAGCTTTCAGACAGAAATGACAATTATTTCAGAAGGTGCAGGTGAAGAGCTGTGTGGTGAGGTTTCTGAGGAACGTCTCAAAGGCTAGTCCTCCTCACAGCTGGGCATCCTACATGTAGTCAGCACACAGCCCCCACGCCAGCCCAGCGCATAAGGTTTGGGGTGTCTCCACCAGGATAAGGGCAGGCACCCGTGCAGACACACCACCGCCTGGGGCCTCAGTGGACCTCTGCCACCGATGCGTCTCCCAGACGGCGTGTGTGACCACCAGCTTTTCTGAACCCTTAAAAAGCACCACCCTGCACCTAGGGAGGCTGTGTTTATGATGAGGTGCTGCACCCTCCTCCCAAGACAATGGACCACCGAAGAGAAAGGAAGCACCATCTCCAGTGGGGATGCCCTGGACTTGCTGCCCCTTCCTGTAGCGTGCCTACCCAACAGTGATATTGGGCGGGGAGATTTCCTGTGTTATCACCTTTATTAATGGTGTTCTCTCACCATTGCCCATCATGCTTTATGTTGGTGGGATCCTGAGCCTTTTTTCTAGGTAATTCACCTCAATACCAGCTTTACTATTTTCAGCTATCAGTGGTTTTTCTATTAGTTAAAAATAAACTCAGAACAGTTTCATTTGGGAACGCATGGGGAAGGTGGAGAGGCAGATATGAGGTCCCCCAGCAGCTCACAGCGACCCTGGGGGGCAGCAGCAGGCAGTGTTTATTGGAGGGTGCTGACCGTACTTAGAGGACTCTAGGTAAATAAGGGACGTCTGAGGAACCAGCTTTGTGGTCAGTTGGCTCTGAGAGGTCTCATGGGGCAGGGTCAGTGAGGGCGAGAGGGGCCACACTCCTGGGTGTGTGGGACTGGTCTGTCTCTGACACACAGAGGCCACCTGGAGTGGTGGGTCCCAGCTGGGGCTCAGGGTGGGAGCGGCCCTCTTCAGGCTGAAAGGACCCAGCACTATGTGGGACGTTGGAAGAACCTTCTAGTTACAGCCTCAAAGTAGGAGGCAAAGAGAAGGGCAGGCGGGGGCCACTCTGCAAATGATACCCCAGTGAGATCTGAAGACTGGGGGGACAGGGAGGAGATACTGCGCTCCCAGGTGAAGCCAGGGGAGTGAGCTGGGCAGACTCAGGCCCCGCCCTAGGGAGGCACTTACGCCTCTTCCATGGCCCCCAGCACCTGCTTCATCTGCCGGCTCCGCACCACCTGCACCGCCCCCTGCGCCGCCTGGTGCAGCTGGGCCTCCAGGGCACCGCGCAGGCCGTTGGCCCCAAGCCCCAGCAGGGGGTGCAGGCTGAGGAGGACGCCATCTTGCCCCAGGTCGGGGGCTAGACCCCGGCGCCGCCGCCGCCGCAAGTCAGCGCCTGCCTGCACCTTCAGGTCGCGGTTGGGCTTGGCCTTGTCCAGCTTCGGGGCCTCTGGGGCGGCCACCTTAGGCCCCGGCTCGGGCTCCAGCCTCAGCTCAGGCTCTTGCACGGCGGGGTTCCCTCCAGGCGCCTCTTTCCAGGCCTCCGGGTGATGGGCCTGGCCCAACAGCTGGCCCCGACCCCCGTCAGGGGCACCCCAGTGTTCGGGCGCAGACGGGGCCCAAAGGGCCGCTCCTCCCTTGGACTGGTGGGCCAGGTCGGCCACGGGCCCTGGGTCTTGCCTCACCTGCGGGGCCTCCACCCTGGCCCCAGGCACAGCGGGCTCCTTCCCAACATCAGTGCCGATAGCTGCCGCCTCCTTTCTAGGTTTCTCCCCTTCTTGGGAACCTTCGGCAAGGACTCCTCGACCTTGCCCAGGGGGATGGGGGGACACGGCGGGGTTCTGCACAGCGGGTGGCTCCTGCTCCCGTGGGGCGCCCTGCCGGCCTTTCCCAGCCTTGGCCTGGGCTGCCCGGGGCTCCATGTCTGCGCTGTCACCAGGAAGGCCAGCTGCGCCTCTTACCACAGCCCCCTGGGGCTCTCCCGCAGCCCGTGGGCCGTGTTCTTTGGGGGGTGCCGGGCGGTCTCTGGGCGCAGGTTCCACGGCCTGAGCCAGCACGTCCTGCCCCGGCTTCCGGGCGGGGGCCTCCCTCTCCTTGTCACGGGGTGCCACTGGCCTTGGCTCATCCTTTGTGTCCACTGCAAAGGAAGGTTAGTGCAGATGAGCGTGGCGCCCGACGGGAGCTGAGGGGACCCAGCTGGGGCACACAGGAACCCAGCCCCCGCCCCGCCCACACCCCCAGCCCCAGCCATTGGCTTGTCCCCCCACCCCAGCTCCACCCCTGAAGCCGGCGCCCACCCAGCCGTGGCCGCTCCTGGTGGATTTCCTTGTGCTGCTCCTCAATGACAGCCAGTAGCTTCTCCTGCTGGTCCAGGAGCCGTTTCTGCTGCACCTGCTGCTCCTTGATCACCTGCAGCAGCACCGCATGGTCCAGCAGCTCCACCTTGCCGGCGTCTGGGGGGAGGGGGACCTGCAGTCAGGGGCGGAGCTAGGACCCCCGGGGCTCCTCCCGGACATGCCCCGCCCCGTGCCTGTCCCTGTCCCTGCAAGGCTCAGGGAAGGCCGGCGCCCCAGACACAAGGAGGTCCGGGCAGGGCACCCCTCCAACTGTGCTGTGTGCTGCCCACCACGGCTAGGAAGCACCTGCGGGCTTCCAACCGCTCCAACCTGCCCACGAAAAAGTGCCCAGAGCCAAGTGGGACGAACTGCCTAAATGGCAACCCAGTCACTGGCTGGCTTGCCTATTTTTGAGCACTCGGTTGTCCTGTGACCAGTATGTAAGGAAAACGAACAAAATTGTTTTAAAAGAGTACTAACATTCAATGTGAAAAAAGTATCCCCAAAGTGAGGATGCTAAAAGCCAAGAAGAACCGTGTCTGCCTTAAGGAGCAAACGGTGAGCCCAGCCAGTGACACAGGCAGCCTCCCACACGGAGGTGTGCTGGCGTCGTTCTGGCAGGAAAGCCAGGGAGAGCAGACTGTCGGCCCTCCCCAGAACTCCCACCCACCTCGGCCTCCCCAGCGGCCAGCTCTGGGTGCAGGGGAGCTCAGTCTTGACTGTCAGCCCTCCCATACAGCTGTGAGGACAGCACAAAGCACAGGTTTTAAATCGCCAAGCTTTGGGAGACAACAGGTTAGGGCCGTCAGGTATCAAGGTTCAAATCAGAAGAACTACTGTCTTGCCACTGGGGGAGGGTGCTCCTGCTGGGGCGTCACTGTGCCAGGCCCCTATGGCACATGGCCCGCCCTCCCCATGGTGACAGATGGCCATCACCAGAGCAGGGGCTGGCATGCTCATAGTGGCTGTCACTAGGCCTCAGTGGACCCTGGCCTGGAGCCACCCCAGGGTGGTCGGTGAGTAGCTGACGAGGGACGCCTTGTGGCCAGAGGACAGGGCACGTGGCTGAGCCTACCCTGGCCCAGCCCCTGGCAGAAGCCCCAGTGTGGGAGGCACTCGGCACCATCCTCCAAGGGTCTCAGCCACCACTTCAGTGCTCTTGACCCAGTGCTGGCAGCCACGACCAGGGAACAAGGTGCAAGGACAAGGTCCCCATGCTGCTGCCCATCCCTGTCCCACCCCCAGGATGGGGTTCCAGAACATGAGGCCCGATGGCAGGGCAGCCCTGGACCTGGCGGGGGGGAGGAAGAGGCCACATCCAACCAGAAGTGACATACGGGGCAGGAGGCAGACACAGAGGGGCCCTTGCACACACACTGCCGCACAGGCCAGCACCCTGCATCGCAGAGAATGGATGCCTGAAGCCACCAGGGCCCAGGCTCCACCCACTGCCTCAATGACAGCCACACCCTGCACAGCCCTGCTAGGAAGGGACTGTGGTCAAAAGAGGGAAGGCACATTGGGGCTGGGGGCTGAGTGCGCGGCTCCAGGGTGGCCCCGGCCCATGGGCACGTGCAGGACTCCAGCAGTGACAGGGTACCTTGGCCTCTGCTGTGCCCAGGCATTTGCACCCACCACCAACCCGCCTTTTACCCTGACGCCACCCTCCATCCATACCTGCCACTATCTTTTTAATCTCGGCTGTGCAGTCCCGTTGAAAGGCACAGAGAAGAAAGACAGATTAGGAAACAGGAAAAGGCTCTTTCTCAGACAGAAAAAAGTCAAAGAATCAAACAGGTTTGATAACAAATTACAGGAATTGGAACTGATACAGCCAGAATAAAATCAGAAACACAATGCGTGCATATGACTTTTAAAGCAACTACCAGCTCAAGAAACACCCGTGCCCCTCTGCTCTGCCTCCAGCTGTTAGGCATTTGGAGGAGACTGAAGCCCTGGGCCTGTGTGTTGGAGGCTGTGTGCTCACATCTGGTTTCTGCCAAGGTGGACCGGCTGTCCTGAGGCACGTTCCATGGCAAAGAGAAAGCCTGGGTCTTATAGACCTGGGGGGTGGGCGGTGCCAACTCCTATGCAGGTGCCCCAAAGGCAGGTGCAGAGGCCTGGCCACCGTGAACCTGCTGCCAACAGGCGTGGGCAGAGAGAACGGGGCAGCGGAGAGCCTGCCACCCAGACCCCATCCCAGAGGGGACCTGCTGCGATGTCAAAGCACACACAAAACGCCCCCACCCAGTCAAGACCAAGTAGAGCTGAGGGTCCCTGAAGGAAGAACATTCCAGAATACTAGACCCCATGAAAGCACTGCTGCAGGGGCACTCGGCCGCACACCTCAGGGCTAGGCAGGGCCTGACCTGCGTGGGGAGACAGCTTGCTGTGGGTCACCAAAAAAAAGAGAGCTGGGGAATCAGGGTTCCAGTCCCAGGAGGGCTGTCCCCTGGAGATGGGGTCTCGTCTGTCTGGGCACGGGAACACAGGACCACAGGGCTTGTGGAAGCCCACAGCCAGAGGTGACCAGGGGCAGACAGGAGGGCTGGAGAGGCAGGACGACCTGTCTTCATCGAGGGAAACGCGTTCATTCGGGGACAGGTGACCACACAGTGCTCTCCTTATGGGCCGGGGGCACAGGTGGAGGGTGAGGAGGTGAGTGCCACCATGGGGGTGGCAAGATCAGAGCTGGGTCACCAGATGAGGCGTGTCCCTAAAATAAGCCCCACATTGGGTTTTGGGGAACGGAAGCCTCGCCCCCGACACCTGCTGCTTTAAATACCAGGAACATCAGGAATGCTAACCCATCTGCTTTTGGACAAAGCAAAGACGGTAATCACCAGCCCTGTGAAAGCGCAGTAAGCTTTTTTAAAAGGAAGCATGGGAGGCAGAGAATGTTCTGAGGGAGGTGTGGGACAGCAAGGCGCTGGTGGGAGAGAAGGGGCACCTGAGAGCACCTTCTCCGGAGAAAGACCCCACAGAGCAACAGCAGCCGGTGGGGGCCACTGACACCCTCTCCAGGTGTGACCTAGGGGTGACTGGCTCAGACCCTCCCCAGGGGTGACGGGGGGGCGGGCCCAGGGGCGCGAGGAGCCGGCCAGCCTCACCCTCCAGCTTGCTGCCGGCGTTGTCCTGAAGCAGGCCCTCGGCGTGCCTCTGCTCCCGAGGCTCGGCTGGCAGCCCTGCCAGGCGCTCAGGTCTCTCTGCTGGGAGGGCCACCTTCCCACCTGCAGACACAAGACCAGGACATGGATGATTCAGGACTAGTCAGAAGAAGGGTCTCAGAGGACAGGGGGCACAGGGGCAGGGGAGGCGGCAGGTGTTCCAGAAGTCCCCTCACACCCTCCCTCTCCGTCAGTGCGGTTTTCGTTCAACCTGAAGATTATCGGAGAAACAATCAAACAGTTAACCATTGCACAGACTGGTGGCGGCGCACTAGCGCTAAGTGCCTCTGCCACTCAGAAAGCAGACGCCATCCTAACCAGCTTCCGATGGCACTCAGCGGTGTCACTGCCATGCTCCCCGCCATCCCCGTGCACCCAGGCACCGGGAACAGCCCAGTACCTGACACTTAGTGGCTGAGCAAACAACCACCTGACAGATACACAGCAGCTGTCAAGGCTCCAGACTCCTGACCCCAACAGCTGTTGCCGCCACATTCCACACAGGCTGGCGAAGGAGCGCAAAGCCAGAACTGAGCCAGGAGCATCTACTCTGTCCCTTGGCCTCTCCCCTGTCCCCCCGCCTCTCACCTGTCCCCCGGCCTCTCCTCTGCCCCCCAGCCTCTCCCCATCCTCCCAGCCTCTCTCCTGTCCCCCTGGCCTCTCCCCTGTCCTCCAGTCTCACCCCTGCCCCCCAGCCTCTCCTCTGTCCTCTAGCCTCTCCCCTGTGCCCCGGCCTTTCCCCTGTCCCCTCGGCCTCTCCTCTGTCCCCCGGCCTCTCCTCTGTCCCCTCGGCCTCTCCTCTGTCCTCCCGGCCCCTCCTCTGTCCTCCCGGCCCCTCCTCTGTCCTCCCGGCCCCTCCTCTGTCCTCCCGGCCCCTCCTCTGTCCTCCCGGCCTCTCCCCAGCCCTCCCCAAGGAAGCCCCTCAGCTGACACCCACCAGGGCCACTCTGCCCTGCAGCAGGCTTCCCCAGCTCTTCTGCAGCGGGGCCCGGCGGCACGACGCGCTCTGCATTCTCCCTTCCTCTTGCGGCCAGGACCTCCTGCTCCTCCACGAGCCCTGCCTGGGGCCCTGGTTGGCCCTCCCTGTCGCTTAGCCCCAGGTCCTCATGGGCAGGCTGAATAGCTGGCTGGCTGTTGGCCTCTGGAGCCTTCTGGAGCTCCTCAGGAGGGCCAGCCACTTCCTGCAGGGCCTCTCCCCGCTCAGGTGCCCGCCTCTCCCTCTCTAAGTCCAGCAGGGGATGTGCGCCCGGCTCCATGCCTCCCAGGGCTTCCGCGCCTGCGTGTTTGGACACGCGTTCGCGCTCCTCTGGTCCTTCCAGGTCTTGGCCTTCGTCGACCACCACCTTGTCATGTGGGACAGGGGGCTCGTGACGGTGGGCCTCCCCCAGGGGCACAGCAATCCCTGAAAGAACAGAGCACTTTTAATAACCACAACCTTCACACGTAAAGCTCAGCGACGTTATTAGATTCATCACGTTGTTCGACTGTCGCCGTGAACTGTTGCTGAATTTTCCATCGCCCTTAACGGAAGCTTCACGTCCCCTCAGTGTTGTGTCTTCCCCTGAGAAGACAACGAGCAGCCCTGGGGATCTGGCTTGGGGGGAGGCCTCCTCCTGCATATCTGTATCCAGTTGAGGACACTCATTATTTCTAGAAGATTACAAGAACAGCAGCAGCAAGCAAGCAGAACAGGAACCTGAGGGAATGGGGAAGAAGATAGAAAGGACTAAGACCCAAGACTGAGCTGAGGGGAGAAAGAGGCACACCTGAGAACCCTGTCAGGGCGTCGATGCCTGCTCCCTGAGCCCCCACCCACCTTGGCCAGGGCGGTCAAGCTGTGCCTCCTCCAGCTTCTCCTTGGTGTCTCCTCGCGGGGGCATCTCCACGGGGCCCTTGATCTGGGCCTGCTCTGCCTCGTCCTTTATGCCAGGCAGTTTCAGTTCGTTGCGGGAGTCCTTGGCCACCTCCGCGACCAGGTCCTGGGCTGGAAGCACACACAGTGGGTTGAATGGCCAGTTCTCCTGGTTTCAACCACATCTCGCCAGCCAGGTGGCAGAGCCACAGCAGTTATATTTTTCCTGCTCGATCATTAGCCGCTAAGTAGCTCAGAAAACTGTCATTTTTCAAGTGTTTTCATAATAAAAATACGTCAAAACACAATTTACACCTAACCCAGCACAGGAAGTGTTCAGCCCTGTGTCATTCCAAGCCATTCCACCAGGTGGCAGCAGGAACCCACTGTTCTGAGCCTGTACTGGAGCAAGAGGTTCTCATGAGATGGGACAGTCATGTGGGACCCCGTCCATGATCATACCTTCAGTGCAGAGCGACCAGCCTGCCAAAACCTCCCCCTGCTACAAGGCCGTGTGCATGTGTGCGCGTGTGTCTGTGCGTGTGTGTGTGTGTGTGTGTGTGCACGCATATGCGTGTGTGAAAGAGAACGGAGCATGCTAAAGAAGATGCCAGTTGGGATGCTAAACTGCCAACTTCTTACTGCGGGTGGTGAAAACTGACATCAAAGGGAGACAAGAAAAAAACAGCAAAGCTGGCCACTCTGGGCCCTTCCCTCCCACGAGGGCCATGTGTCCCACGCCGGTGTCCCAAACAGAACGGGCTGGGGGCTGGCGGGCACGTGGTACCCACGGGCCTCGGAAATGTGGTAACGGCCACAGAACCGGGTCACTGTGAAGGCTGCTGGGGAGCCACCTCCACTGTGAAAGAAAACCACTTTCTACACACGAAGTAAACAGCAGAAGCTAAAGTGCTACCAGGAGAAAAACAGACTTTACAAGGCAGAGCACCTCTGGGCTCCACTCCAGAGACAATGGCGCTAGGATGGGGGTGTAGGGTGTTGGAGGGGGGGGACTGCAGGCCAGGGGCAGAGCTCGCATCCAGAGCAAGTCCATGCCTGACAGGGGCCTGTGGAATGTTCTGGAGTGAGGACTCAGCCAGCCCTGCTAGAGACAGAGTGGGTGGCTTCCAACTCCAGAAGGAAGACCAGCTGAGCCTCGGCCTGCCTGTCGCCCTGACCTGCTGGCCAAGTCTCTGGTCACAGAGAAAACACATGTAAGCAGCTATGACCTGGGGAGCTCCATGCACTGTGCCAGCAGTGGAGGGCGGGTGCCTGGCTGGCAAATGGCCCGCTGACACAGAGCAGGCTTTGGACTCTGGCCGCTCACACCTTAACCACAGCTGAGCCCAGTGACCGACTTGAATGACCCTGGAGCTGCCCACCCCAGTAGGTGACAGTGTCCATCTCCTTCACATGATCAACCCCTGGGCAATAACGGGAGCAGCCATAGGTCAGGAGGGGCCTGTTCGGTAGGTTGCAAAACTATGGAAGGGGGGCCAGGGAGGGGAAGAAAAAACACAAGAAGACAAGAAAAGGAAATCGTCACTCCATAAGGCGTCCCCGTTGCCTCTGAGCAGTCATTTTCTCAGCAGGAAACAAAATTAAATTCGTCACCAGGGTGTGGATTAGCGGTCTGTTATGCTGCTCAGGCATCTGCGAGGTGAGGAGGGCCAAGCGGAGGTGTGGTCACCACACAGTGCTGAGGCACCGTCTGGGACACCGTGGCTGTTACTGCTGGGTGAGCACGGGCGTCTTGGCTCACAGCAGCATCAGCGGCCCCGGAGTCCAGCCCCCGAATGCCCCTCATCTACTAAGCAACCCCCTTTCCCTCGTGAGCAGTGAGCCTGCAACACCTCCTGGGCTTGGTAAAACCAACAAAAACCTCACAATTAAAAAAAAAAAAAAAAACAATTAGTATCTGAAAAATGCCGTATGCCGCGGTGGCACAGCAGAGGGCGCCACATGTTACAGAGGCTCCAGGCGCTCTTTACCCTGTCAGGGACTTTTCTAGAAGACCTGGCCCACATGCAGACTCAGGAAAGCAGGAATCCCTTCAGCAGGAAGCCCGTGGTGCACAGCCCAGGTGGACCTGGTGCTCAGACCTGTGGTCACCACAGCCATGTACCCACTTGCTCTGCTGCTCCACACTCTGCCCCACGCCACTGAAGCCCCCGTCCACTGTCCCAGCTGGGCAGCCTACAGGAAACCTTCCCCCAGACCCCCATCCTGACCTATGCTGGGGTCTGCAGCCTCAGAGAGCCTCCCCCCGACCCAGCATCAACCACCCCACAGACAAGTGCAGCCACAGCTGCTCGGAAACTCGCCCACGCATCCCGCAGGACGCAGCTGCCTGGGGCAAGGGGTCCTACCACCGGCACTTTGAGGATGGCCTGCAGCAGGCGGTATACTGGCCATAACCCTACCAGGGGCACGAGACACAAGCAACACCTCACAACCCTACCAGCGGCGTGAGACACGAGCGATGCCTCACAACCCTACCAGCATCATGGGAAACGACCAACACCTCACGGAGGGCAGTAAACAGGCAGAGCATAATCACTCCCTCTGTCAAGGCAGAAATGGGCTTGACACTTACATCCTCAAAACCAAACCAAACCCGCACATGTTTACGTACCTGCTGGCACCCTGAACAGTGGGCGCCAGAACAGAAACTGTGCAGGTAGAGGCAGGAGGGGTGATAGTCCCATCTCAGCCCTGCTGCTCAGAGCACCATACACTCACGGCTGCAGGTGGACCCGAGGCTTGTCCCCACCCAGAACGCAGCCTCAGCCCCTTCCTCTGCTGTCCCCACCCAGAAGGCAGCCTCAGCCCCTTCCCCTGCTGTCCCCACCCAAAAGGCAGCCTGACAGAGAACTTCTGGCAGGCACTCAAACCGCATGTGGAAAGCGCCCCTACACCCCATGTGCCTCATGCCCCAGGGACAAGCTGTTGAACACATGGCTGCGGATCACGGGGGCAGGGGTGAGGGCCCAGTGCACGTACCTGACAGCCGGGCCGCCTCTGCCTTCTTGATGCTCTCAGCTTCCCCAAGCCGGCCGCCAGCCTCCTCTGCCAAGTCCACAGGAGCCTCTTCACGCACAGACAGGGTGGTGTATGTGCTGATGACCAGGACGCCCAGGCCGACCCAGAGCACCACCTGGGCCAGAAAACAACCAGGAGCGGGGGTCAGGGAGCCATAAGCCAGGGCTGGACTCCGAGGGTGAGGGGTGGGGTGGGGAGGGGGGCTGGACTCCCAGGGTGGGGGGCAGAGTGGGGAGGGGGGCTGGACTCCCAGGGTGGGGGGGTGGGGTGGGGGGGCTGGACTCCCAGGGTAGGGGGCAGGAATGGGAGCAGACAGCGGCCTCTGCTTTTCCCTTCTGTGAAGGAGAAGGGGCGCAGGCTGCAGCCTGGGGGACCGGGGAACAGCAGCAGGGTCCAGCCCAGCAGGGCCAGCAGCACCATCCCACAGGGCTGCATGCACCAGTGGTCACCACCAAGCCTGCTGGCACCACAGAAACATTGGGAGAAGAGCAGGGGGAGGGGCAGGGTCTCCAGGAGACTCGGGTCAAAGGAGTCTAAAGACAGAAGGTGCATGTAAAGACTAGAGAGGCCCGGCTGCAGTCATGTCTCCTGTGATGCCCGGGGGCCATCCCCGCTGCTGCTGAGGCTAGGACACCAGGGAGAGAGGAGCAACAATCTGGGGGCATCGGCAGACGGGGGGACCTACCCACGGTGGCCCCTTAGAGGAGGCAGCCCCATTGGACTGGCACTTTCCAAGCCAGGGCGAGTGACCGGCCCCCCAGCATCATCCAGATCAAATGCCATGGGCTGGCCATCTTCAGGCCAGCGAGGCGAGAACCTGTATCCCCCTGCCAGGGACCTGGACTTGAGGCCCCTCACTAATCCCACCAGCTCCAGTCCCCCCTGAGGGATCTCGTCGGGGCCACACATGCTGCCCTCAGGCATTTAATGCAGCAGAACCCACATGACACAACTCCACCTCGGCCACAGCTCTTGCTATTTTAAAGCCTGCACACACGGAACAGCCTCCTCCCGGGTGGCGTGTGTGGCCACCACAGCAGTGGGCACGACTGTCCCTGCCCTGCTCACCCAGGCCACGCGGCCCCCAGAAGCAGCAGCGTGGAGCTCTGCAGAAGGGGAACAGGTGAGCCATGTCCCCAGAGTCGGGGCCTCCCACCCCACCCTGACCTCCATGAGGCCTGAAGCCAGCACTCAGTGCCCTGTCTCAGGGTCATGCTGAGTCTCAGAACGCCGGAGCGGGAACGGTGGCATGCTGGGCCATCACACCCAGAAGATCAGCTCCCACAGGAAGAAGGTGCCCACACTCCTGAAGCTGGGCGTCGATCGGCTCAGAAAAAGCCCCCAGGAAAACGTCGCCTGGCCTCTTCCCCTCTCTGCCATCCCAGGAGCACTGAGCTGGTTTCCACTTGGGGAAGCCACGTGCTGATACCACCCCACAGCCCCAGGAGCTCCTGGCTTCAGGGAGCCCGCCCGTCCCTGGCCTTCTGGCAACAACCCTCACCCCAGAGTCCAAGAACATGCAACACACTCAGGAAGAAGGATGCAAGGCACACCATCTGAGGGGCTGAAAGGAAGAGGCTCAGACACAGGGTCTGGCCCAGAAAACAGATCCTGACTCCCCCACAGCCCCGTCCACCCAGACACCTGCACCTCAGGGCGAACCCTCCACCATGCTCCCCACAGGCAGCTAGTGTGGCAAAACACAGCTGACAGCAGGCAGCAGGAGACACCCCATATGAAAGCAGGAAAGAAGCCACCAAGCACCGGGCACTGAAGGGGCCCTCTCGATACCCCCACCTCCACCACTTAGCTGGAAGCACCCCCCTTTGCCGAGACCCGCTTGGCTTTCCAGCCCATGCTGGTGGGCGGCCCCTAGGCTCCGCAGCGCGCGCTCACCGGCTGACCGTTGCCCAGCCGAGCCTCTGAGAGTCAATCACACATTGCACCTCCACGCCCTCTCCCTCCCCTTTGAAGAACCACCACAGATCCACCAGGACCCCAGGCAGGGAGACCAGAGCAGCCCAGGCAGCAGGGGCCCTGAAATGATGCCGCACAGGGACGCAGGGACAATGTCTCCTGGCCTAGGCCTGGGGCAGTGCAGGAGCCAGGTCCACAGGGAGGCTGGTTAGCACCTACCAGAAGCACATGCTGTGAGGTGTGAGCTGGCTCCTCACTTTGGCACCAGCTAAACAGCAGCATCAATGCCCAGGTGGACCAGTCACCTGCAAACAGCTGCCCAAGTGTCTGCGGCAGCTGTGAGAACTATATCGCTGACCTGACACACACCCGCACGTTCCAAAGGCTTCTGGGGCAGTAGTGGCTCAGTGATAGAATTCTTGCCTTCTGTGAGGGAGACCTGGGTTCGATTCCCGGCCAATGCACCTCATGACCAGCCACCACACGTCTGTCTGTGGAGGCTTGTGTGTTGCTAGGATGCTGAACAGGTTTCGGCAGAGCTTCCAGACTAAGACAGACTAGGAAGGACAGCCTGGTGATCTACTACCTAAAATCGGCCAGTGAAAACTCTATGGAACACAATGGTCCAATCTGAAACTGATCATGAGTCGGAATTGTTTGAACAGCAACTAACGACAACAAACAAAATGCAGCAGTGCGCTGGGAGAACGGCTCACACAGCCGACACATCTGTCCCCGACCTGCGTGGGGACTAGTGACACTAAGTCACGGAAAGAAACTCCGCCGTCCCCTCCACCACAGTAAGAAAGCACGTGATGAGATGCAACACGCCCGCTTGGTTTTAAAACACGTGGTGGATGGGGCACAGATGTACTTTCGTGAGACCGTGTGTGTTTACGTCTGTGTACACACAGAGGTGTGTGAACACACATGCTCATCTCTACATACCGAGCCAAAAGCCCCATGAGACTGAGTGGCTGAGCACAAGCAGCAGCCCCCACGGTGTCAGGACGTGTTGGCACCCTCACCACCAGCTCCATGCAGGAGACGCAAGACGCACTGCAGACGGGAGATACAGAAAGGAGGCGGTGACATCAGCATCGGTCCCAAGTGGGCAAACCCAGGAGAAATGGTAAGTTTGGTAAGGTGAATGGGTAAAAATTAATACATAAAAATCTATACCCTCGTTCCTCAAAAAGTCAAACACGGACTCACCATAAACCAGCACCCGGTGGCTGTGGAGTCAATTCTGACTCGTGGTGCTTGCTCCACGTGTGTCAGAGTAGAACTGTGGCGACAGGGTTTTCAAATGGCTGGTTTTTCAGAGGTAGATGGCCAGGCCTTTCTTCCAAGGGGCCTCTGGGTGAACTCGAACCACCAGCTTTTTGTTGGTAATTGAGTGCTTAGCCAGGAGCACCACCCAGGGACTTCAGACTGACCGGTGGTTTTTCTAACTGGCTGTTGCTTGTACATAGGTTTTCCCACATTAATCTTACCACAGTCAGACATACATAGCATAAAATTCATCGTAACCATTTTCAAGTGTGCGACACGCTGGCACTAAGCACACTCACAATGCTGTGTAGTCTTCACCACTACCTATTTCCAAAACTTCAACACCCTAAACAGAAGCCCCGTTCCCTTAGCAGTCAGTCCGCCCCTCAAACCAAAAAGACCAAACCCGCTGCCGCCAAGTCTTGTCCCTCTGCATTTGAGGCTATAAGTTTCTTCTTTAATTTTGATAAAATATATAACAAAGCGCTTGCCACTTTAATCACTTTTAAGCATTCGTTCAGTGACATTAATTACGTTCGCCATGTTGTACGGCCATTACCACTGTCGTTTTTCAACTGTCTCTCATCCCCTTGAACGGACACCCGGTTCCCTTAGTAACTCTTCATTTCCTTCTGCCCTGCAAGCACTAATAAACCCTGGTCTCTGTGCATTTGCTTATTCTAGCATTCCATGTAAGTAAGCTCATACAACACGTGGCCTTTCATGTCTCATCTCTTCACTCAGCATGTTGTTGAGGTTCGTCCACGTTGCAGCAGGTGTCAGGACTTCATTTCTTTTCACGGCTGAATACTATTCCATTGCATGATACACCATACTTGGATTATCCATCCATCTGTTGATGGCTACTGTGAAAAGGGCTGCTATGAACATGGGTGTACACGTTATCTGTTTGAGTTCCTGCCTTCAAGTTTTTTGGGTATATACCTAGGAGTGGGATTGCTGGGTCACATGGTAGACTTACCATATGGGAAAAAAAAGAATATTTAAAACACCTTATTTACCCAAGAGGTGACCAACCAAAATCAAACCAAACCCAGTGCCACTGAGTCGATTCCGACTCATAGCAACCCTACAGGACAGAGGAGAACTGCCCCATAGTTTCCAAGGAGCGCCTGGCGGATTCGAACTGCCGGCCCTTTGGTTAGCAGCCATAGCACTTAACCACTATGCTACCAGGGTTTCCAAAGGGTGACTAGAAAGAAACAAAGAAAAAAGGACAGTGAGACAAGTGAAAATCAAAGAGTAGGATAGATGCGCTAATCCCAAACAAACCGATGATTACATTAACTGTGAATAGTGTTAAATGCTCCTATTAACAGACTGCATAAAAACAAAACAAAACCCAACTATATACTACTTACAAGAGGTACGCCTTAAATGTAAGAACACAAGAAGAACAAAAGAAAAAGGATGAAAAAAGCTGAACTGTCAAAATACTAACCCAAAAGAAAGCTGGAATAGCTAGCTATACGATGTCAGACGAGGCAGACTTTAAGGTAAGAAGCATTTCCGGCGATCACAAGGGTCACTTTGTAAGATAAAAGGTCAATTCAAGAGGAAAATATAACAATCTTAAATCTATATGCTACTAATAACAGCATCAAAATAAAAAGCAAAAACTGATACAACTAAAAGAAGAAAGAAACAAATCCACAGTTCCAGCAGGAGTTATCATGCCTTTCTCATTACTGCTAAACAAGCAGATATACAGGAAAATCACTAAGAACATACACAATCTGAAAAATCAGTTAGCAAACTCGACCTGTCAACATAGACAGGAAATTGCAGGCAACAACTGCAGACTACCTGGCCCTTGAACACTCATCAGAACAAACCACATGCTGAGCCACAGAACAAAGGACTGAAATTCTTCAGTGTGTCTGTTCTCCAATCACAGCGGAATTAAGCTTGAAATCAAGAGAAGAGATCACAAGGAAATCCCCAAACGTTTGGAAACACACTCCTAAAGAACCCACGGGTCAAAGGTGAAATCGCAGTGGGAATTAGGAAACACTGTGAAGTGAATGGTACTGTCAATTCCTCAACCTATAGTTTGATGCGATCCCAATCAAAATTCCAACAGGCTATTTGGGAGGAAGCCGACACATCAATTCTAAAATTTAGTTGGAAATGCAAAGGACCAACGAGAAGAAAGGCCATCTTGAAGGAGAATAAGGCTGGAGGACTTCTACTACCTGCATCAAGACTTACTATAAAGCAATTAAAAGAGAGCAGTCCTGGTACAAGGAAGACAAAAGAGACCACTGGGACTGTGGTGTCCCCAACATGCACACACGTACACAGCTGGATGCTTTACAGCAGTGGAAATCCTGGTGGCGTAGTGGTTAAGAGCTACGGCTGCTAACCAAAAGGTCAGCAGTTCAAATCCACCAGGTGCTCCTTGGAAACTCTATGGGGGCAGTTCTACTCTGTTCTATAGAGTCACTGAGTCGGAATCGGTTTGACAGCAATGGGTTTTTATGACCTTGAGGTAGGCAGAAATTTCTTAAGTAGGACATAGCAAAAGGACAGAGAAACTGGACTACGCTAGAATTAAGAACGTCTGCTCATCTCATGCCACCAAGAAAGTGAGGAGGCAGCACAGAGAGGGACACCATCTACAGTACACATCTCTGAGAAAGGATTCATACCTAGACTCTATTAACTCCCACAAAACAACCAGAAAAAGATAACCCAATAGGAAGATGGGCAAGGACTTGAAAAGATTCACAAAAGGACACACCCACATAGCCAATAAGCATATGAAAAGGTGCTGAGCACCATTAGTCATCTGGAAACTGCAAATTAAAAGCAAAAAGAGGCACCAGGTACTGGTCACACCCACCACAAGTGCCGAAACTGACAAGGAGAGGCCAAAGCAAGTTGGGGGCTCAGAGACCACTGAGGGACCACTGTGGAAAAACGCTCAGGAAAATCTACTAAAATGGAATATCCACAACCCCAGGACTCAACACCACCACCCCCTCCCAGCCCACTATACAGCCAACAAAACTGCACCCCCGGTGCGCCAAAGGAAACGTGCCGGGCAGCAACGTCTGTGACCCCCAAACTGGACGTCCTCTGGTCTGCCACCAAAGAATGGACTGAGGTAAGTTCACAAAACGGAATACCCTGCAGCGCTGAGGACAAACGAGGCACCATGACTTGCACTGTGTGGCTGCACGCGGATGTGGTGCTGGGAAAAGAAGCCACACACAAATGGATACATACTGTAGTATTCCACATATGTAAATATGAAGGACAGGCAAAATTATTCTAAAATATCAGACGGCAGAAGAGTGGTAACTTCTGGGGGATGGAATGACGTGGGAGCACTTGGAGAGGCTTCAGGGTGCTGGTGAGCGTCTTCTGTCTTGCCCTGGCTGGTGGTCTCAGGGGTGGGTTCACTTTGGGAAAATGTACCAAGCTGTACACACGTGAGAATCATGTGCTTTACTGGTATGTGTCCTATACTTTTAATTACGAAAACATACCAATGAGGAAAAAAGCCCAATAACCCCATGCAAAAGGGACCAAAAACACGGGCAGGCCACAGAAAAAGAAATGCAAATAGCTTTTGAACACATGGAAAAATGCTGTGCTTTACCCAAGGAAGCCAAGACTTCACCCTCAGACCGATGACTTCAGACTGAAGACTTCGCCCTTGGACCGAGGAAGTTGGGAAGCCCCAGAGCAAGAAGAGGGCCCTCATGCTTTGCGGGTGGACACCGTGATGGAACTTGGCAAATGCCATAAAAGTTACAAAGGCTCTCACGCTCTTTGACACAGGCATTCCAGCTCTAGAACCTTCTACTGAGCTATTTTTCAGCCTACAGAAATGCTCACGTGTCTGTAAGAGCCAGAGACAGGAACGTGACTTGCCCGGGGACTCAGAGAATGGCATGTCCTCCAGTGAGTACCACGACACAGCTGAGTGCAAGGTGGCTGCTCTGTGCGCAGATGTGGCACCACCTCCAAGGGCTTTGAGCAGGAGGGGCAGGGAGCTGTGCTACCATTTAATTAGATACAAAAGAGGGCAGGTGTGTGTGCACACACACCACTGTGCACAGGCGGTGGCACACTCATGCGCACTCACACACACAAAGGCTGCCACACACGTGTGCGCACCCTGGCACACACACATGCACGCACACAACTGCACACTCACATGTACACCCTGGCACACTCACATATACATACAACCAGCACACATGCACACACTGCCACACATGTGCATACCCTGGGACACTCACATGCATGCACACACCTGCACACTCACATGCACACACATGCTGACACGTGCACACACCGGCACACTCACATGCACACATACCGCCACACATGTGCACACCCTGGCACTCACATACACGTACACACCAGCACACACACATGCACACGCTGCCACACTCGTTTGCACACCTCAGCACACTCGCACGCACACATACACACCAGTCTGGCTGTGGGGACACACCAGCAATGACAGCAGTGGTGGTCTCAGGAGGGGGCTGGGAAGCGGGGAGGGGCGGTGGGATTAGCGTTAGTTTGTAGCGTGTACATGGGTAACCCAGGTGTATAAATACACTTTGGGAAAAGCTTCTAAGTACTCGGCACTCAAATGTGTGGGTGCAACACTGCCTGCCAGCTTTCTCTGGGAAACGCCCAACGAAGGCAAGCATGTTAACTGCTCTGTGCGGCCCTACAGTGCGAAGACTTAACCGTTTAACTTGCTTCAATCCAGTATTTCCCAGACCCATTGCACCAAAGGAGGCTTATCCTGCCTCCTCTGCCAACCCAGCAAATCCCTGCTGGCCCAGGCTGCCGCAGGCCCCGCACACCCCCCTGGACTGGCCTGCACTCACCTGGGCTGAGAAGGCGTTCTTGTGGACCTTCCTGTAGATGAGGGCGGGGCACACGAAGCAGATAAGGCTCCCCATCATGGCTCCCGTGAGGCCGAGCACCGTCTCCACTGGGGAAGAGGCGGAGGGGGGAGGCATGAGCGGGCGACCCACGCGGGGCTACAGCGAGCCCTGCTGCAGCCTTCTCTAGCATGCATCCCGCTCACCTCCGTGCCCAGAGAGACACGTCCTATCCTGACCACCACTGCTCGGGGGGCAAGGTGGCATCAGAACCTGCACCATGTGATGGACTTAGTGGCCTCCCTGGGAGCCCAGAGCTACCACTTCCATGAGTTCCCTCCTCATCAGGGAATGGGGATCACAGCCTCTCCCATGGGAAACCAAACAACTAAACCCCAACTCATGGCAATACCATGTGTTACAGAGTAGAACTGCTCCATAGGGTTTTCTTGACTGTAATCTTTACAGAAGCAGATTGCCAGGCTTTTCTTCTGTGGGACCACTGGGTGGACTTTAATTGCCAATTTTTATGTTAGTGGTTGAGCACAAACTGTTTGCACCACCCAGGGACCTATTTAGAGAGGCCGAAATTACAGCGCCCTAGTGGCGCAGTGGTTAAGAGCTCAGGCTGCTAAAGTGGCAGTTGGAATCCACCAACTGCTCCTTGGAAACCCTGCAGGGCAGTTCCGCTCTGTCCTGTAGGGTCGTGATAAGTCGGACTTACACAACAGTGAACAACAACTAACTAGGGAGAGGGATACTTCTCTCCACACGGCATCCAGCACTGAGCAGGCTGGCTGAGCAGACGACACTCAACCCTGTAGGGAGACTGTCTGGTGTCAGTGAGGGGGGGCCCTGATGTGCTGTAATAAGCTGGACCCGGGCTCTTCTACCCAGATCACATGCTGGCTCCAACTGAATGGGGCACAGACTGCCCACTCTCCCTGCTCTCTGGTGAACAATCTAGCAGGCACGGAAAAGTCAGGGCCTGGAGTATAGTGGCCGAGCATCCCACGGCCACAAGCCAGGAAGAGGCCCCGTGAGCTTTGTGTAGGGAGGCAGGTCCCCTGCTCCCTTCTTGGGATCTGCCACAGAGCTGGTGCCGCCTGCCAGGCTTGGGACTCTAACGGCACAAGTCACTCAGGGCCTTCAGCTCCCCCTCAGTCACATTCCACGCGGGGAGGCATCAAGGCAGGGCACGAGCTGTTTTATAATCACTGACTCCACAATCAGGCCTGTGTCCCTGCACCAGGCGTCCCTGCCCTGGCCAAGTGTAAGACTGGGGTGTCTGTTTGAATGCCAGGACATAAGGGGGCAGGGGAGGCACCACTGGGCCCCTGCATGTAAAAGTGAGAACAGGAAGCAGGGAGAAGCCAGTTGGAGCCCCACCACAGGAGCAACCCCACCTTACCATTGGGAATCAGGATTCCACCGACCATGGTTCCAAACACCACCGAGAGGGTGAGCACTTTGAAGCGGAGAGGGGGCATGTACCCTCCAGCAGCAAAGGTGCCATCCTTCTGCTGTGTGACAGAAAAGACAAACAGGTGTTAGGAGAACTGACGCCCTCAGACTTTCCCATGCAGCAGTGCCTTCAAGGGTTGGCCGAGCACACCAACAAGTCTCCGGGGAGGCCAGGGGGTTCCACCCCCCAGTGAGCGGCACTCAGAGGGGAGGACATGGCTGAGCCCACAGGACAGCAGAGAAGCACATGCTGCTCCCATACCATGTGTGGCACAGAAATTTACCACTTCATTCTAGAATGTTGCAGCAAGACCCTTTCACTTTCTCTTGTGCTTCTGGAAACCCCCACCCCAACTGAATGGACAGTGACTGAAACAGTGCCCAGTGCCCACATGCATGTGGGACCAAACATGCCCGGCACCAGGGCCGTCTGCAAATGGGCTGGGCAGCCTCCCAGCCTGGCCATGGAAGCAGCTCCGCTGGCCAGCTTCAGGGTGCAGGCAGGTCCCCCACATTCAGCTGGGCTGCTGCTGTCTCCAGCAGAGGAGTGCCCAGCAGTTAATCAGCTTTAAGGTCCAGGAAGAAGGGGGGAGGGTAAGACATGGCAGAGCGAGGCCACAAGTGCTTGGCCGTGTCCCCAGGAAGCAGCCATGGCTTCTACCACACATGTACATGGCCACATGTCCATAGCCACACGCCCATAGCCACACACCCAAGGCCACACGCCCATGGCCACACATGCACGGCCACAGCCACACACCCATGAGCTGCCAGGTGGGCCCGAATCCTGGCTCTGCTGCCACCAACACCAGCTGTGTGCCCTCAGGCAAGCTGCTCAACCCCATGCCTCAGTTCCCCAACTGTGAACATGGATACAGCTGGGCACCTCCTCACCACAGTGTGGGAAGAACTGAGTGAGTTTATACATGTTGGGTACCTGGCACAGCACCAGGCACACAGAAACCCTGGGTCTGTGAGGCCAAGTCCTCTGTGGCTTCTGTTCAAGTAGCATCTCTGTCACTTGCAACCCAGAGTCCTGATGATCACTTCACACCAGGCTCAGGAGACACTGGGCTGCAGGTGAAGAGATGCCAGCCCTGGCAGGCACCAGCCTCCAGTCACACCAAGCAGGGACGTGGGTCCATTTGAGGTCCACAGTAGAGCCCCAGTACCCTCAGGGCAGGCAGGCAGGCAGGGAGCCCGGGTACGGCAGTGTCCAGTCCGAGCAGAGCTGTGATCCCCTGCGTCTGGGCACGAGATGCTACAGTGCGCCTCTGCTGGTAACCTGGCAACAATGAGTGAACCAAGAGGGTCTTTCTGCTTCTCTCCTCAATGTGGAAATTCCTTATCAAGGGCTCCACACACTACAGTGCACAGAGCTTAGCCCCTCTCCCGGCTCAACTGTAAAAAACACCAAAGCTACACACAGGTGTGGAGAAGGGGCTTTGGCCCCAGGTACTCTTCCCATCATCAGGTCAGTCAGTCTGCTGTCGTCCCCCCCTCTTGCCTCCCACCCCTCTGCAGCTGCCAGCAGCAAGCCCTAGACTACCTGCAGCTTCTCTGGTTCAAGAACCCCAGTGTTGCAGGTAGGGGGATCCCAGAGGCGGGGCCTAATCGGCTGAAACCCTGGGCCACAATCCTGAGGGCCTCCTGCTTCTCCTGGCATTCTTTTTTCCAAAGTTGGTAAACAAAATATGTTCCTATTAAAAGATTTCATTTACCAGAAGGAGCCCTGGTGGTACAGGGGTTAAGAGGTTGGCTGCTAAACAAAAGGTCGGCAGTTCGAATCCACCAGCTGCTCCTTGGAAACCCTGTGTGGCAGTTCTACTCTGTCCTATAGGGTCACTATGAGTTGGAATCCACTCCATGGCAACAGGTTTTGTTTTTGTTTGCACCAGGAAAAGCTTCACCTGCCACTTCCCAGGAAAATAGAGAACCAACAAAACACAGCGTCATTAAGATCAGGAAATCAAGTAAGAAGGCCAGACTTAATGGTCTGACAGAGACTGGAGAAACTCCCAAAACTATGGCCCCCAGACGTTCTGTTAACCCAGAACTGAAATTGTTCCCGAAGCCCAGTCTTCAGACAAAGATTAGACAGGACTATAAAACAAAAAACAGTACACGGGAGGAACGTGCTTCTTAGTTCACTCAGATACGTGAGACCACATGGGTGACACCCTTCCAAAAGCAGGATGAGAAGGTGAGAAGGGACAGGAACTGGTCGAATGGACACAGGGAACCCCAGGGTGGAAAGGGGAGTGTGCTGTCACATTGTGTGGATTAAAACTAATATCACAAAACAATACATGTATAAATTTTTGAATGAGAAATTAACTTGAGCTGTAAACCTTTCACCCAAAGCAAAAAAAAAAAAGACTGGGAAACTCCCTTTCCAGAGCCAGGAGCTCCCTTTCCGGAGCCGGGAGCCACGTGGCCAGGCTCACCTGCTGCTCGAAGAGGAGGGTGCTGAGGGCCTGCCTGCAGGGCAGGATCATCATGGGGAAGCCGAAGGCCACGGACATGAGGAAGCCCACACGAAGCATCTCCGTCACCAGGTTGGAAGGGAAGTGCATCAGCACATTGCCAGCGATGGCCTCGGTGAAGCTGACGTAACCGAAAAATCCCACCTGGTGGGAGACAAGACACATGGGCGCCCACCCTGAGGAGGGGCCCAGAGGCCCCGCACCACGAGCTTCCTCGATGACGGGCACCATGTAGGTTGGCCGCTGGTGACACTGCCCCTCTTGAGAACTAGGAGGCCCATCTGGATGCGTCAAGACCAAAGGTCCGACATTGTGTTTCCCAAAACAAGAGGGCACGAGGACATGGAGCTGCTCACGGAAAGAGGGAGGGGCAAGTGCCCACAGACCCACAGAGCAGCTGCTCTGAGCCTGGCTTCAAGTCCCAGCCAGGGAGGTGTGCGGTGGACTGCGGGCACCGTGGGTATGACGCCGGCATCACCGATGGTCTCCACAGGCCACCTGTAACAACCTGGAGAAATGGGCCATGGAAGCACACAGCGAAGGAAGGAAGTCATAACCTCAGTGCTCACAGCTTCACTGACGGTGTACGAAAGACGACAGGGAGGAACACAAGAAGGCGGGAAGAAAAACCTTCCAAAAGGGTGATGGTAACTGTATTCTGGGCTATTTCCTTCCTCTGCTATTTCACACTTTCCAATTTCTCTTTGGTGAACACAACCCATTTCCATGGTAAAAACCACTTTAACAATGGTCTCGATGAGACAGCGACAAGGCACTAGGTAAAGCTTAACCAACGTTAGCCACCTGGGGGGAGCCCAGTGGCCTCGGGTAGAGGTGGCTGGTGTGGTGGCCCTGGATGACAGGCAGGGCTGTACAGTGGGGCTCAGGGGCAGGGCTGTACGATAGGGCTAAATGGTGAGGCTTTACGGCGGGGCTCTGGGGCAGGGCTGTGTGGCGAGGCTCAGGGGCGGGGCTATACAGTGGGGCTGTATGGTCAGGCTGTACGATGGGGCTGTATGGCAGGGCTCAGGGGCCGGGCTGTAACCAAGGAGGTCCCTACCGTGATGTAGAAGGTGGTGACCACGTTGAGAGAGGAAGCGAATATGGAGCTCATGGCCTTTACCGAGGGCTCGTCCAGGCTGTCGTAGGTGGGCAGAACCTGGCTGCAAGAGCACAAGCCATCTCACAAGGTGAGTCCAGAGAAAGACGCCCACCCCACTGCACAAGCTCGTGTCTTCTCATGCGCCACTGCATCGGGGGGCTTGGAGCTGACGCCAAGTTTTCACAACACCATTGACAGGAGAGTCGTGAAAATGCCTACTTAGAACCCCCTTCTCCGTGCCACCCTGTGTCCACAGCGTGACATACTGTGTGGGCTGGAAGGAACTGGGTCACCCACAGGCTAGGACCTGACCTAATGCCCGCAGGGAGAAACACAGCAGCGGCCAGAAGGGTGCAGGCAGGGCCCAGCACGTGCAAGGGGTGTGGGCAGACAGACGGGCGCCTGGAGAGAAGGAAAGGGTGGGTGGGGGCATGGGGGTTTGGGTGCAGCAGGGACAAGGGAGCTGCGCTAAGGGGTTGGCAAGAGGGCCCAACTGGAAGAAAGTGAAGGAAATCCTGGGTGAATGTAAGTGTGGGCGGCTGCTTTCTGGTGTGTTCTCTGGGCTACTGTCTTCTGGGTGGGCACACGACCGGGCCGGAGGTTTGGATGGGTGGGTGGGTGGGGAAGGAGACAATAACCAGCCGATAAATGGACAAGCATGTCCCCGGAGGATGCAAACGGAGAGCATGCTCCACCGCTAACATAAAGGTTGGAAGTTCAAGTCCACCCTCAGGTGCCTCGGAAGAGAGGTCTGGCTATCTGCTTTTGAAAGGTCACAGCCTTGAAAACCCTACGGAGATGTTCTATTCTGCACACGTGGGGTCGCCGTGAGTTGGAACCAACTCCACAGCAACTGGGATAATCACCAGAGTCAGATCCCAAAGCTGCCTTTAAAGAGTGAAGGGAGGAAAGGAGGGCACCCCGGCCTTAGCGGAAGGTGTGCGATGAACACAGGCGGGAGGCGGATGCACAGATGCCAGGGTCCCCTCTACCTGCACTGTGCAGACAGCCGTGGTCTGGGGCTTGAGCGCTGCTCTCTCCTCACCGGGCCGGGGGAAACCAGGCAGCTGCACCCATGCCTTTCCCCCCACCCCTGGGAGACAGCAAAGAACGGGGACAGAAACAGCTGACCTAGTGCCATGTGTCCCCAGCCCATTACTCCGGGAGAAAACAGCATCTAGATGGGCTTCAAGCACCACCATCCCCGGCCGGGGCAGAAAGTCCACACCCACCATCCCAGCGTGGGGCCCCCGGCTCACCCCCCATATGTGTCGGGAGCTCTGGCCATGGGGACTGCTGTTACTGGGGAGGAGAGAATGTGGGGAGGAACCCAGCCCCGGCCCCTGAATGCCCACATGCCCCAGGACCCTGGGCCCTCCTGGAGAGACCAGCTTTGTGGGGCTCAGTTCTGGCCAGAACAGCTGCACTACAGGAGAGAGGCACTACTCCTGCCACTGCCCCTCGCCAAGCATTCCCAGACTGCCACCCAGCAAGGCCGCCCTTCGCAACTCTGAACTCGAGTCCAATGGAGCTTCCACGCACAGCCCTGCGTGTGCTCCTCCTGCCCCTGCCGCACAGGTGGGGCGCGGCCTCTGTGTGGACGAGCCCTTCTGGGCCTCCGGTGACCCATCCCCCCACTCAGGGCACCCACTGCCATACCCCTGGGCCAGCAATGGCCAGCTTGGCCAAGTACTCAAGGCTATGAGAGACCAGAAGAGCAGGCCATGTTGGCTGGGGACACCTGTTTGCCCATGGAAATGCCTAGACAGGCCACAATGGCAGGGCCTGGCCATCCACCCCCCACACTGTGCCTTGGCACTTGGCAAATCGTCCACACATCAAGGGGCTGGGACGTGCCCTAATCCAAGGATGTTGCGCTGCCACTGCAAATGGCACAACACTGCTCTGGGACCAGGCTATGTCCTTGGGCTGGCTGCCCCTTCACAAGGCAGAACCCATGTGTGCTCACCCAGGACCCAGACCTGGCAGGCACACCGGTTACTTATACACTCACGCGCACAAACCACAAAGGCCCGCCGAGGCTGAGTTTTTAAAAGCCACGCGCAGATGGAGAGGACACCTGGTCGTAGAGGGGTGGTTACAAACACCACTCCTGCCATCGACTGTGGCAGGGGCATGAGCAGCAAGGCTGGAGCCTGTGGAAGGCACAACGCTGCGGGGAGTCGGGATGGGAACGGCGACTTTGATCTCGTACCTGGGTGTCAACGCGGCAGTGGGAACAGATCCTATCTGTCACAGGCGTTTACGACTGGCACAATGCATGTGCGTGGAGAGGAGGGGGCGGCTCTGCCAGAAACCACACACACACACACACTCACACACGCGCAGGTCTCCAAGAGCCACCCCACAGCAGTCTCAAGTCAACGTCTGTGCAATTTCCTTTTCAATATCCTCAGACAAACAGCTCGGTTCTGGCAGAACGTGGAGGGTGCTGCCTCGTCAGATGGCATGGCCGTCGCCAAGCCCTCAGCCAGCTCTGCCCATGAAGCACCTGGCACACTCAGCAACGCAGCTCACAAGTAACGCCAACTTGTCTCCTGACTAAAGCACAACTGTCTCCTTCAGCTGGGGGTGGGTCGAGGTGGAGCAGGAGGCTGCTCCTCTGACGTGTGAGGTGCAACGCAAGGAGAGAGGGGCAGGCGACCCCCATTCTGCGCCACAGCCCCACGCCCAAGAACCCTCTGCGCCTCGGATCCCTTCATGAGGACCCTCTGCACCATGGCCCCCCTCGCCAGGACCTTCCATACCGTGGCCCCCCCCACCTGAGGACCCTCCGCGGCAAGGTCCCCCCTTCACAAGCGCCCTCCACACTACGGCCCCCTGCCCAAGGACCCCCTCACCGCGGCCCGGCTGTGGCAGGTACTTACGACTGGCAGGCGAAGGACATGCCGAAGATGGGGATGCAACGGAAGACACCCTCCCAGCGCACGAAGCTGACCCGCTGCAGCCACTGCCCGCCAAAGAGGCCATGCTTGAGTGAGGACAGCACGATCTGCGAGCAGATAGGGCGACAGGGGGCCGTGCAAGATCTCAGCTATGACCCTGCCCCCACCTGGCCCCAGGGATGCCCGCAGACTCACCACAAACATGAACACCGTGTAGAAGATGAGGGCCATGGCGCTGAAGGACTGGATGGAGGCCATCATGTTCCTCTGCAGGCTGAGCGGCAGCACGATGCACAAGGACACCGCCACCAGCAGGAAGACGCGGAAGTGGCTGGTCACCTGGGAGGCGTCGGTGGGCAGAGAGACAGGTGAGGGGCTGCTGCACTGGGCTGGGCCCTACCTGCCCCAGGGAGGTGCCTGCAGTCCCGCCCACCGACAGCTGAGGATAGGCAGGTGCCTGCAGCTCCACCCACCGACAGGTGAGGACAGGCAGGTGCTCATGGTCCCGCCCACTGACAGGTGAGGACAGGCAGGTGCCCGCAGTCCTGCACACCGACAGGTGAGGACAGGCAGGTGCTTGAGGTCCCACCCACTGATAGGTAAGGACGCGCAGGTGCCCATGGTCCCGCCCACCAGACAGAGAGGACACAGGCCCAGAGAGCCAGCTACAACCAAGAACAGAAAGCCGGTGTGGCTCAAATCGGGGCCAAATGCTTCCGGAAGCTTCTCTCTCGCCTCTGTGCTGCACTGCCTCAGTCACTGACCACTTCCAGCCCCTACAGGGTCCAGCGAAGCCATGGAGTGAGACCATCCAAACCAAGGACAGGGGCCCCTAAGATATGGGGAGACCCAGACACGGGGACACCCAGACTGGAGCTGGTCTGTGTGTGCTGCACCGTGCCGTCACTGTGGGCCAATGCTGCTCACGTGGCTGCAGGGCTCCCTCCGTGAAGAGTGCTGGATGCAGGGGGAGAGGCAGGACACAGACGGAGCCAGAGGAGACGGAGCCCAGGGATATGGAGCCCGGGGAGACGCACCCCCAGCCTGAACCAGATGTGACCTTGTTGAAGAAGGAAGACTGGATGCTCTGACCCAAAAAGCTCATCACCACTCCAGACAGGTGCTTACTTTAGCCAAGCACACCAAGGGGTGGAAGTCTCTAGCGGTTAACGTGGCTGCAGCCACACGCATCTGACATCAAAGTCCCTGATCTGGAGCCGACCACCAGGTGGAGGTGCACAGAGCCCGCTGAGAGCCTGCTGAAGCACCGCCCAGGCTCACACCCCAGACCCCAGTGCCCGAGGATCCCCCAGCCCACGGGTCACGGCAGCACAAGGACGCCATGAATCCTGGGGGCCCCGGCACAACTACACGTGGGTGGCCTTGCGGGCCTGACACACCCAGCCCTGGAGGTGGACCTGCGTGGGAACCCGCGCCAGGTGGTGGCGGCCACACCTTTCTCTGCAGTCAGCCTGCACTGCGCCCTGAAGGCTCCTCTGCCTCCTCTATGTTATCTTCCCAGGACTTGCCCCCAGTAAGCCCCCGTGATTCCAGTGCCTGCAGATGCCTGATTCCCAGGACCCAGGCTGACCCCAAGGCCTAACACAGGTACTTCTCCCAGCCGCCCGCATTGCTCTCAATCCAGCGTCCATGTGGACCTGCACAAGGGCCACACTGATGAACGGCCACTCAGGTGACCACATGCACACACATAAACCACACACCTGAACACATCCTTACCTGAAACCCAAACAGCCGAGCAAAGAAGTTGGACCCCAAGTCACCGATCACAACGTAGAAAGCAATGCAGGTCCCTAGCATGAGTCCGATCATGCTGCAAGGACAGAAAGCAAGGCTTTGGTGAGATTTCAGAAGGTGCCATGATCCCCTCATGAAAAATCCTGCTCACACACTGACAGCCCAGGAGAGGACAGCACACTGGAGCCCCACCTCCACAGCCGCCCCCCGCCCAGATGTAGGACCACGCAAAGGCTGGACTGAGAGAAGGGTGTGATTTAGGAGGCTCCACAGTTTACAGGCTTGGCCACGTTTTATAGAGCTTGCTATTTTACTTGGAATGAATGTTGAACAACGCTAGACTTTTCTTTATGTGATATTATATATTTTTTTCTGCAGGAGATGTGAAAAGTTCTTTCAGGTGCTACAAAAACGTGCCGCCATGTTAGACAAGATAAAAAGAACAACCAACTGCTTTCAAAAAGGGTTGTTCTTTCTAGTTTACAATTCCCTAATTTAGAAGCCTAAAAGTGCAATTTCCCAACAATTTTTTCATCTCGTAAAACTTTACTCAAAAGGAAGAAAACTATGACACTTTCCATTTAACGCAGCGGAGTCCTGGGGCGGTGTGGCACTTCAGGAACGGCGTGGAGAGATTAACTACAACTGAGGGAGAGCTACTTTGCTGGGTGCCACCAGTTCTCCATTTTTATATTTTTCTTAGTAAGACTTAAGTAACGCTTTCCACCTTGACACTAATCATTTTAAGGATACGGTAAATTGGACTTTCAACTTTTTGGAACGTATTCTAAGTTATAAACCAATCCACACACGAAACACATCCTTCATTCTGTAGAACCCTCCAGTCTATCCTCAGCAGAAATGAAGAGGAAGGACAGAGGCCCATGTCAGGACAAGGTGCACGGTTACCTGGTCTCCACCAGCATCTTCCCTGCTTTCCCATAGGCGTGGAAGGCTAATGTAAAAGAGAAGAGAGTTAACACTCAACCCAATAGTGTGAGAGGCACATCAGCAAACACATTACTGATGAGAGCTGTGAAAGGCAACCTGACAAAAGCCTGCTGGTCTGGGATTTCACAGGTGGAAGGGGGCAGTTTTTAATTTTGGTTCCCAGGCCTTTTTTCAGATCTACCACCCACCAACGGAAGCCACATAAAACAAGAACAAAGGAAGGGAAAGTTGCAAGGCAGATTCTTTTCTCACTCCAAAACACCTTTTAAACTCACTAGGAACACACTGATGTTCACTGCAGCACTGTTCACAGTAGTCAAAAAGCGGGAACAGCCTAAACGTCCATCAAGAGATGATGGGTGAACAAAATGTGGTCCATCCACACCATGGGAATACTATCTGTTTGTCAGGAAGTACAGTCCTGATGCATGCTGCCACGTGGGTGACGCTTGAAAACACAGCGCTGAGTGACATCAGTCAGTCACAAAGGACACAGTGCATGACCCCGTTTATATGAACTATCTAAAATAGGCAAATGTGTAGACCTAGCTCATCAGTGGTTACCAGGGGTGGGGGTGGGGGGCTCAGCACGTAGGGGGCACCGAGTGTCTGTTCAGGGTGATGGCAAAACATGGGAACAGAGAGTGGTGACGGATGGACAACAGATGAACACAGTTAACGTCACTGAACTGTACACAGGAAGGTTGTTGGAATGGCAAATTTTTTGTTACGCCCACAGGTACCACGGTAAAATTAAGTCACTGTGAAAAAGCCATTTCCCATATCCAGCAGCCCCTGCCCGCCCGGGGTGGGACCACGCGGTACACTTGGCAGCCAAAGGTGGTGCAAACGCAGCCCCCCGAAAGTTCCGTCCAGCCAGGCTGACCGACCCGCTGGGGTCAGGCCAGCTGGGGCCCGGATGACCCAGAACGAGTGCTCCACCTCCATGGCCCTCACCAGAGGGACTTCCCCACACGACTCCACTCCCAGCGTGGGCTGTGATCTGCAGAGGAAAACGCGCAGCACCTCTCAAGGGCAGCACTGGAGGGTGGGCAGGGGCTCAGGCTCCGCTTTCAGGACAGGGGGCTCAATCTCGGCCTCACTGCTGATGGTGCACCCCGCCCCCACAGCTGATGGGAAGCTGCTGTCTGTCCTTCCTGACAATTCCACAACTTCTAGCAGGCAAGAAATCAGAAACTGACTTAGTAAGGTCCCTCCCAGGACCCCAGCGTTTCCCTCCAGGCCCAGCCAGGGGAAAGGGAAGTTCTGGTCCCCAGGGGGCAGCCAGGACGGTGTGTGTGACAGGATGGGAGACACAGGACCACCACATCCAGCCAGCAGCTCCCGCTTCCTGCTGCATTTCCTCCCTTCACACAGAGGGTCAGAGGCCCCGGGGAAGACTTGGAAAGCAGGAAACAAGCCGGTTTGGTGTGAACACAGCCATGAGGCAGCCCTTATAATTTTAGACACTTGGTTAGAGGGACAGCAGTGCCAAGGCAAGAGGGTTTGGTATCTGATACGGCGAAGAAAAAGAGGACACCCCAAGGGCAGCAGACGCTTCGCCTTACGGAGTGAGGGGTCACTCAGCTTTTCCTGGGCCTGTCCAGTCAGAGGAGACATGTGTCTCCCCGAGATCACCCCCTCAAGTTCACAAAGCCTTCCGCTTCACATAACCATCTACACCGAGAGATGGATCCGTACACGGAATGGTAGGGGTCAACTCCTGCCAGTGCGGAGGGGCCGTGGTCATCATCCAAAGCCACGTCCTCACCGAAGGAAGCCCCCAAGCTGCAAAGCCTCCAAAAGAGAGCAGCAGGTCAGTAGCCCTTGGAACACAACCCAGAAATCCAGTGCCCCAAATTAGAAGCGGTCGGCTTGTCAAGACAGCCTTCCTTTTCCTTCTCTAATAGATGATAAGGCTCTACAGAAAATTCCAACACTTAGCTCACCAGCCCAGGAAAGTTCCGGAACACACCTGCATCCGGGACAGGAAGGAAAACCTAAGGACCTCCAGAAGTCAGAGGTCCCAGTCAGGAGGCAGCACTTTCTTCACACAGAAAGACCACACTGGTTCCCAGGATATCACCCCAAAGTGCTGCCCTGCTGAAGGGCATGGCGTGGGCCCCGGGCTCCCTTTCTCCCCTCTTTCTCCCCTCAGGCCAGGTCTGTGTATGCATGCTCACAGACACGCCACCTCAGCAACCTTGAACCAAGTCTCAAACACAAATGCCAGCCCAGCCACCGTGGCTCTCAGTATCGTGCCTGTTCAGGGCTGAAGAGGGAGGGAGGTCGGAGCTACGGCAAGCCATGGGGCCTGCCCAACCCCCAGCATGGAACCCTAGTGCGCACTGAGGTCCGAGCCAGTGCCCTGGATGTCACCGGGTCCCCTCCTGGCCTGCCTGTCCATTCTCCCTCAGTGGCCTGAGCTCAGCTCCAGCCAGGCCACAGGGAGACAGGGTGGGCTGTGTCCAAAGGCTGGAGCACAGCCAGGGATGTTCTCCAGTCCTGCCTGCCTCGCGCCTTTCCCCAGGGACCCAGCAGCAGCCACCCTGGGCTCGGAGGGCCTGCACCGGCATCTCTCCCGCCACCCCACGGCCTGCCCTCCCCCTACCCCGACTGCTGCAAATGCAGAGTGTCCTAGGCCTGCTCCCCCTCCCCACGGTGCACAGCCCCAGCTCCCACCCTGCTACCCCACGGTGTACAGCCCCAGCACCCCCACCCCACCATCCCACAATGCACAGCCCTGGTGTCTCCACCCCACCACCCACAGCTTCTCAGCTTGTCGCCTCCAGCAGCAATAGGGTGGAGAAAGGAGGGGTGCACACACCGAGGGTGCTACTGCAGACGGGGGCACTCCAGGGAGAGAAGGATGGCCAGCTCAGACCTGGGGGCACTCTGGTACTCGACGCCTCACTGCTGCACCTAGCACAGGGTGGGCACAGCGAACCCCGCTCAACGACGAGGCTGAGGAGGGGCCGGAAAGCTTGACTTCACAACCTTTAGTCCCAAAGCCACAGACGCACACATGCTGGTCACAGCCCAGGACACAGTGGAGTGGACCAGCTTGAGATGCAGCCCCCGAAGCCTGCCCCACAGGCCCTGGAGGAGCAGGCCACCCTGCAGCCCTGGCAGAGGACTAACGCTGACTGAAACCCACCTGATGCCCGCCCAACATCCCTGCTGCAGAAGGATGGCTCCCAGCCCAAAGCGTGCCCCAGGCTTGGGCCACCACTCTCCACAGGGGCTTCGCTGGGCATCAGGACAGCTGGAGGAGGTTGTCCATTATTCTCCCCTTTGAAAACAAGGCTCAGAAAAGTCTACACAAACGCAGGCCAGGCAGGAGAGAGAGCAGCAAATAAGACAGTGACAAAAACACCCAGAGCCGGGAAAAGCACATAAAATGAGTTGATACACAAAAAACCCATCAGGGCTGTCATTCTCAAAGCTGGCAAGGTTAGGTCACTCTCCGGCAAGTGCCTGAGCACTGGCGATGGTTGGAGGCTAACCACCCTGAGATGTGACAATAACCACGAACGTTTTACACGTTAGGAAAAACCACTTGTGTCGTGGGGTGCACACGGTTTAAACAAGCCACTGCTCAAGAGGTGCCTGCCACTGGGGGAATTTCTATGCATCCTTGCGCGTCTCCCTGACCTGGACCAAGGCTGTCTGTCCAGGCCCTCGCCCCGTGCACCTGCCGACACCCACTGTCCCAGCGTCTCCCCACCAAGGCCGTCTGTCCCAGCCACTGCAGCAGGACAAGCGAGGGGCCCCTTTCAGCAGACCTCCCAGCCATGGCACACGCTCATAGTGGGCCTTCTACCCAGGAAGAGGACGGCAACGGCCAGAAAGGCCTTTCAATGACTGTGAGAGCGACAAGAGATGACCCAGAGCTTCGGCAGGGCCAGTAGGCCTGGCAGTGCTGCTGACCCACCTGTGCTCAGACCCAGCCCCTCTGAGGTCACCATCTCTTCCCATTCAGGCACGCCCTTCTGAGTAGCAGGTCCCTCTGCTGCAAGACACTGTACTGAGACGGCGCCAGGATGCAGGGCAGCCAGTGCTGGGCACCCAGGCTGGGAAACTCTACCCGAGCTCCTCTGTGGGCCCTCGTGCCCAGCATCCATGACAACCTTAGACCACATGCCTTTTCTCATCTTTCCTGCTTCTCGTGGGTACAATGAGGCTATGGTCACCCCATGTAGTTCAAGGTGGGGCCCCCACAGCCAGTGGGGGAGCTCTATCTGCCAATTTTCTTTCAATCTTTCTCATCTAGCCAAACCAGTCTGTCTCCTCAGGGTCTTTCTAAGAACAAGCAGACAGATAGCTACCCAGAAGCACTGCCACCCAGCCAAAGGTGACCCATCTTCTATCATGACACAGCCAAGCAGTTCCACGGCGCCTCGGCCACAGGAACCCTGGAGAGACCCTGCATAGGAGAGGGCTCCCTCACAGACAACAGCCCTGCCAGTGGAGGAAAGGCCCACCAGCACCCCGTCTATGGTTTCTAGGATGCATACTTCACCCCGAGCTAAGCCTGTCGCTCACGGTGCACCAAGTTTAACTGGTAGATTTCACTCCCTCAGGTGACTCCCATTATGAGGACAGGCTCATCCAGCACCATTCCCAAGGAGAAGAAAAGCACCCTTCGGCTCCAGATGTCCCCCCACGAGGTACCCCCTCAGCTCTAAAGGTCCCCTACTCAGATCCAAAGGCCTCCAACAGCTCCAAAGATCCCCCCAGCTTCAAGACCCCCCTCAGCAACAAGGACCCACCCCAGCTTCAAGGCCCCTCCTCAGCTCCAAGGGTCCTCCACAGATTCGGGCACCCCTTCAGTTCTGAAGGCCTCCCACTCAGCTCCAAGATCCTCCCTCAGCTCTGAAGCCCTCCCAGCTCCAAGGCTGCCACCTCAGCTTGAGGGCCCCCACCTCAACTCCGAAGCCTCCCCAGCTGAAGACACCCCTCAGCTCTAAGGCCCTCCAGCTCTAAGGGTGACCCCATGAACCAAGGACCCCCTCAGTCAGCTCTGAGGACCCCTCCCTGGGTCCCCCCACAGCTCTAAGCGCAGGAACAAACACTGCTATCTCGGTGCTGGTGCACAGTGCCTGAGCTGGAAGGGAGCGGGGCACCAGCCGCCAGCTCACACAGGGACAGAGCACGTATCTGGCTTGGTTTGGGGGCGCTGCACACTGTCTTTTCTCACTGTCATTGCCGAGTCACTCAGCAAGGAGGCTGGGGGCGGGAGCCACGCACAACCCTCCTGGTGGGACCCCACAACCCTGGCCACACACTGGCCACAGCGCCAAATCCTGAGAACACATACACTGCTATTTCAACACTCACACCAGATGTCCCCAATGAGGTACAGAGTCCAGGGCTCAGAGCCAGGCCGACGCAAGCAGAGAGGGAAAGTGTCTTCACACACCACCTAAGGACAGCAGGAAGGTGAGAACAGTGCCCTGATGCCAAACTACCCAGATGGTGCTCCCAACTATCCAGAAAGTGCTCCCAACTACCCAGGTAGTGCTCCAAGCTACCTAGGGAACACTCCAAACTACCCAGAGAGTACACCAAACTACCCAGGGAACACTCCAAACTACACAGAGAACACTCCAAACTACCCAGAGAGTGCTCCCAACTACCCAGAGAACACTCCAAACTAACCAGAGAATGCCCCAAACTACCCAGAGAGTGCTCCCAACTACCCAGAGAACACTCCAAACTAACCAGAGAATGCCCCAAACTACCCAGAGAGTGCTCCCAACTACCCGTGGAACGCCCCAAACTACCCAGAGAGTGCTCCCAACTACCCGTGGAACGCCCCAAACTACCCAGAGAGTGCTCCCAACTACCCAGGGAACACTCCAAACTACCCAGAGAACACTCCAAATTGAAACAAAGTGCAGCCTCCTCAGTTTGTGTTCGGCGATTAACCTAAATGGGGCCCTGGTGGCGTAGCAGTTAAGAGCTCGGATGCTAACCAAAAAGCCGACAGAATCCACCAGCCACTCCTTGGAAACCCTATAGGGCAGTTCTACTCTGTCCTATAAAGTCGCTATGAGTTGCAATCAACTCAACAGCAAGGGGTTTGTTTTATCTAACCTAAATAAAGTTGGTGTTTTGAACACCCCGGTAGCCCTATGGGAGAAAGGCCTGGCAATCTGCTTCCACAATGCTTACAGCCAAGAACACCCTATACAGCAATTCTACTCTGTTAACACATGGGGTCATCATGAGTTGGAATCAGCTAGACAACAACAGGCTTGTTTTTGTTTTTTTTTTTAACCTTCTTTTGACTAAACTATGTCAAAGGAAGAAAGAAAGAACTTAAAAAATGAAACTGCAACCAAGAGGATCAGGAAACAGTAGGGCCATGAGGAGAAGGGGTCACTTAATCCCATCTACAAGCCGGGGAACTGGTGACAAGTTCCCCAGGGGAATTAAGAGAAAGTGGGGAAAGGGCAGCAAGATTCCTTCCAGGCAGTTCCAAGGGCGAGGCCTGGGGTTCTTCAGGGCAGTTACACAAGAAGCGAGCCAACAAGGGGGACACGAGAACCAGTGTCTCTGCCTTGACTTAGGAGAAAGACTGCCTGTGGGTTTGCCTGAATAGGAGCCGGGGGATGAGGGCAGGAGGAGGGTGAAAGGCAGGCTCTCACCTTCCGAACCGCTCCGGTGCGAAGCCTATGATCATATTAATGGTTTTAAGAACTGCATTAAATTTTAACATAAGGGGAAAGAACTGCTGTCCAAGTAACTCCTTACAAACAAAGTGGGAGAAAATATAAATAAATAGAAGCAGTAAAGCCCAAACAGCCAGATCTGCAAGGCTGCGTTCCCCAGCAGCGCCCTGTGCTGCGGCCACCCCGTCCGCGCTCCTCACCCAGGCCGGCGTAGGTCCTCCGCTTGCTCAGGCTGGCGGCCTTCACCAGGAACATGCAGGACTGGTGTGTCATCCAGGCGCAGAACACCAGGAGCAGCGACCCCAGGACCATGCCGCACTGGGGGCAGAGGGAAACGGCCATGAGGCGAGACTCCAGAGGCCCACGCAGTCAGCATCAGGCACGTGGCTTTTCTTTTTTTTTTTTAATGCAGTGAAAACACAGGCACCAAAGCACGCACCAGCACAGCTTCCACGTGCACAGTCTGATGACGCCGATTGTACTTTCCGTGTTGTGTCATCAATCTCACTATCCATTTCCAAAACGCTGTTTCCCACCACCAGTAACATAAACTCCATGCCCCCAAATACAACGTTTCTGTGGCTTCTGAAAGGGCTCCCCACCCCATCTCACACCACCCCATGTAAACATAAGGCTCCAGCTGTGCTTCACGTCCCCCCACAGGTGACCACACCAGCTCTGAGAGGGTCACACGCTTCACCCAGCTACATAAAACCTGTGCGTGATTCCAAAGGAGCCAAGGACCCTGCCCTGTCCTGGCCCCTCTGTGAGTCCTGGGCATGTTTCAAACAACTAGCTTCCAAGTTCCCTGCAGACGCCCCACGGCGTACCACTCTTTAGCCACTTGGTTCAACAGCTAAGAGTGGTGAACGGTTTCTGGAAGGGAGAGATTAAAATGACATTTACACCTTCCTCATAACCTTTTTTTTTTTTTTCATAAAGTTAAACAGACACGCACCTTGTAACCCATAATGGCACTCCTAGCTATTTACCCAAGAGAAAGGAAGACGGGTGTGGCAACGCTTAGAGCAGGTTTCTCCCTAATCTCCAAAAACTGCAGAGACGACCCAAACGACCTTCAGCAGGTGAATGGGTGAACAGACTGTGAACACCCATACAAGGGCATATTACCCAGCAATAAAAGGGGTGAATTATTCACACGCAGTGATGAGCTAGCCGGCACCTCAAATGCACTGTACTGAGCGAGAGAAGCCAGACTCAAAACATCGTGTGACATTCCGGAAAAAGCAAAACTATAGGGCCAGAGAGCAGCTCCATATTGCCAGGGGCTGGAATGGGGAGCAGGGCTGAACCCAGAGCGAGAACTTAGGGACGATGCTGTTCTACATCTTCATTGTGAGGGGATCCTGTGACTGCAGGCAGACATCAAGACTCAGGACCGCACACCAAAAAGAGTGAATTTGATAGCACGTAAGTTTTTTTTAGCCACTGTTGTTGCTCGCTGCCGTCAAGTGGCTTCCCAACTCATGGTGACCCCTTCCACAATGGGATCAGACTGCTGTGATTCACAGGATTTTCACTGTCTCATTTCCAGGCCCTTCTTCCCAGTCTTAACCTGGAAGCTCTGCTGAAACCTGTTCAGCACCACAGCAACATGAAAGACTCCACTGATAGGTGGGTGGTGGCTGTGCACAAGGTGTATTTGCCAGGAATCGAACCCAGGTCTCCTACGCGGAACGAAAGAATTCTACCACTTAACCACTATGACCCCCACGTGTAAAGTAAACCTCAATAAATCTGAATTTTTTTTAACTGCCAAAACTACTTTTTAAAAAACGCCATGGCTGCCAAACAACAAAAACACACTCCCCAAAGTGCCTGCTGGGCTCATGCGGGCTCTAGTCCAAGGAGGGTAGCCGGTGAGAAAGGGGATCCACAGGGAAGAATTGAGTCCAGGGACCGCAGCCACCGCTCCCTGTGGCAGTCCAGCCTCATGCGACCTCACTGTTTCTGCTTGTGGTTCCTATGTGCACACGGGGTTCCACCCAGGGGCTGCACTCCCTGGGCCCATCTGCCTGCTCAGCTTTAGTTCCTCCAGCAGCGCTGTGGGGCCAACCATGCAGCCATGTGGCAAACATTCAAGGTCTGTGGACAACCAAATTGCCTGGGCCCAGAAACATATTTTAGCAGGTGTCCCAAACAGAAAAAAAAAACAAACCCATTGCCATCGAGTTGACTTCAACTCATAGTGACCGTATAGGACAGGGTAGAACTGCCCCATAGGGTTTCCAAGGCTGTAATCTTTACAGAAGCAGACTGCCACATCTTTCTCCCAAAGAGCAACTGGTGGGTTCGAACCACCCGGCTCTTGGATAGCAACCAAGCACTTAACCACTGCGCCGCTGCAGGGAGACGTCAAGACTCAGGGCTGCACACCGAAAAGGGTGAATTTGATAGCACGTATAGGGTCGCTATGAGTCGGAATCAACTCGACGGCACTGGGTTTGGTTTTGGGTTTTAAGCCATTGTTGTTGCTCACTGCCATTAAGTGGGTTCCCAACTCATGGTGACCCCTTGCACAATGCGATCGGGCTGCTGTGATCCACAGGATTTTTATTGCCTAATTTCCAGGCCTTTCTTCCTAGTCTTAATCTGGAAGCTCTGCTGAAGGCTGTCTCAACCAGAGCCCTATCTAAACCTGGCTACAGTGGCACTTCCAAACAGCCATCCAGGACGACAGTGGTGACCAGCCAACACTATACATCCCAGGAGGCAGTCTGCTCTGACCAGAAAGTCACAGTGCACACTAGGACACACGGTCACTCCAGAAACACCGGAGGGGGCGCCAAGCTGGAATCCCAAAAGCCACAATACAGATGCTGCCCCAGGACCCTGGAAACTGCCAGCTCAGCCTTCAGCCACCTGCTGCTGGCAAAGGCCCGGTTCTCACACTCACACATTCACCACCCAAGCCAAACGTCCAACACACAGGAACTGTGAACATGCCTCACTCAGGGCAGCTGGAAGGAAACAGTCAAAGGGGAACCTAACTTGCTGTGCAAACTTTCACCAAAAACACAATAAAATATTATTTTAATAAAATAATGATAAAATTAAACTCCTCTAGGTGCCCACTTTTAGTTCCAAAAATATCCATCTTGTTTTCATTTTTCTACCTCTTTGGTTTCATCAAATAAGACAGGTGGCAGATGGTTTCTTTATGGCCTTTCCTGTCACCTGCCCTTGCCCTGAAATCCCACTCTTCTCTCCCCACCTGCAAACAAGCCGGCTCTGGCCAGCGACTGCTCCATCGTGAAGCAGGGGAGCAGCAACTCTCCCCATAACCTACAAGATGCTCGAGAGAAATTCACTTGTTAAGACAGAGCCCAGTTAGCCACAAAGAAGCCAGGTGATATTTCTACCACCCTCCCTCTTCCAAAGTACCAAATGCCTGTGTATGTGTGGACAGCTGAAACAGAAGTCAAATAAATCCACACATCAGAAATGGTGTCTTTCTTCCATAGAGTATTTAACGTTGGAACAACGCCAATTTTCCAGCATATTAGGTTTTTTTCATTGGAGGTAAAATTTGTACGCAGCGAAACGCAAAAGAGACTGTTTACAGCTTGGTGAATTTTGACGAGTGTCATCATCTTGCGATCAACACCCTTTTTAGTTTTAAGGCCTGGAAGAAGGGCTTGAACAGTGTCCTTTTGAGTGTAAGTGCAGTAGGGCCCGAGTTTGAAAATGAATAATAATTCCGAATCCTCTAGTGTTCATTTTTGGAAGTCCGTTTTGCATTGTGACACTTTGTCCTCGAGCATAGTTTTCAATTGTGTGGAACTTTGGGGCCCTGGCTGAACTGTGCTGCCAGGCCGGATACTGGGTGAGCTGGGTGAGTTTTTCACCGCTGGAATCCCTTTTCTGATTTCCCTGAAGATTCTTGGGGAGCCAGGGTAGCACAACGCAGGGAATGCTGTCTGTTGCGCAATGCTCTTTTGGGGCGGCCACCACCCGACCCTAGTTATACCTTCTCGGAAGAGCCAGAGGCACTTTAACAGGGCGAACCCCGGGAGAGATGCTCACTCCCGCCTGGGGACGACAGCAGGCCACGGGTCCCCCCGGGCAGCCGCGCCACGCACTCACCTGTTTGAAGCAGAAGGGCATGGTGAGGACACTGACCCCCACTATGCTGTTCACTATGTTGGTGATCAGCCCCCAGTTGGAGGCGGAGGCCGCGGTCATAGTGGGGGTCTAGGGGCCCGGGACCCCCGGCGCCCGCAAGGCCTGGCTCCAGCCGGCGCCCGGGGGGTCACTGGACGGCCGGCCCTGGAGCCGCGGCCCGAGCGCCGGGTAGACGGCGGGGACGACGCGGGCGCTGCAGGCAAGGAGGGCCCTAGGAGAAACGGCGGGATGAAGCGCACCGGATGGGGGGCTGCCTGGAGGAGGCACCGAGGGACCGCGGCGGGCTCAACCTCCACAGTCCGCCGGGCCCCGCGGCCGCCTCATGGCCACCGCGCCTCGCTCTGCCTCCCAGCCCCCTCCGGGACCCCGAGCCCAGACCCAAAAGCGCCAAGAGGTGCCAGCTAGGGACACCTCAGCGCGGTTTCGCAGTCCCACAGCACACACTTCCGCCTTCCGCAGGCACCTATTCCCGGAAGTGACGGTAGGGGGCGGGGTTCGGACCGGCCACGGACCAACAAGAGGCGGCCCTGGAGGGACCAGCGTGGCGGGGGCGTGTCGAGAGGTGTGGGCGGGGCCTGGGGCGGGGTCCGGGCTGGAGTGGGCGGGGCCGGCGCTGCACCTCCAGTGGAGCTGACTTCTCAGCCGGGTTTTGGGAGCGGAAGGACCCAGGCCTCCACCAGGACTGTGGAGAGCGGGGGCTTGCTGGGCTCAAGGCTGTGCCCTGGGCAAGGGGCGCTGGGGAGCTCTAACAGTTTGAGCTGACAGCTTAACAACCCATTTGAAGGAATTACCAACTACCTTTTACAAATGAGACGCTGAGGCACAGAGAGGCTTGGTGACTGGTCTAAAGTCACACAGCTGGGATACAGGGCCTGGGGTCGGCTCCCAGGGGCCAGTGCTCTCCAGAACTGCACCCGGAGCTGATGCTGGGAGAGAGGAGGGAACCTAACAGCTAGAGCGGCAAAGGGAGTGCTGCGTGAGAGGGCAGGAGAGGGACTGACGTGGCCCGAGAAATCGAGGAGATGGCTTCTAGGTTGGACTTTGAGGGACAAATGGGAACCATTCAGGTAGAAATGGGGCTGGGGGAGGAAGTGTGAGCCGGCAGGTCTCATTTGGCGTCCCCTTGGACTTGTGCCCCCGGGCAAAAGCCCCCCTCTAACCCCTCTTGCTATGGCTCTGCTCAGAAAGAAGCAAGCGATTGGAAGCAGGCTGGAAGTACGCACAGGAGGAATCAAAGGCTCCCTGGAGAGTGGTGGTGTTTGCAGGGCATAAAGGACCTTAGTTTTCAGAGGAGAGGCTGACTCCGCAGGCACCAGGCAGGGCAACACTTAGGGACTGCTCTGCCCCACCTCGAGGCCAAAGAGGAAGAAGAGGATGTACCAGGGCTAAGAGTAACTTAAGTGCAAAGCCAAAATAAAAGGTGCCTGCAATTATTTATTTTTATGTAAATGAAATCATCCGTACATTCTATAACTTGCTTTTTATTAATTATGTAATTTTTATGAAATATCACGCACACCAGATAGGATATAGAACTGAAACATATGTTCCAACAAATAACACTAAGCACCCATTTAGCTTTAAAAACAGAATATTACCAGAAACTTAGATACTCCTTGTGGGTCCCTCCCTGATTCCACCCCTTCCTCCATCTTTCCTTCCATCCTGGGGTAACCACTCTCCAGATTTTATCAATTTACTACTTTTCTTTAAAGGTTTACCACATATGGGCATATCCCTAAACAATTATAGGGAAGACTGCTACTTATCACTTAACATTCATTTACCCCATCTTCCAAAGTAACAGGACCTTGACCTGTGTAGTGGCTGCTTAGAATAAAGAATACACTTTCCAGCCTCCCTTGCAGCTAGCAGCGGCCATGTGACTACATTCTGGCCAATGAGAAGCTAGCAGGTGCAACTTCTGGGTCAATCCTTGAACAGAGTCATGGTCTGTTCTCTCCTCTCCCGTCTTTAATCCTCTACTAGGAACAGAGAAGTGGATAGTAGGAACCTATCTTGGAGTGTGCAGGCAAGGGCGGCATTGTAGTGGAAATGGGACAACAAACCAGAAGGAGCCTGGGTCCCTGGACTGTCATGAAACAGAGCTGTCCTACTAGCCCTAGACTACCTCCCCCGGACTGCTACATGAGAGAGAAACAAACCATCTTGTTTAAGCCTCTGTTATTTTAGACTCTTGTTTCTCACAGCCAGATACAATGATGTGCTGGGATGGGACGTTTTGCACTTTTTACTTTGATACTACTGGAATTACACTGTATGTATTTTTCTGCAACTTCCTTTCTTCACTCAACTTTAGGTTTCCAAGATTCACCATGGTATTGCATCTGCTTCGAATCATTCATTTCCATTGCCCTGTGGAATTTCATAAGGAGCCCTGGTGGCTCAGTGGCTAAGCACTGCTAACTGAAAGCTCAATGGTTCAAAGCCACCAGCCACTCCACAGGAGAAAAGACATTTAAAGACCTGACAATTTGCTTCCGTAAAGATTACAGCCCTGGAAACCCTATGGGGCAGTTCTACTCTGTCCTGTAGGGTCTCTACTAGCTGGAATTGACTCCATGGCAACAGGTATGGAATTCTGTTGTTTAAATTTTGTTAGATGCTGTTGAGTCGGCTCTAGCTCATAGTGATCCTATGTATAACACAACAAAACATTGCCTGGTCCTGCACCATCCTCACAATCATAGGCATGTTGGAGCCCATTGTTGCAGAGCAGAATGTAAGTATCCATCCTCCTGCTGAAGACTCTGTAGTTGTTCCTAATCACAGTGCTGTGAATTGCTTTTATATTAATTTTCTAGCATAGTCTCTTAACTCCCACAAAATGATTGGCTGGCACTATGCAAATTAGGTGTGTAAAACTCCTGCAGGGATTGGACAGCAACTATAAAAATAAAGTGCCTGTGGCCTAACAAGGGGATTCTTCAGTTTTGCCATCGAGCTAGACTTAAAAGAGCCAATCCCACAGAGGTTGAGGGAACCTCACTACCATCAGGAAGAGCCAGGAGCAGAGCACATCCTTTGAACCCAGGGACCCTCTGCTGAGAACCTCCTAGACCCAGTAGACAGAGAACTGTAACACTGAAGGCAGCACAAAATGATACGAGACAGCAGGAGCAGCAAGAACCAGGAGACAGGTGGGAGACGACTGTGGTGGGCTCACTGACTCATGGAGCAAGAAAGCTGAGCATCTTTGAGCAGGAGGCTTTCTGGTGGAGTGGGGTACCTCCGGGCACTTATCGGCAGAGTTAAAGAGCTGTAACACTTGCCTGAGCAGGGCAGAGGCTGACACCAAGGGCTGCCTGTGGGCACAGTAGAGAAGGAGCTCAGAACTGTCCTGGCTGGCTATCCTGATTGACAAACTCTATCCTGGCTCCTGAGTTGTTCCTGCTACTTTCAAGTTGATCCTGATCCTGAATTGTAACCTGTAACTTCCCGAATAAACCCCATAACTATGAGTATGGTCAGTGAATTCTGTGTGGCCACTGAAACGAATTATCAAACCCAGCTGAGAAGTAGAGGGTGCCGTGGGAGGGATGCCTGGTGTCAGAATTGGTAGAAAGTTTGTAGAGTGGAGGTATGTCTGACCTCCACCGCATTGGAATCAGCCTTGGGCTCATGCTGATTTTCATCCCTCCTCCTGAAGTTGAAGGACTTCTGACGGTTACCACATTACACCAATTATTTGCCACCATCAACAGTGACACAGTTAACATTATTGTACATGTTTCCCTAATGTCTGTATGTTAGACTTTCTCTAGGGTAAACCCCTAGAAGTAGAAATGCAGAGTCAAGTGTATCCATACTTTTAAATTGCCAAAATTGTTCTATAAAGCACTTAAAAGAATTCTTGCTGTTTTACTTTAGAGGTTGGCAAACTCTATGTAAATAAAGTCAGATAGTAAGTATTGTCTGCTTTTCAGGCCATACATTCTCTGTCACAGCTATTCAGTCTTGTTGTTGTAGTGGGAAAGGAGTCACAGACAACATGTGAGGAAATGAGCATGTCTGTACACCAATAAAACTATTTACAAAAACAGACAATGGGCCAGATGCGACCCAAGGGCCATAGATTGTGGACCTCAGCTCTACATTGTCTCAAACATTTGGTATAATCAATTTGACCAATCTGGTGAATAAAATGGAATCTCATTATCTTATAGCCCTGTTCAGAAGTCCAGTATGAATCTCACTGGACTAAATCAAGGTGTTAGCAGGCTTCCTTTCCTTCTAGAAGTTGTAGGGGAGAGTCCATTTTTAGCTCAATGAAGTTTTTGGCAGAATTCAGGTCCCTGTTTTTCTTGCTGGCTGTAAACTGAGAGCCATTCCCAGCTTCTAGAGTCTGCCACATTCCATGGCTCAGGACTCCCTTCCTCCATTTCCAAAGCAGCAATGGTAGATTGCATACCCACACTGCACCTTTTGGACCAGCCAGGAAAGTTCCCTGATTTGAAGGATTGGTGTGATTACATTGAGCCTACCTGGATAATCCAGGATAATCTCCCCATCCGTAACCTTAATCACATATGCAAAGTCCCTTTTACCATGTAATGTAACATAGTCACAGGTTCTGAAGGCTAAGGGGTGGACATCTTTTTGGGGGGCGGGCATCATTCTGCAGCCACACTGATGGCGAGGTCTGGTTGTGCTTCTTTGGCAGGAAGAGCACGGAAGCAAGGCTGTGCTCTCATTGTGTTCTACCAAGGAGTGCACGATTTGTCCTTGGTGGTACAAACAGGTAAACTCTTGGCTACTTACCCAAAGATTGCTGGTTCAAACCCACCCAGCAGTTCCGTAGGAAAAATACCTGATGATCTGCTTTCATAAAGATAACAGCCAAGAAAACCCTACAAGGCAGCTGTACTTTGTCACACGGGATCAATATGAGTTGGAATTGACTCAACAGCACACAACAACAACAACAATGACGTTTACTGTGTTCACTGGACTCAGCAGGCTTCTCCACAGTGAAGCTGCCTCTTTCTCCTCTGTAATTGATACCTTGTGTGAAGGTACTTTGAAACTAAATATTCTGGTCTTTATCAAAGTTTGAATTTATTATTTCTTTACATCAGTGTTGATTTGTGGTTTCCCATTTTTTTCAATGGGTTATAATCTGTTACTATCATTTTTTATTTTGATGCTCAAATTGTCCCATATTTGGCTAGTGGGAGCCCCTTCATCTGGCTCCTGTGTCCTTTTGACATGTCCCTATTGTTCTTTGAGCCCTTCCTTGCTTTCTGGCCCAGGGTGCTCCAGGCTTATCTTGTACTTTCCCTGCCCCAGCTTGGAATCAATCATTTCTCCAAGGAGCCCTGGTTCCTTTCGTGGAGATGGTATTTAGAAGCCAAGCTCTGGGCTCCAGGTGTGCTCATTGCTATCAGGATGCATCTGCCCCCAGGCGCCCCCAGTGGACAGAGCTAGGCAGTGCATGTGTGTGTGTCACACATTTAAGTCTAGATTGATTTCTAAGTCTACCTGCATATATTGAGAGCCACGAGTTCATACCTACACTTGCAATTCCAGTCCAAAGCCACACGACTCATCCTAGTTTTTGCCTCTTTCATATTCATAATCCCCATCTGCACTGCTGACAGCCCCTGCCCCACTGATATTCTCACACTTCACTCAGAGTCCAAGACCCCACATGGCACCACCCCCACCTGGACACCCTCCCCACCCCTCACCCCTACACTGGCCTGCCCCTCCCAAAGTTCTTAGGACTGAGTGTGAGGAAGGGAAGGGAAGCAAAGAGGAAGAGCTGTGACCGTTGGGTCCAGCACAACCTCCATACCTGCACCCACATATCAGGGCCACCTCCAGAGCTGAAATGGCACTGTCAACTGTCCTTCTTGAGTACCAAGGCTGTGCAACCCCAGGCAAATTAATTAATCTCTCTGAGCCTGCACTGGGGCATCTACCACTGAGGTGGCAGTTCTAAGGACAACACCTTTTGGTTAAGTCACTGCAGATGACCCTTGTGGGCGCTGTCTGAAAAAGGGGAAGGCTGGGCTAGAACTTGGCTCTGCCAATCATGGGGTGCCTATACCTTGAGCAAGTCTCTCTGACCCTTCGTCTTCACACAGGCAGGGCTACTCACAGCCACCTTCCCTTCTCAGTTTTCTTGTCCATAAAATGGGGTTAATAACACTACCTGGCACATTTGTGGCGCAGATGAATGTCCCTTTCTTCCCGTGCTGGCCATGGAGTATAGCCTGGCTTACCTGGAATACACCCAGTCTCTCCTGTGTCTGGAACAGAACTGGGTTTCTCCACCACCCCCTTCCCTTCTTTCCCACCCCTTGTCCTGCCAACCCCCAAACCCCACCAAAGCACTGTTGGCACCCAGCGTCCAGTTAGGTCCATGTGGGAGCCACCAGCCCATTTCAGAGGAGAGAGCCTGGGAGGGGGCTGGACTCCAGGAGAGGTTCTTGAGAGGTAGGAAGAACTCCGGCCATGAGCTGCCCAACATGGTGACCTGGGTGGCTGAAGCCTGCCTAACGCTTGAGGTTTTCAAGTATGAACAGAGTGAAGGACACCTGTGCTGTGAGGTTGTGGGTAAAAAGGAGACCCCAGTGGGAGTGGTCCCCTTCTCTCCCTGCAGAGCATTTTACTAAGCAATCCCCCACTTTTCTACCTGTGTCGCCAACTTCTGAACTGGGGGCATGATCCAAGGCCAGTGCGGCCCCTTTGCAATGAGTCTCAGGGACCCGGATGGGTTGGGGGCGACACAGGAGCAGCTCCTGCCAGGTACCTCCTACCAAGAGGCCCCTCAGAGGAGCAAGACTTTCATCGCCCTGCAAGCCAGGGTTAAAAGTTCACCCCAACTTTGTTGTTGATTTGTCTAGAAACCTGAGGTTCCCCACCCCAACTCCTCCCTCTGTGGGCTTTCTGAGTCAGAACTGTCTTTGGGCTGTCCCCTCCCCCCCCCCCGCCCAGCACCCAGTGGCCCCAAGCCCAGGGTGGTGTTGAATGGAAGGAGGAGGCAGCCCAGGCCTAGTGGCCTCCCCAGCATTCTCCTCCCATTGTTTATATAACCCCAGAGCCATAAAACTGACAACACAGTAGATGGGGCTGGGTCTAATTATCATCCTCAAACCACAGCTGGGCTGGCAGGTCGGGTGGGGCACCACTCTCAGATGACACGCTGCAGCGGACCCCACCAACACCATCCCTCAACCAGCACCCAAGGCCACGTTGGAGGGCAGCTCCTAAAACCGTGTGTCAGGACGCCCTTCCTCCCGAGCGCCAGGTTCAGACCTCACACGCCTAGCCTTGCCTCGTGGCTGCCTGCCCGCCCGCCTTGGCCCGGACACTGGTTTTCCGGGCGGGGGCAGAAACAGCAGGCCTTAAAGAGGTATGAGAAGAGGATGGGTCCCAGCCCCTTCCCCCCGCCCTGGGCCTCTCTAAGTGTGCTGCCCAGATTATTTCATTTGCCCCTTTGGGTGGAAGGGGTCCTGGAGCAGCTCCTTTGCCCAGGCTTCCTACCCAGTGGTGGCTGTCCAGGAACACATTGGGGCTGGATGCAGAACTGGGGCCTCTCTACTGAGGGTGGGCTGAGCCGGGTGAGGCTTTGGGAGTGTCCCTGGCCTGAGCTATGAACATTGCTGGCCAAGGGATTTTCCCAGGGCTCATGTCCACCCTGGCAACCTCCAGTTCTGCCTCAAGGGGGCGAGGCCTGGAGTGTGTCATGGCCAAGATGGCAGCAAGAAAGGAGGCCAGGAGGGCCAATCTTGATGCCTGGGCCGAGCCACAGCAGCCAGCCGGGGTCTACAGGGCCTTGGATGGTTTTCAGCGGGTGACTGTTCCAACAACTGTTAGACACAGCTGTGACAACCAGGATATTGCCCCCCCTCCCCGCATCCCCTCCCCACTGGAAGAGCTGCTGACTACAGCCCTCCTCCCCACATGCTGACCATACCGGCATCCAGGGCCCCCACCCAGGCTCCATGTCCCGGAAGACTGGGAGGGTGGGAGGCCTAGAGCCCTAGGAAATCAGCCTTGGCCCAGCCATGCCAGAGGCCACCCCCACGCCCCCCCCACCCCGCCCAAGCCTGCCACACCCTTGCTGCCTGAGGAGGTCAGGGCTGGCATTCAGTGGCACTGACTCTCTGGCCCTGGCCTGACTTCCCCGGCTTGCCCACAGCTGCCCTGCCTGCTCAGGGCTCTGTCCTCCTGAGCAGGACCCGGGAGTCTCCCACCTGGCAGCTGTCAGGTGGGGAGCTGGGCCGAGACCCTACACACACTCTGCCCTGCTCCCAGCTGGCACCTAACAGGCCTGGGACCCTCCGCCGTGGTGGCCTGCAAGGGGGACAAGGGCTGACTCAGCCTGAGAATCTGGCTGGACCTCCTGCTCCCCAGGCTGCAGGGAACAGGTCTGTGTGTGTCTCCAGCACACGGGGTGGGGCCCCAACCACAGTGGGCTTTGGCCCTGAGAGTGAGCAGGGAAAGTGCAGTTCCAGCTCTGGAAGGGAGAGGGCAGCAGAGGGGCCATGGATGTGTGCCTTGCACCCAGTCTAGAGGGGGGCAGCTGCAGGCCAGGGTGGCCTGCAGGGACGTACCCATAGGTCTCCCGCCCTCCTCTCCAGCCCCTTCAGCTGGGCTGCCCATTCTGCATTGTGCCCCCTCAGGCTCCACAAGCCCTAGGACCAGGCACCCTAGGACAGGGAGCAAAGGTATTGTCTCTGCCCCCCAATAGGTGCTTCCCAAAAAGGGTGGGTCTAGACACCTTTTTTTTTTAGAAAAACTTATGGCCCGTGAGTCTTGTCCAGGCTCCAGGGAGGGTTATGACCATGGGGGCGGTGTCTACTCTGGAAAGCCAGCCCGGTCCCAGCTGGGTGGGGACTCCCAGACAGACAGCCCAGCATCAGTGTCCATGGAAAAGTCCTTTGCTCCTGGCTACAGAGCCTGCCAGGCAGGTCCTGGGGACCCCGAATGATGACTGCCTGACTTCCCTTTACTAAGTTAGGGGACAGAGCCATGACAAGGTGGATGGAGTAGGCGCAGCTGGACTCTGTCCAGGTGCCGCCCAGCAGCTGCAGGCCCCCACCCCCACCCCCACCCGCTCCTGCACCTCGACCACGGCCCTGCAGGGAGGTATGCAGGAATGTGGCATGCCTGGGCTCCGAGACCCGCACAGCTGTGCAGAGGCCGGCAGATGGAGCCGGGGGTAATTAAAGTCAGTGACAGCTGATGAATGATGGAGACAGGAGCAGGTGGGAGCACTGCCCAGCATCTCCCCAGGGATCCAGCTTCACTGCTTCAGGGAGAGGCTCAGAGCTGGGCCCCGGGGAGAGGGCAGCCTTCACAGAGACTCAGGCACCAGGCAGGAGGTGGGGCTGGGGGCAGTGGGAGAGGGGCTGCAAGAGGGGCTCCTGTTATGGACTGAATGGTATTGCCCAAAAAGATGTCAAAGTCCTAACCCTGGTACCTGTGAATGTGACCTTGTTTGGAAACAGGGTCTTTGCAGATGCTATCGGTTAAGCTCACATGAGGTCACACTGTAGTAGGTGGGTCCTAATCCAATATGACTGGTGTCCTTCAAAAGAGGAAAAGAGACTCAGAGAGACACACAGAAGGAAAACAGCCATGTGTGATGCATCTAAAAACCAAGGAACACCCTGGGATACCAGAAGCTGAGAAAGATAAGACATGGTCTTCTCCTAGAAGAGCATGACTCTGCCAACACCTGAATTGAATTATGACTTCTGGCCTCCAGAGCTGTGAGACAATTACTTTCTGTTCTTATGAACCACCCAGTTCGTGGTATTTTGTTGTGGCAGCCCTAGATAGGTCGGTGGGTGTATGCATGAATAGATGGATGAGTGAGTGGGTAGATGGATGGATAAGTGGGTGGATGGGTGGTTGGTGGAAGATGGATGGATGGATCAATGAATGGATGGGAGAGTAGATGGAAGTAAGGAGAGTTAGTGGATGGGTGGGTGGATGGATGGATGGGTGGAAAGATGGTTGGATGGGTGGGTGTATGCATGGATGGATGGATGGGTGGGTGGGTGGATGGATGGATAAATAGTTGGATGAGTGGGTGGATAGCTGGAAGGATGGATGGATGGGTGGATGGATGGGGGGATGGGGGGATGGGGGGATGGGGGATGGGGGTGGGTAAGAGGGTGTGATTTGAACTAAGGGCCCATCTGGGTGAGACCTCAAGCCCCAACCCTGTTTATTCATTTGATGAATCTTATGTCAGCCAAAAGCTTTCTATCAGTTTCTGGTAACAGAAACCAGCACTGTTATCTTCATCAAAAAGGATTAAGCTGGAAGGATACCGGGATGTCACAGTCGAAATGGGTGGCTGAAAGATTGGACTTGGAAAACATAGGAACTGCCAGGGAGGCAAGAAGCAGGAAGAGTGTTACCTGTCTTTCAGCAGGCACGGCCTGGCCAGAGCCCCCTGCGGCAGCCAAACCTCAAGGACTCTACCTGTCCCTTCTCCTAGTGACTCGGGAGTCAGTGTCCAGAGCCAGGGACAATCCCTGGAAAAGGTCTGGGCCACATGTGTGTCCTTGCTGCCAGGGCAGGGGCTTGCTGGGCATACTGCACAGCTGTGGGTGTCCCCCCACCACCAAGAAAGCACCAAGAGTAGGGTTCCCTGCAGCCAATACGCTCCACGGGGTTCCCCCAGAACACCGTGTTTGTGTCTCTCTTCCTCGGGAAGGAAGCCCTGGCAGGCAAGGCCAGCCCTCCCTGGGTTATGAGGACTTGATACATTTAGGTGCTTGACTGGGAATCAACCGGTTTGGCACGTCCTGGGCTGTGAGCTGAGGCGGCAGCTCCTTCAGGGTGAGCGCCCAGCATCAGTGGAGACAGGCCTGGGAGGGGGCATCCACCGTGTTTGGAAGCAATAGTATCACCTGGGTTAATACCCAGAGCTGGGCAAACCACAGGGAACTGGCAGAGCTACAGAGAAGACCACTGGGTCCCAGGTTCCTAGAATCCTGCTTGGGAGGGCCAGTTGCCTCAGTATGCTTCCATGCCCTTTACTAAGACCGAAGCTCGTCAATTGTACGCAGAAGGTTTTTATAACTTCAGGAGGGGGCTGGGGCAGTGGTGGCAAAGGCCCTCAAGTCACCCACTCCTTCAGAGAAGGGGTGAGATGTCCCTGTCATACCTTGTCCCCAGGTGTGATGGGAGCACTCAGCCATAATATCAGAGGAGAGTTCTGAGTTTGAGAAACAAAATCAGCTTAATGTACAAAGAACACACACTCTGAGGGGGATTTCGAAGCCCCTTCCTCTTGTGGCATTTGCAGGGCTCACTGCTGGTGGACACAGCCCTAGGCCCACATGTGGCCCCTCTGTCCTCCTCACCTCAGCCCCAGGACGCGACTCCATAGAGTGTAGGCAGCAGGTAAGAGGAGGCCAGGCGGAGCCCCTTCTCCAAGAACTTCACGCTTGCCTCCTGGCAATTCCTCTGTTTTTCTCCTACAAAGCTCACATGAGCACCCTCCCCAAAAGGGGGCCTCTTTTCCCCTCTTAGGAGCTGAGCTCAGGCTCAGGGACACTCTTTGGCCGTCTCCAGGGCCCCCGGGGTGGGGTCCCCTGGAGAGAAGTCTCCTTGGGCTGGGCCTGGACACTGGGGAGGGGGACGGAGCAAAGGCTCCTGAACAAAGACCAGGTATGGGCATAAATCCCCAGCGGGACCACATTCCTGCTCTGGAAGGTCCTGTAAAACACAGGAGAAAATTGCCCTGTCAGGCCGATGGATGAGCAGTGAATGCGGCGACCCCAGGGCCAGGCTCCACCTGTATCAAATCCCACCCCCCACTGCCCGCTTGCCTGCCTGGGGCCGGGCACCCTCAGCCTGGGCAGCCCCCGGGAGAGCCAGGTGGGGAGTGCATTTACTGGGGGGGCTTGGATCCTGACCTCCCCCCTCAACCCCACTGCCCTGCCCTGATGGACAAGGCCCAGATGTTGAGCCCAGCAGGCTGTAAAAAGGATGGAGACCAGGGCCAGCGTCAGCAGACAGCTCGAGCACCTTTTAAAAAATGTAATCTCTTTTTATTTCCCTCCTCCACCTGCCTGCCCTCCTTCTCTAGACCTCCCCCAGACCATAACCTCCCCTTCACCCTGTTCTCTCTTCCTGTGTAGCCCAGGCTGGCGGCAACCTTGGTGCCTGACCTTGGCCAGGCAGCCGGAGTGCTCAAGGACGCCCCCTCACCTTGAGGGATCTGTGCTCAGCCAACCTGAGCCAGCTGGGGGGCTAGGGGCAGAGATGACTGGGCAGTCTGGGCCCTGTGCCCAGGACACTCTCCTCCAAGATGACCCCACCGCCTGAGCCCCTGTAGCCCCAGCCTGAGACGGGACCAGCATGGGGATAGCCTGGACACCCAAGACTGGTTCCCTGAGGCTGCACATCCAAGGCAAAGGGCAGGAGGCTGTGGCAGAAGGGCCCCTCCGGCCTCCAGAGGTGGCTGGCCCGCCTTGCCGTAGCAGGTGTTCTCTCTCTCGGCCCAGGTTGTGGCTGAGCAAGGAGGCAGGCAGTTCGGGAGGCTACCATGTCCAGCTAGCGGACCCGAGCTGGGCCTGCCCCTTGCCTCTCTGCCGGTCACCCTCCCAGGCCCTGTCCAGCCCAGCCTCAGGCTCAGGGGGTCCCAGGGCCACCAGCCAGGCCATCCGCACCTCACCCCATGAGCCAACCAGGCCTGTTGAGTCCAGTGTTCCTGGCACTGACAAGTTCTGGGGGCTTCCGGGGCTCACACAGCCTGGGGCCCGTCTGGCCCCTCTGGGGTCCCAGGACAGTCCACTCACCACCTTGCTCCTGGCCTCTGGCTGCCCTCCCTAACCTGTCCATCCTCCACCCCAGCTCCCCAGGCCCTCCTGGCTGGGGTAGCTCTCTCTTCCTCCTCCTCCACTTCCTGCCCCTCCTGCCCCACCTGCCCCTCCCCCCCCCCGCCCACCCGCCCCGGCTCCTGCCCATGAATCTAGTGATTCTCACAGCCCTGGACATGCTGTAAACGGAGGGACATCCATTCAAGGCAGCTTCGGGTCGACCTGCAGAGCCCAGCAGCACCCTCTCACCTGGGCTCGGGCTCGGGCATGGAGGGTGGGCACTGGGATTGGGGTGATCCTGGTCCCTGACGCATGGGCACATGGCTCCTCCCCTCAGTTGTCTTCTGCCCCCACACACACATTGGGGGCTGAAGCACACTGTGTAATGGGGGCCCACAGCAAGTCTGGGGGTCCTGAGGGTAATAGAGTTTATAAGGGGCTAAAGAAAGCCCACCCAAGTGCCCAAGGTGCCTCACACCTGGGCAGCTCCACAGGTGGCACCCTTCCTGCCCCCTCGTTTCTGCTCTCCTCATGAGCCCAGCCAGTGGAAGGATCCCTTAGGGTTCTGATGCGAGCCCCTTAGGAGCCATTCGCACACCCTGCCCAGATCAGCCCCTCTCCCTCAGCCCCTCTCGGTCCCCTCTGGGCCTGGGCGCAATGTGCCAGATAGACGGCGGAGGCAGTAGACAGACAGCAGAGCTAGACAGGCGGTGGAGGTAGACAGATGGCAGAGCTAGGGCAGGTTCGTTTTGCTTTGTTTTGGGGCCACCGTGCTGATCCTGCACCCTGTCTCTGAAACCCTGGAGGAGGCCTTAGCTGTGTTTCACATTTTCCCTACCTCTGCTGCTAAGCACCTCCCCACCCAGTCCAGGCCCCTCCATTCCCCAATGCTTGCGCTGGCCCCTTTTATAAGTCCCTGGGTAGCAAAACCAGACTGTGTTTAGGTGCTAACTGAAAGATCGGCAGTTCAAACCCACCCAGTGGCTCCGTAGGAGAAAGGCTTGGTGATCTGCTTCTGTAAAAATCACAGTCAAGAAAACCCTATGGAATAGTTCTGGTCTGTAACATGTGGGGTCGCCATGAGTCGGAATCAGCTCAGTAGCAGTGGGTTTGGGTTTCCTTCTGTTTGGTTCATTTTTTATACTGTCCCTGGTCGATGGTCCCTTCAGAGTCCCCGGCCTTCTTTCCCCCTCCTCTTCCTCATTCGCACCTGAAATCCACAGCATTAGCGCTCGCTCCCACATGGCCAGTTCGGCCTTATGTGGGGCTGGCCCCAGCCCAGGGCCACAGACACGGAAAGCCAGCTCCAGGTCCCTGCATTAGAAGAACCTGTCTGTCCAAGGAAGTGGTCTCAGTCAGGCCTTACAGCGTCTCCAGGCAAACCAGAGGGTCACACCAACATCACCTAGGACCCACTGTCCCAGGAGAAGGCCAGGCTGCCAAGGGCTCTATAATTACAGGCACCCACGACCTCATTAGCCCTTCATTTTGGTGTGGTTTTTTAAAAAATATGACTGTTTTTTCCATTTTTCAAAAACAAGAATTCAATTAAGTTTTTCTAACCGTAATAGACAAAGAAAAATTCTGGGGAGCCAATGCGACGTTAGGGAGCTGAGGTATGGGTGGGCATATGCCGGGTTGACAATTTTGGTGGCGGGCCAGTGTCGTAACTACTCTGGGGAACCTACCGCCTCTGCTGGAAGCCCCAGGTGAGGATCTGCCTGCCCCCACTCACCTGGAGCAGTCTCGTCCAGCCATGCCCCACAACCCAGGAAGTCCTTGCTTCCTCTCCCAGGTGTCTCTGGGAATGAAACAGCTGGAACCCACAGCCCCAGGACTCACCTGCAGGGACCCCCTGCCCACTCACACCTGACTCCAACCCCTCCAAAGGAGCCTAGGGTGGGATGGTGGCTCCCTCTTCCCAAACACGCCTCTCTCACAAAATAATTCAATGCCACTTAATGGCTTGAAGTTGATGTAAAAATTACGGGAGCTTGGGGAGTGGGTGGGGTGGGGGCAGCGTAAGAAATCCTTTTGAAAATATAATTGAGTTAATGGAGCCATAACTGCTGCTCATTTTGGGGGGTAATTGGCCTGCTTTTTGTCACTCTGTCCATTTACATACTTCTGTTTTCTTTTTGTTATTGATTTTTTCTTTATAAAGTGGGCCACTTTACTGCAATTTTTAAAGCCCCAGTGATGAATAAAACCTCATCTTCCCACTCATTAAGACACAGGAATTAGCCAGCACAGCCCGACCAGTCAATTTGCTTAACAATCCCAGGCTGCCAGGTTTGGGAGTGGGGGAGGACCCAGGCCGGTGGGTAATCACTGTCCACAGGCAGCAGCAGGCCAGAGCAGCCACTGGAAGATGGTCTTGGGACTGAAGGACCCCAGGAGTTCACTGTCTCAACCTACACCAACATCAGGATCTCCTAATTAGATTGCATTATGGATTGAATGGTGTCTCCTAAAAATATGTGTTGTAAATCCTAACCTCTATGCCTGTGATTATGAGTGAGAATCGACTCGACGGCACTGGATTTGGATTTTTTTTTTTTTAATGCCTGTGATAAGGAGCCCTAGTGGTGCAGTGGTCAAGAGCTCAGCTGCCAACCAAAAAGTCAGTGGTTCAAATACACCAGCTGCTCCTTGGAAATCCTATGGGATAGTTCTACTCTGTCATAGGGTCACTCTGAGTCGGAATTGACTCAACAGCAAAGGGTTTGTATGCCTGTGGTAAGGAGCCCTGGTGGCACAGTAGTTAAGTACTCAGCTGCTGGTTCAAACCCACCAGGCGCTCTACGGGAGACAGATGTGACAGTCTGCTTCCGTTAAGATTTACAACATTGGAAACCCTATGGGAACAGTTTCACTCTGTCCTATGGGGTCACTATGAGTTGGAGTCGACTCTATGGCAATGGGTTTTAGTATGTCTGTGGTTACAGGCACATTTGGAAATGGATTGTCTTTGTTATGTTAATGGGACAGAATTTGTGTGGTGTGTATCTTGATTCAGTATCTTTGGAGATATAAAAGAGATTAAACAAGCGAGTGGAGAAGCAGAAGGGAGATGCCAAGCCAAATGAAGATCGCACAGGAGCAGAAGCTCAAAGAAACAAGGACCTTCCTCTGAGCCAGCAAAGAAAGAAAGCCTTTGTCTTTATGGAGCTGGCACCCTAAATTCAGACTTCTAGCCTCCTAAATCATGAGAAAATTAATTTTTTTTTAAGCCACTTACTTGTGGTATTTCTGTTATAGCAGCACTAATAACTAAGATAGAACTTGGTACCAAGAGTGGGGTGCTGTTTTAACAGATACCTAAAATGTGGAAACAGTTTTGGAATTGGGTCATGGATAAAGGCTGGAAGAGTTTTTAAGGTGCCCAGTAGTAAAAGCCTAAATAGCCCTGAAGAGACTGTTGATAGAATTACGGACATCAATTCTGGTAAGGGCTCAGAAGGAAGTGAGGAGAGCTATAGAGAAAGTCTCTATCATCTTATAGAATATATATGGTGCCAGCAGCAGAATGTTGCTAGAAATGTGGATGTTAAATCTGCTTCTGGTGAGGCTTTAAAAGAAAGTGATGAACACGTGATTGGACAATGGATGAAGGGTGATGCTTTTTTATGCAGTGGCAAAGAACTTGTCTGAATTATGTTCAAATATTTGATGGAAGGTAGAATTTGTAAGTGATGAACTTGAATATTTGGCTGAGGAGGTTTCTAAGCAAGATCTTAAAGGAGCGATATGGTTTCTCCTTATCACTTATAGTAAAATGTGAGAGGAAAGAGATGGACTGTGCAAAATGAAAAACAAAACTCAAAGATTTGGAAAGTTCTGTTGTACAAACTAAGGACACATGGCCTAGAGTTTACACCAAGGACATGGCTACACAACCTTTTGTTAAAGTGGTTAAGCCTATGAATGATGGATCTAACCAACCACCACAGCAGAAAACCCATCAGTTTACACTGAAGGGGACAGAGGAGGAACAAAAGGAAAGAACACTGTCTGCCTCTTGCCATTCTACAGGCAAGAAATAGGTCAAAGGAGCTACATCTACTGTCTTCCAAGAAAATAAAAGGACCATCCCTGGAGCAGCTTGGAGATCAGCAGAACTGTTGGAAGGAAGACAGGAAGCAGGGCCTTTTCAGTTTCAATGGGTGGGGCCATAGTCTCCTGGATCTCAAAGAGTAAGGACATAGCCTCCTAAGTTTCAAAGAGTCAGGTCTTTGCCAACACAGTTCTGGAGTGTGGGGCTACCGTTAAGCTGTGCCAGGGGGATGGGGCCACTGCCCAAAACTGAGGGGGTGGAGCTGCCATGCTCAAGGGGCAGAACAGGGTCTGCCCAGGCCAAGAAGGTGGGGTCACCAGTCAGATGGACTAGAAGAATGGAGCCACTGAAAGCCAAGGGACCAGAGTTGCTGCCCTGGTTGGCCTGGAAGGCAGAGCTGAACCCCAGGCCAAGGGGCCTCTACCCAGAATCCAGAGGGCATAGCCAGCACCCAGAGCCTGGAGACCAAGGCCATTACCCAGATGGTCTCAGAGAACAGAAGATTGTTTTCAAGACTTGAGAACAAAGGTAACGTGTTCTGCTGCATTTGGGACTTGCTTGGGTGCCTGTTATCCTTTCTTTCCAGCAAATTTCTCCCATTTGTAATAGAAATGTCTACCTGTGCCTATTCCACCCCTGTACGTTGGAAATAGATTACTTGTAGTCTAGGTTTCACAGGTTCATAGAAGAAGAGGAATTTTGCCCCAGGATGGAATACACCTGAAGTCTCGTCCATATTTGATTTAGATGATTCAGAAGATGAGATTTTGGACTTGGAGTGGATTTAAGACTTTTGGGATAATGTGATGGAGGGAATGTGTTTTGCATGCGGCAAGGACATAAGTTTTGGGGACCAAAAGGGTAGAATGTTATGGATTGAATTGTGTCCCCAAAAATATGTGTTGTAAATCCTAACCTCTGTGACTATGGTCGTGCTTCCTTTAGGAAATATTTTTTACGTGATGTAATCCACATGGTCCAACAATGGGCTGAAGCATAGCAATGATTGTGAGGATGGCTGCGGGATGGGGCAGTGTTTCATTCTGTTGTACATAGGATCACCATGAGTCGGAACCAACTCGATGACACCTAACAACAACAACGAAGGCCATATACATGGGGACAGTGGTGACCCAATGGTAGACCCGGGAGACCCAGATTCGATTCCCGGTTAATGTACCTCATACGCAGCCACCATCTATCTGTCATCGGAGGCTTGTGTGTTGCTATGATGCTGAACAGGTTTCAGCATAACTTCCAAACTAAGACAGATTAGGAAGAAAATCCTGGCAATCTACTTCTGAAAATCAGCCAGTGAAAACCCTATGGATCACAATGGTCTGATCCTGTTAAGCACGGAGGTTGAAGTGAGTTGGGGCCAGCTTCACGGCAGCCAACAGCAATCCATACACACTCATAGTAAATGAGTCAAATGGAAAAGTGGTATAAAAAGAAAAGTAGCATCTCCCATGAAGAAAACTGAAGGCACAAGGGAAAGATTGGTCCAAAGGACTAATGAACCACAGCTACCATGGCCTCCACCAGATCGAGTCCAGTGCAACGAGATGGTGCCCGGCCACCACCACCGACTGCTCTGACAGGGATCACAATAGAGGGTCCTGCACAGAGCTGGAGAAAAATGTAGAACAAAATTCTAACTCACAAAAAAAAACCAGACTACTAGCCTGACTGAAACCGGAGAAACCCCCAGAGTATGGCCCCCAGACACCCTTTTATCTCAGTAATGAAGTCACTCCCAAGGTTCGCCCTTCAGCCAAAGATTAGACAGGCCCATAAAACAAAACAAAACTAACAGGGCATACCAGCCCAGGGGCAAAGACTAGGAGGCAGGAGGGGATAGGAAAGCAGGTAATAGGGAACCCACGTGGAAAAGGGAGAGTGTTGACATGCCCTGGGGTTGTTAACCAATGTCATAAAAAAATATGTGTACTAACTGTTTAATGAGAAGCTAGTTTGTTCTGTAAGCCTTCATCTACAGTACAATTAAAAAAAAAAAAAGTAGGGTCTCCCCACACCCCAGACTCAGAGGTAGCTTCTGTGCCTGCTACTTCCAGCATCCTCTATGCAAATAGGTGTTTATTATGTGTGTCCTTAAAAAAAAAAAATCTTACCTCGCTATACAGACCACCTGCAACTTGTTTTTTTCTTTGTTTTCTTTAGTTTTACTTAATATCGCTTAGAGTTGATCTTCCATATTGTTATATTTAGATATAACATCCTTTTTCTTGACTTTGTAGTTATTCCTTTGCTTGTCTGTACCATAGTCTGTCTGGTGTAACTAACCATCTCAGTTTGAGGGGACTAAGGGGTTTCCTGGGACAAGGAATTTGCAGTGCTAAAACTGAGACAGCCCCTGGAAAACTGAGGCAGTTGGTCAGCCTTGGGTAGTTAGCTAATCTCTATCTGTTGGATATTTATGTTGACTCTAGTTTCTCAACAGAAGCCCTGGTGGCACAGTGGTTAAAGTGCTCGGCTGCCAACCCTTGGCTGCTAACCTGAGAGTCTGCTTCTGTAAAGATTTAGAGCCTTGGAAACCCCACGGGCCAGTTCTACCCTGTCCTATAGGGTCCCTATGAGTCGGAATCAACTCAGTTGCAATGGCTTTGGGGTTTTTTTGGAGTTTGTCAGCATTACAAAGACTGCTGCAAAGGACATCTCTTCCCATATCTGTGTGCCCTTACACAAGTATATCTACAAGATAAAATTCCTACAGGGGAAATTGCTACAGTAAAACGTCCGTGTAGTCTGCAAGTTTTGATTGGATGTTGCCGAACTGGCCAGCACAAGTGCCAACAGACATCCCCACCAAGTGGGAGAGTCTCTGTTTCTTTGTACCTTTGGCAAAACAGGACATTGTCAGCCATGTGAACCTTTGTCACTTGTTAGGTGTCTTAGTCATCTAGTGCTGCCATAACAGAAATACCACAAGTGGATGGCTTTAACAAAGAAATTTATTTTCGCACAGTCTAGTAGGTTGCAAGTCCAAATTCAGGGCACTGGCTCCAGGGGAAGGCTTTCTCTCTCTGTCTGCTCTGGAGGAAGGTCTTTGTCTTCAATCTTCCCCTGGTCGAGGAGCTTCTCAGGCTCAGGGACCCTGGGTCCAAAAGATACGCTCTGCTCCTGGCGCTACTCTCTTGGTGTTATGAGGTCCCCAACTCTCTGCTTGCTTCCCTTTCCTTTTATCTCTTGAGAGATAAAAGGTCCTGCTGGACATACCCCAGGGAAACTTCCTTTACACTGGATTAGGGAGGTGACCTGATTAAGGTTGGTGTTACAATCCCACCCTCATCCTTTCAACATAAAATTACAATCACAAGATGGCAGACAACCACACAATACCGGGAATCATGGCCTAACCAATTTGACACATATTTCTGGGGGGACTCAATTCAATCCAAGACACAAGGTGACAAATGGTTTCTTGTAGGATTTTTATTTTAATCAACTTTATTGAGGTACAACTTACATATGATGAAGGGCACCTGTTTTACGCATGCAGCTTGATGGGTTTTGGTAAATGTACATAGCTGTGTAACCACCACCACAGTCGAGACACCAAACACTTCTATCACCCAAAAGCTCTCTTGAACCTCTTTGCAATCAATCTCCCACCCAGTCTCTGGTCCTACATAACCACTGGTCTGCTTTCTGGCACTACAGATTAGTTTGGCCTTTTCTAGAATTTCCTATAAATGGAATCATGTAGCAGGTACTGGCTCAGCATAATGATTTTGTGATTCATCCATGGTGCTGCCTGGATCGATTGTCCTTTCCTTTCTCTATCTGAGCAGCCTCCCATGGTGTGGATGCACCACATTCGTAACATTCATCTGTTGTTGAACACTTGGCTTGTTCTAGGTTTGGGCCATTACTGAATAAAGCTGCTGTGAACATTTGAGTATAACTCTTTATGTGAACATGTGTTTTCATTTCTCCTGGGTAAATACCCAGGAGTGGAATGACTGGGCCATAGTGCAGGTATATATTTAGCTTTTTATGACACTGCCAAAGTGCTTCCCAAAGCACGACACCATTCTACATTCCTGCCAGCAGTGTGTGAGAGTTCCAGGTCCTCCACATCCTCTCCAACACTTGATGTTGTCCATCTTTTTAATTTTTCTCTTTCTGTTTAAGTACATAATTTTCAGCTTTCAGTACAATTCCTTTTTATACCCCAATCATGATGGCTTAGGACCCCAGAAATTAGCACCCTTAGGCTGAATCCCACTTATTTTTAGAAGTTTACAAAGGGACAGAGCCCATACACACAGGTTCATACACTCTCCCCCCTATCTTCCTTCTCTCCTGCCATGGAACACCACTTGTCTTCAAGGGCTTACTGACAAGTTGTATGGAGACAGATACCTCTGCTGCCCACCTGCAACACCAGTGTCCACACCAAGGGCCCTGCTCCCTGCTCCCCTCCTGGTCTGCATTAGTCTCCTGGGACAGCCGTAAGTAACAAAGTCCCACAAACCAAATGGCTTAAAACAAGAGAGATTTCTTCTCTCACAGTTTTGGAAGCCAGAAGTCTGAAATCAAGGTGTCCGCAAGCCTACGCTCCCTGTGAAGGCTCTAGGGGAGAATCTGCTGCACGCCTCTCTCCGGCCTCTGGTCATTACCAACAATCCTTGGCTTGTGGCTGCATCGCTCCACTCTCTGTCTCTGCCTTTACGTGGCCTTCTCCCCTGTGTGTCTGTGTCCAAATTTCCTTCTTTTTATAAGGACACCAGACACTGGATTGGGACCCACCCAACTCCAGTAGAACCTCCTCTTAACTAATTGCACCTACAAAGATGCTGTCTCCAGACAAGGTCACATTCTGAGGTTCCAGGTGGACACAACCCAGCACATGGCCCCACCTTCACTCCAGCCCCATCTGAGAAGAAACCTCTTACCTTGTGGTTCCTCTGGTAACTTTCACTTATCTGGGTCATTTTCTCAAGTTCAGGTCAGCTGCCTCCCAATAGCTACCTGATGCTGTGACAATAACATTTCAGAGTCACTTGCCCAGGGTCTCCAGCTGCTAATGGAAAGCTTGGCAGTTTGAATCCACCCAGCAGCAACACAGGAGAAAGGCCTGGTGATCTGCTCCAGGAAAGATTACAGCAGGAAAACCCCATGGGTCAGTTTTACTCTGTCACATGGGGTCGCTATGAGTCAGAATTGACTTGACAGCACCTAATAACAACAAAGCAGACCCGGAACCCCTGGGTGGTGCAGAAGGTTAAGTGCTCTGCTGCTAACCAAAGGATTGGAAGTTTGAGTCCACCCAGAGACACCTCAGGAGAAAGGCTTGGTGATCTATTTCCAAAAGATCAGCCACTGAAAACCCTATGGAGCAAGTTCTACTCTGACACATGTGCAGTCGCCCTGAGTTGGGATCAACTCAACAGCAGTGGGTTTTTAAGCTGATCCTGAGACAAGAGCACCTAGTCCTTGACAGGTGACCCCAGGACATGGGGAGGAGGGGACAGAGTGGCAGGACAGGCTAGGCAGGCACCAACACAGGAGAGTGGATGGGTGTGGGGCTTCATCCCACGGGGTCCTCTCAGAGACCCCATAAACACGGCTTGGAACTGCCCCCTAGGGAGGCACTTGTCCACCAGTGCCCACACCCCTGTGAGTGTTACCTGGTGGCACCTGTGTGCTGGGAGCCCAGCCAGCCCTCAGCCCAAAACAGGGCATGCTGGGAGCCATCCACCTCTGCAGCTGGGGCCTCTGCCCCTCCCAGGATCTTCTGGGCCCCCGTCGGTGACCCAGCCACAGAGCTGCATCGCCTAGGGGGCAGAAGGAGGTGAGTTGAGGGCACTTGCACAGCTGGGGCTCCAAAGACCTCCTTTGGGAATAACGTGCTATTTGAGGATTTGAGAAGGCTTCAAGGTAATCAACAGGGTGGGTCCACACTCTCCCAAGGTTTAGGCCTCACAGGGTCCCCTCCCCCCCAAAAAAATCTGTTGCCATCGACTTGATTTCAACTCATAGTGACCCTATACGACAGAGTAGAACTGCCCCATAGAGTTTCCAAGGAGTGCCTGGTGGATTCAAACTGCCAACCTTTTTGTTAGCAGCCGTAGCACTTAACCACTACTCCACCAGGGTTTCCAGGAAACATTATGCCACAGCGACAGGGAGCCATCAGGAGATGACCGGAACTTGAGGCAATGGCCCAGAAAAGTGGAAGTGACCAGAGGAACTGTGAGGGAAGAGGCTCCTCCTTCAATGGGGCTGGATGTGAATGCCCAGTGGGCGCCCCCCCCCGCCCCACTGCTGGAATCCCTCCCCATTGGCCTGTCTCAGGGATGCCCACCCCCTCAGGTGACCCCACTCCTACCTCTGCCTACAGCTACTTCTCACAGTCATCACCACCGCTTTGTCTCACCCCCTTGCCTGACACCTGACTCATTAAACCTCACCGCGGAGCTTCTTGGCTGAAACCTCATTTACATTTCTCCCAGAACTGAGCCGGATCCACAGGGTGTGGAAGGGCATTCTGGGAGATCCCAGGCCACCAAGATAAACACCTGGGTCCAGGCCTCAGGAGCGACCAGCGTGCAGGGGGCATCCACCTGAGCGGGGCTTTCACCGTGAGTGCCCGATTCACTCCTTTACCAAAAACAACCAAAATATTTGCAGCTCCTGCGGGGCGGCGAGGCTGGGGGAGGTGAGGTGGTTAAATGTGGGGGCGGGGCTGGATTCGGTACCAGGCCACACAACGCCCTCTGCTCCTCACTCCACTTATGCACACCCCACCAATCCTTACCTCCCCTCCCCCATCTCCAAGCTGGCAGGGAGGGGGTGCTGGCTCAGCTACTCCAGTGAAAAGGGCAGGTGGATGCACCTTCCCATCAAATAGAGGCCTTTAGGGTGAAGCAGGGCAAGGACAGCAAGAAGGATCCAGGCACAACAATTGGTCTCTATTAGACTGGAGCAACAGAGGAAAGACAGCCAGGAATAGGAGGAGGACATGGAACGCGTGGCTGGCTAATTGCCTCCATGAACATCTGCCTCCTTTACCGTGAGACCAGAAGAACTGGATGGTGCCCAGCTACCATTACTGGACATTTGATCAAAGATTCCGTAGAAGAACCCTGATCAAAAGCGGGAAAATGCAGAACAGAATTTCAAATCCTCATGGACTCCAGCCTTTCTGGAGCCATGAAGGGTGGACGAACCCCTCAAACTATTGCCCTAAGACAACCTTTAAACTTTAAAACAAAAATATCCCTAAGGTCTTCTTAAAACAAAACAATAGTTTAACTTAACTAGTAAAAAATGTCTGCCTTGAGCATTGCGATTTTTAAGATCTATCTAAAAGAATTAGTGGTGCCTGGCTCCCAACAATGACCGCCCTAACAGGGTGCACAACAGAGTCCCAGACAGAGCAAGAGAAAATGTAGAACGGGATTCAAATTCATGTAAAAAGACCAGACTTAATGGTCTGACAGAGACTGGAGAAGCCCCCAAAACTATGGCCCCGGGACGCTCTGCTAACCCAGGACTGAAACAATCTGTGAAGCCCACTCTTCAGACAAAGACTAAAAAAAAAAAAAAAAAAACAGGACAATAAAACAAAAAAATAATACACGTGAGGAATGTGCTTCCTCGTTCAATCAAATGGGCAGCTCCTGTCTAAAAGCAGGATGAGAAGGCAGGAAGGGACAAGAACTGGACAAATGGACACTGGGAACCCGGGGTGGAAAGGGGAGCACGCTGTCACATTGTGGGGATTGCAACCAATGTCACAAAACAGTATGTGCGTAAATTATTGAATGAGAAATTATCTTGAGCTGTAAACTTTCACCTAAGGCACGGTAAAAAAAAATTAAAAAGATTTATCTATATGGTATCAAATTGACAACAGCGAAGTGAAAGATTTGATTGGAAACTTAGGGGGCGGCGAGTTTATATTAATAGGGGAGGAAGAACTCAGAAAAGGAGGGTGAGAATGGTTGCACAACTTGAAGAATGCAATCAATGTTGCTGAATTGGACATGTAGAGACTGTTGAATTGATACATGTTTTGCTGTGTATTTTCTCAACAATGACAACAAAATTAATAAAATTAAAAAAAAAAAGAGAAGGATTCAGGTTAGACTGCAAGAAGCAAGCAAGCAAGATGTTGGCAAAGGAGGTTGTGGCACCTTCTTTTTTGGCCCAGGGCAGCTCTCTGTGGTCAGATGTCCCCCCACACACGTTTGGGTGGAAGCCCAAGGGCCTGATATGCAGTCCAGCCCCTTGAGGCTCCCCTGACCCTCATCAGGACTTCATGGTTCCAAGCCTCCTCCTAAGTGCTTGACACGAATTTGTTCATTAGTCCTCACAGCAAACCTATGAGCTGAATGCTGTCATTAGACCCATTTAGAGATAGGAAAGCTGAGGCACAGAGAGGCTGAGTGACTTGTCCAAGGACACACAGGTAGTCCAGAGATAGCACTTTCCACCACGGCTGAGCACCCTGTTACGGCTCTTCACAAACTGCTGGGGCTCCCCACATGGAACCCCAGTGTACCAGGACAGGGTGCTCCACCCCCGGCTCTCAGAAGTATTCATTTCCCTAACCCCTTAATTATAGTTCAATTTCCCCGGCCCTATGCTAACCAAAGGGTCGGCAATTCAAATCCACCAGGTGATCCTTGGAAACTCTAATGGGCAGTTCTACTCTGTCTTATAGGGTCGCTATGAGTCAGAATCGACTCCATGGCACTGGGTTATGTTATTTTGGGAGTCCCTGGGTGGGTGGTGCACACAGTTATCACACGTGGCTGCTAACCAAAAGTTTGGTGGTTCCAGTCCACCCAGGGGCACCTCGGAAGACAGGTCTGATGATCTACTTCCAAAAAATCAGCCATTGAAAACCCTACGGTGCACAGTTCTACTCTCACATATGTGAGATTGCCCTGAGTTCGGGTGGATTGGACAGCAACTCCATTAGTTTTTTTTTTTTTTAATGTTATTTTGTTTGTTTTTACAAAAACACATGTTTTTCAGGCAGGGTCGCTGGGACACTAGCGACCCCAAACCTATGCCTTAACTTTCTTCTCCAGCCCTTTCTAGAATCATCCGACCTAGGTTGGAAACCCTGGTGGCATAGTGGTTAAGTGCTACGGCTGCTAACCAAAAGGTCGGCAGTTTGAATCCGCCTGGCACTCCTTGGAAACTCTACCCGGCAGTTCTACTCTGTCCTGTAAGGGCACTATGAGTTGGAATCGACTTGACGGCAGTAGGTTTGGGTTTTTTTTTGGTAGTCCTTCAAACTCAAGGAGGCCTCTCGCTCACCTGGGGCACTGTGAAAACCCAGATTTCAGTGCCCCCAGCAGTGCTGGCTCAGCAAGCCGGGGTAGGGGCTCAGCACATCTGGGCTGGGGCTCAGGAGGCCTGGGTGTGGGCGCAGCAGGCCTGGGTGGGGGCTCTGCAAGCCTGGGTGGGGCTCTGCAGGTCTGGGTAGGGGCTCAGCAGTCCTGGGTGGGGCTCAGGAGGCCTGGGTGGGGGCTCAGCAGGTCTAGGTGCTCTCCTTCCTCCTCCCCCGCCCCCCCCCCCCGCCCAGTATACACCCAACAGTATCCTGGTGATGCTGATGCTAACGTATGAGGACTCAGTTTGGGAACCACACTCTAACAGGTGGTCCCTGGTTGTGCCGACACCTGTGGCCGTGGCTTCGCTCACATTTTCCGCCTGTGCTGGCGGGCCCCCTCTGGGCGCAGCCCCCCAGAGTCCTGGGGAAACTCGCTTATGCAGAAAGGCAGGTCTGCAGCTGGACCCGCCCTGCTGCTGCCCTGGCTTCTCTGCCTCGTCCTGGCCGCCTGGAGGGGAGTCGACCCCGCATCCGGCGCCCCAGGACCCTTGACACCATCCCACACTCCGAGAAAGACAACCTCACTGAGTCGGGGGTGGCCGGCTCCAGCTGCAGGGCAGGCATCTGACCCAGCCACGTGATCAGGACTGTTCTGATTGGCCAGCCTGGGCCACTTGCCCACCCACACCCGAGGGGGCGGGGCGCTGTGATTGACAGCCGAGCCAAGAGGGGCCGGTGACCCCCTTGGCCACCCGGTACCGCAGGTGTGGCCACAAGGCAGGCCTTCAACCTTGCCAGGCCCAGTTCCCACCTGGTCACGGGCTTCCTGCCGGGAGGACGGAAGGACATGATGCTTCAGTGCCGGCCCTTTCTGGCCACAGCAGGCTCTCGAACCTGCGCCTGCAGTCCGCCTGCAAGGCCTGTGGCCTCGGGGTCCCTTACCTGTTCCCTCACGCCGCTCCCTGCTGACCCCGCTAGGGTGAGGGTGCCCTCCTGCCCGCCTGGGCGCCATTTCCCAGGAGGCAGACTGGCAGCGGGTCCTGGGCTCAAGGGCAGACCACAGAGTGTCTGGGCCAGCCCTGGGAGGGCCTGCCTCTTCCAGTTATTTAAACAACCTGCGAGGACCCCCAAGGACAGAGACAGACCCAGCGCCCCGGCTGCGCTGCCCGGCTCACAGGGCAGGTCTGAAGTTTGCATAGAGCACACTGCCAGCTGAGGACCTCATCACCTGGACGCTGCGTGCTGGAGCCGGACATGGGACGACAGGTCCTGCCTCCCAATACTCCCCTCACCTTGGACAGCCCCAGAGCCGGGCAATTTCCGGTTCCCAGGAATGTGCTGGCACAGGTGGGCTGCTCAGGCCTCTCTCCTGCCCACCCTAGCCAAGCCCACCTCACCTCTGAACGGTAGACCAAGACTCAGAGACCGAGAGACTCTGACCAGACAGACCCTCTGCCCTGGACAGTGTACCCAGCACCCAGCTCCTGGACCAGGCACTGCTCCTGTCAGTGAAGGTTCCTGCATACCCCATGTGCTGGGCGGGGGTCTGGACTCAGCAAGGCCTGTCCCTGCAGGGTGGCCGGGCTCAGGGATTTGGGCACCAGCCCTCAGGAGCCCAGGGTGAGAAGATTAGCACAGGTTTGGAGCCCAGCCACACTGGCATCAGCCTTCCTGGGCCTCAAGGTCCTCCCCTGTGAAAGGGAGAGCGAAGAGGGCCTTTATCACAGGGCTGCTGAGGTGCTGGGGGAAGAGGAGGTGGGTGGTGGGCCGGGGGGCACAAGGCACTCATTCAGAGCCCCCCTCTGGCCAGGACAGGGGCTGAGCAGGATGTGGTTGGTTGGAGGCCTTTCTCTGGTCCTCGCCCCTTCCTCCCCCCTCACTCCTGAGGTCTTCCAGCCGGGGGGCGTGGGGAGGCCCTCCAGTGGAGCGGAGCAGAGACAAAGGCCTCAGCAGCTTCCTTCCTTGCTCTCCTTCTCCCTAAGAGGCCGGCACGGATGGAGAGGTGCCAGGAGCCGAGTGGCTGCCACTGTGCCGAGCCTCATCCCCCCCTGCCCCCGCCAGAGCCCGGCAGGCCTCCCAGATGGAGAACAGCCCTGGGTTGGGGATGGCCAAGACCTCGTCCCACCCTCCCCTTCACCGTCCTCCCAGCATGCGGCACAGCTGGGTTCCAGCTCCTGGACCTGTCTTACCTGGCCAGTGTGACCACTCTGTGTCACATGAAACAGGAGCAGGAGGCAGCAGAGAGAGCTGCAGACCTCGGGGGAGGTAGGGGCTAGGGGGCTGAACTCCAGAAACCCCCGTTTGAAAAATTCCCCTAAATGTTCAGGAAGCATTAGAAATGCCACAATACTAATAAGCTTTATCAGACTCAAAGTAGAACCCAATAAACACGGTAATCTTGTTGCAAAAAGCAAATTCTCAACTTAGCACGATTCTCCCCACTTCAGGCAGGGCCAGAGGATCCTAGGACTCCCAGAAATAGGTCTGGCAGACAGGAGGGGTGGCCACTGCATCCCCAGGGCAGGGCCACCACAGGTTGGGAAAGGTCTGCACTCTGGGGGGCACCCTGGTCTGAGGAATGGGGGGCCTGAGACATAGAGCAAAAGGTGGCAGCAGCCCCAGACCGCTGGCCTGCCCACCTGGGGTCATTAGCACGGAACCTGATCCCACCCCAATCCCACCCCACCCTACCCTACCCTACCCTGCCCTGCCCTGCCCTGCCCTGCCCTGCCCTGCCCTGCCCTGCCCTGCCCTGCCCTGCCCTGCCCTACCCTACCCTAGAGATTGTTGCATGGAGAAGGCAGCGGCCAGGGTAGGTGACCTGACATCGGAGCCAGGCTTCCCTAGAAGGGAGTGGAGGGGGGAGCCCCTGCAGGCTGCCCCCCAGGAGAGTGCAGTACCCCAGACCCCATGTCCCCCAGGCATTGCACACATCCACAGACCCAAACTGGAGTCCTGTAGGTGCCTGCTTTACAACCCCATCTGCACCCAGCAGCACCCTCTTTGGCCCTGCCCGACAGGTTCCTGGGTGGGGGCAGGTCTTAAGAGCCACACTTGCCACTGTCCCCACCCCAGAGCACTGCAAACTGCAAGTCCCAAGCCAGGGAGACTTGCCACTTCCTTCTTGAGCTGGGTCTGGCTGGCTGGGCGACCACCTAGGGGCCTTCTCACAGGGCCCCCTCCATTCCAGGGCCCCCACCCCATTGATTCCCCCACTCACGGGATGTGGTACTGGGGGTGCGATGGGTACGCCCCAGTGTTGGGCCGGATGGAACACCCAGCCTCGGCTGTCCCCTCACACTCTGGATCATTGGATTTGGGCCCTTTTTCTCGGAGCCTATGGTCTGTACGTATGGGGGCTGTTTGCCAAGCTGGGGCGGCTTGGTGGACTCTTGGGGGACGGGGACAGGAAAGTGAGAGTCCCGCTCTGGTCCCCCCACCAGCAGGGAGATAGATCTCTGGCAGCTGTTTCTGGAACAATTGGAGGCCGAGGTCAGCGGGAGGCCAGGGGGAAACGCAGGGTCTGGAGGCTGGGGTGGGGCTGAGGCCCCACCCCTCCCCCTTGCCCCGGGAGGGTGGTGGGTGGGCAGGCAGACGGGCAGCTGGGAGCCGCAGAGGGCGCCCAGAGTGCAGCGTGGCGGCAAGCAGCCAGCAGGGCCTCGGACAATGTGGTTTCAATCTAATTGTCCCAGAATATTGTTACAACACAAACCACGCGCAGCCCACTCACCTGCAACTCATCAGCGGCAAAGCTACTGAACCAATCAGTTCCACACCCGGGGCAGGCAGCCCAGCACAATCCAGTGCCCACCGGGGCCGGGCCAGGGCGCCGTCGGCCAGCTTTCCTGTTGGGGCCAGGCCATCAGGACAGGTGGGGGCACCCAGGGGCTCTGTCTCCCTCTGTGCCCCAACCATGCCCTAGGGGCTTAGCGGGAAGGGCCAGCCTCCCATTTCCCAGCCCGCCAGGTTGGAGGGATTGGCAGGAAGCGGGGACCTGGGTCAAACCTGAGCCTGCTGAGGGCTGTCCAGGGTCCAACCACCCAGGGTCTCCAGCATCCTTCCTCCAACCCGACCATCCTAAGACTGGGACCTGGGGGCCTCAACCCTGCTGGAACCCCAGTAAAACACAGCAGCTTCAAGTGAGACATCCTGCGCCTAAATGAGGTTCCCATTTATCAGACAGGGAAACTGAGGCTCAATGGTGACCCGGACTTGCCAGGGCCCAAGGTTGGTGGGCTGAGGGTCCAACGGCCTGGTTCTCCCCACACTGCCCTGCCCCATACAGGCTGCCAGGCAGGCACAGGGCCTCTGGAAAGGGAGCCTCCAGCCCCCTGACCTCCAGGGGAAGGGGCGACACAGAGTGAAACAAGGGCTGGAATGGGGGCAGTAGGCACCACAGTGGCCTTGAGCTAGGCCCAGAGGGGTAGTAGGGGGTCCACAGGAGAAGAGATGACGCAACTCTGGGCTATATGTGCGTGGGTTTCAAAAAGGGCATGCCTCAGACCTCAGATGGGTTTTGGGAGATGGCCCAGCATCCTTCAGCATCCCAGGGTCCCCCAGAATGCGAGGATTCCATCTGTCAAAGTTGCAAGAATGCATCCCATGTTCAGCCACCTTGGGCGCCGTACTGTGGGCAGCAGCAGCTGCTGGGAACGGGGCGGCCGGCATCACAGGCCTCCAAGTGCAGTACATGAAAATTGTAATGGGCTGCATCGCACCTCCCAAAAGGACACGTTGAAGCTCTAAGCCCTGTACCTGGGGACAGAACCTTGTTTGGAAATGAGCTTCTTGCAGATATAATCGAGTCAGAGTGAGGTCACGCTGGGTTAGCGTGGCCCCTAATCCTATATAACTGGCGTCGTTTTAAACCAAAACCAAACCCTTTGCTGGGGTGTTGATTCCAACTCATAGTGATCCTATAAGACAGAGTAGAACTGCCCCATAAGGTTTCCAAGGAGCAGCTGGTAGATTCCAACTGCCGACCTCTTGGTTAGCAGCAAAGCTCTTAAACATTGTGCCACCAGGGCTCTGGTAAATTTGAGACTCGGAGACACAGGGGAGAAGGCTACATGACAATGGAGGCAGAGATGACAGTGTTGTGGCCACAAGCCAAGGAACATTGGGGCTGCTGGAAGAAGTAAGAAAGGGTCTTTTCCTAGAGCCTCCGGAGGGAGTGCAGTCCTGCTGACACCTCAGTTTTGGACTTCCGGCCTCCAGACTGTGAGAGAATCAGTCTCTGTTGCTTGAAGCCACCAGTTTGTGGTCTTTGATTACAGCAGCCCCAGAGACCTGTGCACCACTTCCCTATCCAGCCCCTGTAGTCCTTTCTCTGTGAGCCCTGGTGATGCCCCAGTACTTACCAACCCGCCCTGAGTGGCTGTGATGCGATCACCATACCGACAAACCCTCACCTGTGCCCACCTTTGATAACATGTTTTGTCTCTGGTGCCATTCGAAGTGAGCACTTTCCCAACATTTTCTTTGAGCATTTCTGGGATGTGGATCTTTTTATCTCCCTTCCTAGGTAAGAGAGGGCAATGGTGGTTCAGCGGTAGAATCCTCACCTTCCTTGCAGGAGACCTGGGTTCCATTCCTGGTCAGTGCATCTCGTTGCAGCCACCACCCATCTGTCAGTGGAGGCTGTGTGTTGCTGTGATGCTGAACAGGCTCAGTGGAGTTTCCAGACTAAGACACACTAGGAAGAAAGGCCTGGCCCTCTACTTCTGAAAATCAGTCAATGAAAATGCTATGGATCACAACAGAATATTGCTTCCAATAGAGTGCTGGAAGATGAGCCCCCTAGGTTGGAAGGCACTCCAAATACACAGTGGCCGCAACAGTAGACTTGGGCACACCAGTGATCAGGAAGATGGTGCAGGACCGGGTAATGTTCAGTTCTGTTGTGCATGAGGTCACCAGAGTTGGGGCTGACTCGAGGGCAGCTAACAACAACTGATAAGAAAGAACAGGCTCAGAGAAGTTAAACAGCCTGCCTAAGGGCACACAGCTAGGAAATGGTGGAGCTGGATTCTAGCTCAGTGTGTGGGACTTCAAAGCCTGCACTCTCCCTATGATATTCAATATTCCTTTACACTATAGTATAAAGTAATCATAACCATAACCTCTATAGAGTAACCCTAGGGGATCAGGTCACTGTAGAGGCTGAATAAACACTTTTTTTTTTTTTAACACACTCAGCCACGTCACCGAGTGCCACTGTGAGCTGAATGCCTCTCATTCATACTTGGAGATTAATTATTCGTCACAGAGCTTCTGTGGATGACACTGTACGAGACTCGGTGGCCCAGACACATTGCAGGGTCCACTCACCACTGTACATCCAATGGTGGCAGGACGAGGTTCTGACTCAGGCCTCGCGTCCAAGCCCCCCAAAGCCGGGACCAGAGCAAGCCTTCAGCCTCTGCCAGGGACAGGCCGCTCCTGTTGGCCCCAAGGCGGCCAAGGTCAGCCCCTGATAGGTTTTGTGCTCAGATAGGTGGGCTGGCAGCAGTGGGATAATAGGGAAGATACCAGCCAGATAGTGGAGATGATGATAGCTGTCTGGCTGGAGACAGCGACTGACAGCTGTCCCACCGCAGCTCCCTGAAGCCAGCAGAAGAGGAGAACGGCTACAGTGCCACCACTGCTCAGTTCCTCTGTAACGGGGCACAGGGAGGTGCAGGCAGGGGAAGCCGCAGACAGACCCCAAACCTTATTTGCACAAGGGTTTTGCCTTCTCCCCTATCTGATCTTTGAATAAGAAGCAAAGTGGGCAGACAGACGGAACTGCCTTTGGTCTCACATCTGCGCTAGGCTTGCCTGGCAGGGGTGGTCAAGGGGGAGGGCGGGGAGAGCACCTGGCAACCCCTCCATGCCTGTCCCTGGGCCCCCTTCCTTTCTGAACCCAGATTTTCATCTCAGAAAGGAAGGGTTTTTCTTCTCTTTCCCTCTCCTGGCCGAGGCAAATTGGGGAAGATGAGCCGTACTCAAGGGGAGACTGCTGCAGTTGGGGTGGGGTGCTGCCTGAAGAGTCGGGGCCTTGGGACTTTCAGCTCTGCCCCCAGCTGCTGGCCTGAGCAGGTGGTGCCATCACTCTGTCCCTTGGTTTCTTTATCTGTCAAATGGGGCTAGAACAGCGTCTCCTCGCTCGGGAGGATGGGACAAAGACAGGCCTGTTTATTTTACAGGTGGGCAAATGCTGCCTCACCCTCACCTGGCCAGAGCGAGTGCCAGTTCTTTCCTCCTCCCACTTAGCTCTCAGGTCCCAGGGCAGGAGCAGGGGAGCCAGGCTGAGCTCACAGCCCCCAGGGGAGGGATGGGAGGGGCCTGGGGAAAAGATGCCCAGCAGAGAGGGTTGGAGGGCGTCCTTCCTCCTGCAGATGACTGAGCGGTCTCTGCAGATGCAGGGGCAAAACCGGTGACTTTGAGGCCTCCTTCCAGCCTGCGGTCCTTGCGCCATCCCTGGACTGGGGTAGGGGCGTCCACTGGTCAGCAGCCTAGGGCTGTACTCGCCATTCAGGGTCCTCCCAGCAGGGGGCACCCTTAGCATTCCACCCTCACCCTGGCTCTCCCAGAGGGTGGCAGGAGCCCTTTCATGGGTGAGCTGGGCAGCTGGCTCTAGGCCTGGGGGGCAGCAAGGGGTGGCCTGGGGCAGTGTGTCTGCCTGGACCACAGAGCCTGGTGTGGGGCAGTGGGCATGGGGCAGTGAGCTCAGTTCTCCCAACTGTAGTGCTCTCAGGGATCAGTCGCTGGCAACCTGAAGAACCCTGGGTGTAGGTGCTCGTCACAGCAGGAAGGCAGCCAGGGACAAGGAAACTGAGGCACAGAGCAAAGAAGGGGATGGGGCCAGGACTGGGCTGCCCAGGGCCCACTGCCTTGCCCGACTGAGGGAGAAGGCGCCTGGAATGGGGGAAAGGTCTTGGAGATGAGGGGGTGCAGCCTCAGGGGAGGTGTGATGGCGGTGGGGCTGCACAGGAGCCTACCTGTGGTCCCCCCTACCTTACACACTGCCCCCACAGGGTGAGACTCCAGGCTGTGTGACCAGGCTGCTCGTGAGGGTCTGGGCCTGTCAAAGGGAGAGCCTTGGGAGAGCCTCTCCTCAGATTACCCAGCTGAGGGGTTCCCCTCTCTGTGCCCGTAATTCTCAAAGGAAGGGCTTGACGCCCACTGGGCAGGGGGCTCCTGCAGCGATTTCCAAAAGGCCCCCACAAATGTTTTTTTCAGCATGTATTCAAAAAACAAAACCAACACAGCAAGCCTTCAGTTTCACAGGTACTAACATCTGGACAAGCTCAGGTGGGAGAGGTCATCGAGGTAGAATGGCGGCGAGAGGGACCCCATGGGGGGATGTGGGCCTGCAGAGATTCGGGGAGCAGCACAACTCTCCCCCATGTAGGGGCTGGCTCCCCTGGGCCCTCGTCCCAGGTGGAAGAGGGAGGGAGGCAGTGGCCAGGTGGGACCGCTCTAGGGGGCTAAAGGGGCTCCCTGGGAAGCATCACCCAGCAGGGATGCTCCCAAAGGCTCCTCCCACTGGTTTTTCCCGTTTGTTGGGGCTGCGGCTGGGCAGTGACTCATGGCCCGCTCACCTGATCCCCGGGACAAGGGAGAAACCCTAGCCAGCTCCATAACTGCTGGGGCACCTCCCTGGGCCAAGGCAGGCAGGTGTGACTGGGCTGCCCCTCTCACACCCACACAGCCCTCTCTGTCCCCAGCACTGCACAGCTGCTGCCCCTCCCCCAGGCTGGGCCCCAGGCCTCCCCTCCCATGTCCTCCTCCCCCCTCACCTGGGGTCTCTGCCTTCTCCATGAGGGGCATCTGCATAGATGGCATAGCTGAGGGTCTGGGGTTCTGCCCCAGTACTGCCTCTAGCTACTTGTGGGGCCCCCACCCAGTGGCTCCCACGCTCTGAGCCCCAGTTTCATGTCTCTGGATGATCCATCCAACCAACAAGCTTTCACAGGCCACCTGGCAGGCTCCCGGGGCTGCCCCTATCCCCAACCCACACTACCCAGCCCAGGCCCACCCAGGACTCCCCTCACCTAGAGCAGAGTCGGGGCTCAGTAAGGACCTCCTGGAAGACTCCCAGGAGCAGGCAGACTCTCCCAGGTGGACCCATGCTGGGGGTGGGTGCCTGGGCATGGCGGGCATTGGCCACTCACTCACCCCCTTCTTCCCTAAGCCTCAAGGAGCACAGGAGGCCCAATGAGGGGCAGGTCCCAGCAGGAAGGGAGGCCTCGGTCCTATAGAGACATAGTGGGCACAAGGTGTCTTGAGTTGGTGGTGGCCTCGCAGTGGCACTGTTGATGGGAAGAAAGGACTTGGTGGCTGAGCTGACAACAAAGGCTTTGCCAGACCAAGCAGATGGAGGGGTCCCCAGGACATGCCTGGAGACCAGAAATAGGACACTGGGGCTGTGGGGACAAAGGGTGGGGGCAAGGCCAGTGCCAGCACTGTCGGGGTATATGGGGCTGTGTCCAGCATTCAGGCGCCTGCCTGCCTTCCCATAGCTGTTCTTTGGCTTGACCACTGTGACATAGAGTTAGCTATTCTGACAGCAGGGGGCAGGCCCCAGGTGATGGTGGGCTTTGAATTTCCCAACGGCACCCCAAGTGGGATGCCGCTGGGGGCCCGGACGTGGGGTTCCAATCAGCAGGTGTAGGTGAGAGTCTGAATTTACACCAAGTGTCTCCCAGGCTCTCCTGCTTACCCAGCCTGTTGTCTGTAGAGAAACACGGGCCTGAGTTCTGCGCCCGCTGATCACTGGAGGGACCCACACATAGATGGAGGGCTGGCCGCATGCACCACTGGGCGTGGCGCTGGGGTGAGTGTGCCCAGGAGTGGACGTTGGGGGAGGGAGAGGAGGAGTGGGCCTTGGCCCAGGCAGAGCTCCAGGTAGGGGAGGGCAGGCACCGTCAGCCACAGCCATGATCTGCTGGCAGAAGCAGAGGTCTGGGGCAGCCACCAGGCTAGAGCTGGTGGGGGCTGGGTTGGGAGCGGTGGGGAGCAGGCCCTCCCTCGCCTGCCTGTCCTAGACCTCTTGCCTGCCCGAGCCCCTGAACTCAAGGAAAGCTGGCTAAGAGAGGGCTGAAGAAGGCAGGCCTGGGGGCTGCACCCGAGCCTACACCGCTGGGACCCCTGTCTTTCCACCCCACTCCAGCCCCCCATACCTATAGGCCCTGTCTTTCTGCTGGTGCCAGGTCTTGTTCATGCACCTGAAAAGCAAATTACCAGAGGGAAAAAGGCAAACCCTGGTGAGCTGGGGCCTCCAGCATGCTGGAGCCCTGGGTGGTAGCTGAGGGGCTTCTGCACACCGATTGTCCCAGACCCCAAGGATTTCAAGAGGCCCCCAGCCCACCGCTGGGCAGCAATTATTCGGACGAGGAGGCCGAGGAGGGCACCGCTGCACGGAGGGCTGGGAAAGACCCCCCGCCCCCCGCCGTGGCTGATTGTACCCTGTTCAAGGATACCTGCCTTTGGAGTGGCAGGGCCATGGCTGGGGGCCGAGAGCGCAGATGGGTTGCAGTTCCAGGGGGTCTCCATCTCAGTCCTGCCTGCCCCCACTGTCTGTGCCCCGTCTCCTCTCTAAGCAAGTTGGTGCATCTGAGGTTTGGGTTTTGTTGATGTGGAACACGGTGATGTCAAAGCCCACGCGGCCCGGTGCTGGCCCAGAACGAGGCCTCCACAAGCAGGACATCCTCCACTCTCTACACACGTGTGACACTGAGGGTGGCACCAGGGCCTGAGGGCATGGATGCTGGGGAATGTCCCTGTGGCCACATGCACACAAGCATGCGTGTGTGTGCTTGTAAGTCTCGGACCCGGAGCCAGGGGGCCTGGAGAGACATGAGTGCAGACTGGGTCCATGGTGCTCCCTGAGGGGGTGCCGCACTGCCTACAGGGCCCAGCCCCAGCCCCCCACTCCCTGGCTGGGTGGCCTTGGGCATGACATTGGACTTCCCTGTCTGTCCACTTTCTCATCTGTAAGATGGGTACAACTATGGCAGCACCTTCTTGCTGCTGTGCCCTCTAGGACAAGTGACACGTGTGCCAGCCTCGGCACCATGTCCGTGCAGAGCAAGGGTTAGATCAACGTTGGCCACTTGTGCCTGGTCTCCCACCAAGCCTTCATCTTCCATAGCCTCAGTTTCCTCAAGTTAAAAAAAACAGGCAAAGAACAGCTGACTCGGGGCTGGCGTGAGGACTCTGTCACCGACTGCACAGCTTCCTCCTTGCAACTTCCTTTAACACAGTGACAGTGGCGATGCGGCAGCAGGGCCTTCTGGGGAGCACCAGGAGCTGTGTCTGATTCTGGGGGTGCAAGGGCAGGTGCCCAGGAGGCTGTGAGCACACGTGCTGGAGGATTTTAACAAGAGGGCCCCCCATGGACGTGCGGAACACTCTCCAACAGCTGTTTCGGTAGCAGCTGTAGCAGGAACTCAGCCTGGTTCAGACTCCTCTCTGGGTGCCCCCCCAGAGCCCCATGAGGGAGGCGGCAAGGGAAGGGGTTATGGGGAGCATGGTGGTCTGGACCGCCACTCCCCAGAGGGAAGCCCTTCGCCATGGAGACCCCGCCCCTGTGGGTCGCCTCATTGCCTGCCCTGCCCCCCCACCCGCGAGTACCCCAAACACCCATTCTTGGTGTGAGTCAGCATCCATTTCTACCACCTGTGACCCAAAATTCTCTTTTTATAAGTACATAAAAATAAAATTTATTTTCAGATATTGATTTTGTACCCAGCAGCTCTTTTTAAAGATTTTGTCGCATTTGCTCTTTCTCTCCTTCTGTGTAACGTAGCCAAACCATTAGCAGCAGGTCAGCCACAGACCCTGTGCCACTTTATCCCTAGACACTTCAGCACCTACCGTGTGTGAACACGGCCTCCTCGCACCCTGCACAGGTCAAGCAGATCACAGACTGCCCATGCAGTGCGCCCAGGTATCTCCACAGCCCTCGCAGCTGTCCCTCCACCCCATCCAGGTCCTGTCAGGGGCTCTCCTTTGCCTTATTTGACCTTGGCCTTTTGGGAGTATCCAGAGCAGCTGGTTTGCAGAATGTCCCTCCACAGGGATTTCTCTGAGTACCCCCTCATGGCTCCATTTGGGTTAAGCATCTTGGTTAAGCACCATGCTGGTGACATTGGGAGTCACCTGGGGGAAACCGAGGCTCAGAGACGTGGAGGAATGTGGTCACCACTGCTTGGGTGGGGCTGGCACCGTGGGGCTTCCTCTGGTTCCTGGAGGACTCAGACTGGAGGCTTCCAACTGGGGGTGACCTCGACTGAGTCAGGAGGGTAGTCCCCAGCCCCACAGCAGTGGGGTCTTATGTCACTGCCTCTGGAGCTGTCCACCACGTGTGTGCTGCCTGGCGCTTCCAAGCCAAGCCGGGTTTCAGGTGGGTGTGTGGCTGGGATCTGTCAGGGCCTGGCAGATCCACACAGAGGGCAGAACGGAAGGTCCATGGCAGAGGTGTGGCCAGGGCTAGGCCACCATGGCAGTGGGGCAACAGCACTGAGCACTGGGGAGCTGTTACCCTCCTAGGGCCAAAGAACAAGGAGTGTGGGGGCACAGGGCCCACTGAGGTCGTGTGAGGACTGTCTGTCCCCTCCTCCCTTCCCTCCTACACTTGGGTCTCCTGCTTCTGTCCCCCGCAGGCCCCACCCACCCAGAAGCCAGAGAGCAAGATAGCTAGGGGCAACCTCCCCAGGACAGAGCAGGGTGAAGAGCAGGGGCCAGGGAGTGGGAGGCTCACAGCATCCCAGCAAGCTGCTCCCATCTGGCCTCCTGCCATGGAGGACCCTAACTCACATCAATACACAAGCACAGAACTGGTTTAGGGAGATGGGTGCAGTTGGGGTGGGGGGAGGAACCCCCCTAGGTGCCCTGCTAGGCAGGATGACTTTAATTATTCCACAGAATGTTGTGTCTTGGACAAAGGTGGGCTCCAAGAAAGTCAGCTTTGTTCAAACCCTGCTGTGTGGCTTCAGACAAGTCGCTGAACCTCTCTGTGCCTCATGGCTCACCTTTAATATAATTTACCTGGCAGGACAGCCTCAGGGACCCTGAGAGATGACGCTTCGATGGATCAAGTGCAGGAGCTTAGCATAGGCCTGCTCCACTCTTTCCCACTCCACCCCACCTCACCTCACCTCCCTGTGGCCAGGGCAATACCCCCAAGGTGCCCAGGCTATTATCTAGGCCAGCACACCCTCCCCACTCAGGCAACAGAGGTCAACCACTAGGCACAGGTGAGCAGCCGGCAGCTAGGGAGGGCCTCCATACCTGCCTATTGCTGTGCAGCCCTAGGCAGTGTCCAAGAGAACAAGCAGAGGCCACGCCCTCCTCCCACAACACCCCACCTCTCCCCAAGGTGCTGCCCCATTTGCCTTTCCCAGGCTTGTTTTGGTCATAAGTTACCAGCATTGGATGGGGATGCTGGGTTGGGCTGGGGGCTGGTAGTGGGCTGTGTAATAGTCCCACCTACGTGCCCCAGGTTGGGAAGGGGTCTCTCCTGTGTCTCACTGGGAAGGCCTCTTGCCCCTCCCCTGCTCCCCGCTTATCTCATTTTGGGGTTTGCTCCCAAGGGGTGACCCAGGCTCAAGTGAGCTCTACTCGGCCACCAGTGGGCAGTGTGGCCTGCAAGAGGGCTGAAGAGACTGTGAGAATAGGAACCTCTCATTACCCATCCAACCAACGTGTACTTGCTCCATGGACACCCTCCCCCCCCAGGGCCGACACAGCCCAGGCCTCTGGGGCACCTGGGGTGCCATCTGGGGGCACAGGCTGCTCAAACCACACACCTCCCAGGCCAGGCTCTCCGGTGGGGCCTGGACATCATTTCCAACGGAGCCCTGAGCACCAAGCCACACTGGGCACGTGCTCCCTGCCCCAGGTTCACGGCCCTGAGTTGGGTCTGTTTCCCCTGAGTCTCCACTTTTTACCCACTTCCCCTGGCTGCCCTGAAAAAGGCCGAGCAGAGTCGCAGATTTGGGGCTGTGACTATTTGTAGGGCAGGGAGGTGGAATCAAGAACATCCTGGGCAAGGGCCCCAAGCCGTGTCCTCTCTACTTTGGATGGGCCAGAGACCTTAAGCCACTGGTGTTCAAGACAAGTGTTCTAAGGTGGGACACTCCTGAACCCAGGCAGGACTCTCAGGGGTCCCCCAACTCCCACTCTGGCATCAGTGAGACCCTGCCTGGAAGCACCACAGAGGGGTCCAAACACAGCCCCTCCTTTTTCAGAGGCCATTGGGCCCAGAGAGGACAGGGTCTCTCAAAGCCCCCTACCCTACAGCTGCACCTGAGCACTGGGGCTGCAAAGCTGCTAAATTACGCGCGGGAACCCTCACCCCCGGATCTTGTTTGTGCTAATGGCTTTTCAGGGGTCCTCTGACGCCTCGAGTCCCCTCCTCCCAGCTGGCCTGATTAACAATGAGTGCAATGCCAGGAAAACGATTAATTTCCACCTTCAAGTTTACTTCTGGGAAAGTTCACCAATTAACTCAGCAAGTGGAGGCTTCCAGAATCAAAGGCGAAGGAACCCAGGCTGGTCCTGTGGGGGAAGGGCAGCAGGTGCTGACGCCAGCCTCTGGTTCCTGGAGGACTCAGACTGGAGGCTTCCAACTGGGGGTGACCTCGACAGAGACAGGAGGGTAGTCCTCAGCCCCACAGCAGTGGGAACTGGTCCTCAGAGCCGGCTGGAGCTACATCCTGGTCGAACTCGGTGTTGCTGGGAGATGACATGGTGGGACAGGTAGTGGGGGCTCAGAGGGCATCCACGCCTGTACTGTAGCACAGGGCCTGATGGCCAGCTAGGGGAATTCAGGATGTCCCACCTGATTATCCTTTCCTTGTTTTGTGCAAAGCCAGGTTCCCCACCTCCCATGCAGGGTTCCAAACCCTCCTGCCCCAGAGCTCCCCACTACCATGTGCTGGCAGCAGGCCTTCAGCCCAGTTACCTAGGTTGCAATGTGGCTCCCCCAGTCCTGCTCCTTGGTTCTCATCTTTCCCCTTGGTCTGTGTGAGTTGGGGCAAGGGGCTGATGGCCCTCCTCACCACAGGACCCAGGGAGGTACCCTTCACACAGCAGGCGTGTAGCCTCAGGGAGCACACGCTCATGTGGAAGGAAACCACAGACACACCCGGGGGGCTGTATCGGGGCGGCTAGGCGGTGCCCTCACTAGGCGGATGGTGCCAGGAGGGGGCAGTTGGTCCCTCTGGGAGGCTAGAAAAAAAAAACAGGAAGGCAACCCACACACAAAAAAGGGGACTCAAAAGGCCAGAAGCAACGGGGGGCTTCCTCAGGGCCAGACCGGTGAGACGTCCTCAGGCCAGCTGCTCCTGGACTGGGGCCTTCCCTGGCTGCCCATGGGGTGGTTCAGGGGAGTCACTGTGCCCAGGTTTCCCAGGCAGCGGCCCTCCGGATGCCTGGCTTAGGAATGCCTTCCAGGCCCACTCCAGAGGGTGACAACTGGCAGGGCCCAGTGACTTTACCACTTTGTAAGGGCAGCTCAGAATCTTGTCTCCTGCCAGTCAAAGGCCACCTTGTCCCCTCTCTCGGCTTCCTCTGCATTTCCTGCCGATCCAGGTCCAATTCTCTCTGTCACTGCAAAGGGAGGGGGCTTTGGCCTGACCACAGCCAATTGTCCTTCACTGAACCCCAGTTCTTAGAATTGTAAATTAAAACAAACTGCATTTTTAAATCACAAACACAGGCCATTTTATCGTCTTTATTGCATAACAACCATTAATGAAGTGTAGCCCCTGCCACCTTAATTGCTTGAGGGCTAAAGTTCAATTCCTGTTGTCCAAGCTGGCTGGTCAGGAGATCCTTTGGGTCGTCCACGTCCTGGCACAAGAGAAATGTAAATCTAAGGCAGGAGCTGAGGATGGAATGACCAGCCTGACAAGGCTGCGCCGTGGAGCCGGCACTGCCCGACTCAGGGATCGATGAGTCCTGGGGACTTCTAGACACAAAAGAGGGCACTTCCACGGGGGCATAAAGGGTGGGAGATGAGGCCTGAGTCCCCGATCAAGCTGATCCTCAGCCCACCTCCTCCTCTTCCCTGCCAAGGAAGGCATAGGAAGGATGGAGATACAGGCCCTTCCACGTACCCCCACTTCCCCAGTAACAGAAAAACAGATGACCACATGGTGAGGCCAGTCCTCGGAGCCTCTCCCAGCCCTTCTAGGCACAGCCACCTTCCTGGGATTTCGGCACTGCTAGGGGTGGCAGCCCAGGAGGGCCCAGAGTGCCCTCTTCTCTCCGAAATATGTACCCAAGCATCTGCAGGACAGTGTAGTCAGCCACCAGAGGCTCACAGCTTCCGTTGTGGAGGGAGAAGCCCAGCAACTGCGATCCTAAGCCCACTGCACAGCCATACAGGTGTAGGGGTGGGGCGGGGCACCAGTGTCTGTGCTGCAGCCAGAGTGTGGCCCACAGGGGGACCACAGGCCCATCAGACACCACTAGTGCCCTGCCTCCCCCCAGTCCCCCTCCTCCAGTCCCCAGGACCCCAGACACATTAATCATTAACTTCCTCGGACTATCGCTGACCCCAAAAGGAAACAAGGGGAGGGTTCCTGGAGAGGGGACACCGCTGCCAGGGTGGGGAGGTCAGGAGGTGTCATCTTACAAGAGGCCCCCGTGAGGGGTCACCCAAAGTGGCCTTGGGGTGCAGACCCAGAATCAAGGCAGAGGTGCCTCTACCTCGGCTCTTGTTCTCCCCTCCCCCACCCATCCTTGGGTGGGGGGGGAGGCGATTCATCGCTCCCCAGTTCAGGAAGCTTCGCCTTCTCCCAGAAGTGACCTCAGGAGGCTGGGGGTTGGCAGATGTGGGGGCAAGACCCCAGGCCAGGGCAGACTTCCAGACAGAAGGTAGGTTCTGAAGGGAGAGGAGGCCCCCGCCCTGGAGGTCTGGCGCAGCCCAAGGGTAGAGGCTCCCTGGAGAAAACGAGGGGGGGGGCGGGGGGCGCTTTCCTCCAGAGCCCTGCTGAGCTATTGTTACCCCGGCCCAGGCCAGGGCATTTTTCCAGGAGGCTGTGACAACCCCCAAAAATAATAATGCCCCTCCCCCAGCAGCAAGAACTCTGGAAAAACAGCTGCTGCCACGAGCGAGAGGAAAAACAAGGTCAGGCGCTGCGAAGATTTGATGCAAGGCGCGCGCCACCGCGGCCCGGCTGTCCCTCCTGCTCCAGCGCCACTGAGGCAGTGCTGGCCGAGGCCCCCGGGGACTGGGCAGAATGCGTTTGAGCCTCCTTCCGCCCCAGCCCCCAGGGGACTAAACCCCTCTGCAAAGGATCACCAGATAAATGGGGGGCCCCATTGCCGTCAGGAGCATCCAGCCGACTTTAATCAGAAGTGACAGCAGAATAGGGCGCAGGCGGGCCAGGAGACGGCGGCCTACGGATCCGTTAGCGCGCCTGGAAAGTTCCACGTGCTATGCTCACTCCCTGCCGGCCGCACTCGCAGATCGGGCCGAGAGGGGTTCCAGGTGCAGGAACCAGCAGGCCGCGGTCAGTTCTCCTGCGCTCTCGGAGCCACGTCGTGGCGGGCGCCTAACGGGCCCTGAGGAGCGCATTGTTTTGCACAAAGCAGCGCCTCGGAGCGCTCGATCCAGGCCTAGCCGCCTGGGTTCACGGGCGGCTGACCCACGCGCCCGGCCGGGGAGCTGTCCGAGGGCCGCGGGGCGCCTGGGACGCAAGACCCCGGAGGCTGCGCTGGGAATTTGGACGTTTCCAAAAAACCTCAGCGGTCCCAGTGGGGAAGTGGAGCCAGGGACAAGGCCACCTCATGCGCGCCAGCGAGGCCTGCGGGCGGAGAAATGCGGCCCTGCCCAGCCCACCGCAGGAGAGGCCTGCAGCTCCTCCCCTGGGCCCGGCAGGCCTCCGAGCCAGGGTCACCTGCTTTTCCGGAAGAAATCACAAATAATTCTCAGTGTTTTCCAAACTGGGGAGCTGGGGCTGAGGAGGTGGGAGGACGCAAAGGGGCGATGGAACCCACAGGTTTTTTACTTTAAAAATTCTGTATATTCTTGTCACAATCGCTTTTCGTTAAGACCACAAACATCCAATTTGGCTTAGCCTAATAAAATCTGCCGGAGCTCCCTAAAACGGAAACATTCTGGTGAATTAAGTTGTGAAACCTAATCTATTATATCCATAAAGGAGAATCCTTTCATTGTAAATTCAGGTTATAAAGAAGCTGTACCTGAGCACCAGCATCCCTTTGGATTTGCTACTTCAGCGCTTATCAATGACTTCACAATTGTTGGGCTACCCTCTCCCCATCTCCCTGCAACAAAAATTACAGGGGGCAACATTTCTTTTAATAGCATGAAAAGGTCAGAAGCAACCAACACAGCAACAGGGGTGTAATTAAAAAAAAGACACCCCCCCCCACGCTTTTCAAGGTGCAGTTATTATTTCCCCCAGTAATTTCAAGTTTTAAAAAAATTCTAAAGGGCCCAGACTTCACGTTTTCTGGCCCTCTAGGCCAGACGCTGCGGGTGCAGCTTCTGGTGGACCCAGCCCCAGCCTGCGCCCTCGCTGTGAGGGGACGCCCCAGCCTGCACCCTCCAGGAGCTGCCATACTGGGCTGGGGCAGGGCCGCTCTGGGGCAGGGGGCTGCTCCTCCAGGACCTTCGTGCCCAGCCCCCAGCCCGAGAGTACCTGCTGGTCTCCGGAATGGCTGGCCAGACAAAGGAGTCACCACAGAGGGGTTAATCCACCCCCTGCATCCGCCATGCCACAACCCCCTCCTGCAGCTCCAGCAGCTTAGGAAACTTGGGGACCCTAACATTTATTTGGTTTACAAATGGGGGTATTTGCTACCCTTTCTCTGATGGGATCGTTGGGCTCCCCTAGAATACCCCCCACAACACCTTCATCCATATCGGAGAACTAATTCACTCTGGTCTGGGCCTGCGTAGAGTCGAGGTCACCAAGAATGACAAGGAAATCGGTAAGTTTAGAAATTCCCAGGGAACCAGAGCTCAGGGCTCCGCAGGAAAGATTTATGGGGTGCCTCTGAGTGTCCTGGCCAAGCTTAGGCCTCCAGTGTGCCTCAACTAATCTGTGAGTCCCATCTAATTCTTTTCCTGCCGCTTCCACCTCACTGTCCAGTGAGGGAACAAAGGGACTTGGTGGGGGATGGGGCCGCCAGCCCGCGGGAGGGGTCGGTTGGCAGCCCCCCCCCCACCCGGGAGGGTGAGGGATGAAGGGTGACTAGACCAGGCCCAGGCCCTGGAGACCCGCTCTCCCTCTTGGCTGGGCCCGGAGGTGTCCCCAGAATCGCCCTAGGGCAGCAGGCGAATGCAAAGCTCCTTTCTCCATAAATGCAAAAGAGGCTGTGGGGCAGCGGAGTACAGGCGACAGGCCCAGGGCGCCAGCACATGGCCAGCAGACACGGAAGGAGGCCTGGCTGCTGGGCTTCCTGCCCCAAAAAGATCCGCCCGAGCGGGTGAAGGAGAGAAGCTTGCATTTCTCCTGTTTAAAAAATACAAAATGGAAAACGATTTTCGTGATCACCACCGATAAGTCAGCTAAAACCAGGCATAATTAAGAGTATGGGGGATTTGGGGACCATAAATCTGGGAAACCTCCCGCTGGCCGGGGTTTATTCGGGGAGAAGAAAAGCCCTCATTTTGGTGGACGCGGGTCAGCGCCGGGAGCGCCACGCCAGCCGCACAAGCGAGGCCGCTCAGCCAGGACGCCGTGACCCTCAGGGGACCTCTCTCTCAGCCCGGAACCCGGGACTTGGGGCGAGCCAGAGGGCCCCCGGGCTCCCGCCGCTAGCCGAGGTCGGCGCCCTTTGTCCAGGCTGCGACCCTGCAGGGGAATCGCCTTCTTTCCCCCTCCAAACTCGGATGAAACTACCCGGAGGTGTGTGGGGACCGGGAGGCCAGCACTTTGGACAACGTGCTCCCTGCAACTCGGGACTCCCGCACCCCACCCTGTTTTCTCGGTCCTCTTCGGCCCTTTGTTCTAATTTACGGGGGGCGGGAGAAAAAGACAAAACCGCCCTTCACTATCAAGTCCCTTCATTTTCTAGTTTCGGCACAAGCGGAAGGAGTTCATTTCACTCCAAAAGGGTTGGTCCCCCCGGGTGAGGCCAAATTTCCAATTCCCCACATAACTAGGACGCTTTGCTTTTCTCAAAGTCCTCAAACAAAACCAGCCTAAATCCAGACTAACCAGGGAAGAAAGTGGGGAGCGCATCGGCTCAGACACTTCTATTTTGGGAGAGGGAGGAAGAGAAGATGAATTCTTTCTCTGAAAGCACCCCAAGATGAAAGCGCGCCCTTTCCAACTCCCTGCAGCCTTACTCTTTGTTGCAACTACCCGGCCCTTCCCGAGAACAAGAGGGGGACTCCAGGTTCGCCTCCAGAAGGCCCCCTCAACGACTCTCCGAGGGTTTCTTTTGTTTGCAGCGGGCATGGGGGAGGGGACAGGGCCTCTCCGCGCCGGCCGGCTTCTGGGCTGGAGAGGAGCTCTGCAGAACCAGGGGCGCCGCCCGCCCAGCGGGGCACCAAGGTCAGCTCTCCCATCCAGAGCTTCCGCCCCTCACAGCTGAGCGCCCCGCTCGAAAACAATCCGGGCTGCGGGGGCTGCGGAGGGGGCGGCTACAGGAACAAAGCCCATCGCCGCGCTCCGCGGCCGGGCAGGGCGCACGTCTCCCCGAGAACCAAACGGCACCAGGAGGACGGGTGCCAAGCCCGCGGCGGGGAGGGGGTCTCCAGGCTGCGCTGCGACCCGGGCGGGTGTCCCCGCCTGCAGGAGGCCTTTCGCGCGGCCAAAGGCGCGAACACACGGGCCGCTTCCCGGTCCAGCGCTCGGGCGCCGGCAGAGGTCACGCACGTACCTGGCGACGCTGGAGGAGGCCGCAGGCCCTCCGCCGGCGAGGGCGCCCCGAAGCAACCCGCCGGCCCGGAGCCACGGCCTGCCCCTCCGCCGGGCCGCCAGCCTCGGGACGGCCGAATCCGCTTCCAGGCCGGGCCCCAGGCCAGCGTCCCCAATCTGCGCAAGGGGCCCACGCCGGGGGTCTGGAGGCCGGGGAGCAGCGCCCGGGCCGCGAGGCTCCAGGCCGGGCCAAGCCGCGGGGACCCACGCGGAGCCCGCGGGGAAGACAAGGCGGCGGGCGGGCGGGAGCCCGGGCGGAGGGGGCGGGGTGCGGCTGGCTCCGGCCCCGCCCCCGTGGAGGCCCCGCCCCGACCCCGAGGGCAGCGGCTGCCCGGCGTCCCGCGTGGTCCGGCCTCCGCCGCCCAGCCCCAGGGGAGCCCGCGCCCGCCCCCTTAAACCCCGCGCCGCGCTCGCTCCGCCCAATCGCCGCTCGCCGCCGCCGCTCCCTTTGTCTGGGCCGCCAGAGTAGGCCAATGGGGCCGCGCGGAGGCGGGGAGTGGGGCGGGGCGGCCAATGGGCGGCCGGCTGGCCCGGGGGCGGGGCTCCGCGCGGGCGGTGCGGAGGGGGGACAGCGGAGAGCGCGGTGGGGAGCTGCGCGGGCTCCGAACCCGAAGGCTTCCCTCTGCGCTGTCGAGGGCGCGTAGGGACCGCGGCCTTGGTGTCCCGGGCAGGGCTTCTAATTGGTTCTTCAGGTTCGCACCCCTGCTGAGAATTTGCATTTCTGATAAGCTCCCGAACCTACTCCCATCGGTCGATTCGGACTCATAGCGACCCTATAGGACAGAGTAGAATTGCGCCATAGTTTCCAAGGAGCGCCTAGCAGATTCGAACTGTGGGCCTTTTGATTAGCAGCCGTAGCACTTAACCACTACGCTACCAGGGTTTTCTAACAAGTTTCCGAGCGATCCTAATGCTGCTGGTTAGGGGCCAATTCTGAGAACCACTAGTAAAGCCTTGGTTCTCGAAATTTATCATACATAGGAATCAACCTGAAGATCTTGTTAAAATGTAGATTTTTGGTTCAGTATATATATTTTTTTATATCTGCAGTGGAAAGTCTCAACAGGGGTTCTAAGCAGAAGGAGCCCCTTCGAATCCCTGGTCCTGGGTTTTTGAAACCCCTCCACTATCTGCACAGTTGTCCCTGAATCTGAAAGTGGGTGGAGGAGTCAGTGCTTCGCGATGGCTGCAGAGTGTACGGCCGGAGTCATCTCCACCAGCAGGCAGGCCAGGCCCTACCAGGCTCACCTTGCACAGTGCCGGTGGGTCCAGTTCCACCCTGCGCGGTGTGGCTTCTCCAAGGACATAGATAAAATGCCGGCGAGATGGTGCTCTGGGAAATGAAGGCGGGTTCAAGATCAAGTACCAGTGTATGATGTCTGCCTGGGAAGTGGGTCTGAAGTCCAGGGTCCTTTCTAGAAGCTCTCCAGAGCCCGGGTCCTGGGCTGGGTCAGTGGGGTGAGTGCCCAGGAGCCTGGGCCACTGACTCTGGTTCAGCACCCCTTCCAGCTGGGTCATATACCAAGGGAAATTTCAGGACACTGAGGGACAGGTCTGGGACTCCTGCTTGATTACTTCTTGGATTAGAAGTCACCACCAACCGGGGACTTCATGGCCTGCTCTGTGTGGGGGTGCTTCATGGGGGGTGTTCTCCCAGAGGTGGGGTTATTCCCTCCTCAAAAAAGGCCCGGGGCCTGGAGCTGGCACAGCTCACCTGCAGGAGGGCTTGGACCAGAGGAAGGGGGTGCCTGTACCCCAGCCAAGCCCTGTGGAGCAGCAGGGGGTGGGTGGACACAAGGAGGCTCTGGTCCTTTTATTACCTTCCCCAGGGCATCTGGGATGCTGACAAGCTGGTTAGTGTCTCTTTGTTCTCTAACAGAAACATACAAACAGCAGGTAACAGGCCTTTCTAGAGGGAGGACTTTACACAGGACATTTGCCTGCAGGGCCTACACCAGTCCTGCAGTCTACTAATTCTAGAGAAGGAAAAGCCACAACACAGGGATGTCTGGTCCCAGGTCCCAGGGAAGGTGTTTTTCAAACATTTCCTCGTTTCGAAACCCTGACTCAGAATGAAATCATGATTAACCCAAAATATGAGTCCACATCAAGCAGACCATGGATAGCTAGAGATTGTGAAGGGACGTCCAACAGGGTTGAGTTGGACCCTGGACATAGACACAGTGCCGCATGGCAGTGGAGCCAGCACCAGGGAACACAGTCTTGTCACAAACCGCAACATCCTGGACCAGCTGGCTTTGCCTGAGAATTCTCAGCTTTGCGTCATTGGCACTGAACTCCCTGAAGTCACCATCCAACTCCTGGATGCTAAGTCCACTGGTTAGAGACCTCTAAGGCTTCACTTTGGGGTCCTCACTGGGAGGGCCAAAGGGATCCTAGGTACAGCATGAAGCTGGGACCCCAGGAGAACACCAGACAACATGGCCTTGAAGAGCTGCTTCCAAGGACTGAGCATCCAGGGCCTGAGAGTAGATGGATTTAAAGGTCGTGAAGGGATTGAATCGGGGCAGAGGTCCAGACGCTTCCTACAGCCTCCCCTCTACCATTAATCCCTGAAAGTGACAGAATTAAAAAAAAAAAAAATTATAGCTAGGAGAACAAGAAAGGGTGCCCTTGGTGGGCCAGAAATCCTGAGGATTCCTTGGGAGATGGGAGGCTGGTGCTCTGGCTAGAGGAAGCCACCAAGGCTTCCCACTAAGATAGCTCAGTCAGATTAAAATGCTTTGGCCTGCAGCAAAGATCAGACTGGAGGCAGGTGTAGATAATGTGATAGCTAGTCCTTCACTTGGACCCCGAGGGGAGACTGTGTATACCCCAGAGATGCTGGGATTAGGCCTGGGCAGTCTTCCTTGGGAGGAGAGTGATCTTTTCTACGTGTGGGAGGAAGAGTGCTCAAGGACATTCGGAGGTCAGATGGTAGACAGTAGCAGATGTCTGCCAAACCAAAAATCAAACCCACTGTCGTCGATTTGATTCCGACTCATAGTGGCCCTGTAGGACAGAGTAGAACTGCCCTGTAGGACAGAGTAGAACTGCCCCACAGGGTTTCCAAGGCTGTAATCTTTATGGAAAGCAGGCTGTCACATCTTTCTCCTGTGGAGCTGCTGGTGGCTTTGAACCACCGACCTTTCGGTTAACAACTAAGCACTTAAGCACTGCACCACCAGGGCTCCTTGGCAGATGTCTAGGTGTCCCCAAAAGCTGTTTCACCTTCTCACCGGACCCCTAGCTACATTAAGTTTCCCAGGTTTCCTGATGATAAGTGGCCAAGTAACTGGTTCTGTCCAACAGAATGTGGCAGAAACAGTGTGTCCCCCCATACAGGCAAAATGAGCCTTCTTCTGTGGCCCCCTTTCCCATGTCTGAGTGTTAACAACTGGAGAGTCTGTGGAACCACGTGTTGAAGATGGCAGAGTAGCCACCAGCTCTGAGGCCCTGTGGAGTGCAGCCCCTGGGTAGGTTGGAGATCAATAAGCTTCTAATTTCTGTGAGTCATGTTTGGGATCTATCTGCTACAGAAGTTTAGCCGGCCCTAAAGATTACAGCCTAGAAAACCCCATGGGGCAGTTCTTGTCTTTGGCATGGGGTAGCTTTGAGTCAAAATCAACTCAACCGCACCTAACAACAACAATGACAACTAACACATGAGAAAACAAGAGTTTTTAGAACACACAGAATGTTTAAAAACAGCATCAGTAATATCTTTAGAAAGAAAAGCAAGGAGATTTTATCTTTTTTTTTAAGCATTTGGGAAGCAAACTCTCCAATGATTTTTGCTTTCTTCCTTATAATTTCATGTATTATTCAAAACTTAATATGACTATATTTTTTCTATATTCAGGGGGAAAAAAACAAAACTATGTTCATTGTGGAAAAAATACAAATAAGTTTTAAAAGATACTTTCCAAAAGTAAACTATTATTTTGGGGAATAAAAAATGTGGACATTGGAATGAAAAGTACTCAGTATGCTGGGCCAAGGAGAAGAGACACAGCCAAGCAATGAGTTAGTGAGCTGGAAGATAAGCCAGAAAGTTCTCTATAACACAGACTAAAATGACAAAGATTTACAAAGGAAAAGTTAGGAAACATGAAAAGTAGATACATATCTTCCCTGCACCCACTTAATAGGAATTACAAAGAGAGAAGAGAAGAAAGAAAATATTTAAAGAAATAATACAAGAAAACTGTTCTGGGCTGAAGAAGACACATTATGATGACATCTTAGAACACCGAGGAGGAACAGATAAAAGCTCCCGGGCTGGGGGGACATGTTGCAATACCTCCATACATAAAAAGGAGGAAGAATGCTGACATCAGACTGCCTGTAATGTTCTGGTTGTAGTAGTATCAGAGCTTGTCTAGCTTCCTTAGGGATAAGGACCAGGATCAGCCCAAAGCTGATTCCTATGAGGTAAAGGCCAGACATACCTCCATTCTCCAACTTCTTTACCATTTCTCTCACCAGTCGTTCCTCCCACAGCACACTCTACTTCTCTTCTGGGTTTGATAATTTGTTGCAATGTTCACACAGAACTCACAGACCATACTTACAGTTAACTGGTTAGGGTACAATTCCAGATCAAGATCAGGAAGCAGGTGGGCAAAGCCTGGACGGCTCCCCAAGGTAGAAAGCACATCCTGCCCCTCTTCGGTGCAGGACAGGTCCTCTCGACAGCACGGACAAGCAGGCCCTTCTCTCTGCTGTGCACACTCCCTCTCAGCAGTACAGACCCTCTCTCAGCCCCCTCAGGACAGGCCTCCTCTCAGCTGTGCATGGCCTCTCTGCTGCTAACTGACCCAACTCATAACCACTGTGGCAGCTTTGTTCAGCTCTCCTAGCTGCATTCCTAGCAGCAGGTTTCTGCTGTTACTGCCAGCTCTGTTGCAGGGCCCCTTCTGGGCCTCTTGCTGTCTTCAGTATTATAGCCCTTGACCCAAGATTTAGTTCTTTTAGGAGATTCCTCCTCTCCTCTCTCTCTCTCTCTCTGCTTCTTTTTTCTCTCTTCTTGCCTCTCTTGCCTTTTCTCCTTTCTTCTGCCTTCCTGAAACCTTTGTGAGGTCGGCTGCATATTTATGCTAACTCCTTGTCAATTTCAAGGCATGGTGTTCCCACGAGGGCCACAAACTCTGGGTGGACCATAGTCACTTCATCTGTATAGTCCACAGTTACTTCATTTGCATAGTCTATAGTATATTGACCAATCCCTACAAGTTACATAAAATAGACTAATCACAGTGTAGGCTGCAGCCCAGGGCCAGACAAAAAATATCAAACCATCAAGTTGTTGACAACCAGGAAATGTCGATTAACCTGGACAAAAGTAACAAACCCTCTGGGGTGGAAAACTAGGGCAAAAGTAACTCCCTGGGTTTGGGGGAACAATCTCTCAAGCTGTTTTTCCAAAGAAACAAAGCAAAAGGCCACATAAAGGAACTCATTTCACCATGCTTCTGCTTGGTAACTCTGAATTCAGAAAAGAGTAGAGGGACATATTCACAGCTCTGAGGGAAAATGATTTTGAGCCTATAATTCTATGTCAGGTCTAATGACTTTAAGAAACAACAAATACAGTTTTGGACATGCAAGTATTCAGAGAGTTTATTTCCACTAAACGCTAACTTAAAAAAAAAATTACTGGAGTCCCTGGGTGGTCCAGACAGTTAAGTGTTCAACTACTAGCTGAAGGATTGGTGGTTCAAACATACCAGGTCTGGCTGTGAAAGGTCATAGCCTTGAAAACCCTTTGGAGCAGTTCTGCTCTGTAACACACAGGATCACCATGAGTTGGAATCAACTCAACAACAACTAACGGCAACAAAATAATTGCTAGATTATATATTCTAGCAGTACAGAAAATAATCCAAGAGGAAGATAGGGATACAAAATGGAGTAAAAGTTATTTTTAAAGTGGATCAGTGTTCAAAAATATTCCTAAGAGTCTGGGAGAAAAAGCCAGATGACCCCAGTGTGGGCAGTGGTGGGGGTGGAGGAGGAGCAAAGTAAAACTGAAAAGTATGTTGCCTCATTCATGGGGATAAAAGTAGGCGCTAGTTAACTCTAGCCATGTGTAGGAAAAGCTAAGTTCAGATGTGCATGCTAAAAAGTTAAAGTAGCCACTACCCGTGGCCATGGATTCCGACTCATAGTGACCCTACAGGACAGAGTAGAGCTGCCTCCATAGGGTTTCCAAGGCTGTAAATCTTTACAGAAGCAGATTGCCACATCTTTCTCCCATGGAGTGGCTGGTGGATTCGAACGCCTCACCTTTCAGTTAGCAGCCGAGCTCTTAACCACTGCACCAACAAGGCTCCTAAAGTAACCACTAGAAGAAGAGAAATAAGATGTAACACTTCAAAATCGTTAGAAGAAAAAAATGGAACAAAGACAACTTGATCTAACAAAAGCAAGAAATGGGGCAGAGGGGGCGGTAGGAACAGCAGGAAAACGTGGCAAGTAAAAATCCCAAACTAGATTACAGGATGCTGGCAGGGTCTCTGCAGTGGACGTGCGGCTTTGGAACAGGTTTCTTATTTCTGGGAGTGTGCAAGAGGAGATACCCTCATTGTCTTCCCCTGGGTCCCACCAGGTTGATGGAAACCTGCAACCGCCACAGTCACCTGGCCAAGCTCAAGGGCAAAGCTGACCCCAACCACCCAGGAGGCCCACCGAAGAGATGGCAAGACCCTGGGTCTGGGAGACACAAAGAAAACAAAAGGAGGGAAAGAGTAACACCAGACAGATGTTCTGTTTCTTGATCTGGTTTTTGGTGGTACGGGGGTGTTCGTTATGAGAAAATCCACAGGGTTGTACATTTAAGATTGGTGCACTTTCATATGTGCATATTATGCTTCCGTGAAAGCTTTAAAATGCTATGTCAGGCAAATGCTAACAAACAAGAACAGGTGTCGTAATATTAATGAAAGACAAAAAGGATTCAAGGCAAAAAGCATTTAAAAGAACAAAAGGACTATATTTCCTTTACAACCACAGAACTATCCTGGTTATGGCTACTGTCTCTAACTATTGAACTGCAAATAGCAGAAACATAATGGACAGTGGGCTGCACAAGAAAGGATTTATCTTTCTCATGCAATAAGGAAGCAGTGTTTGGAAGCTCAAGATTAATGCAGCTAGCTGTGGAAATAATCACAAACAAAAATTCTACCTTTTGGTGGCATCTGGCTTTGGCCCTCTTGGCTACAAGATGGCTGCTGCACCTCCAGTTATTGCATCTTGTTTCCCAGCAAGAGGAAAAGGAAGGGCCAAGGGGGAAAGCTTTTTCCCTACAAAGCTTCTACTTTATGTTTAGGAAGAGAAGTCCTCAGGGACTTTGGCCTACATTTCCTTGTTCAGGACTAGATCACGTGAATACCCCTATCTGCAAGAAAGACCCAGATTCTGGGCATTTCCTTTAGAGAACAGAAAGGCAAAAAAAGAAGGCATTGGACTAGGTGACAAGTCTCTTCCTACAGAGTCTACTTCATCAATTGTGAACTGCTATGAAACAACAAATATGTCTTCCAAACCTATAAGGCAAGAACTCATAGAAGCGCAAATCCACATTTAGGGGGATATCTTAACACAGCAGTCACAGAAATCAAGGGATCATGTGGACAAAGAATAATTGACAATATAAATTTGAAAAGCACGGTTAACAAATTTGATCCAAGGCATCTATATAATAGTACTTTGTAATCAATGAACAGAGACTGTATTTTTCACACGTATGTTTTTTTTTATGGACTAGTCTCACACGTACACACAACGAGCATTTCCAATAAACCAAAGCCATTGCTGTCAAGTCGATTCTGACTCATAGTGACCCTACGGAACAGCGTAGAACTGCCCCGTGGGGTTGCCAAGGCTGTGATCTTCACAGAAGCAGACTGCCACATCTTTCTCCTGCAGAGTGCCTGGTGGGTTCGAACTGCTGACCTTTCATTTAGCAGCTGAGAGCTTAACCACTGCACCACAAGGGTTCCTCAATGAGCATTTATTGGGCCACAAAAGAAATCTCAATAGATTACAAAAAGCAAACATCATACAGTTCACATTCTTCGACTCCAACGAAATAATTTAGAAATTAAGAGTAAGAAGATAACATTTAAAAATAAGTCACTTTAAGGGCACCCTTCTAAATAGCTCTCGGATAAAGAAGAAAATCAAAACCAATTGCAAACTGTTTATGAATGATGAACAATGAGAATGGTATATCTTGAAACTTGTGGGAACTCCCAAAGGGAAAACTGAATATGTATAGCCTTAAGTACATTTGTTGGAAAAAAAGAAAGATTGAAAAGGAATAAACTGATCTTTCAACCGGACAAGTTGTATGAAGAGCAACAAAGAAATCCAACATTTTAGCTGGAGAGTTTGCATATGCGTTCAAAAAGGAGGTCAGAACATAGATTGCTTCTCTGATTTTTCCACTTTTGGTTTGTAGAGGAGCTGGGAAGGATCCTAATCTCAACCACTTTTCCAACTTCTATGATTGCTTCTACTTCTTCTTGAGTCAATTTTACTATTTGTTTTCTAGAAAATAATGTAATCTAGATTTTGCTGGCACAGAGTTTTATGTAGAGTCCTCATAATTAATAAAACAGTATCTGCGTTTGTATCACTGGTCCTCTTTCTTATTCTTAATGTGTGTGTGTGTGTGTGTGTGTGTATGCGTGTACGCACGCGCGCATGCGTGCATGCACACTCTTGACTTTTCATCTTCCCACCAGCTCGGTAAATGACTTCACTCCATCAGTTATCCCTTCTCTCTGCTGTGTCCTGTCTTCTTCTCTTTCAACTAGCTTTTTCTCCTCAGCTTATAAACATGCTCAAGTTTCCCTCATCCTAAAAGCAAACAATGTCATCATCAGCAACAACAAACCAACTAACCAAAAATGTCTCCCCTAACACTAAACGTCTCCCTTCTCAGCAGAACATCTGGAACGAGTCTTCTAAGCCCGGGCTTCTGTTTTTTCTCCCCCAGTCCACTGCAGACTAATACTTCTGCAAAACAGTGTAAAATGAATTACTAGAAAAAAAAAAACCCAAAGACGTCCAAAATGCAGGCCCTAATTTTTTACTATTAAATTTAACAGACATAAATTACTCTCCCAAATAGCTATAAAAGTTTCTAAACTCTTACTCTCAATTTGGGTGCTTATCTTGACATGGAGGGTGGAGGAGAAACAAGGTATTTGAGGCAAGCTGGTCTGCAGCCACACTTGGTGAGTGCTGCCCTGTACACGCCTCCCACTCTTGGACCACCCACACACTCCTGAATCCATGGCCACCTGGCTTCTGCCTCTCTACTTCTTGCACGGGCAAACATCTCCAAAGGCTTCCTCGGCCTTTGTCTCCCTGCTGACTCCTCTGTGAACTTTCTGCTCCTTTTCTTTGCTGATGAGCTCTCTTCTCCCTCTATTTCTTTTGATCTCCTTCATAATCTCACTTCCTCTGTCTACCCTTTAACATGTGGCATCTCGGCCCGTTTCTGTTTCTTCTTTCTCTGCACAATGCTCTGGATGACCTCATTGTGGGTTGGGTCTCCAGCCACATCCGAGAATTTCCACGTTGGTACTCCCAGCCACAGCCTATTTCACTACAGGTAGTCCACAGTTTACCACGGGGTTCTGTTCCAATGACTCCATCGTAAGTCGATTCTGACGTAAGTAGAATACCTCTTTTTTTTGTTTATTACTCTTGCCTCTTATGATCAATATCTTCATAAATCTGATCTTTATTTCTTTTTGGGAGTTGAGAACATTACATATAAACTTACAGATATATTTTAATACATGCATACATTAAAAAATACACGAATCATAAAAGTTTACTCTGATGACAAAGAAGAGTTGGACAATGTTAGTGTTTTGTCAGCTGTAGTAATAACTCCACTTGTGGAAGGTTCTGGATCATCAGGATTATCCCTGGGATTGGGGATAGCATTCTAGTCAGAACATTGGTGAGAGTTGTCTGTATGGTCCTTTTCTTTTTTTCTTCATGTATTTCGTGGTAACACCTCACTGCTTCCCGAATCTGCCTGTTGACTTTAGCAAAGCAATCAGCATTTGGGTCCATGTTTCTAAGCAACTGAAGCCCCTGATTTAATTTAGAAAAAACTCCAACTAACCTACGTTTTCACTGTAACATTTTTTGACAACTTTTCTCCTTCCTCTTCCTCACTATTGTTTTCTTCTTCAGCATTTCTTTCCTCTTCAAAATCCATTAAGTCCCCGTCTTTCAATTCCCCTTCTTTGTGATTACGAGCTATTCCACATCGGCAATATCACGTTCTAAATTCAGGGTTCTTCCAATATGGACGGTTTTTTCACTGATCTCTTCTGTCATATTATCCTGATCAAGTACTTGGAGTGTGTTCACATAACTCAACAATTTTTTTACACATCCCCTGAAGGCATTTTCTATAACTTCCTCCAGGAAGAGGCTATGTTCCGGATACACTGACAATTGTTAAGTGTGGCTGTAACTCGAGTGTGTTGTACGTTGAGGACTACCTGCACTTCCCCGTCCATTGGTCACCTCTGCTTGGATGTGCATGAGCACCTCATGGTCAACACAAAGGTATCAGTTAGGATGCTTGGGGGCTAACTCAGCAGAATCTAGGTTGGCTCACAGTTTGGAGGGGAAAGTTGCCAGCCAGGCGTCCAATAGGTCAGGAAGCAGGGACACTCCTAAAATCAAGATGGCGTCAGGATCCCATGGACCTTCCATTTGGGTTTCACCACTGTGATGCATCTGCAGTGTTCCTATTACTCTTGCTGCATAACAAACCACTCAACCCTAGTGGCCAAAACAACCATTTCATTCCACTCACAGAGTCTGTGGGTCACGAATTTGTATGAGGTGCAACGGGAATGGAGAAGTCACTGTGTCTGAAGTCTCAGGTGGGAAGATTTGACAGCTGGGATGACCTGATGGGCCTGGGGGCTGGAATCATCTGGAAACATCTTCGCACACATACATGGTAGTTGGTCTAGGACCTCACCTGGGCTGTGGACTGGAGAGGCACACATGGCCTCTTCATGTAGCCTGGGCTTCCCCACGATATGGCAGCCTGGGTTGGTAGTGGTGAATTTCTTACACAGTAGCTCTGGCCTCCAAAGGTTAGTGTACGAAGAGAGCCTGGAGAAGCTGTATAATCATTTCTAAACTAGTTGGCCAAGTTACTAAGGCCAGCGCTGACACAAGGGGAGGGAACATAGACTCCCCCCTGCTGCACGCTGAAGAAGAAAGAAATAGTGAGGGAGAGGAAGGAGAGAAGTTGTCAAAAAAATTTACAGTGAAAGGATTAGCTAGAGGTTTTTCTAAACTAAATCAGGGGCTTCTGTTGCTTGCAAACATGGACCTAAATGCTGATCGCTTTGCTAAAGTCGACAGGCAGATTTGAGAAGCAGTGAGATGTTACCGTGAAATATATGAAGAAAAAAAGAAAAGGACCATACAGACAACTCTCACAAATTTTCTAACTAGAATGTTATCCCCAGTCCCAGGGATAATCTAGACAACTTGTGAACATGTCTTAAAACTGCCACCTGAGGAAAATATTTGCCAAATTTCTGTTGCTCTGCTCCAGAGTCAAAATTTGAGGGAGAGAGAGTTCGACTGCTGAGATTTCCATCCAGGAGCAGACGGGAGAGCTCATTTTAAATTCAGATTCTGGGCCAGGAAATTGGGCTTTTTAATTCGGGGTGGGGCCAGGCAGCTCACAGAATCAGGGCCCTAAGTGATTCTGATGCAGGGAGCTGGGGGACCACAGTTTGAGAGACAGCAATGTGATTTCTTCCTGTTTGTACCAGCCTGGGGGCGGTCAAGGCAATCTGGGGCTGGAGGGCAGCCAGGGCTGCTGAGATGCCTCCTCTGGGGAGGGCCACTGCTCAGGACCCTGGGGTTCCATACCGCCGCTTTGGGATTCTCACACCAACCCTGGGAAAATGCCAGTGGGAGAACAATTGGATGGCGGACCGTGGGCCTGGTTGGGCAGGACTGAGGGGGAACAGGAGGCCAAAAGTGAGTAAGAACAGCCCCCCAGGGTCCTTCAGAAGCGTGAAATGTGGAGGGATGGGAGGCCGGGACAGATGGTGACAGCGAGGTAAGTTAGTCTGTGGGAGGATCCGCCTTGGTTCCTGGCTACTGTCTCTTGCTTCCTGCCCCGCGCGTGTACTTTAACCTCGTCTTCAAGCTAAGGTGCATGGCTGCTAACTGAAAGGTCAGAGGTTTGAATCCACCCAGAGGTACCTCAGAAGAAAGACCTAGCAATCAACTTCCAAAAATCAAGCCACTGAGAACAACCGTGGAGCACAGCTCTACGTCGGCACACACAAGGTCACCATGAGTTGAAGCTGACTCCACAACAGCTGGTTTAAGCCTTGCCTCTGTGTCTATGGTCTCAGCACCAGCCAGGGCCTGGCTCACTGAGCATCCTCAACTAACATGAGTGGAATTGGATGGGGGGTCGGAGACCTCGAGGAGGGGGAAGGTTTGAGGAGGTATTGCTCTTCTCCGCGGAGCCTGGAGATCCCATGACTCTTAGTCTCCAGTGGGCCTCAGAACCAGCTTGGCAATTTGCTAACATGCGGAGTCCTGGGCCCTACTGGGAATTTCCCCTCAGAAGCTCTGAGTGCCAGAGACCCAGGAACCTGCATTTTTTTCCTAAGCATTGAAAATTTTAACTTTATATTAATGTAACAAATACAGCAATATATATTCAACAATTGTATAAAATCACATATATATTATATATACATACATACACAAACATACAAAGTATTAGAATTTTTTAATTACACTTTTTAGGTTAAGATAATTGTAGAGTCAGGCGCAGTTGTAAGAAATAAGGTGGAGAGAGCCTGTGCCTGCCTTTCACCCGCTTTCCTGCAATGGTAACAGCTAGCCAAGCTGTAACACAGTGTTATAACCAGGATACTAACATTGATACAGTCAAGACAGGGAGCCCTCACAGTGTTCTTTTATAGCCACTGGCCTGACTGCCTCCCACCCAACCCCCTCAACCCCTGGCAGCCTGTCTCCACTTCTAGTTGTCATTTCAAGAAAGTTACATAGATGGAATCTTACAGAACGTAATTTTGGGGGGTAGACTCTTCTCTCAGCAGTTCTCTGGGGAATCCATCCAAGTTGTTGCATGTATCAAGAGTTCCTTCTTTTTAGTGCTGAGTAGTACTCCATGGTGTGGCGGTACCACAGTTTGCTTAACCACTCAGGGGTTGGAGGACATCTGGGTTGGTTTCAGTATTGTGCTTGTGTAAACAAAGCTACTAGGAACTATGAACATTGTGTTCAGGTTTTTGTAGGAACACACTTTTTAATTTCTGTGGGATAAATGCTCAGGAGTACAATTGCAGGGTCTTACGTGCTGCAAGCTATTTGCAGTCAACTACTAACCTAAATGTTGGCGGTTCAAACCCACCCCGTGGCACTTCAGATCTGCTTCCGTTATAATTACAGCCAAGAAAACCCTATGGAGCAGTCCTACTCTGTAACACATGGAGGTGCCCTGAGTTGGAATCGACTCAATGACAATGGGTTTGTTTTTTGTTGGTATGATAGTTGCATGTTTAGATTTTTAAGAAACTGCTGAGCTGTTTTCCAGAATAGCTGTGTATTTTATACCCCCGGCAGCCTGTGAGTGATCTGTCTCTCCACGTACTCGCCAGCACTGGGTGTCGTCACTATTCTTTACTGTAGCCATTCTCACAGGTATGTAGGGAGACCTCACCAAGGTTTTAATTTGTGTTTCCCTCATGGCTGATGATGTTGAACATCTTGTCCTGTGCTTATTGGCCATCTGTACCACCTCTTTAGTGAAATGTCTCTATGTCTTTTGCCCACTTCCTGATTGGATTGTCTGCCTCTTTTTTTTTTTTAACCATTGAGTTTTGAGAATTCTTTATATATTTGAGATACTAGTCCTTTGTCAGATACGTGCGGACCTTTTCTCTCATTCTGTAACTTACCTTTTCATCCTCTTAACAGTTGTTTTTTTTTTTAACTTTTTACTTGTGAATAATTTCCAACTTACAGAAAAGTTGATAGATACTCCTAGATTCTCTCCACCCAGGTTCTCCAATTATTAAGATCTTACTTCATGTTTTTATTGTGGTAAATATATATACACTATGAGTCAGAATTGGCTCAACAGCAATGGGTTTTTATATATAACAAAATATTTGCCAGTTCAGCAATTTTTACATGTACAGTTCAGTGCCTCTACTTTTTGGAACCACTTGGGACACAACACCCATCATTCCCTAACCCTTTGGTGTGTTTCCTAAACCCCAGGGCAAGCCCAACACCACCACAGCACCTCCACCAAACTCACGAGTTAACATTGATCCAATACCGCCGTCAGTCGGCCTGGGAAAATTCCTAGGTTGGCTCACACATGTCTTGGAAGCTAGCTCGCCCCTTTCCACATTTCAAACTCCCTTCTCCAAGGGTGAGAAGCCTGGCCCCATTATCCTGAGATAGTCACTACCTGCTCACCTGTCCTGTACCCAGCCATCCCCGAGCACACCCCTGCCCCCCTGGCCCCACTGCCCCAGCCCCTGCACTGGCCAGTGAGTGGCCGCACCTAAGGGACAGGAGAAGAAAGGGGAGAGGAGGAAGAACCTGCATTGTTAGTAAGTCCACGGGGCTTGGGGGTGCAGGGTCTTCCAGACACCTGTTCTTGGGGTCTGAGTTCAGGGGGCCCTGGGGCCGGAGGCCGAGGGGCTGGCCCACTGGCCCTGGGTGGGGCTGTGTGAAGGCAGAGGAGCAGCTGGCAGCAGGCCTGAGGTGGCTTTGGAGCCGAGTGCCCACCAGAGGCAAGGGCCAGGGCCTGGCTGTGGGCAGGGGCCTGGGAGCCACACAGAGGGGAAGGCCAGCGTGGGGTCCCTCCATGCTGCAGCTGGCCCTGAGGCGTAGCCCCGAGAGAGCCCTGTCTCCCTGAGAGGGTCCCCTCAGCACTGCAGGGGGCGAAGGGCTCAGGCCCAGCCCGGTGGGGGCAGGCCAGCGAGATTCTTCCCAGGTGCAGTGAGTGGGGTGTTGTGCTGGCTTTGCCCCAGGGTGGGAGCTGACCCTGGACTGGGCTCCTACTGCAGAATGAGGGGCTGGACCAGCAGGCTGGATCGGTGCTGCAGCAGCCGGCTGGGAGGTTGCAGTTCACTCTCTGTCCTGGAAACGGCCCTGGACCCAGGACGCGCACGGTGCTTCCCGCTGGTGCCCTGGGCTTGGCCATCTCCAATGCTTAGACTTGAAGGGGTGAGAAGGAGGACATGTCTGGGGGGCTGTTTCCCAGCTGCGTTGCAGAATGCTGCCGGCCCAGGGGAGCATGGCTGAGGGTTCCTGCTCTCACCTACAGGGGTCTGCCGGGGTCCTGCCAGGTGTCAGCAGCATCGAGTCTGCCATGTTCCTATTACCCAACAAGCAGTGGGAGTTCAAGAGGGACATAAGCCGATGCTCACCATTCACCAGAGATGGGAAAACTGAGGCCAGAAACTAGGAGCCACTGGTGAGGGATCCAACAGCCCCAGTGTCGGTCCCAACAAGTGGGGAGCATGGTTCTGTTCGGGGCTGGGGGGCTCTCAGAGAGGTCTGGAAAGGTCTGGAAAAGGCGGGAAAGCCTCAGCGCTGGAAGGCTGGAGTGGACGTTTATCTCTCCCTGAAGCACATGGTGGCTGGGAATCACGCTGCCCTCTGCGCTCACAGGTTCATTTGTTTGATGAATTTGTCATAACTTGAAAGGCCCTGGTTTATAACGCTAACTTCCTGTTCCAGTTCAGTTGCCAACATAACCACAGGCAGGTTAATTGCATGTCCGTCAACACGCCCAGGAGGCAGCACGGAGAGCCTCCCTCCCTGCCACCATGGCCAGGGTTCCTGCAGCCTAAGTGAGCCCACGGGGTGGCACTGTCATGGGCACCAGCCCTGGGGCAGGGCATGGAGGAGAGACACTGTGTTTGCTGGCGAGAATATAATCAGGACTCTCTGCTGAGAGTCATTTAGCGATATCCATCAGAAAATGTACGTGGTTTATTTTATTAAACTTCGTTGTGGTGAAAGATAAATAACAAAAATGTTTGCCACTGTAACCATTTTTAAGTTGAACTCATTGACATTAATTGCATTCACCATGCTGTGCGGCCATTACCACCACCCATCTGTAGAAGTTTTCCATTACCCCAAACAGAAACTCAGTCTTCCTTCAGCAGCAACTCCCCATCCCCCTGTGCCCCACCCCCCCAGCCCCTGGTAACCTCTAATAAACTTGGATTTCTATGTATTTGCCTATTCTAGATATTTCATGTAAGTGGGACCATACAGGATTTGTTCTTTTGTGTCTGGCTCCTTTCACTCAGCATCATGGTTTTAAGGTTCATCCGTGTCAGAGGAGGCGGCAGAACTTCATCCCTTTTTAAGGCTGCATAACATTCCACGGTGTGGATAGACCACATTTTGCTTATCTATTTTTTTATTCACCAGTCCATGGCGCTTGGGTTGGTTGTCGCCATCTTTTGGCTGTTGTGTGCAGAGCTGCAGTGAACACCAGTGTAATATCAGTGCTCTTACTCCAGCAATTCTGCTTCTAGGAATTTGTCCTAAACTAGAGGCCCAGCAGGAAGCCGAGATGTCGGACAGGGACGTTCCTTGTAACCTGTTTGTGGCCCCAGGAGCCTGGAAACAAGCTAACTGCCCCTCGTGGGGAGCTGGTTGAGCAAACAACAATACTGAGGTAATGGAATGCTATAGAATCATCAAGAAAAGCAAGGTACATCTTTGAGACCTGACGTCTAAAAGATCTTTAAGATATTGTGTTATGTGACAAAAGCAAAGTACAGAGCAGGGTTTATCCTAGACTATCATTTTGTTAAAACAAAGTAGGCCCTGCACACACACACACACACACACACACTGATACACGTGTGGGGAGAGGAACAGTGCGGGAGGGGCAGGGTCCTTTCACCTTATAATCTTTTTACCTTTTTGAATTTTTTTTTAAGCATTGTTTTCTTTCCCTGTAGCTGCCATAGCAAGTCACCACAAACCTGGTGGCTTAAATCAACAAAAGTTTATTCTGTCACAGATCTGGAGGCTAGAACTTTGAAATCAAGGCGTCAGCAGAGAGGAGGAGGCTGTGTGGAGATGGAGGCAGAGTGAGAGTAATGCGTTTAGGAGCCGAAGATTGCCCGCAATGTAGGAAGCTGAGCGGTGGGGAATGGATTCTCCCCGAGAACCTCTGGAAGGTGTCAGCAGGCCACCCAAGACTGTGAAAGAAAATGCTTCCGTGGTTCTGAGTCGCCCATTTGTGGGACTTGGTCCCTGTTGCCGGGACCCTCACGCACCACCATAGCTGCAAATGCTGGATGCCTGGGGGGGGCGGGGGCAGACAGGTGAGGAGATATTCAGGCTCCAGGACCGTGTGGCCTCAAGGGGATCACAAAGGAGTAAAACGAGGGACCCAGGACCCGCCTGTGGGGTGATGGCCTGTAAACAAGGAGGCCTTGAGCACTCTGGGAAGCACTGCAGAACTGGCAGGACAGGGGACTGAGGGGACGGTGGCCTCTGGAGGGGCCTCCCCACACAGTGGGGGTGGGGAGGGCAGTCCAGGTGGCTGGAGGGGGAGCAGAAGGCATGGATACAAGGCTCCCCATCACCAGATCCAAGGGCCTGTACTTGACCCTCCTCTTAGTTGGCTCAGGAGACCAGGCCTTTCTGCTGGAACCTTCCTTCATGGGGCTCCTGGCCTCCCTCCTTCCTCTCTGGTACCCCTCGGCCAGCTCCCTTCCCTCTGAAGGATGACACCGTTGAGCCGCCCCTGTCCTTGCCCACACCTTCCTGGCTGGTCCCAGCCACCATTTTCCATAACAAGTCCTGCCTGGACCCCTTAGATGGCCCCACCCCACCCAAACTGCCTGCCCTTGACACCGCCCCTTGTCTCACCTACAGCACATCCTTCAGGAAGTTCCTGCAAAGCTGACTGCAGCCCTTCCCTCCTGCTGGGCTCCTTCCTGAGGCCCATTGCCATGCTGTCTCACTGACCCTGATGCCTGTGGAACTCCCTCCTGGCTTGACCTGCTCCTGTTTTACCTCCTTCCCAATGGAGTGGACAGAGGTGCATCTCCTGCTCAAAGCCCTCCAGTGGCCTCCTGGGTCACAGTCTGAGAGCCCAAGTCCTCCCAGTGACCCACAGCACCCCTGGAATCCCACCACCCACCCCCTACCTTTCCCTCTGACCCTCTGACTCTGTCTGTCCTCCTCCCCCCTCCACCCCTTGAAGGCCCATTGGCCTTCTTCAACCCCTGGCGGCCTCAGGACCTTTGCACCTACCAGCCTCAGCCTGGAATGGCCTCCTGATACCTACATGCTTCGCCCCCTCACCTCCTTCAGTGCCTTGCTCAAACATCACTATGACAACCTTGTTTAAAATTGCACCACCCCTCCAGCCTCCCAGCCTCCTCCTGCTTTATTTACTCTTTGGCATGCAGCCCCCTAGAACATGCTATAAAATTTACTTATGTGTTTTATTGATGGTCTGCTCCCACCCCCACTACAATGTAAGCACCACACAGCATCCCAGCTGCCTGTGGACAGTGTGGGGTAGGACCCAAAGAGCTGCTGTATTAGCTAGGGGCTCTGACCCTTGGGGTGTCTGCCCCTGAGAGATGCCCTGCCACCCCTCAGAGCATATAATTTCCAGGGTCCTGGGGGGGAGGCCCATTCCGCCTCTAAGACTGGCCTGATGTTGAGCCCCTCCAAGGAGCAGGAGTGGAGCCTTGGAGCTTCAGGCCTGGGAGGGCTGTGGGGTCTGCTGAGGCTGCCATCGGGGAGGCTGTGCTCAGTGGGGCAGGTGGGGAGAGTCAATGGCCACCCTTTTGTATAGAGAGAAGCAAGTAGACACTGAGGGGGCTGGGAGGCCAAGATGAGCAGACTTATTCTGGGGGGCTCCTGTGTTTAAGCCAGTGAGTGGGCTTACTGAGTAGTAGGTGACTGATGCAACAAGGGTCAAATAGCGCAGGGGAAGGAGAGAGGGTCCAGAAAGAGACACCCCCCCCACCACAGTCAACTGGTTTATAATAGGCCATTTCCATGGCCTTTTCATTAAATGGTGCTACATCCACTGGGAAGCTGATGGAAAAATAAATGAACCTTGATCCCTACATCACACTGTATACAAAAATTGATTATACAGCAACCTGTGAAAAGTAAAACCAAAAGCTTCAGGAATAAGACATAGGAGAATATCCTCAGGACATAGCAGTAGGCAAAGATTTCTTCTCTGGGTACAAAAAGCACTAACCATCAAAGAAAAGCCCAGGCTTCATTAAAATTAGCAACTTCTGCTCATCGAGACACCAGTAGGAGAGTGGAAGGTAAGTCACAAAGTGGGAGAAGATATTCACTCCATACATCTATATTTCTTGATAGACAGGTAAAGATAGAGATATTCAACTAGGATCTCATATCCAAGATATGTAAAGAACCCCTACAAATCAATAAGAAAAAGACAAACCACTTTTTTTAATGGGCAAAACACTTGAACGGGCACTTCACACACAACAAAGATATTCAAATGGACAATGTGCATATAAAAAGTTGGTCAACCTCATTAATCATCAAGGAAATACACATTTAAACTGCAATGAGATACCACTTCACACCCACAGAAAGGCTAAAATTTAAAAGACTGACAATACTAAGTGTTGGTGAGGATGTGGAACAACTGGAACACTCGTACACTTCAGGGGGAATATAAAGTAGTACAACTGCTTCTGAAAACCATTTGGCAATTCAGGCTAATATATATATTTTTTATGACCCAGTAATTCCACTTCTAGATATATACCCAAGATAAGTAAGTGCTTATGTCACTGAAAGACATGAACAAGAATGTGCTCAACAGCTTTATCCATTACACTTCTGTCTTAGTTATCTACTAGTGCTGCTATAACAGAAATACCACAAGTGGATGACTTCAACAAAAAGAAATTTATTTCCTCACAGTAAAGTAGGCTAAAAGTCCAAATTCAAGGTGTCAGCTCCAGGGGAAGGCTTTCTCTCTTGTCTCCAGTCTCATCAGTCTTCCCCCAGACTAGGAGCTTCTCCATGCAGGAACCCCAGGTCCAAAGGACGAGCTCTGGTCCTGGCACTGCTTTCTTGGTGGTATGAGGTCCCCCATTCTCTGCTTGCTTCCGTTTTCTTTTATCTCTTGTAAGATAAAAGGTGGTGCAGCCACAACCCAGGGAAACTCCCTTTACATTGGATCACGGATATGACCTTAGCAAGGGTGTTACAATCTCACCCTAATCCTCTTTAACATAAAATTACAATCACAAAATGGAGGACAACCACACAATACTGGAAATCATGAATAGCCAAACTGATACACACATTTTTGGGGGGACATAATTTAATCCATGACACCCTCTACACTGGAAACAATTCAAATATCCACCAAGAGAAGAGTGGATAAACAAATTGTGATTTATCCCTAAAGTGCAATACAACTCAGCAATAAAAAAGAGCTATTGATACATGGGACAGCGTGGCTGAATCTCGCAGACATGATGCTGAGTGAAAAAAGCCAAACACTCAACAGAACCATGTGTATAAAATTTCAGGAACAAGTGAATTGAATCTGTGGAGATAGAAGTCAGAAGAGTGGTTATCTGTGTGTGTGTGGCGGGGGGCAGGTGCTGGTTAGAGACTGGGAAGGGCTCAAGGGAACTTCATGGGGTAGGACATGTTCTATGTCTTCACCTGGCAGCTGGTTCACATGTATAAAAGCACACTGGGCTGTAAACTAAAGATGAGTGCACTCATTATAAATATGTTATACCTCAGTTGGAATCCTTGGGTAGTGAAAACAGTTAAAGAACTGAAAAATGGTGGCATCGGAGGTTCTCTAACTTCAGGAGCAGGAGAGAGAATCGAGATCAGCATCAGTCCAAAGCTATTCCTATGAGTGGAGGTCAGACATACATCCACTCTCCCTTTTTACCAAGTCTGACACCAGCCATTCCTCTCATAGCATTCTCTCTGCTTCTCTGCTGGGCTTGATAATCCGCTGCAATGGCCACACAGAACTCACAGGGCATCCTCATGACCATGGGATTTGTTAGGGAAACAACTGGTTTCAATTCAGGATCAGGATCAACTCAGAAGTAGTAGGAACAACTTAGGATACAGTTCATTGATCAGGATACCTTCTTCTTGGCTGTGCCCCAGGAAGCCTCTGATGCCGGGCCCTGCTTGGGCCTGGCCTCTGCCCTGCTCAGAAAAGTGTTATAGTGCTTTAGCTCGCTGATAAGGAACCAGGAAGCCTCCTGCCCAAAGGTCCTCAGCTCTCTCACCCTGTAGGTTGGCAAACCCGCTGCCGTCATCTGCCACTGCCACAGCCGGTGTCACAGCTCTCTGATGTTATAGTTCTCCATCTCCTGGGGCTAGCAGCTTCTTAGTGCAGAGATCCTAGGTCCAAAGGACGTGCTCTGCTCTCAGCTCTTCTTGATGGTAGTGAGGTCCCCCCTCAACCTCTGGGATTGGCTCTTTTTAAGCCTAGCAGGGTGTCAAAACTGACCAATCTCCTCAGTGGGCCACAGTACCTTATTTGCATATCCCAGCCAATCCTGGCAAGAGTTTTTCATACCTTGTTTGCATAGTTCCACCCAATCATTTTGTGGGAATTATAAGACCATGGCCACAAAGGCCATATGAAAACAGAAACCCATTGCCCTGCACACGCTCTGCTGCTACCAAAAGGTTGGAGGTTTGAGTCCACCTAGAGGCACCTCAGAAGAAAGACGTGGTGATCTACTTTCAAAAAATCAGCCGTTGGCAATCCTATGAAGCGTAGTTCTACTTAACAGCAATTGGTACTGGTATACCTCAATTACAAAAGGAACTGCAGACCAAGACTTTACCTTGAGGCTGAGGGGAAGCCTGCTAGGCAGGGGTAGCTATGATTAGGTATGGAGAAAGGTAGCCAGTGGGTGCTGGTGGCGTCAGTGACTCTACTGCTCACAGTTTGGCCATGGACACATCATTCTATGGCTCTGAGCCTCAGTTTCCCCATCAAGCAAGTGTATGGGAGCCTTGCCTCAGGACTCAGAGACCACCACGCAGGGCAGTTTCCTTAGGTGCCCAGTGAGTGCTGGTTTCCTACTCCATCTGCCCTGTGGGCAGAACTCACTTCTAGGTGAGCAGCCAGGGCCGGCTTCCAGGCAGGAGGCCAAAACCAGCATTTTCAGGTGCGCATCCATGTGTGAAGGAGCCCTGGCGGCGCGGTGATTCAGTACTCAGCTGCTAACTTAAAGGTCAGAGGTTCAAATCCATCAGCACCTCTGCTGGAGAAAAATACTTCAATCTGCTTCCGTAAAGTTAGAGCCTTGGAAAGCCTATGGGACAGTTCTACTCTGTCCTATAGCATCGTTAAGAGTAGCAATTGACTCTGTAGCAAGGGTGTTTTTTTGGGGGCGGGAGTATGCATGTGTGTGCATGCACACACGTGTGTTCACATGTGCACATGCACGAATACCTTAATTGGAAATTAACACTGGGGGGAGACATGGAGGCTGTGGCTACCAAAAATGGTTAAGTTGCCTGTGTGTGGTACGCATGATATTTCCAGTGGACGGCACTGCTCTAGATGGTAATCAGGAGAAACTCTGCAGAGGAGGGGAGGACAGGACATGACCAGAAGGAAGGCCATCAAGAGACTCCATTTAGCTGTGCAGGTTTTGGGCGGGTTCATGGTTCTGAAGGCTCATGCCCAGAGGGCCCCACACCCAGAGGGCCCCATACCCAGAGGTCCCCACACCCAGAGGTCCCCATGCTCAGAGGGCCCAGAGGGTCCCATAATCCGTCTCATGCTCTGTCATCTCATCTTGAAATTCTTAACAACTTTTCCTTGTTTCTTTTACTGACCCACAGAAGCTGTGAGATAATATATGTTGATTTTTGTTTTAAGCTGCAGAATTGGAGTAATTTGTTCTGCAGCGGTAGGTAACTAATACATTTTACGTGAGAGAAAGATAAAGCTTTAATTTGCTGGGGCCACGGTGGCCAGACCCCTGTTCCTAGCAGTCTTACGTAACATCACACTTGACCTCATCCCTAACTTGTTGTTTCCATTGTGGTAAAATAATTTATTGTTGTTAGGTGCCGTCTAGTCAGTTCCGACTCGCAGCGACCTTGTGCACAACAGAGCAAAGCACTGCCTGGCCCTGCGCCGTCCTCACAATCGTGGTGTTTGAGCCCATTGTTGCAGCCACTGTGTCAATCCATCTCGCTGGGGGTCTTCCTCTTTTTCGCTGACCCTCTTCCTCACCAAGCATGATATCGTTCTCCAGGTCCCTCCTGACAACATGTCCAAAATATGTGAGAAGTAGTCTCACCATCCTTGCTTCTAAGGAACATTCTGGTTGTACTTCTTCCAAGACAGATTTGATCATTCTTCTGGCAGTCCAGGGTATATTCAGTACTTTTCACCAACACTGTAATTCAAATGCATCAGTTCTTTGGTCTTCCTTATTCACTGTTTAGCTTTCAAACGTGCTGTCCAGTTGATTTCGACTCACAGCAACCCTAGAGGACAGAGGAGAACTGCCACATACTGTTTCCAGGGAGTGCCTGGTACAAAGTAGCACTCATAACCACTATGCCACCAACTTGGGTTAGGCACACGTTAGTCCTCAAAGTGCCATCTTTGCTTTTCAACACTTTAAAGAGGTCTTTTGCAGCAGATTTGCCCAACGCAATACGTTGTTTGATTTCTTGACTGCTGCTTCCATGGGTGTTGATTATGGATCCAAGTAAAATGAAATCCTTGACAACTTCAATATTCTGTGGTAAAATATACATAATATAAAGTTTACCATCTTAAGCACTTCTAAGTGTACCTTTGAGTGGCATCAAGCATGCTCGCAGCACTGTGTGAACATCAACACTATCCATTTCCAGGACTTCTTCATCACCCCAGCAGGGACTTGGTCCCCACTGAACAGTCACTCCCAACCCCCGCACCCAGCCCCTGGTAACCTCTCATCCACTTTCCGTCTCTATGCATTTCTCTGTTCTAGATATTTCATGAAAGTGGAATCCTACAGTATTTGTCCCTTTGTGTCGGGCTTCTGTCACTTGAGAGAACTTTTTCAAGGTACGTCCATGTTGTGTCATGCATCAGAATTGGAAATAGGAAATAACTTTTTAACAAGGATTCATTTTTCCTGGGCCTTCAAATTGTTGAGCTGGTCTGGCAAGCATAAAGGCCTGGCTCCAGGGGGTTCCAGGGGCTCAGGGCTATGGCCGAAGAGGGGTACCCCATGCCTATTTGTCCATTCTGGAGCAAGGGGGCAGCCTGGGGCCTGAGCCACAGGTGCTGTCCAGCTCCAAAGTCCTGGCTACGCACTCCTCTTCTCAAGGCCCCCCCAGCACCCCTGGCTCCTTTGAGGCTGCTGTTTATCGAGAGAATCCTACAGTTGGACCAGGAAGCCAGTGGGGCAGGAGAAGGGGGAAGGCTCTGGAAGTCAGTGCTGTGTCTCATCCCCAGGAAGAGCTCAAACCGGGAATGGGGGGAAATTGTCCACCCCGTGAGAAAGCCTCTGTTTAAGTTGAAGGGGTCCAGAAACTTTTTTTTTTTATATATAATTTTTATTGTGCTTTAAGTGAGAGTTTACAAATCAAGTCAGTCTATCGCATAAAAACCCATATACACACCTTGCTACACACTCCCAATTACTCTCCCCCTAATGAGACAGCCCGCTCTCTCCCTCCACTCTCTCTTTTCGTGTCCATTTCGCCAGCTTCTAACCCCCTCCACCCTCTCATCTCCCCTCCAGGCAGGAGATGCCAACCTAGTCTCAAGTGTCCACCTGATCCAAGAAGCTCACTCCTCACCAGCATCCCTCTCCAACCCATTGTCCAGTCCAATCCATGTCTGAAGAGTTGGCTTTGGGAATGGTTCCTGTCCTGGGGCAACAGAAGGTCTGGGAGCCATGACCACCGGGGTCCTTCTAGTCTCAGTCAGACCATTAAGTCTGGTCTTTTTATGAGAATTTGGGGTCTGCATCCCACTGCTCTCCTGCTCCCTCAGGGGTTCTCGGTTGTGTTCCCTGTCGGGGCAGTCATCGGTTGTAGCCGGGCACCATCTAGTTCTTCTGGTCTCAGGATGATGTAGTCTCTGGATCATGTGGTCCTTTCTGTCTCTTGGGCTTGTTATTGCCTTGTGTCCTTGGTGTTCTTCATTCTCCTTTGATCCAGGTGGGTTGAGACCAATCGATGCATCTTAGATGGCCGCTTGCTAGCATTTAAGACCCCAGAAGCCACTCTTCAAAGTTGGATGCAGAATGTTTTCTTAATAGATTTTATTATGCCAATTGACTTAGATGTCCCCTGAAACCATGGTCCCCAGCCCCCTGCCCCTGCTACGCTGGCCTTCGAAGCATTCAGTTTATTCAGGAAATTTCTTTGCTTTTGGTTTAGTCCAACTGTGCTGATCTCCTCTGTATTGTGTGCTATCTTTCCCTTCACCTAAAGTAGTTCTTATCTACTATCTAATTAGTGAATGCCCCTCTCCCATCCTCCCTCCCTCCCCCCTCTCGTAACCACAAAAGAATGTTTTCTTCTCAGTTTAAACTATTTCTCAAGTTCTTATAATTGTGGTCTTATACAATATTTGTCCTTTTGCAACTGACTAATTTCACTCAGCATAATGCCTTCCAGGTTCCTCCATGTTACGAAATGTTTCGCAGATTTCTCACTGTTCTTTATCGATGCGTAGCATCCTATTGTGTGAATATACTATAATTTTTTTTTAATTAACTTTTATTGAGCTTCAAGTGAACGTTTACAATTCAAGTCAGTCTGTCACATATAAGTTTACATACATCTTACTCCGTACTCCCACTTGCTCTCCCCCTAATGAATCAGCCCTTCCAGTCTCTCCTTTTGTGACAATTTTGCCAGCTTCCCACTCTCTCTATCCTCCCACCCCACCTCCAGACAGAATATACCATAATTTATCCATTCTTCCTTTGATGGGCACCTTGGTTGCTTCCATGTTTTTGCTATTGTAAACAGTGCTGCAATAAACATGGGTGTGCATATATCTGTTCGTGTAAAGGCTCTTATTTCTCTAGGATATATTCTAAGAAGTGGGATTGCTGGAACGTATGGTAGTTCTATTTATAGCTTTTTAAGGACACGCCAATTGATTTCCAAAGTGGTTGTACCATTTTACATTCCCACCAGCAGTGTATAAGCGTTCCAGTCCCTCCACAGCTTCTCCAACATTCATTATTTTTTGTTTTTTGGATTAATGCCAGCTTTGTTGGAGTGAGATGAAATCTCGTTGTAGTTTTGATCTGCATTTCTCTAATGGCTAATGATCGTGAACATGTCCTCATATATCTGTTAGCTACCTGAATGTCTTCTTTAGTGAAGTGTCTATTCATATCTTTTGCCCATTTTTTAATTGGGTTATTTGTCTTTTTGCAGTTGAGTTTTTGCAGTATCATGCAGATTTTAGAGATCACACGCTGATCAGAAATGTCATAGCTAAAAACTTCTTCCCAGTCTGTAGGTAGTCTTTTTACTCTTTTGGTGAAGTCTTTGGATAAGCATAAGCGTTTGATTTTTAGGAGCTCCCAGTTATCTAGTTTTTCTTCTACGTTCTTTATAACTTTTTGTATACTGTTTATGCCATGTATTAGGGCTCCTAACATTGTCCCTATTTTTTCTTCCATGATCTTTATCCTTTTAGATTTTCTATTTAGGTCTTTGATCCATTTTGAGTTCGTTTTTGTGCATGGAGTGAGGTATGGGTGTTTCATTTTTTTGCAGATGGATATCCAGTTATGCCAGCACCATTTGTTAAAAAAACTGTCTTTTCCCCATTTAACTGTTTTTGGGCTTTTGTCAAATATCAACTGCTCATATGTGGATAGATTTATGTCTGGATTCTCAATTCTCTTCCATTGGTCCATGTATCTGTTGTTGTACCAGTACCAGGCTGTTTTGACTACTGCGGCCGTCCAGAAACTATTGATGTCAGAAAAAAATAATGTCAAATGCCTGTGTGGGTGATGGGTGTGGACAGGTCACCCCGAGGGTCAGCCTCAGGCCTCTCACCCCCCAATCCTGGGCCCAAATCCAGCCACACAGACCAGAAGCAGTCGGAGGGCGCAATGTCTGGGAAGGGTTCCCCCTCCCAGCAGACACTGGATCCCAGCCAGGATGGGCCTGGCCCCCCCTTCACCTCCCCTAGCCCTGGAAAGTTGCCCCCCACACCCTGCCCAGGATCCTCAAGGCCAGGAGCACAGCTCCCCTCTCCCCCAACACATGGTGGCAGGAGCCCCTCCCATCTCAGAGCACCACGTCAGGGGCAGCTGCTGTGCCCACCTGACCCTGGGCATCCCTGTCTGACTTCATGGGCCTTGGCTGTTCTGAACATGGCCTACATCAAGGCCGTCTCTTGTCCTGTGTGCCCTGACGGCTCCCTCCCAAGGATCCTGTGTCAGCTTCATGGTGACTTGCAGCCCTGGGTCCCGATTCAGGGCGGGGTGTCCGAGGTCCTCTCCTCCTACTCTCACTGCTTGGCACTGGCCCTCCACTCACACCACTGCCTCCTGCAGCCTCTCTCAGGAGTGAAACCCCTAGGACACCAGGGACATGGGCACAGGTACAGCCCCTGCCTCATTCCCCAGCACCTGGCAGCAGCGCTGTGGTGGCTGGGAGTGACGTGGGGCTGTCGTGTGGTGCCAGGGTCTGGCCCGAGGAGGCATCAGAGTCCAGGGACAGGGAGAGGTCTGGCTGAGGAAGGCCTTCTTGGAGCTGGGCACCCTGCTTCCTCTTTCTGGCGTCCAAGCCTGGGAGGCTGGGAGGAGAAAAGGCTGGGAGCAGAGCATGGGAGATGCAAAGCAGTGATCAGAAAGGGAGCTGGGTCTGTGGAGGTGCCCCTGGGGGTCTGGGAGAGACTTTGGGGAAATCCTGGGGCAGAATCTGAGGAGCTGGAGAGTGGGGCTGACGGGGAGCCGGGCACTGGCAAGGGGAGCTGAGTGCGTCTGAGGCTGGGCAGACAGGCCATAGGCCTTGTTGGGGAGGACTTCCAGGGCTGGGACAGCGGAAGGTGGGAGTGGCTGTCCATAGGAGCCTGGGGAAGCCCCGTCCACACTGGGGGGGCACCTGCCCTATAAGTGGGTTGTACCTGTGTGCCCTCCTGGTCCCTCCTGTACCCAGCAGTGTTTTGTTGTCCCAAGTGAAGCAAAACTTCCTCCAACCAGCCAGAGTTCCCCCGGCCTCATGAAAGCCAAGGCCCTACAGTCCTGGGCAACGTCTGGCCCAGGGCAGTGGTGGGTGGTATTCTGGCCGCCCTTGGAAACCAACGAATGAACTCAGGCTTTCCCTGGATCTCCCAGCTCCACCCCCCGTCCCCCCGCCCCCCCCAGGTGAGTCTCAGGGTGACAGCTACGACTTCTGGGAAGGAGACAACAGATGGGGCAGACCAAACCCTGCTGTGCCCCTGGCGTGCTGTGTGGCCCTGAGCAAGACCTTGACCTCTCTGGACCTCAGTTTCCACATTTTCAGAGTAGGGACAGGGTAGCTGGGGTCTAGACCAGCTGACAGCTGGCAGCAAGTACCCAGGTGCCCTGAGATGTCGGGGGTGCAAGGGGAACCCTCGAATCCCTCATTTCCCAGCATCGGATGAGGCAGCTCAGGATGTTCTGAGCTGATGGCACCGAAAGTTGGCTGTTCTGATCTTCCGTCTCCAGGAGCACATCCAGTGTCCACAGTTTCTTTCTTGAAAGAAGAGACAGACAGACAGGCAGACACAGAGTCGATGTCTGGGTGGTTCCTAAGGGGCTGGAGGAGCTGACAAGTTGGGTGGGGAGGTGAAGAGGGGCTGGGATGGGCCTGAGGGTGCCTAGTGTGGGCCTCTGTGTGGCCTGCAGCCTGGGGTCAGTGTGATGGGGGCATGGGGACACAACAGGCTGGGATGCTGTGTGGCAGCCCCCTAGTACATGTGAGATTTGTGGGCAGACCCTCTCTGAATGCAGGCTGGTGGACGGGGTGTTGATGGGGGCTCGGCCCTAATCCTGCCCCGCTCAGGGAGTGAGCTAGAGAGCCGATGATGGATGGTGCTGATAAGGCTTGTCTCCAGCCGCCCCGGAGCCACCCTTCTGCCCTGATATTCCACTTAAACCTCTGAGCTTTGGACATGGGGTTTATTAATGATGTAAATCACCCAACAGGAGAAGCAGGAACTGGGCAGGACCTCACCCGCAGGCCCATCACTTTCCGTCCCCTCACCTTCGGGCTGGACCCCAGCTCTGGTCTCTCTCAGGCACCCCCACCTCCAACTCAGCACCCCACAGTCCCCAATGCCCAGCCTTGGGCGCCTTGCTAAGAGCTGCCTTCCCAGGTGAGGCCTCACCTGAAGCCCAGGTGGACAGGACCTCTGGCCTGAGGGGCCCCTCTGCCCCATCCCAACTTCATCTGAGGGCAGGGGGAGGGGTATGCTTCATGGCTTCGGACATGCCCTCTATGCCCAGCACAGAGTCCACCTCTGAGGTGTGTCCATCAGAACCCAAAACCCTCACATTTGGGCTTGGTGGGGGGTTGGGGCCTGGCCGTCCAGCAGTCAGCTAGCTGGCCTGGGTCACACATGGCTGTCCTTCTTGCCTCAGTGAACCGGGCTGGGAGCGGACAGCCCACACGGTGTAGGTGGGGCCACAGCATGACCGAAGGGGTGCAGGGATTCAAGCACCTGGCTTTGCCCCACACCTGCCGTGAAGTGGTCTCCCATCCCAGGCCCTGGCCGTCTCTGGAGGAAGAGGTCCCTGAGCCCAGGCGGCTGGACCCTGTACACCCCACCCCCATTAGTGCCTGGGGCTGCCGGAATCAAGTACCACAAAGTGGGAGGCTGGTAAGAACACAAGTTTAGTTTCTCACAGTTCCCCGGTCCCCCAGCTTCCAGAGCAGTTCTTGCTAGAGGGTGCTGGGGGGTCGATGTCATAGAAGGCCGCCCACCACAGGTGCTCATTGCTATCAGTTCTTCCTCTCGGGCAGCCGAGGGGGACAAGGAACCGGGCAGACACAGTTAGCCGGCATGAGCCCCTAGATCAGCCTGGCATGGCCTTTTCTCCTGCCCCATTCCCCTGAAGGCTCCTGAAGTGACTCTGTGTTGGGGAATCTGTCCTGTCCCCCAGTCCCACCCCCATCCAGGGGTGTGAGGGCCCTGCCTTGTCCACACCCAAGACTCTAGCTCCTCCACCCCCGTACCCCATGAGCCAAAGTCTCACCTGTTTCCTTGCTGGAACTGTCAGCCCCCGTCCCCACCAGGCGTTTCCAACCTGTGGCCCTGGATCTGGGTAGGGGACAGAGCTGTCACCAGCCCTTAGAGCCCCCACCGGTGTGAACACTGGGCAAAAAGCTCTGCTTCCCCAATTGAGGCAGCCCACCCCAAAACAGGCCTGGGGAGTGGGCTTGCCCTGAGCAGGGTGACTCAGACCACAGCCCACACAGTGCAGGTGGGGCCACAGCATGACCGAAGGGGTGCAGGGATTCAGGCACCTGGCTTTGCCCCACACCTGCCGTGAAGTGGTCTCCCATCCCAGGCCCTGGCCGTCTCTGGAGGAAGAGGTCCCTGAGCCCAGCCAGCTGGACCCTGTACACCCCACCCCCACCCCCATTAGTGCCTGGGGCTGCCGGAATCAAGCACCACGAAGTGGAAGGCTGATAAGAACACAAGTTTATTTTCTCACAGTTCTGGAGGCTAGAAGTCCAAAATCAGGGTGTCGGCTGAGCTGGTCCCTCTGGAGGCTCTGAGTTCCAGGCCTCTCTCCTAGTGGCGGGGGCCGGCCAGGCTTGGTGTTCCTTCTTTGGCTTGCAGATGCATCACTCCAGCCTCTGCCTCCGCTGGCACATGGCCTCTTCCCTCAGTGTCATCTCTGTGTCTGTCCTTTCTTACAGGACACTGCTCAGATGGGATCAGGGCCCACCCTACTCCAGTGTGACCTCACGTTAACTCATCACATTTTCCAAACATGGTCAGGTTCACAGGTGCGGGGGTTAGAACTTTGACACACATTTTGGGGGACACAGTTCCATCCGTTACACTGCCCGTAACTGGGGTACTGTGCCCTCAGCCTGCAGCATGCTCACGGATTGCCCCTCTGCTCTCCCCAGTGAGCAATGGGCCTCTTGTGGGTGGGGGTCCAAGGGGCAGGCGCTCGCTTCACTGGGAGTTCAGGAGACAACTGCTCAGCCATGGCCGCGCCCCAGCTTTAAGGGAAAGGGTCTCTGAGAACTGGCTTGCATTTCCCCTTCATGCTGGTAACAGAGGAACAAGAGACTGAGTGAGCAGGGAGCCCTCGCCACGCCCTTCCCCCCCCGCCCCCGGCCGCTGCACTCAGCTGAAGGCCTCCATACGGACTAAGGGATGGTGTGAGTTGAACGGAGGGCCCCGAGCTCATAATCCCAGCTTGCTCGAGGAGTTGGCAGACTAGTAGATGGTTGAGGGGCATGGGGAGGACAATGACCCCTGAGGGTCAAAGAAACCGAGGGCAGGCAGTGTGTCACCCGGCGGGCGGGTGGCCGAAGGATGGATGACAGAGCTGAGCCCCTAGGACTCACTGACAGCGTGGCTGGGGCACGGCAGGCCTGCAGGGAACCATGATCTCTGTGCCCGAAGCTTGTTAGAGGATAACTAACTTATTGTTGCTTTTTCTTCATTACGAAAGGGATACATTTCAAAAGGGACCTTGGAGAAATACAGACAGCTGTAGAGAAGAGAACAGAAGCTACCCATCCGGCTATCACTCAGGCACCCTTCCTTCCGTCCCCAGGAAGGGTTAACTGGGGCCAATAGCAGCTCTGCAAGTGCTCTTCTTTGAAGCCCCCAGCCCCAGGCACTGCTCCCCGGCCCCGTGGTCTCCACGGGGGTGTGGGTGCAGACAAAGCTGTGTTCATCACAGCCCCAGTTCGATGATAGCACAAGGGTCCCATTCTCTGCCGGCCCAGCTGCGTGCCCTCCCCCAGCACCAAGAGGCAAGTACAGTAGCCAGCCTGACATCAGAGCGCCGGTCGGACATCCCGGGGGCTCCCCAAGGGCACAGCTCAGCTGCTGGGCTGCAGGGCGAGTCCCAGGAGGGTGTACTTGGGAAATGAGGGGGAGGGCATAAAGACAGCTGCGAGGTGACCCCGATGTCTCCATGGGAAACTGGCTGCACTTACTAATCTGTAGTGAACAATTATGTGAAATTGTTCACTACAGATTAGTAAGTAAGCACAAGTAAGCCCGTGCTTACCTTGCTTACTGGGTACTCCGTCCCTGTCAGTGACTGTAAATTGGAAAAGAGGCTTTGATTCTGTAGGAAGGTGTTGTGGGGTTCGGAGAGAGACAGATGCCAGCCATACCTAGACGCAGAGTGCTTGATGTGGTGAGAAAATGTGAATTTGTTCACTACAGATAATCTGGTAAGCAAGATATGCACGGTGCTTACCTTACCTATTGGATAACCCACCCCTGTCCACAGGGAAAAGGAACTTGTGGAACTCAGGACTGGATGACAAGTCTACCCCATCCAAGTGGCCAAAGGCCTCCTATCCACCCACTGGTTTCACAGAGGACAGGAGGTCTCTGTCTGAGGCTGTAAGGTGGGCTGATCCTCATGACACCTGTGTCCCGGGGCTGCTCGGAAGGTTGGAGAGGCCACAGGGCAGCATCTGGCACCCAGATGCCCATGTCATAGTCATCCAGTCCAGAGAGGTGAAGCAAAGGAGTGGCCTCTGAAGGGCCAGGGGCATCCGGGCTTCCTTTCCCAAGATCCTTCTCGGAGAAGCGGGTGGAGGGGGCAGGAACCTAAGCCTGGAGACGGCTGGGCCCAGGTGGGCACCACAGAGCTTCGCCTGGAGGGGTGGGGAATGGCCAGTTGGGGAGCTGAGAGGATGCGCCCCGCCCGCCGCGACCTTCCCTACTGGGAACAAAGGCCGCAGGGCCGGCGGCGCCTTTAAGGTCGCCCTGCTGCAGGTTCGGTGCCGGGAGACGTCGGGAGCCCCGGGGGACCGCGCCGCCAGCACACAGGAGCAGGCTCCGCGGCCACTGAAGCTCCACCGCAGCCACCCCCAGCGGTTGCTGCTGGTCACTCACTGGTCCGCCCTGCCTCGCTGGCGCGGTGAGGGCAGGGCGGCCCGGACCTCCCCTCCCTTCTGGGCGCTGGCCTCGCTCGGGCTGGGCTCGGCAGGGGACGAGGGCTCCGCGGGGCTGGGGGTGGTGGGAGGCCACGGCTCCCCGGAGTCAGGGAGCAGAGGGAGGCCGGGGGCGCGACGGAACCTATACCCGGGTCGGGGCCCTGCGAGCGATGGCACCGGTGCTTCCCCCTCCGGCCGCAGGGCGCAGTGGCGGGAGCCGCCAGGAGAAGCCTCGTTGGCCCGAGAACCGACTCACGGCGCCCCCTCCCACGTCCGGCGAGCAGAGGCGCGGCGCGAAGGGAAGATTAGATCCGCTCCCGCTCATCAATTTTCTGTTTAATGTCACCGGGCCCCATTGTGGGAGAGGAAAACACGTCACCCAGGCCATAAATTTGCGATTATGGCGCCTCTGGCCGCCTCCCTGAGCTAGGGGACAGACGACGCCGCGAGCAGGTAGGCACGGCTGCCGAGGCCTCTGCCCGGGCCCAGCGCCCGCCGCCTGGCCCAGGAGCCTGAGTCAGGCGCCGCGGCGGTCGCGGTCGGGGCTACGCGCTTCTTCCGATGCGGGTCCATCTGCCCCGCTGCCGGCCCGGTGCTCCCGCGGACTTTGTTCCCGGTTCCGACGGAGAGGCTTGCTTTGTTTCCCCACCCGCCTCAGGAGGCTTTTTGCATCGAAGATCTCTGTTATTAAAAAACACAAATAACAGCCAAACAAAATCCACTCCGTGGAAAGAAAAGGCCCAATTCGCCTCTGCGCTTCCCAGGGCAGAACAGGCAGCAGCCAGGCTCTGGGTTTGCAGGTTTGCGCCTGACCAGGTGAAGGGTGAGCAAGGCGCAAGGCTGGTGGGAGGAATGAGCTGGGAAAGGCCCAGGGCGCCTTTCCCTGGGGGCCGCAGCTCTTGCCCTGGAGCAGCTCCTCCACTGTCCTCGCTTGGCCTGTTGGGAGAGGGGGTCTTCTGGAGATCCTCCCTTGGGGCACTTCCTGGGAACCCCCCCACCCAATGGCCACCTGGCTTGGTATTGATGCACGCTGAATTGGGGTGGAATACTTATTTGTGCCAGTCAGGAAAAATGTATCTAGTGAATGATTTTTAATTAAATGGATCAACTTTCCTGTTAACAGAAGAGGTGGTAGCCACCCTCCCAGCCAGGCCTGGAATGGTGGTTGGTGTTTGTCTGTGGTGGTGTCCCGGTAGGCCCAGGTGCTAGCCACAGAGGACTGGGAGGAGCCAGCTTTGCAGTGGCCCCGCTGCTCTGCAGGGATTTGGGGGAGGGATTTAAATGGGGATCCTTTAGTTTTGGTCTCTGTGTGCTACAGGTAACCAGGTCAAGTACCCCCAGCAACAGGAAGGGAAGGATGAGTCTATCTGCCTGCTCAACATTCCCCACAGCTCTGGGTTCTTCCCAAGGCAGCCCAGGAAGGAAGCCTGCAGCCTCAAGCACAAAGTCTCATTGGGGACATGGGAGAAATGTCCTGGGGCTGGGGGACAAAGTAATACTGTGGTCCCCGGCTCAGGGTAAGGGGTAGGGTGGGCCCTCCACCCAAGAGCTGGGAGTGGGAGATAAATGGGGAGCTCAAGGTCCCCTAACCCTGGCGGCCAGTTTTGCAGCAAGAAGAGGACAGGAGGATCACAGTGGTGTGACCCTGGGGGCGGCTGGCAGGAAGCTCCCTGGAGCTTGTGTGTCGATTGGGCAGCCCTCTGCCCTTTGGAGCCCGCTGCTGGGGCCCAGGTGGGGGAGAGGTGCCTGGCAGGCCTGGGGTCTCCCTAAGTCTCTGGAACATGAAGAAATTCAGAGTGGGCACTGGCCTTGTTGTCCTTGGCATCTCTGGGGACAGGTGAGAGGCGCAGGGTGCCCTGAGTGCTGTAACTGATGCTCCGAGGGGCTGTGTGCACTGGAATGGGGGGCTGTGTGTGCTGGGGCGGGGGGCTGTGTGCACTGGGATGGGAGGTTGTGTGTGGTGGGGTGGGGGGCTGTGTGTGCTAGGGTGGGGGGCTGATGCATGTGGCCCCGCAGACCCCGGGCTGCCCCTTCCTGGTCCACTGCCCTCCTAGGCTGTCCCACCTGGGCTATCCCTGGTGGCCTGGGTTTTATCAGAGGAGACCCTGGTGCCCAGCTGCACCCCTCTCCTAGGATCCCCACCCTCCCGCCAGTCTGAAACCAGGCCCAGGAAGTCTAGGCCCAGGAGGCCCCGCCAGACATGCCCTGACAGTGACATGTGTAAACACACCCAAACACAACAGGGGCACCGCAGCGGGGCAGCTCACTCTGCACCTCCTCCTGCCTCCTGCAGCAGGAGGCCCGACTGTGGAGAGCAGGCAGGTGTCCTTCTGTGGGGACCCAAGTCGGCTCTGGCTGGGGGCATGCCTGGAAGGATGCCTGAAGCACCCTTCCTAGGACCCACCTGCACATTTGTCCCCACGAAGGGCAGTTTCGATCTGGCTGGACTTTCCTTCCGGGGTCTGGGCCCCTGTCATCAGCAGGACCCTTCCCAAGGGATGGGAAGACTAAGGGCTCTGTTTGGGGGTCAGCTTCCTGCAAAGAGAAGCCTTAACTTCTTAACCCAGCAGACCCCCACACCCCATCTCTGCTCTGAAGGACAAGGATGGCGTCCCTGAGCACCTGCTACCCTCCTCCTTTTGCCTGCCCCACCCCAGCCTCAGCAGGCCTGACTGCATTTTGGGAAGGAGCAGAGGGTGGCCTTGGGGAGCACAGCTGGGTGCCGGGCTCCTCCACCCTTCTCCAGCCTTGGAGGAGAGGGGACAGGGCACTCACAGTGACCTGACCGGAGGGGGCAGGGAGGTGGTCCCTCTTCTCAAAGCCCTCTTCCTCACCCCTGGGGGCTCCAGGTCTCTCCCCACCATCCTTGGCCCATTAATAGCAGTAACCACAATGACACTAGTAAAGTCGAAGGGAGGAGCCTACCGTTGGACGCGTATGCCCGTTTATTAAAATCACTTTAATTTAACCCAGATGGGTCTCCTCATTGATAACCTCCCACAAGGAGCACACTGAATTATACTCGCTGTGTGAACACACAGGGTTATATTTAGCCACAAATTACCACTCTGTGTTTAACAAGCACATTCGCTGAGTGGGGAGGGGGCTGGGCAGCCTCCTAACCTGGCTGGATGAAACCAGCAACAACAGAAATTCAACAGCATCCAGGGGACAGACAGCCAGGAAGGCTGTCTGACTTCAAAGTCTTCCTCCCCAGCTGCTCTTGTTGCTTTTTAAAACTTACTATGGCTTCCCAAAGTCAGCGGCCTCGGAGATGACCTTTGCCTGCAGGTGCACCCGCGCCTCTCCAGCGGGTGTGTGCAGCCCGTGTGCACAGCCCCAGCTCCGGCCCTGGTAGGGGAGCCACCAGGGCCTGGCTGGGAACCCTGGAGGTGGGTGCTGGAGGGACCTCCTGGGGAGGTGTGTGACTGGAGGACCCTCCCGGCCCAGTCTGGTTCCTGGGCCCGATCACTCTCCTCAGACTCCTGCCTTCTGCCTCCTGACCCTCACCTGGAGGGGAGGAGGAGGTGGCGCTTGGGACTAGGGTGGGGGGGCTCCTCTCTCAGAGCAGCCCCCTACCCTGCCCCCTCACCCTCTGGGCCCAGCAGGGCCAGGTGCATAATAGAGGGGCTGAGACTCGTGACTATAACCGGAGGCTTTGTTTCCGGTGGGGAAACCCCCCGCCAGTGCATTCTCTGGGCTGCTGGGCAGCTCCTTTCCCTAAGGGTCCTGGGGGATTTGCACCCTCCTTTTTCCCTCTAAAGGAGGCCTGCCCCAATAACACTAAAGCTCCCAAAGATTAGAGCCTTGGCAAAGACAAAAGCCACCCCCGACTCCTAGTCACGAATCCCCTGTAGCACCCTGGGAAGGACCACAGGGGTCCCCAGCGGCTCCCCCCAGCCCCACCCCACAGCTAGGGCCACAAGGACACTGGGTAGGCAGGAGTGCCAGCAGCTCGGTGACCGGAGAGGCAGTGGGAGGCACTTCTCAGGTCCAGGCCCATGCTTCCTTGGGCACTCTGTGGCCTCTCTCCGCAGCCCCTTCCCACCTAGCACACCAGCATGCTGAGAGGCCTAAAGAGAGAAATCAGCTCCCACATCTGGTGGCTGAGAGAGTCGGGCGGGGGAGGGGGGCGGTGGCTGGCTTCCTGGAGGCTGGGCTGATCCGGGCTGCAGCAGAGCCCCTCCAGGCTAGCAAGTCCCAGGGAACCATGTGATGCCTCATCAGGAAGGAGGGCTGCAAACTCCTGATCCCCAAGCTGTCCTTTGACACCGAGGAGGCTGTGGCTGGCCAGGTGCTGGCATGGGCGTTCGGTAATCCTGCTGTCCTAGAGACGGAGGCTGGGGTTCTGGCACCCATCTGCATCCCTAACCCAGGCCCTAGCCCCCCCACCTCTTGCCTGAGCCCAGGCCAGCCAGTGCATGGCCTACTCCGGGCAAGTGCACCCCGTGGGAGGAGACACCCTACACCTGCCCTCATACACGGGTCTGCCAAGCCCCGGCCCAGCTCTTGGCCTGTCCCCCTGCACGCCTGGTGGGAAGAGTTAAGTCAATTTTTGTCGTCAAGAAATTGTCTCTCACTTGCCCTTTGACTAATGGCCCAGGGAACAATGGATAGACAACCAACATACAATTACCGGAGCGAGTGGATCGCTGCTCTCTGGCTCAGGCAGGCTTTTATTTGGAGCAGCAACTAATTCACAATTTTACGTAACTCACCTGACCCCCCCACCCCCTTGTGTTAGAAAACGATGTATCTGCTGATTTCAGACAGAGTGGGATCGCTGGGACACCTCGATCTGCTCGACTCTGGTAGCACCGTGAGGGGGTTCGGGGGCGGCTCTGGGGCTGGTTCTGGTGCTGTGAGTTCCCTAGGCCAGGGAGGAGAAGGCAGGCTCCCAGGAGGGCTTCATGTGTGTGTGTGTGATGCAAACATGTTGATTTGTGAATATGCACATGGTATGTGATGCCTCTGCATATACGTTTTGTGTGCATGTGTGAGTAATATAAGCATGTTGTGTGAACACGTGTGGTGTATGATGTATGTTTCATATGCTTATGCTTGTGAAAGTGTGATGTGTGATGTAAACAAGTTGATGTGTGAACACGCGCGTGGTGTATGATGTATGTTTCATATGCCCGTGCATGTGGGAGCGTGATGTATGTGATGCAAACATGTTGATGTATGAATGCTCATGTGGTACACAATGCCTATGCATGTGCAGATGCACGTGGGAGTGTGACTTGTTATAGTTGTGCATGTGTGTGTGATGTGTGCGTGCATGACATGAGCACACATGCATGTGTACACGTAGACGGGCTGTGTGCATGCATGCGAGACTGCACAAGACTGTTCTGTGTGTCTGGGGGTGTCATGTGACATGCTCAGGCATCAGGACATGACTAACAGAGCAGGGCATCCATGTGTCTTCTCGCTAGGCCAGGGGACATGTCCAGGGGTGTCTACCACGTGTGTGCACATGGCCTGTCAGACTGCTAGGGCCAAAGCAGCAGGGGTCAAGGACTCCTGGACATTGTCCCAGGCCTGGGCAGGGCCTTGGGGCTGAGCTGGGTGTCTGTGAGCCCCCGTGGAGCTGGTCGCATTGGGAGCCTCCTGCCTGTTCATTGTAAAGCCGCAGGCCATTGCAGGGATGGCCATCCTGCTGTCAACACTGACCTCGGGTTTCATTCTCTCCCCTCTTCCTACCCTTCTCCCCCTCTCCGGGGTAGAACACAAGTTTGCAGACCCCCATACCATGTGCCTCTAAAATTAAAAACATTTGTTAGCTCTGGACAGCAGAGAGAGTAAGAGAGGAAGCGAGGCGCTTTCCTTGGCTGATAGCATGCCTGGCCAAACAGCACAGGAGTCTGGGCAGCCTGGCCTTCAGTGGGGGACCTGGGAGCTAATTCTGGTGCTGCCCAGCTGCTGGCAGCCTGGGCAGCTGCCAGCCCCTGGCCGCATCCAGCAGGCCCCTCTGCAGCTATTTGCTGTAACAACTGTTTTGAAACAGTATTGAAAAATTTGTTTCAAGTTAAAGCTGGGAGAGGAGGAGCCCAGAGGTGGGGGGAGAGGGAGGCTGTGCCCCAGGAGGTAACCCAAGGGCTGGGCACTGCTGGGTTCTGCCCATTCGGCAGCCTCTCCTAGGATGGGATGGAGGCTTGAGGGGCAGTCATAGGGCATGGGACTACCCCAGACATCCCCTGGGAGGCTGAAGCTGTTCTTCACCCCCGAAGTGAGGAACCTGGCTAGGCCCAGCACAGGGTTCTGAGGCTGCCTGCAAAGAGGGGAGGTCTGGCTGCAAGCCCACAATGCCCCTCATACCCCAGGCAGTGGCATGTGGCTGTCTACTGTCTACAGCCCGCAGCTGGGGGTAGTTGGCAGCCATCAGCCAAGCTCTAGGATCCATAGAATCCCACGCTGGCCCGGACAAGGCTTGGGGCCCTGGAGAGGCTTCCCAGCCATAGTCCCTACACTGGAGGAAGGGAGATGGGGCCCTGTTGGGGGACCCGTCCCTCCCTCACCCGGTGGGGATTGGCTGGAGCCCTGGCCCTGGCCCCCAGCCTGCGGGGTCGCCGCCATGTGCGCTTGGGGGCTCGGAGCGGCTCCAGGGATCGGCCCAACGCCGAGGGGCTCTCTGGGTTCGATGTTTTCTTTTATACGTCTTTTTATTTTAAACGGAGCTTTAAAAATTATTCTTGAGTTAAGAAAAAGAGACGGAGAGACAAAAAGACGAAAGAAAAGAGAGAAAGAAGGAAAACAGGGAGAGAGAAATAAAGCTGGACAAAGAGACCGGCCCGCCCCAGGGCTGGAAAATTAGCTCATCAGAGCGAGCCAGTCAGTAGAAGGAAACTCGGCTTCCAATCCGGAGGGGAAGACGCCGTCCCAGAGAGGCGCCCTTCCCGGGCCGGGACTCCGCTGGCTGCGGCCCCGGCCGTGTTAAGGAGCGCCCGGGTTGCGGGGGGCTGGAGCCACCGGGCTGGGGGGCCGGAACCGCGATTTCGCCGGAGTAGGGACCGACTTGGGTGGCTCTCCTCCGCTGTGCATAGGAAGCGGGCGGCCCCCACGCACCAAGCGGGTTCGGGCTTCGGAAGAAGTGCGTTCCCCGCACTCGCACGCCCGGGCCTCGGCTCGCAGCGCCGTTCTGCAGATCCCTCAGCGGAGCCCGGTGGTCCGCGCCCAGCCCTCGCCCCCCTCGGCCCCCCACCCTGGGACCTAATTCAATCGTCCCCGGCCTAATGAATAGCCGCGCGCTAATCGGATCTGCGGGCGCTTAGGGGGATTTGCGCGGCCGCCTTCCACCCGGCCGGCCCGAGCGCACCGCGGCCGCTGCTCCCTGGAGTGTGGTTTTGCGTCGGCCGGTAGGCAGCGAGGCGGAGGCCGGACCGCCACCCGAGCGCCGCCGGCCGTCCCGCGAGCTCCCCTGCGCGTCGGCCCCGCGCGTCCCCCTCTGCTTACCTGCGCCCCGGCTCCCCGGAGCTCCCTTCGCGGACGCGCCTCCCGAAGCCCGCGCAAGCGGAGCCGGGACTCGGCTGGCGGGAAAGCCGCGCCCCGCCTGCCGGCGGCCCCCACCCGGGTCAGGGCTGCAGCGGGGGGAACGCCGGGCCTCGCCGCTCCCCTTTCTCTCGGCTTCCTTTGATCCGCGGGCTCCGGCGGCACCTCGGCTCCCGGGCTGCGGGGGTCGGCCCGCGGGGATCCTAGAAACGGTCCCCAGCTTATCTCCTTTCATCAAGCGGCCTTGGGCCGCCTTGAAACCGCTGAGCCAGTAATTGCTTTTTTCAGGAGGCCCAGTGCGGACTGGACAACAGCCAATCAGCGCCTTGTTTACACTCGGTGATTGACAGCCCGCTGGCAGAATGCCAACCAATCCCAGCGGTCCCGAGGGGACGGGGAAAGGAAGGAGGCGACAGAAGGCCTCGAGTTTAACACTTTCCTGCCCCTTCCGGAATAAGACAGTAGAGAATTCCTGACGCGTGTGAAATGTGTTGGTTGGCATCTATGTAGTTTAAATATCCTTTTTTTTTTTCTTCCCTCAGAGGCGGAGGTAGAGGAAGTAGAGATTCACATGGAAAAAGAGGAGGAAAAGTAATGTAGCCATCGCTGTTAATACACCATCTAGACTCCCCAACACGATAAGTAGCTTTTGAGAGGAAACCAGAAGCCCCGGTGGCGCAGTGGTTAAATGCTCGGCTGCTAATCCAAAGGTCATAGGTTCGAACCCACCAGCCGCTCTGCGGGAGAACGATGTGGCAGTCTGCTTCCATAAAGGTTTACGGCCTTGGAAGCCCTAGGAGGCAGTTCTACTGTCCTATAGTGTCACTATGAGTCAGAATCGACTGTATAGCAATGGGCCTGGTTGTTTTTTTCCTTTTCTTTTTCGGGAGGGGAGAACCAAATTCTAATTGAAATATTGGAGGAAATGAAGAAAGTGGTTTGAATCTGATTACGATAAAGATAATTGTTCTATGAGTTTTTAAATGAACATAACTGGGGCGAAAAATGAGCAGATGTGCAGGAGAGCAGAAGGGCTTTGAAACACTCCTTGGTTCTGCATCCTAAGAAAAGCCCGGATGATCAAGGTGAACACGTTTCAAAAATCTTGTTGCAGATGAGGAAAGGGTAAGCCTTGTCTTAAAAATCAATCCCCGAGCTTCATTTTGATTGTGGCTCTGTTCCACTGTGTGGCAGGAGGGGATAAAAACCGAGCAGCCAGAGAGCTGGCCAGCGACGCGGGACCCCCCCCCCGGGCTGGTCTTCACTGCAGGGGCGGGAGGGGGCCAGGAAGGCCGCTTTGCAGCCCGGGCAGCGCAGGCCACGGTCGTGCAGACATTCCCGAGCCTGTCTGTAGCTTGGGCCTGAGCACGCGGTGGCCTCTGAGTGGTGGAAGGGTCGGGTAACCAAGGAAGGCCTCTAGGTGTCGACGCCCAGCCTACCTACATCCGGGTGCAGCCACCTGCCAAACAGATTCTAGGTATAAAAAAGGCTTGTGCTCTAACCGGGGTTGCTGTTTCTTCTCTCGGTTTTCCGTACATCAGAAGTCAAGAAAACCTGCTAGATTAAAAGAAAAAAAAACAGCCACCAGCCTCCCTCCGCCCGGACACGCGCTCCCACTCACCCCTGCTCGCTCTCCCGCCCTCCGGCACCGCATTCCCATTCAGGAGCAAAGATCTGCGCAGAGAAGCTGCGCAGTCGCCGGGCTTGAATTAGGCGCCATCGGGCTCGGTAGTAGCCCTGCTGCTCCCTGATTGGCAGCTCCCTGGCCCGGCGCCAGCCTATTGGGAGGCCTGTTTACGCCAAATGAGTGGCACGAGCTCCCGGCCGTGAAGGGCCGCGCGGCCAATCAGTGCGCGGGCTGCTCGGGGCTGAGTGGCACGGGCTTATTAGTATGCAGGGCCCGTGGCTGGCCGCGACGGGCTGCAGGTTTGAGAGCCGCTCTGGATGGGCTCGCTAGAGTCGTTGTTGTGGAAGCGGTGCGTGCACGGCGCAACAGTGAGCACACTGAAAATACCAATAGGAATACAAAACAAAGTCACATTTACTGATTTAATTGTATTGCATTCAGTTGTATCCAGGAAACAGCCTCCAGTAAGTAACTGAAATTGCTTTCATTTTTTGTTTTTGTATTTTTATCATTTTATTTTTACTTTAGCTTTGGGGATTTACATATATATATATATATATTTTTTTTTTAGCAAAAGAAATTCAGGGTTGTGATTTTTAAAAAATATCTAACTTCCCTTTAAAACTGTTAGGATGTCGAGCAATCTTTTTTTTAAAAGATGGACTAGAGAGCGATTTTTTTTCCTCTGAAAAATCTTATCGATCGGTTTAAAATCCCCCCCCCCCGTAATGCGTCCTTGCTTTGCTCTCAGCGCTTGTTGTCTCGATCGACACCCAGCATTAAAAATAAATCATCGCGACAGCACAGGGGTCTCCGGGCTGCGTCCGCGCGAGCCGCGCTGTGGCTCCCGGTTCTGGGGGAGGATTGTCGGCGGGGTCCTGGTGGCCTCCAGCGTGAGCCCAGCTCTGAGGAACCACAAACGAACCCCCAATTGTTCTCCCACCCCACTCCGGCCCCCTCCCCCAACAGTCCGGGGACTGCCCCACCCGGCCGCCCCGCGGCGCCGGGAGTCGGCCGGCTCGTAGTGGCCGCGGTGACCACGGCCGCTGCCCAGAGGGACTCCCCGCCACCGGCCGGCCGCGGAGCGGGGCCGGAATGCAGAGCGCTAAGGCCGAGTTTTTCGGGTTTCGCTTCGCGGAGCCTAATTCATTCCAAATCATTTCAGAAATTTTTTTCGGGGGGGGGGTGGCGGAGGGGACGGAGCGAGGCGGGCACAGCGAGCAGGTTTCAAGTCGCGCGTGGCGGGCAGCGCGCGGGGCTCAGGCCGCACACCGCGTGGTGGAGTCTGCGGACCGGTGTGCCCCCGGGCGGGGGGGGGCCGCGGCCCTCGTCTCCTCTCCCGGGGGCCCAGGCAGCCGTTTCGCAGGGAGCGGGTTCTACCGCGCAGGAGCGGCCCGCGCCGGGAGTGTTTTGCTCCGTCGGACCGCAGGCCGCGCGGCGGCGGGCGCCGGGACTTGGGTGCTGGTCCCCGGCGCGGAGGGAGCGAGCACGGGTTTTTAGATGCAAAAATCAAAAACAAAGCAAACCTGAAAGAGCCCGCGGCCGCGGGAGGAGGGGCTGGAGGCTCCGGGTAGCTCCGGCCACCCTGGAGGAGCTCGGCGTTCCAGGTCTCTGCTCCTGCCTTTGTCGCCCGGTGCCCTCAGTTCCACCACCCGACCCGGGGCTCCGGCCCCGTCCCGCCGGGCTCTGGAGTTGAGGGAGGGATCCGGGCCCGAGACGCGGGGAAGCGGCGTCTCAGCTCTGGGTTGCGGGCGCTGGGCCCGGCAGGGCGGCGACGGTCCTCGCCCCACTCCGCGCCAGGCTCGGCTCTCAGGCCCGGGAGCAGCGCTGGCTGACGGCCGGCATGGCGCTGCTTCTCCCCGGGAGCAGAGGACAGAAAGGCAGGCCGCTCGGGCCCTCGGAGTGGCGGCAGAGTGGGAGCAGCCTCACCACCGCCCTTGTGTGAATCCCAGGCTGGGGATGACAGAGAGAGGATGCCGCCGCGGGGCGGAGGAGTCCAAGCGCAGCTTCGGCGCCAGCCCGCGTCCCGAGAACTGGCAGCAGCTCCTGCTGCTTCTCGACAATTTTGGAATTTTTTTTGGGGGGGGGGAACCAGAATGCAAGACAAAAGCCCTGCACACTCGTCTCCCCGGGGGCCGCGGGGAGCTCGCACCCCCGTGCGCAGCCGCGGCCCCTCTCCCCCTCTGCGCCTTTGAAGCCGCAGGCTTGCGACCGCCCTGCCCTTTCTCCCTTCCCTTTGTCCCTCCCGGCGCCCCCGGGGCTCGCTCGGCGCCGTCTGCGGCCTGCAGGCCCTGGGCAGCCGGCAGCCCCTCCCCGGCCCGGCAGGCAGCCCCTCGCCGCGCGCCGCCCGAGCCTGTTGGTCGCCTGGCGCTGGCGTTGCAGGCCTGGGCGGCGGCGGCCACAGAGTGATTTGTTAGACCGGGGGAGAGCGCTGGGGATCCCCAGAGGGAAGAGAGCCCCAGACTCCTTTGTATGAAGTTGTGAGACAAAGAGGACTCTTTGTGTAGTCCCCGTTTGTTTACAATGAAAAAGCTTTCCGAATAGATATTAAAAAAGCTTATCAGCTGAGCAAATATGTTTTCACTTAATACATTATGTTTTCGGTTATAGATTAAATCAGACACAAAATAGTCTGCAAATGAGACGTTGTAGGACCCGGAGCACTAAATATAGCAATTGAAGATGGTATTCACGAAATGGAAAACGTCTTAATCGTTTTCTTGTCACGGTGGAACGGCTGAAAAAAACCCAACAAGGTCTTGTGGAAAGTTCACAATTAAGAATATTGAATCTATCGTTCTCTCTGGTGTTGGAGGTGATATTAAACATTAAGACAATGCGGATTTAGGAAAGGAAGAGAAATATGCAAAACGAAGGAGGGCAAGAGCCCTTGGAGGGGCAGGAGCTCCCGCCGAGCAGGAGTTCTCTCGCCGAGCTCTTTCCTCACCCGGCGTCTGGATTGTCCCCGATCTTGCCTCGGAGGGGACGCTCCGCACCGGGGGAGAGAAAAGAAGGGAGATGGGGGACATTTTCCGGTGGCTCTGGAGAGAAGTGGGGGTGGGCGACCGGGGACCCGGGGCAGGGACGAAGGTGGCGCTGGGGCCGGTCGAGCCCTCCTGGGCTGAGACCGGCGTGGGGTCTGCGAGCGCCGGGAGGCGCTGAGGGGAGAAAGTCCGTGGCGGATTTGGGGCGATGAGAGATCAATTTCTGGCTCTCAAAGCCTCCCACAAACTCCCAATCCGCAGACAAGATCCTGGGCGAGTTTGACTGGGGGGTGGGGTGACTGTTCCGGTCTCCGGGGGAGCGCCCGCCTCGGGGCAGCAGGCCGGGCACTGCGGGGTGGCGGCCCAGGTGCCGCCGGCGGCGGGCGCCCGGGTCCGGGGAGCGGCTCGGGGTCCGGCGCCGTGCTGGGGTCGGGGGGCAGCGGGTCCTGTACTCCTGGGGCGGAGGTAGGACGGCGAGTTCAAAAGACCGGACTGAAAGCCGCATGGCGAGGGGGATGGGAGAAAAAAGGAAGGTTATAAAAAAAACTCTTGAGGTACAATCAATAAAATTACTCGCTTAATTAGCATGGTTATTCGGTTAAGCGGAATGCAGTAAAAGTCGGACCTCGGAGTGGGGGGGGCGCAGAGCGAGCATGCACCCTGGGCCTTTTCTTCCGAGGCACCTTCGGGCAGCGGGGGAGGGGAGAGGGCGTGCGTGTGAGTGTGTGTGTGCGCGAGTGTGCGTGTGCGTGATGGCTTCGCAGATTTGGGTTTTGAACACCCTACGGAGCCAGCATCCTCTTTGCCGCGGAGCGCTCGCCACAGGGACCCGCGGGGGCGCGGGGGGAGGTGGCGAGTGGCGCGGCCCGGTTCAGCCCAGGCTCCCCGGGCGGTGCGGGCGCCAAAGGGTGCGTGTGCGCGCGGGGACCTGGCGCGGGGCCGGCTCGCGGTAGTGTGACCGGGCGACGCCTGGCCAGGCCGGCGTCGGGGTGAGGGCGGGCGGGGCGGGGACCCCGGTTGCCGAGCCCCCAGTCACCAAGTCTCCTCCGCTTGCCTCCGCAGACCATGGACCCGCACGGCGGCCGCCGGCGCGGCGCACGGCCGCCGGCAGAGGAACCCAGCCCGCCAGCCTGCTGACCCGCCTGCAGCCTCCGCCGCTGGTGACCTCACACGCCGCCGCCCCCGCGCCCCCCGCCGCCCGCGCCGAGCCGCCCCCAGGCCCCGGCCTCGCTGCACCCGGGAGGCGGCGGCGGCGGGCTGGGGCCGGGGCCCGGCATGGATGGCCGCGATTTTGCGCCGCCGCCGCATCTACTGTCGGAGCGCGGGAGCCTGGGCCACCGCAGCGCCGCCGCCGCCGCTCGCCTTGCCCCGGCCGGGCCGGCCACGCAGCCTCCGGCGCACTTCCAGCCCGGGAAATACTTCCCGTCGCCGCTGCCCATGGCTTCGCCCACAGGTCAGTGCCGGGCTGCGTCGGGGCCGGGCGTGGGTGGAACGCTCGGGAAGCACACGGAGGCAGGGTTCGTGAGGAGCCTGAGCCTGCTTCTCTCTGCGCCCCTGCCCCCCGCAGCCGGCGGCCTCCCGGGGCCCCCTCGGGTCTCAGAGGGGCAGCCCCGAGGCAGCTAAAAATAAAGGTTTTCACCTCGGTGCCGTCCCCCTCCTCTGCAGAAGAACGAAATTCCGCGGAAATCTTTTTCCGCATTCACCGCCTTGTGCCGCTCCGGGCAGGGACAAGGAGGCGCTTTCTGCGGGAACAAAACGGCCGTTGTGAGCCAGGGGGCGGGGGCCGTGGCCCCGCGGATTTGGCAGTAAGCGCGGGGCGCGTTAATAGGGACTGCCGGTGTAAGACGAGCAAATCCTGTTTCTATATAAAGCCTTGAAGTGTCAGGGCGAGAATGCGTTTGCAGGGACGCATTGGCTTTAACAAGTGCCTCCGGTATCCTGCTAACGCGGACAAAGCGTGGCCAGCGCCGCCGGGCCTCGCCGCCCCGGGGCCCAGGAGCTCCGCGGCCCGGCCCGGGAGGGGGCGGCGCAGGGCCGCGCTCCGATGATTTCGGTGCAGGCGAGTGCAAGCGAATTTGCTCGAAGAGGAGAGAGCCGGGCGCCCGGGGCTGGGCTTCGGGGGGGGCGGCCGCGTGGCAGTCCTCTCGGGTGCCCTCCTGGAGAGGGCTGTCGTAGCCACGGTGCCCCAGGCCTGGAGAGCGGTCCTGCCTCGGGTAGTTTTGAAATTCTTTTTTGAGCAAGGTCGGAGGCGAAGTAGTCGCGGCTGGAGCCTGGCGAAGGGGACAGCGGCCGGGGGAGACCGCGATCCTGGTCAGCTGCAGTAGTAGAAGTTTGGGGCAGAGTTTTCATGATGATACCGGGCACAGCCTGGTGGCCTCGTGGGGACCCCCAGATCACCTTGGCATGTCAGCTGTTTTTGTTTACAGCTTGCCTTAAACATCAGCGACGTTGTTTGCAGTTTTTTTTTTTTTAATTTGACAGTAAGTTATTATTGGTAGCTTGATGAACTGTGAATACTAATAAAATTATATCTGCGTTAATGGGATTACAATTAGTATGTGGATTAAAAAGGCAGTGACGGGGCTCGAAGGGAAAATACCAGAAAAGAAAAATGTAAAAAAAAATATGGAAAAGAAAAATGTAAATTTCTGAAAAAAAGAATACCCAAAATTGCTCAATTACTAATGGGCTTTCAGCATTTACAATAGGAGGGAATTCCCAAAAGCTGGAGCGAGCCGGGCCATGGCTCCCCGGCTCTGGGTGGCCGGGTCCTGCGCCTGCCAGCTAGCTCCCTGCTCAGGGAGAGCTCGCTTTTGCCCGCTGCTCTTTCTTCCCTTGGTTGCTTGTCTTCCTTTTCTTCCTCTCCTTCTCTTTTTTTCTCTAGATTTATCACAAGAAAGAGAAAGAGAGAAAGTACTTGCCTGAGCAATTGGTGCTTTTAACATCTCTCTCCCGCTGTCCCTGTGGTTATTAAGTGTCTCTTCCTGCCCTTTCATCGGGGGCGCTGCCCAGTTCAGCCTGCACTGGGGGGCGAAGGGGGCTCGTGGGGGCTGCAGGGCCAGGGCCCCAGCTTCCTGGCCAGCCCTTCTCCTGGTTGCAGGCTGGTGGTGCCTGCTGGGGGTGTGTGAGGTGGGGGATGGGGAGGGAGAGCTGCCCACCCCTGTGTGTCCTCTAACCTGGCAGGTAACCACACAGCCGACACCAGCATTCCTGGTGTGGAACAGCAGCTGGGGCTGTCCCCTTCTGGGGAGGCCAGGCGGATTCCTGGGCAGAGCAGCTCATGTGCTTTTCCTCCCCACTCACTGGCCACAGCTACCAGGTCTGGGTCAGCCGCCATAGCCCCCTTCCTACCATCATTTCCAGACCAAGGCTCCACCAAGTCAGGTGGGAACACGGTGGGGTGACCGGATGGAACCTTTGTCTTGCTCATTCCACGTGGTTCTCCGAACATAGGCCACGGAGGGTGGTGGACACCGAACTGGCCATGTCCTGGGCTGTGTCTTGGGTATTATGTCTTGACCCCAGATCCTCCCACTTCCCCCATGCACAAGGCACTCTAAAGGGTGCTGGAGACCCCCAGGGGATGCTAGATGGGGGCTGCAGGACCACGTGCCCTTGCTCCCGGGCCATTTCTACCCCGTGGGGGAGCGAAAGCCCATTGTGCTTGGAGGTGCACCGCCCGTTTTCGCTGGGAAGCCCAGCTGATCCGGCCAGCACCAGGCATCTGTAGCTGAGAGCCTTTGAGGCTGTGGAAAGCCGGTTGTTTAAAATTCAGCTACGTCTATTTTTTTTTTTAAAAAGGGATCACACCCCAGATCACTTTGCTTTGGTCTGTGTCTCTGGTCTAGTGTAGGAAAAAAAAAGCAGAATCAAGTTAAATTTTTTTGCATTTCACGTGCAGATTTCCAAATGACCACTTTGACGGACTTTCTCCCCATTTCCCAGCCACCCCTCCCTCCACCCACCGCCCTGCTGAAAGGAAAGGGCCACATGTCCCCCCGCCATTTGTCTGATTCTAATGTGAGATGAGGGGTGGATGCCCCAGCCTTCTGAGGCACTGCCCCCTCCCAGGCCGCTTGGGCGCCTGCTTCGCTGGGCCGAGGGTCTCCCCCCCTGCGGCTCAGGCTACTGCCTGGCCTCATCCCCATCCAGTGCTTTCAAGATGTCAGCTACAGGGACCCTAATGGGGAAGCTGGGCTCCGGAGCCTCCCATTGTTTTTCTAAAACTGAAAGTGCTGATAGCTTTATAATCGGGCTGCGGGGTTTTATGGCAAAGTGCTTTTACAGTAACCTTGTCACCGAAAGGTGCAATTAAAATGTTTGGAATCATTATTTTTAGTGCAGTGTTAGATTTTGTCTCTAATACAGATGGTCCGGAGGCAAAGCTGTGAAATCTAGGGGGGAAAAAAAGGAAAATCAACAACGAACCAGCCCAAGATTTTTCATCAGTGCTACCGCCTCGAGCAATTGGGGAATCTCGCAGCCCGCAGAGTGGCTGAGTAAGGAGGCAGCCGGCCTGGGGAAAGCCCAGACACAGCACCTCCTTGTCCTGCCTGCTGGCAGGGCAGTCCCCTCCCCCTTCTTCAGCCTGGTCAGTCCCGGTCCTCCGCCTTCTCTTCCTGGTGCTGTTCCCCATCTGGGTTTGAATAATCTGGTGGGGACTCTGAGCCCCTAAGTCCCCTCCCCGTCCCTTCTCTTTGGGGTGTAAATGGCCCCAGCTAGGGAAGCCAGGCGCCCCAGGCCTAGGGTGGTTTGGGGTGAATAGGGAGGTCGATATGTGGTGGGAGACGACAGCAAACTTCTTTTCCACACGAAATGCTTCCGATCGCCATTCTCAAAAAACTCAGTCGAGAAACAAGATAATTTCATAGTGTGAAAAGACCCCATAAGTTTCCCCTCCCTTGTCACGTGATATTTTTTGTAAGAAAAAAAAATACATTTTCGTAAATACCTCATTAACTCTGTGACACAACAGAGTGTTTCTGCAACAGTTACCAACTCTAAGTAGGTGTGAAAAGAGTTACTTTCCAAGGGGTCTACCCATCCTGCCTGGTAAGTGACAGAGCACAGAGCGGGGACATCAAAGCTGCCACCGAGCCCAGAGCCGCGGGAATCCGGTGGCCGCGTAGACCGTAGACCAGCCTGGCTTTGGCTCCCCCATCTGCCCGCCCACCCCACCAAAGCCCATTTTTGGCATGTGGTTTTTTTTTTTCCCCAGTGGGGCTTGAACTGCCACCTTGTCTGATTATCCCTAGTCTGAGATACTGCGTTTTCTATAGGAATATCCAGGTCACGTGAGCAATAAGGCAAATTAGTGAGGGAGGCAGGGAGCTGCTTTTCGAAAATAGCACGTCTTCCCTGCAAAACACACGCACCCCCAAATGCTTTCCTGTTATTCTTAGAAATCCCCCTTGTCTTTCTGCGAGACAGGGTTCAACATAGCCCGCACAGGCAGGACAAAACGCACAGGAGACTCTTAGAATAACATGGAGGAGGCTAAAAATACCCCTCAGAAACACACATAAAAAAGCCAAATCCAACAACAGAACGAGCTAAAAATATTCCAGGCTTTGGCAAAGAGCACGGAGTTAAATAAATTATACAAGAGCCATTCATGGGAGCAAGTTGACTTTCTCTCTTACGGGAACTTGGTTCAAGCTAATAAAAATAATAATTTACTAGCCACTGAGCTTTGCATGGGTTTAAATTTAATTGGTGGGGCTTCTGGCGTTTGTCACTTCTTGCCATTAGTGGGTTTGCCCTGGCCTGGAGTGGGGTGAAAGGCGCCCTGGTGGCACAGTGGTTAAGCACTCAGCTGCTAACTGCAAGGTTGGTGGTTCAAACCCAGCAACCGCTCCTCAGGAGAAAGATGTCTATAAAGCCTTGGAAACCCTGTGGGCAGTTCTACACTGTCTTATAGGCTTGCTGTAAGTGGGGATCCACTGAAGGGCAATGGATTTGGTTTTTGGCTAGGGTGGGGTGGGGAGGGCATGCCAGCCTGGGATCCCTGGGAGCAAGGGGAGTGCCCTCGACGAGCTGGCCTGAGTGTGGGGCAGGGAGGACCCGGAGGCCAGAGGAGGGAGGCCTCGAGAAGGGAGTGGGCACTTCGGCTATTTTAATTCGATAAATGACAGTACGCCTTTAAGAGTATGTTTTAACAATCGAGATACACTCCAGCAAGTTGATAGGATGTTTGCTGTCAACTTACATATGTCATCAGAGCGAGCTGTGAGCGTAAATAATGTTCCAGCCCACGGACACTCTGCAGCCTCTGTGAAGGCTGGCAGGTAACACCCTGCTCCTGGCCAGCACCTCTGCTCCGTGTCTGTGGGCAGGGGCCAGAGGAGGGCAGGAGTGGGAACCCTGGAGCCTTCCTTCTTTCCGTCCGGGCCCTTTGGCTGATGCCTCTCCTCTCAAGGGAGTTCCCAGGTCTCCCTACCAAAATAAGAGTGCTGGCAACTCCTGTGAAGTGACGTGAGGCTAGTGCTTCTTCAAGCAGCGGGTATTCTAATTCGGCCACTTCCCAAGAATTGTAAACTTCCACTCGGGATCGGGGTCAGGGTAGCCCTGTTGGCACTCTCCCTTTCTTGGTTGTCCCTTAACCAAATGCCCCCAGAAATCCCAGAGGACTACATTTCCCAGAATGCCTCCTCTGGCTCCAGGGTCTGAGCCTGGGACCCGTCACATTCCTGGAGCTGGGAATTCCCAAGGGAGGCCACTGGGATTGCTTTCTGGGCTGCCCTCAGTGCCCCCTTGTCCTTCCAGCTGGAAGAGAGGCCTCAAGGCCTGCCTGGCTTCCTCCTTTACCATAAATATCAGACTATAGGCCCCCCCAACAAATAGGTGCACCCCCCCCTTTTAAGGCCCTGTGCAGCATCTGCCTTGATTGTCTTGGGTGACCCCCAAAGCCACAGGAGAGGCCTCACCAGACTGCCTGTTCTCAGCCCCTGAACACGTCCCTCTTCTGGAGTTGCCTTAGCAGGGCCCTAATGGCCCTCGGGAGGTCCTGTGTGGCAGGGACATGGAGGCTTCGCCTGAGTGGCATCAGGGCCAGATCCTGACTAGGCTGTCCCCTTCATGACATTGGTGTGGCAGTCCCCATTGCCCTCTTCACATCTTCAGATGGCCGTAGTCCCTGCCTTACTGACCCGGTTCTACCCTGACTGGCAGTTTCCAAAACGAAAGCTTAGCCGGTGGCCGAAGTTTCTGCCTTCAATCTAGTTGTCCAGCGAAGTGTCTCAAGCCTGCCACTCTGCAGCTTCCTGGAGGGGAGGGGTCCTCCCAGGTTGTCTTGGGAGGGGCCTCCTGCTGGTCCCTCATCACATTACAGATGCTGTGAACAGACTCCCAGATGCAAAAACATGTCCTGTCTGTTTGGCGAAGCACTGACTTGATCTGCTGGGCTCCCGCCCCCTCGCCAGCCAGGGATGTCTCTCCTGGGCTTCCCCGGTCCCCATTAGCCCTGGGACCTCATCCCTCTCACCAAAGACATGGTATCACAAGCAAAAATCAAAGTCACAGCCTAAATACAAAATAGCCCCTACCAGTGGGGCCATGCCTAGAGGGGCCAGAGTGGAACTGCTCGGTCTTCTCCCTGCCGCCCACATTTTTATGGGATCACGCAGGCCTGTTTGTCAGTGGGCTGCTCCTGTTTCTTGTAATATGTATATTACTGACTTCCGTGGCCCCACGCGCAAGTGGTACCCCTGAGGCTCTGGGGATGGTATGAGGACTGGGGGTGGCGGGCACCGAGTCGGGGCCGGCCCAGGTTATGGGATGGGGGCCTAGTTATGATCTGCCGGCCCAGTTACAAGATGGGGGACTTGACCCCAGGTGTGAGATGGGGGGCTGACCCCACTTATGAGATAGAGCCCAGTTATGAGATGGGGGCCAGCTGCAGGTATCAGCTGGGAGTCCAGCCCTGGTTAGGAGATGGGGGGTCCAGCCACGGTTAGGAGATGGGGGCCTCAATTATAAGACGGGGGGACAGACTCCAGTTGCGAGATAGGCCCCTGCTTATGGGATAAGGGCTCAATCATGAGGTAGGGGGCTGGCCTGGGTGTGCGATAAGGGCCTGGTTATGAGCTGGGGCCAGCCCTGGTTACCAGATCACCGCTGGGTCTGCAGTGGGCCTCAGGCCTGGTGGGGCGCATCCAGCGCGGAGCTGGGAGCCGGCCGGCTGGGACCCACAGGCTGTTGCTGCAGCTGTCGAGGTGGATTAGGTTCCAGATTAGATCAGTCAGGAAGCGTTTTTTCCTTCTGACCTGGGGTGGGTCGGGGGGAATAAACAGGTGGGCTGGGCTGGGCTCCCTCCCCCGCACCCCCCCCAGCCCAGCCCTCCTCCAGTCTCTTTAGGCTTGAGGGCTTTGGAAAGGCCAGGTGGTCTGGGGTATCACTCCTTGTATGTTCACTGGAGGGAAAGACAATCCACCCCCCGACCTCGGTCACGGTGGGCACTGCCCCTGTGGCAGACTTCAGGTGTGACCCAGGCCCCCCCAACCATCCACTCCAACTCCATCCTGGCATCTAGTAGGCACCGTCATGTGATCAACAGGCCTGAGCTGGGGTGGTGGGGGAACAGCCTGGCCTGGTGCCTGCTGCCAGAAGAGAATCCTTAGGTATTGTCAGTAGATAGTAAACTGCCTGATGTCACTTTCGGGGAAAAGGCAGATCTTGGCTGGATCTCCTCCTCGTCCTGCTGGGTCAAGGGCCTTGGCCCTGACTTCCACAGGGGCATCTCACAGGGAGGGGCATGTGGGCTCCCCAGAGCTCAGCCCTGGGTGGGTGGGGTGAACCACTTCAGGCTCACCCTTCAGGCCAAGGGATGGAAGCACAGCAGCGGGTGAGGGGGTGGAGCTCAGGGAGGACGAAGTTGGGGTACGGTGAGTGGAGATGCGGGCAGCAGGATGTGGAGACCCCGGGAATCAACCCCTGGGGTGGGGATGTGGTGGTGGATTTGAGGGGAGAGTGCACGGGAGGAGTCCCTGGTGCTGTCGTGTGGGGCCCTTCGCAAGTATGCAAGGACCTTGCTACTGGGCGCCAGCCTTCCTGGCTCAGCCAGCCAAGTCTCTGGAGCCCGAGGCCCACCCTGCAGACCTGAAGAAGGCTCTGGGTCCTGTGGGCATGGCCACAATGGCACGGCCACCCGTTTACACCCCACTTACGTGTATGCCCACCACCTGGCCAGCCCCCTGCTCACATGTACACATGCACACTCACACTTGCACACGCTTATGCACTCACACACTCACGATGCCCGGTGACCTTGCTGCCTGCTCAGTCCTCCAGCTCGGCCACCTGCCGGAGCTGCCCAAGGTCCCGCAGTCTCTCCAGGCAGGGTCTTGCTGGCGAGCACAGGCCTACTTCCTTCTCGTTCCTTCTGCACCGCCAACCCCCCTGGACTCCTTCTCTGGCTCCTTGCCTTCACTGGCTGTGGCCTGGACAACCCCCACTCAGCTCCCCACAGCCCCAGGCATCTCTGTCCCCTGATGCTGCTTGCATGTCCACCTCCCGAGATGTCCTTCTGTACCTCACTTCCAGCCTAAAGCCATCCTGGAGGCAGCGGGGCCTCCAGTCTTGACCCTGTGGTGGCCTATTCCACAAGGCTTTGTGGAGCCTTTGCCTGGGGACCATCCCTAGCATCAAGCCACCTTTCCCAAGGGATGGCAGGCATCCCAAGTCTGGGGTATTGTGTCCCCATTCCTTCGTCCCCCCAGGGCTGTGCCAAGTGCCTTAGCCGTCGGCAGGCCCTGTGTGGAGGTGGTTTTCCTCCCATGGTCCCCCTCCCACACCAAGGGTAGACGAATGCTCCAACTCTGGGAAAACTGAGCTGAGAAGAGAAGGCAGGCGAGCTGGGTCCAAACAGAGCCTCAGCCTCTTCTTTAAAACCTGGGGAGCCCATCTCCCACCCATATGCCTGTGGCATGGGAACACCCACACAGCGGTGTCCTGCGTGTGTCCCCAGCCTTTGTGACCACCTCTCGTCCTGCCCAGGGCCAGGTTGGCATCCCCTCACCTTCCAGAAGCATCTCCAGTCCTCTGCTGAGGCTTCTGAGGACCACGTACGCTGCACCTTAGAAAAGTGTTGGAGCTAACTAGGTGGGCCCATGAGGCTGTCTGCTCCTGTGAGTGTCATGCATACATGCGTGCATCCACATCCAACCCTTGGCCTCCCGCAGTGCTGATACTGACCAAGTGTGCTCTTCGTGTGCTCCGCCTGTGCCCTTTGTAGTCTTGAGTGTGCCCTGTGAGCGGGGCAGTCCCCACTGGCTCCTCTCTGTCCCCTTCTGACCCCCAGCTCCAGACCCTGACCCAAGCAGCCAGCATTGACAAACCTTCAGTCGTGACCCCCCCATTTCGACCAGTCTCCCTGCTAGCCCTGTTCCTCTAGCCCTGCCTGTGCCTCCTGTCCAGCTCCCGTCTACCCACGCCTGTGGGTGACCTTGCAGCAAACATTTGTGCCTCAGAAGACACTCTGCTTGTGGTGTGGAGGTGGCCCAGGTCCCTCCCCTCCATCCTCACCTGTAGGGCCCAGGGCAGGCGGGACACTCAGGTGTGGCAGGACTCAGCGTGTGACCTGCAGGATGGGGTGACCGCAGGTGCTTCCTACCCGGCTGCGAGCCGGCCTCTCAGGATGATGCAGGTTCGTATGGAAACCCCCGGCCCTGTCGCAGGATGACGGTGAAGGAGCCAGCTCCGTGGTCCTCTGGGACGTGCCGGGCATGCCAGTGGGGCAGCTCCTGTGTCCAGCTGGCCCCACCGCACACCATAGTCACCCAAAGCCAGCAGGTCACCTCGTGGGCAGTTTGCCCAGAAGCCAGTACCCTTTTTGAGAATTTTTGTGTTCCTTTGGGTATCCTGGAAACCCTGGTGGCGTAGTGGTTGAGTGCTACAGCTGCTAACCAAAGGGTCGGCAGTTCAAATCCGCCACACTCTCCTTGGAAACTCTATGGGGCAGTTCTAAAAAAAAAATTCTAGTCTATCCTATAGGGTCGCTATGAGTCGGAATCGACTCGACGGCACTCGGTTTGGTTTTTGGGGTATCCTAAAAATAAACTTCTAATTTATTTTAAATTAATACTAAAATTAAATTTAAGTTGTAATGAGTTTTTAGACTAACTGCTAAAAAGCCTTTAACGTGTGCGAAGATGGGTAAAATTGAAGCCTGGGAAGCCAGGCTCAGGTCACGCCTGTTGTTTTTCACACATTGCAGACACGGTGATACTTAGCAGAAACCCCAAGTGACTAAGTCCCCCGGCCTATTGGTGGAGATGCACAAATAGGCCTTAAAATGCTAGACGGAGTCGGGGGCAGTGGGACGTGGAACCCTGAAGACCCCTCAAAGGGTTGCTCCTCCACAGCGTGTCCAGGGCTACATGGACCTGTGGGTTACAACTGGGAGGGGGAGGCTGGTTCTTTGGGGGTGATGGGGCTTGGGGTGGGTCAGCATGGCAGGGTGGGAGGCCCTGGGGACCTGCTGGCTGGGTAGGGGGGCAGGGAGCACCCTCTACCTCATTTCTCTGTGCCGCTGCCTCAGGGGTCTTGACCTCAGCTGGTGGGGGAGGTAGAGCTGACTCAGGGTCCAGGTTAGGCTGGGTCTACCCTCCTGCAGCCCTTTCTCTAGAGGGACACACTGGGTCCCCATCAAGGCCTTCACAGAGAGCTGGGCTGTCCTGGGGTCCTAGAGGAGTCCGAGTGACCCCTACCCCTACATGTGACCCCCGCCTGCCCGGCACAGCTTCCTCTCCCACCCTCACCACGTTGTCAACCGCGGCCTGAGTGGCCAGCCAGGTGCTCACCATGCTCTGAGGCAGCAGTTGGTCCACAGCAGGCAACCTTGGCCCTCAGGCCAGGTGGGGTGGGCAACCGGTGACAGCACAGAGGGCCCCCCTGAACTGTGGGTCTTAGGAAATACCATGGGCTTTGGACTCCAGATGGCACTCAGCAGGAGTGCCCTGCCTTGCAGGCTGGGGCTGACTGGCGGAGCCACCACACCCAGGCTGGCAAGGCAGGGCACTCCTGCTGCTCTCTTGCTGGCCCCATGCAGGCCCCAGCCCTGGGCCCTTTGGGCGTGTGGTTAGAGGGTCATGGTGCATCTTGGGGCCATGGTGGGTCTGATGCTAGGGGGCTCCTTTCAGGGACCTCATTCCGCCTTGAGGCAGCTCAGTGCAGACCCCAGGCTGCCAGCTGGGATCCCCGACCTGGCTTTTTCCTGACCTTCTTGTTAAGCAGCTCTCCAGGCGAACTGGTCAGGGGTATCAGGGCTGATCCAGCCTTCTGTGTCACAAAGGTGGCAGAGGCTCAGAGTGGCCACCTACCCTACCCACTGTCGCCATCAGGACCAGCTGGGGCTTGTTTCCTGGCTCAGGAGCCAGGCTAGTCCTTCTCCAGATGGAATGGGTTGGGGGCTGTGGGAGGGTGCGTGTCCTGGGACCCGCCCTGGTCATCCCGGGGGCTAAGAGTGGGTGAGGGAGCTTCCAGGCACCACAATGGGTCTTTGCACGGGGCTTCTGCTGGGGCCCTTAGAGCCAGGGCCCCCCAGAGCTGAGCCCCCGGCTGGTCAGCCCTCTGGCCCCCCAGGCTGGTTCCCCTCGGCTGGCACTGGCTCCTGGCCCCAGCCTGGACACCATGCCCTCCTGCTCCTGGGACTGCTCCCACCTGCGCCCTGGTCCCATCTGCGCCCCGGTCCCAGGCCCTACATGTGATGGGGCAGGCTCCCCCACAAACCTCCACTCCTGGCCATGCGTACCTCACAGGTTCTGAGAAACACTGTAGTTACCTCAGGGAGGTTCTTTCTCCGTGGACTCTGGAAACATCTTCAGAGATTATAATATTTCATCTCGTATTTCGCAGGGAGCGGGGTGATTTATAAAAGCGGTGCTTGCTGTTAAGGAAACTGCAACAATTCAGAGATTACAAGGCTTGGTATGAATGCCTCCGTTGGCCCCCAGCACCCGGAGCCACCACCCTCGGCAATCCCTCATTCACCTGGGCCCCTTCCCCACGGGTAGCACTAGACCTGGGGGTGCTGCGTAGACAGAGGAGGCAGGTGGGAGGGAGGGAGGAAAGGAACGAAGGAAATCGAGATAAGGACCAAGACAGGAGGTAGAGAGGAAAGGAGGGTAGGAAGGCAGGAAAGCAGGGAGACAGGAGGGCAGGGGCCCGGCCCATTGGGCTCCCCCCTCCAGGAGCTAACAGGTGGTCGGCCCAGGGTTGGAGGCCGTTCTCAGGGGTGGATTAACCAGTAGGCAAGGTACGTACGAGTTTACCTGTGTTTACTTACTAATCTGTAGTGCACAATTTCACCACATCTTTGATGTGACAAACAGGTGAAGTCGTTCACTACAGATTCATGAATATGCACAAGTAAGCCATGGGTGTGCATCAGGGTTGTATTCTTCCACCATACGTATTTAATCTGTATGCTGAGCAAATAATATGAGAAGCTGGACTACATGAAGAAGAACGGGGCATCGGGATAGGAGGAAGACTCGTTACCAGCCTGCGTTATGCAGATGACACAACCTTGCTTGCTGAAAGTGAAGAGAACTTGAAGCACTTACTAATGAAAACCAAAGACCACAGCCTTCAGTATGGATTGCACCTCAACATAAAGAAAACAAAAATCCTCACAACTGGACCAATAAGCAACATCATGATAAACGGAGAAAAGATGGAAGTTGTCAAGGATTTCATTTTACTTGGATCCACAATCAACAGCCATGGAAGCAGCAGTCAAGAAATCAAAAGACACATTGCATTGGGTAAATCTGCTGCAAAGGACCTCTTTAAAGTGTTGAAGAGCAAAGATGTCACCCTGAAGTCTCAGGTGCACCTGACACGAGCCATGGTATTTTCAATCATATCATATGCATGTGAAAGCTGAGACAATGAATAAGGAAGAGCGAAGAAGAATTGATGCCTCTGAATTGTGGTATTGGCAAAAAATATTGAATATACCATGGCCTGCCAAAAGAACGAACAAATCTGTCTTAGAAGTACAGCCAGAATGCTCCTTAGAGGCAAGGATGGCAAGACTGCGTCTTAGATACTTTGGACATGTTGTCAGGAGGGATGAGTCCCTGGAGAAGGACATCATGCTTGGCAGAGTACAGAGTCAGCGGAAAAGAGGAAGACCCTCAACAAGGCAGACTGACACGGTGGCTGCAATGATGAGCTCAAGCATAACAACAATTGAAAGGATGGCTCAGGACAGGGCAGTGTTTCATTCTGCTGTCCGTAGGGTCACTATGAGTCGGAACAGACTTGACGGCACATAACAACAACAAGCCATGGGTACCTTGCTTACCGGGTAATCCTACCCTGGCCTTTCCTTTTTCCGATCCTGGGGGCTGAGACTGAGTTGAGGCCATTTAGCTGAGAGCCTTGGGAGGCAGGTTTGGGCTGGGGTCAGAGTTGGAGGATGCCAGCATTGGGCTTTCTGGTAGGAGGGATCAGCCTGGCTCCCCTACATGCTTTCTGCAAGACTAGTCATGCCTAGGGCAGCCCTGCATCTCTGTGGGCCCCTTGGAGTGTGGTCTCACTCAGCAGGCCTGAGACAAAGAGCCACTCAGCTGCCACGTGGGAGAGTGTGTAGAAGCCCAGCCTGGCTCCTGAAGAGTGGGTGCAGGGCACTGGGTGGACTAGATGGGTGCTGCTCCCCTGGGAGCTACTCCTGTGACTTACCCTTGGCCTTGCGTGGCCTCTCAGTGCCTGCATCCCCACCTGTGGACAATTTCGGCCCGTCCTCTCACAGGATACCCCTGGACCTCTGGACGGGTGGGCTTGGCAGCTGCTGGGGTGGCCTGGCCACAGGTCCTCACTTCCGCCTGCCCTGACTAGTGATGCAATCTCACGGAGAAATAACCAGCGTTTTACGTTAATTGGATCTGTGCATTTTCTCCGTTTCCCTGCGTCCCCACCTGTCATATCTCATTTCCCACACAGCGTTTACCGCCTTTTACATGTTCATTACAATTTGTTGGCCACTCACAGCTGGCTCTTTGGTGTGCGTTGGCATGCTGGCCTCCTCCTGGCGCTGCCTGCTCTGCCCCTCTGCTCACCCACAGAGGTCCCCCGTGTGAGGACATGGGGCACTAAGGCTGGGCCTGGCCAGGTAGCCTCCTGGACGGGACCACCGGGGGTGAGGAGGGTGAGGAGGCTGGGGGGAGGCAATGAGGCCGACCTGACCCACTACCTGGAACACCACAACTTTGTCATCTCTCGTGTTCCTTTCTGGCTGCTCCTTCTCCCACCCATTCCTTGGTGGGGTTGGGTTCCTAGACGCTGGGTTAGCCTGGGGCCCATACCTGGTATCCAGTCATACACAGTGGAGGCCAGATGGAAGGACCCACAGTGGCGGGGGGCCTTTGCTGTGAAGTGGTCAGGTTGGGCTTCATGTAGGAGACTGGGTGAGAACTGAGCCTTGGAAAATGAACAGCCTAGGGGTCTGAGACCAGGGAAAGGTCATGTGCTTCCCCTGGGAGGGGCAGCCCTGGGTTTAGGGACACTGAGTGGCCCAGTGTGGCTGGAGTGTACCTGAAGCAGGTGGCTGGGAAGTGGGGCTAGAAAGGTGGCACTGGCAGCAGAAACCCTCAAAGCTTCTTGAGAAGGAGTGGAAGGGCTGGTCCAAGCCCTATCATCCCAGTGGTGACCCCACTGGTGGCCCTGAGGGTTCCTTCTGGCCCCCTCCTTGGGATGCATCCCCTCAGTCCCTGAACCTTCTTAGACACAAGAGACCTAAAGCTGGCCTGAGCCATCATCGTGGTCAGGAGGGGCTGGCTCTCCTAGCCCAAAGTGACCATAGAGAGGGCATCTTGGTGCACCAGCCCCCAGGCTGTCCCTGCCACGCCCACCCAGAACATCAGTCTGGTGTTGGGCTGTGCCAAGCACCGTGGCTGGGTCCACCTGACAGATGAGGAAGCGCTGGCCTGGCAGGGCTGAGTCCCTGCCCAAGGGCACCTGGCCAGAAATGGCTAGAACCTCCTTGCAGACTCAGTTCTGTAGGGGTTCATCCTGTGGCTGGGATGGCCAGTCCAGGTTCTGTGAGCAGACCTACCTGGCACAGCTAGGCCCCCACGCCCTTGTGTAGGCTGCCCTTTCTCCTTTCCCTGCCCACAGCTGAGCATGGGGGGTCTAGGTCTGGGTTGAGAGTGGCGGGGTGCAGGACAGCAGGGTGGGTGGCCGACAGGCTCAGCTCAGGCTCCTCCTGACCCTGCCCAGATACACCCTCTTCTCTACAAAGACCACCAGGGCTAGAGGAGCAGACAGCTGAACTGGGCTGTGTATGTGCACGTGGGAGTGTGTGCGTGTGTGCATGTGTGAGAGTGTGCACATGTAAGTGTGTGAGTTTGCATAAGTATGTGTGAGTGTGGGCGTATGGGAAGCCTTGTGTGAGTGTATAGGAGCCTCTGAGTGTGAGCGTATAGGAAGCCTGTGAGTGTGAGTGTATAGGAGCCTGTGAGTGTGAGCATATAGGAAGCCTGTGTGAGTGTATAGGAGCCTGTGTGAGTGTGAGTGTATAGGAGCCAGTGACTGTGAGCGTATAGGAGCCTGCGGGAGTGTGAGCGTATAGGAGCCTGTGTGAGTGTGAGTGTATAGGAGCCTGTGGGAGTGTGAGCGTATAGGAGCATGTGAGTGAGTGTATAGAAGCCTGCAGGAGTGTGAGTGTATAGGAGCCTGTGTGAGTGTGAGTATATAGGAGCCTGCAGGAGTGTGAGCGTATAGGAGCATGTGTGAGCGTGAGTGTATAGGAGCCTGAGGGAGTGTGAGCGTATAGGAGTGTGTGAATGTGCATGTGTAAGTGTGCATGAGGATGTGAGTGTGAGTTATGTGTGGATGAGAGTGAGTGCATATGTATGTGTGTGCAGTGTGAGTGTACACGTGTGAATGTATGTGAGTATGCACATGTGAATGAATATGAGAATGTTAGCCCATGAGTCTGTATACATATGTGCAAGTATATGAGTGTGTCCGTGTGTGAGCATACATGTGTATGAAAATGTAAATGTGTATTGTGTGATTGAGCATCAGTGTACGTGTTTGTGTATGAGTGTGCACATGTATGAGCATGAGTGTGCACGTTTGTGAGTGTGTGAATGTGTGACTATGAGTGTGCATGTGTTTATGAGCATGTAACTAAACATGAGTGTGCACATGTTTGTGTGAGTGTGCATGTTTGTGTGAATATATGACTGAGCATGCATGTGCACACGTTTGTGAGTGTGTGAGTGTAAGTGACTGAGCATGTGAGTGTGCACGTGTTTGTGAGTGTGTGTGCGAGTGTGAGCATGCCTGCACAACAAGATCAGAGCATCCGCTTCCCTGGGGGCTATCTGACTTCAGGATGCCGGGAAAGGAAGTACCTGGTTTGGCCGAGGATCGTCCTCCAGTCACTGGGCCCTGGTCACCTTCCCATGCCCCTTGCCCGCTCACCCAGCCTCAGGAGTGTCCTGGGTGGGAAGGTTCTGGCCGGCCTGCAAGACCACGTGGCACTGGGAGAGGGTGTGAGATCGGAGGGAGACAGAGCCATGGGAGAGGTGTGAGGAACAGGAGTCATGGGGGAGGGAAGTGTCCTCCCTGCACCCTCTCCCTGCATCCCCTCCTGCCCCAGGCGGCTCTGAGTCACCGTCCAGCCCAGAACCAGGACAGAGAGAGAGGGGAGTCCAGAGGCAGCCCAGTGGGTCCGTTGGCTGCCCCGCCCCCGCCCCACTGCCCCAGGCAAAGGACTAAATTTATCCTCTTAATAAGAACCAGGTTTGCATCCGATTTTTCTTTTATTAATTTTTGGGCTGTCGTGGCTAGGTCGGTCCCCTGCCATCCACATTTGCTGGTCGAGTGGGCCAGCAACCACATAGTTTTCCTATTATGGCCTGAGAGATGCTGCCCTGGGGCCAACAGGGTCTTCCAGAAGGTTCTCTGAGCCCATGTGAGGAGATTTCTGGGCCAGGCCCCCTCATTTGCCCTGGGGCTGGGCTGGGCCGGGGAGGCTTTGCATTCTTGACCTTCCAGCCTCTCCCTCTCCCGCCCCCACATGGTGGTTCCGGTCCCTCCTGCCTCCCTGCTCTGCTTCTATTCTTCCTCGTTCCCTCTTTTTCCCAGCCTCCTCTTGTCTAGCACCTGTACAAGGCCTGCGGCAGCAGAAGGCCTGCTGAAAACAGGTCTGCCGAGGTGCCGTGTGCGAGGGGCTGGGACTGGTGACATCTGGCGGCAGCTGGCTCTCAGCTGGAGGTGGCTGCCCCACATCTGGAGGATTTGTGGACCCTGCAGGGGGTAGGCTCCCCAACTGGAGGGCTCTGCCTAGCTCAGCCCATCTGTGATGGGTCATGGGCTGGGCCACGAGGGGGACAGCTGGGGACCTGCTTTTCTACACCGCCTGCTGGGGAACAGCTCTGCTGTGTGCCCACAACCCACACAATCCCTGGAGGCCGGTTTTGGGGTCCAGGGTCTTCACCCTGGAAGAGGTGACTCAGTGCTGGGCCCGCAGTGGGTCAGGGGCTTGGAATAACCGTTTGGTGCTGGCTTGAAGCTGGACATCCCGGTCCCCCTTCCACCATGAGTGGGCCAGGATGTTCTGGACCCCTGTCCCTGCAGGGGAGTGAAGGGGGTGGCGAGCGCTCCCTCCCAGGCCCCATGGTGTTAGGCAGAACAGCAGCCAGGAGCTTCGCCCAGGCCCAGGCCAAGAGAGAATTCATGTGGGGAGGCCTGATCCCTGAGAGCCTCTTCCCCAGAGGACCTACCCAGCCCATGTGGCCTGAGCACCTGGGAGCAAGCCTGCAAGTCCATGCACACTCACTCCATATGTGCACGTCCATGCCCTGTGTGCACGTGCCCCAAGGTACACGTGCTCACCTGTAGCCCACATGAACACCCAGAAAACCCCCAGAGACACACGTGCATTCCCGTGCATACCTGCGTGCAGTCAGACACACGTGCACAGGTACACACCCATGAGGGTCCACACACGCAGTCCCTCCTCTGCCTCTGTGCTCACACACATGTCCATGCACACACATAACACATCACACACCTGGGTGGGTTCCAGCCCAGTGGGGAGCATCACTGGGTGCTTCAATGCCCCTGTTGCAGGTCCCCCGGGAATGTGTGCAGACACATGCGCACCCAGAGGCACATGTGAACACCCGTATCCCATGCGCACGCCCAGAGATACATATTTGTGCCCCATCGTGTGTGCACACCTAGAGCCGTGCACACACACCCCCAGAGACATACACTCGAGCTCCTAGCCATACGTGCACACTGCTGGTCACATGTGCACACTCACAGCCGGGCATGGGTCTCGTGGGTGGGAACATGGCATGGGCTCTGAGGTCCTGCTGTGGGCTGGGGGTCCCAAAGCAGCCTACCCACCAAGGTCTGGTTCTCCTCATCCCTCTGTCTCTCCTCCTCCTCCTGTGTCTTTGGGTGGTCTCATGGTCAGACATATGGACGCCCACCTGCCTCTGAGCAGGCCAGACCGGGGCCTTTCTGTCTCAGGGTCCATGGGGGACACATCAGCGTGGCTTCTCCTTCCTTCCTTCCCCTTCCCAGGAATGAAAAATATGTGGGCAGGCCCATGTAGGCCGCTCACCCTCTTCCTCTTCCCCACAGTGCGGCCCCTCTGGGGCCTGGCTGGGTGGCGGGAGGGCCGCTTTGGCCCCCTATCCTGGCCGCCCATCACCCCAGTGTTACAGCAGCTCCTGGTGTACCCAGGGGAGACCAAAGGGACAGCCCCAGGGGAGCCAGGCATCCCCACTCTGCAGCCAGGCGGGGGTGGTGCAAGGCTCGGGCAGGAAGCCGGTGGAGCCGTGGGAAGCTGGGAGCCTGAGCGAGTGTGAGCAGGAGGGGTGGGAACTGGCACGGGCAGCGGGCATGGCCGCCAGACTCAGAGCCCGCACAGCGCTGTTGCCAGCAGTCCGTCAGCTGGGCTTCCGGAAGAGAGCTTGCACTGAAAGCCGGGGAAGGGGCTTGCTTCTTGGAGCCTCTGCCAGCTCAGTGAGGCCTTTTTTTTTTACAACCCATCTCTCAGTTTCCAGAGGAGGAGGGCGCTGTCTTGGTGGCTCACTGACAGAAAACAAATGCCTGCTCCTCTGATTCCCACTCCTGCGCCTCCCTGCAGGGAGGCCCTGCTGTCCCTGTCCCTCCCCCTTGCTCCCTCTGCCCTCACCTGGCATCACAGCGAGGAGCCAGGATGGCCGGGTGAGGAGGTGGGGGCACAGGAGGAGAGCTGGGGTGCTTTGGCATCTGTGCCCCCAAACCTGGGGCAATTGAGGGGGCTCTGGGATTGCCGTGGGTCAGACACATAGGGAGGACTGGGGTCTTAGTGGCCCTGGGCTGTAAGCTCCCAGGCAGCACCTGGGCTCCTGGCCATGGCACCTTCCACGCCCCTCAGGGCAGACACACACCTGCTGCCCAGCTTGGCCAGGGCAGGTGGGCTGGCAGACAGGTTGGCGGGAGGAAGGCCAGGCTCCTCAGCTCTGCCCACCACCTAGGGCTGCCTCTGCCAGTCCGATTTGCCGACACCTGGTGTGTGCCTGATGCTTCATACAGTGTCTCAGTGGGTAGGGGCTGGGCAGGGGCCACGTGGGGTTCTGGGGGCATTGGGAGTCCCAGCCTGGCTCCTTTCAGTGGTGCTCAAGGCCCTCCTGTCACCAGGGACCCAGCTGGCAGCGGAAAGGATGGGGCCTCTGCACCTAGGGTCCAGGTGTGGTCCAGGTCGGCGGGGAGGGGAGCCGCACCTGAGGTGGGGGGGTGTCAGCTGGCCCTCCCCAATGTCCTGGCTTCCGGAGTGGTTTTCTCAGCCAGCCTGGTGCCCCTGTTCCATGGTACACTAGTCAGGCCGAGCCGCCCTGGAGTTGGGCCCTGTGTCTCACTTGGGCTCCAACCCCAGCAAACCTCAGCCTCCGGGCAGCCGGGCTGGTGGCAACCCCCCACAGCATTCAGGCCCCTTTCCTGGAAAAATCCTAAACCCAGGCCACAGCCCTGGAACAAGTGCTGCTGGAGGGCCTGGGGAAGCGGAGCTGGGGGCCACTCTGGGGGGCTGGCTCCCCTTAGATGACACACTGGAGGGGACCAGGGCACCTGGGAGGAAAAGGCCTCGTTGGCACCCCAGCCTGGGCACTTGGGTTGATGATTTAGGCTTGATCACCCCCCATTTTCTCACCCATCCCACAGGGCACCTAGTGCCCCAGAGTTCTGTAAAGGCCCCAGTGTGAGGGGTACCAGGATCGGGGCTCCCAGCCTGAGAGGCCAACGCCAAGACCCCCAGCACGCTTGCTGCCCAGGGCTCCCCACATCCCCTCCCGGGCCCCTAACTGCAGTACTCTGTGGGGGAGACCTTTGCCAAGAGGAAAGAAGCCATCAGCCCAGCTCCTGGCCACACCAGCCGCCCGAAGCTCTGGCCTGGCTCTGGCCCGGCTCTGGCCCAAGGGCCCTGGCTCCCAGGCTGCACTGCACAGCTCTGTCTGCTGTTTGGCTACTGGGCGGTTGCGGGGGCTGGGAGGTGGCAGCCAGGTCTGCCCACGGCTCTGCAGGCCGGGCACGGCGCCATCACCACTCTTCAGAGGTGGAGGGGACAGCTAGGAGGGAGTGCTCTGTTCTGAGGTTTGCCCAGGCAACTCGGGGGCAGTGAGGTGAAAGAGGAGGCCATGGTGTCCACAGTGCCCTCCCACACACCACCACTGTGACTGGGGTCACTGCCCACCATGGAGTGCCCACCTGGCAGGGCCTGCAGGACCTTTGGCTGCTTCCGAGTAAGCAGTGTGGAGCCCTGCTGTACTCAGGACCTGTCACCACAGCAGACCCATTCGGGCCTCCCTCAGTGGGCTCGGTACGTGGGGTCTCGGTACGGGAATTGGGCTGCAGTGAACAGCTCTGAATATAACCCTGAGAAAGCCGTGGGCTGGAAGGCAGTCTCCAGAGCGCTGGTGGTGGCAGTCTCAGGGGTCTCGGGTGAACTCTGTCTCCTTTCCCCCATACCCTGTGGGGTGGACATTCTCGTGAGGATAGCACAAAGATGTACCATACCTATGATGAGGACATGGCAACCTGGCGCTTCTGTTTTCAACAGGAAGGGGAGAAGAGGGTGGGAAGGCCTGCCGAGATAGGTGCAGAGGCCAACATCAGGGGCCCAGGAGGCAGGTCGAGCAGCAAGGTAGGCAGGGGTACCGCGAAGGCCTGGAGCAAAGGAGGAGGCTTAGACCTGACAGAGGGTGGGGGAGGGGCTGGATGGAACCTCTGTCATGTGACCCCCCATTTCCCAGACTTTGGGGAAGGGGTCCCAGCCTGGGGTTGGAGCTGGGGTGTCAGCCACAGCAAGAAATGCAGCCTACAGAGCCAGGAGCTGCAGGACTGCCCCCAACCCCATGGGGGATGGGGGGATGGGAGGTGTGGGCACAGGGCATCGGCAAGAGCCCAAGGCTCCCTTGGGGGTGGAGGTGTGACAGTTTGAGCCCCCAGACTCCAGGTTGAGACCTGCCCTGCAGCCCAGACCCCACATGGGCAGCCCTTGGGGAGCTTCCTCTGTGCCTCAGTTTCCCCGGGCCGTGTGGGAGCGCTAAAGGTACAGGGTTCCCAGGCTGAGCTCCTGGAGAAGCCCTGGATCCAGACCCAGTTCTTGGCTGCAGCTGCTTCCCACTGTCCGTGGTAGATGGGGGCGGAGGGACTTCCCTCGGCAGGGTGGGGCCTTGGGGCCTGGCCAGCAGGAAGCTGTGCTGGAGGAGGCCACACTCACCCCACAGGCATGCCCCTGGAGGGACCGAGCCGCCAGCGCCGCCCTTTCAGCCCACCCTGCCCAACGGCGCTTCCTTTCCCACCCGAGTCCTCCCTGGCGGGAGCCCCTGCAGTCTAGCAGCCCTGCCAAGCCCCAGCCCCGTGGCCGGCCGGGAAGTCCCTGGCTCCCCTCCTGGGGCCTGAGGACCTTCTCTTCCTCTCCAGTCCCCAAGGTCAGCACACACCCCGCTGCCCCCAGTGCTCACGCCTTTCTCTGGGCCATGTCCGGGAGAGGCCTGAGTGCTGAGGTATGAGGGTCTGTAGGTCCCCTCAACCCACAGGCGCTTCACTCACACGGTGGTGGGGGATGGGGGCCCTGGGCTCCCCCGGCAGCCCCACCCACGACTCCCCTGGCCTGGAGCCTCTCTGCTGAGTCACCCCTGTCTGGGAAGCCCTCAGATGAGGCATCGCACATTCACAAATCCCTCTGCCCCCCGGCAGGGAACAGCTGCCCTGACTCATCTGGGCTGGGCCCACGCCTCCTGGGGTGCCTGGAGCCCTGCCACCCCGAGGGCTCTGCTCTCAGCCTGGTGCCCACCGCAGCCCCCAGGCTCGGCTCCCCAACCTGACAGTGTGCCCCCTGACCTCCCAGCAGCACCAGGGTCTGCTCCATGCAGGGCCTACTTCTGTGTGTGTCCTTCCTGTGCAAGCAGCCCAGTAGCCATGGCAACCCAGGGAGGCTGGCTGGCCCGGGATAGGAGAACCCAGGGCTGGCTTTGTCCGCTGGACTGGGCAGGGAGGGGGCACCGCCAAGCTGCTGGGAGGAGACTGGATGCAAAGCCGGGATGGCAGGCTGCGGGAGGCTAGCCGCACCCCTGGCATGTGGTGCTGGGAAAACACAGAGTGCACCAGTGCACGCAGAAAGCCACCTGCCACCTCTACCCTGGCTGCAGATCGATGGCGTCTTTGGCTCCATGCCAGCCCCAGCCAGACCCGGACCTGGAGGGACTCAGCAGGTCACTGCAGAGGCATCCTCAGGGTCCTCGTTGTCCTCCCCTCCTTGCTCCCCTCTGACTCAGGGCTCCCCTTACTCACCAGGGACCAGGCACCTATCTGACAAGTCAGCTCATACGGCCTGAGGAGAGGCCTTCCCTATGTCAAAGGCCCCACAGTGAAGGAAGGCCAGCCCCTCGCAGTGCTGCCCCAGGTGGGCAGGGACTGCTGGGCCCTCAGGGGTGCCATAGGGGTTCTGGCTGGGCCCTGCTGACCCTGGTCCTGGGTGTACCAACTTGACCCTTTCAGGGACATGTGGGCAAAGCAAGCTGGCAAGTGGGGTGGCATCTGAGAGGCCTTGGAGCTGCCTCCTGGGCCTGAGAGAGTCGGGGCACTCTGCTTCTGAGGAGAAGGCCTACCTATAAGGGCAGTTTGTTTTCTATGGGCCCTGTCTTGGTCACCTAGAGCTGCTATAACAGAAATGCCACAAGTGGATGGCTTTAACAAAGAGAAGTTTATTCTATCACAGCCTGGTAGGCCAGAAGTCCGAATTCAGGGAGCCTTTTTCTCTCTGTCAGCTCTGGAGGAAGGTCCTTGTAATGAATCATCAGTCTTCCTTTAGGTCTGGGAGCATCTCAGCGCAGGAACTGCAGGTCCAAAGGACGCGCTCTGTTGCCAGCGCTGCTTTCTCGGTGGTATGAGGTCCCCATGTCTCTTTGCTCCCTTTTCTTTTTTATATCTCAAAAGAGATTGGTTTAAGAAACTACCTAATGTTGTAGATCTCAATATCGCTGCCATTAATCCATCTCATTACATCACAGTGATAGGATTTACAGCACATAAGGAAATCACATCAGATGACAAAATGGTAGACAGTCGTACAACACTGGGAATCATGTCCTAGCCAGGTTGACAGATATTTTGGGGGGACACAATTCAATCCATGACAGGCACTGAATGTTTATTTGGCATAGCACCTGGCACCCGGTCATCTGGTGATGGTAGTGGTGGTGGTGATGGAGGACATGGTGACGGTGGAGGTGGTGGCAGTAGTAATGATGGTGGTAATGGTGGTGCTTGTGATGGCAATGATGGTAGTAACGATGGTGATGATGAAGGTGGTGGTGGCCAGTGATTCTGTGGCTGAGGTGCCAGCTTTGGGGAGATTTATGGTAACAGAGTGTCAGTGACAGGGTATCTGAGGCACAAGGAGACCTGGGCCCTGAGTGTGACAGGGGCCTGTGTGGGCAGTTTTTCCCGCTGTTGACTTCTTGGATATTTTGGGCTTTTGAAGCAAAGGCCCCAGAAGAGCTTGGGGCCCGAGAGTCGCCCATGAAGGGATCCTTGGTGGCGGGTGCTCTTCCTGTTCCTGACCCTGAGCTGCACGCTCGGAGCTGCTCCCAGCCTTGCTCTTGCCCCCTGTGTCCACAGCCAGCAGCCGCCTGATGGGAAATTCTCCAGCCTCATCTTTCATGGGCAGCTTCCTCACCAGCAGCCTGGGCTCAGCTGCCTCTGCGCACCCCAGCGGCCCCACCTCTGCCCCCTCTGAGCAGGCTTACCGTGGCCCCCAGCCGGCCCCCTCCCAGATCTGGTTCCCCCACTCACATGAAGGTAAGCCAGGGTGGCCAAGTGACCCACCAGGGTCCCAGGGCCCCAGGGCCTGCTGGCCGGGTGAGGGGCTCCCACAATGGCCAGCATGAGCCTGCCTGCCAGACCCTGCCTGGTGAGCTCTGGGGGGTGGGGGCAGCCTCCCTGCCAAGAAACCCCCACCAGGAGGGGGTAACTGGTTGGAAACAGGGACGGGCCCCGCTGGGCAGTGTCCTAGCCAGATGTGGCTCCAGATGGGTGGAGAGGGAGAAAAGTGAGGATGGGGGTAGGGCTCCAGGGAGCTGAAGAAATATGGAGCACAGCTGGAGCAGCTGGGCCAGGCTGCACCTCCACTGCAGACTCAGGAAGATGTGGGCTCCAGATGCGCCAGCTGGGAGGGGCAGGGAAGGGGAGCTGTCAACATGCTCTGCCACCCTGGGGGCCTGGCTTGGACATGAAGCCCTCAATGGCCGAGGCCTCCCCAGGGACACAGCCCTGGCACACAGATGCATGTCCCATAGACGCATGTCCGTCCCTTGGTGGTCTGGCCTCTCAGGTCCACCCCTGAGACCCCAGACTCCCTGGGCCTGTGGCTTTTCCCAGGGCAGCACCCCCAGCACAGCCTCCTGGCGTGATCTGGTTGGCAGCCCTTGATCCCAGCATCCCTCAGCCCCACATTGCTGGTGTTGCCCCCGCGGCAAGGAAAGAGTTAAGCTCTCTTGGGCGGCTGGCACACGGAGAGGTAATTGCAGCTGGCAGCGGGCACAGAGGGCTCCCGTTGCTGGCACTCGGCACTGCCGTAACTCAATGACTGCCGAGTGGCGGGCGCCGTGTTTACAGAGCGGCAGACCCACACACCGTGCCCGTCACCCGCCCGCGTTCCAGGCAGGGAGATTAGCGCCCAGCGCTGCTGGAGAGCAGAGAAGCCTCTCTTTGTGCAACAGGACAGGTGACGAGTGAGGGACAGTTGTTAAAATAATCTGGGCTCAGCGCACGCAGAGCACACATGTTACACAGGCGATAAGGAGCTGCTTCTCCTCATGGAGGGGCCCGGGTGGTGTCCCAGGGCCCAGGTGGGCAGACCCCTCCACCCCACGCTCCAGCACCATCTTCAGAGGAACTACCCTATGCAGAAGTGCAGGGCCTGGCCAGGAGGTGCGGGTTTCCTGGGGCCGTGTGGCCCCACCTTCCTGACATCATCCTGCACCTCCCCAACCTGTGGCCCCCCAGAGCAAACTTCTGGGTCTTGGTGGCGGCATCTGGCTCCCAAGATATGGAAGGGGGAGGGTGGCCAAGCATAGGCGCCCTGAAGAGCCACCTCAACAGAAATAGTGGCCGGCTCCCCCCCACCTCCCCCAGCCCAGCCACAGGTGGGTGTGGGATACTCAGGGCTGGGCTGACTTGGTTTCCCCTCCTTACAGCAGCAGCCCTGCTGGGGCCAGGGAGTGACCACAGCGCACCCTCCCTTCTCCAAATCCCAAGACTTCCCCTCCAGGAGGTGTGTTCCCCCTTCCCCTCTGCACCACCCTTAGGGACTCCACCAGCAAGCAGAGTGGTTTGTGGGTAGTGCCACCTGCCCTGGGCCCAGAAGTGCCCCAGTCTGGCCCCCTGGGGGCTGCCTGGAGGGTGGGGGGAGGCAACCTACAGACAGACAGGGTCCCCTGCAGACCCCACCTCTCAATTTCCCTTCACCAACGGCTGTCATGGTGGGGTGCCTACTGCTGCCTGGCCGTGCCCTGTGGAGGTACTTGTACCACCGCCTTGCCATTCCCCTCCCCTGCTGTGCCACATCCATCTCCTTACCCAAGCCCAGCGGCTTCACCTGGTGGGTGGGAGGGCAGCAAATAGGTGATGCCAGACCCGGCTCTCTCCTGGTAGGGAGGCAGCTGCTTGGATGCAGGGCGACCTGAACAGGAAGGGTGGGCCCACAGCGGGCCTGGCTGTGCCACTCTGAGGGCCAGCGGTCATCTGTCCATCTGTAGGCCCCAAAATCCCCCTAGCACCTTCCCTGCTCTTGCCCTCATGGTGCCCACAGCCTTGGGGGAGGGCAGGGAGTCAGAGGCACAGGTGGGCAGACACTGGCACACCCAGCGGGCCCTGATATAGGGCCAGGACCAGGGGCCCCTGCGCTGCATCTCAGCCTGCTTTCAGTGAGGAAGGCAGGTGCTCTAGGTGGGTGCACAAGATACCTGCTCAGATGCCCCTCCCCCTGCCACAGCTCCCCCCAGAGGTTGACAGGGTACGGTGTCGGTCACAGTGAGCACACACCTTGCTCGTGGACCGTTGAGGCCCATGCCTCAGTTTATCTGTTACCATTGCCCCTTCCCTGCCTTGAGCCTGGCTGCCTGCCCTAGGACCCCCTTCCTGTTGGGGTTCCCTGGCCCAGTGGCCAAGCCCTGCGGTGGCTGAGCCCTCGTGGTGGCCACCGACGAGCAGGGAGCCGGGAGCACAAGGCTAGCGGTGGGGGTGGGGCAGGACGAGTGGCAGGCTGGCTGGCAGGCTGCCCTGGCCGTGTGCCCGGCTGCTCGTTTGACGGGGTGCCAGCTGGCTCCCGCGTGCCAGGGCCTGCTTCTCTGCCATGTGTGTTCAGGGAGGGGGCATGGCGTTCGGGGGGCACACAAGCAGCCGAGAGTGGTGGCCACCAGGCCCGGTGGGCTGCCTGAGGGGCCGCTCCAAGAACTAACTGGACCCTCGACAGCTTCCTTCCCCGGGAGGCAGATCCTCAGCACAGCCAGCTCGCCCGCTTCCCGCCCCAGGGCTGCCCAGGGCCCCTGGGTAGCTTCAGTCTGTAGGGCAGGAAGGCCAGAATGGGCAGGGAATCTGACCTTCCAGCCAGCCAGCGGCACCCCTGCCTCCCCTCCACGGACCAGTCCCCATCTGCAGGGCAGCTGCTGGCGGGGCGGGCCTTCCTGCCTCCTGCAAGGACAGCGGAGGACACACCGGAACATCTGGCCTAGGGCAGAGCGCCCCCAGCTCACCCAGGGTGAGGGGTCCCACCAGAGGCTGGACTTTGCCTGTGGAGGCTGGGTTGGGGTGGGTGGCGAAAGTGGCCCAGGACAGAGGTGAGCTCAGTGTTCGCTAGCCTGTCCTGGGTGGGTCAGAGCGGGAGTGGGGTGCTGCACAGTTGGTCTCATTGTCAGCGCACAGGTCCCTTCCCCCCACCCCACCCTTCAGCTGCTTGGCCAGACCACCCACAGGGCTGATGAAAGGGGATTCTGTTCTTGGGGGTTCAGCTGGGGAGGGGGCTCCAGCTGCTGTGGCTTCGCAGCCAGGGTACTTGTGGTCTCTTGTGCCACCTGGAGGGGGAGCCGCAGGCGGCACCGGCCACATGACAGCTCTGGCTGTCAGCCTGGCCAGCCTCTTTGTCAGAGCCACACCCGCCCGGTGGCCCCTCCTCCATTCGAGGCTGGGTTGGTGGGGGCAGGGGGTGCACAGGATCCCTGGCATGCTCCTTGCTGCTAAGTCTCCCCACATTCTGCCAGCTGCCGCCTGCTCCCTCTGAGGCCTCGGGCACGCAGGGAGGTCTACGAGTAAGCAAGAGTGGGACATGTCTCTGAGGAATGGGGTCCCACCTTTGTGTGACCCCCAGCCCCTCCTGCCTCAGCCAGCCTCCCCGCTGGGGCGAATCAGGGAGGCCCCTCCTGACTGTTGGATCCCAACCCCATGCTCCTGTGCCTGGTAGAAGGCCTGGGGACGTTTGATGAGTGAGCAAGTAGAGTGGGACGCTGGGGTGGGGACAGCCTGTGGGGTGGGGGCATCACAGGTGGCAGATGGGAACCCCAATATGCCTGGGGGTGTAGGGGCCAGGGGCCACCTGCTGGCCCTGGTGCAGATAAAGGGGGCCATCTGGGATGTCCTGTCAGCATGCTGGGCCACCTCTCCTGGGGCTGCAGATTCCCAGGGCCAACCCCGGTCCTGGGTAAGGCTGGGTAGCATGGCTTGGCACATCCGAAGAGGGCACTACCCTTCACCCACGGCAGCACTTGCCTTACCTCCTCCCCAATGCCACCGTGATTTTTGCCCTGCTGTGATGCCGTTTTACAGGTGAGGAAACTGAGGCAGGAAGGCACCGTGACGGGATTTGAGCCCAGTTACTCTGACTCGTCTCTTACGGCCTCCTCCCTGGCCGCCCTCCCGAGCCTTCTTGGCCTTCACTGTCCGTGCTGGGAGCAAGGGCCCTGCTCTCCCAGTTCCCACCACCTTCTTGTGGAGGCCAGGATGCCTCGGTATGTGCCTGCTGTGCCCAGGAAGCCGGGGGTCAGGACTGTCCAGCTGAGTGGCTTCGAGAGTCACCCTACCACTGGGGTTCAGTTTCCTCATCCGTAAACAGTGCTGACCAATGGGACGATTCAACAGGATGCAGGCAAAGCCATATAAGCCAGGCAGTGAGTGCCAGCCCAAAGCCCCCAGGGGCCCCCAGGTGGGGGACACGTCCCACCCCAGGGTTGGAGGCCATGGAGAGCTGGTGGAGGAAGCAGGCAGAAGGCCTGGGTGGGACAGGTGGGGCAGACGCCTCTGTAGCAGAGCTTCCTGACGGCTAGGCTGCTAGCTGTCTGGGATGTCATGGAGATTGGGGGTCACACCCAGGCTGCTCCCAGCCCTAAGCTCCCCAGCTTGAGGCCAGCAGAGATCCAGGCCTCCCTCCCTCTTGGCTCCACCCAACTCCCCCAGAAAGACCTGTCATGAGCTCCCATCAGCTCTGTGCAGCCCAAGGCCGGCTCCTCCCTGTGGTGTGTGGGCCAGGAGCCCCAGGACTGTCCAGGGCTGGCTTGGGCCCCGGGCAGGCTGCCTGTGGCTTTTGTTGCAGTGATGCCCGTAGGAGCCTGGCACCTTCCCTGGCCTTTAGCCCATCCTCTTGGCCTGGGAGTGGGGAGATCCTGCCAGGTCTAGCACCTTAGGGAGGTTGAAGGTCAGCCAGTAGGCATGGAGCACCTGAACCAGGTGGGCTGGGGTCAGGGGGTGGGCATGGAGCACCTGAACCAGGTGGGCTGGGGTCAGCAGGTAGGCATGGAGCACCTGAACCAGGTGGGCTGAGATCAGGGGGTGGGCATGGAGCACCTGAATCAGGTAGGCTGGGGTCAGCAGGTGGGTGTGGAGAACCTGAACCAGGTGGGCTGGAGTCAGCAGGTGTGTATGGAGGGCCTGAACCAGGTGGGCTGGGGATAGCAGGTAGGCATGGAACACATGAACCAGGTGGGCTGAGGTCAGGGGGTGGGTGTGGAGCACCTGAACCAGGTGGGCTGGAGTCAGTGGGTGGGCGTGGAGTCCCTGAGCCAGGTGGAAGCCTTCTTTCACAGGATGCAGTGAAACGAATCAATCTGAAACCTACGTTTAGTCCTAAACCCCAATCCCCATTGCGGGAGGATAGGGCGAGCCTGCTGGGTGGATTACACTCTGAGGGACGAGCTTCCAAAGCCACAGGCAGCCCAAGGGGAGCAGCCACCAGAGAAGGGGTCTCATCCAGCTGCCTGGCCAGTCCAGAACCCAGGGGTGGGTGTTCATTCCTGAGAAACTTGAACTTTGGAAGCTCAGCCTGGATGCCAAGGGGCCTGACCACCTGGCTAGAGGGGCTGTGGGCAGAAGCAAGGAACAGAGAAGACCTGGGGAGGGGGCTGCTGCACAGCGACTCTCTTCAAATACTACAGCAGGGATGGCAGTGCCTAGCACACCACCTGTGCCCTGGCAGACATTGTGAGTCGATCACAGCACAATGGATCAGCCTCACTCTGGGTGGTCAGTGTCAGTGAATGAACTTACGTTGAAACTCATTGGCACCCTTAGTGACAGGGGTGTCATGTGGGGAGGGGCCAGCACCGAGTTCATGTCTGGGCCTGGGTTCCCAGCCTGGCACGTGTGTCAGGTCCCTGGGCCTCAGCCACCAGTCCTGTCCCTGCTGTGGTGGGCAGCTTAGCCACTCGAGCCCCAGGTTTTCACCAGAAAATTGGGGTTCATCACGTCTCCGACCTTGTGGGGTGTGAGATCTGGGGAGGGAGGTCTCGGGGTCATGATGTTCCGAGCAGGAGGGCTGGCGTTGGGAGTGCCAGCCTGGTGCCAGACACCTGTCTGCCAGCCTCCTGGGTCTCTGGCCCTGCCGCGTCTACAGCCCTCCCAGCTCCCTGAGCCTCCCCAGGGCCCCCGGCCGCCCGTGTTCCCCCCAAGGATGGCAATTCCCCAGTCTCAGCAGCCCCACTTCTGGTCCTGAAAAGCTGCTTCAATTCGTAAAAATCTTTATTTTCCCTTTCAATTCAGAGAGTGCAGGTTATTGAGAGAAAGAGAGGGGTACTTCTATCACTGGTCTGGGGGTCCTTGTTTCCCCTCTTCCTCTCTGTGCACCTGCTCGGGCCCCCACCCGCCATGGCCTTCACCCTCACATCCCAACGCCTACTCCCACTCTCCCTACCCGCCTCATACCTGCCCTCTACTTCTTTCCCTGCAGTGTCTCACCCCTGTCCTGCCTCACCCCTCCAGCTGCAGCTCTGTCTTCTAGGGGTGAGCCAGGGAGTGGGAGCCAGGAGGGCCTTTGGGGCTTGGGACCCCTAGCAGGTTTCCACCACCCCCACCCCTACTCCCTGGCCAGACAGCCACAAACTAGGACTCAGAAGTGGAGGCACACAGGCCCAGGGCCCCCTGCCCCCATGCTGCCCCAAGAGGACCAGGCAGAAAGGAGCCTACCCCTGGCCACCGGATAGCTGCTTCCCCAGAGGGTGGTGGGTGGGATCCTGCCATCACAGAGGGTCCACGCCTGGGAAACAGTCTGGGCAGGAGAAATTTACAGACTTCTGTTTACCAAAACGAGGTCCTGTAAAACGTTTAACAGCAGCCAATTACAGTAGGACAACTGGGATGGTTTAGCCAACCTCCCCTAACACACACACACACACGCACACACACGCACACACACATGCACGAGCACACAGGCCACACCCCCTTTTCTCATTCCTCCCCCTTCTCACCCCCCCCAAGTCTTCCAGGAGCTGAGGTTAATCTAGCAAACATCTACTCCAGATGTGTCTTCACACAATAACTGGGCAAGTTAGCCTGGCCCTGCCTCCCAGGCTCTGTCTTCCACGTCAGGGGGTGGGAGTGCCAGGAGGACATTGCTCAGGTTCAGACGGGGATGATGGGGCAGGACCCCTTGGAGTCTGTAAGCTGCCCCTGGCGGCCCTGCTTGGCAAGCCTTCAGGTGGGCTGGCTTGGGCCATTTCCTTCCGCTTCTGACCTGGGACTTGTTTGCATGGAGCTTCTTGTTGGCACGGTATCCGCAGGGCTCACCTTCAGGGCCAGAGAGTGGCAAGCGGGGTAATGGGGCAGAGTGGTGGCCTACCACTGCCTAGGGGCCCACCAGGAGAGGTGCAGGTGCCCCATTTGGACTTGGGAAGCCCCACGCGTTGGGGCCTTGCTCCCCTGGCCTGGTCCCCATTTGACAACTGCCATTTCCCACTCCAACCTCTGCCCTGAGGCTCCTCAGCTTCGTACTTCTGAGCTGGGGTCCGGAGATTGTCCCCCGGCCCAACCTCTCAATGCTCACAGCAGGCACCAGGGCTGCCCTGCCCTGTGCACCCTCAGAGGCCCAGTTCCAAGGTGGCATGTCTGGGCCACCCCAGGTGCCCCTCCACCTCAGCAATGTCAGGATCTGGCCTGTAGTCTCAGGCCACCAGCCAGGCCCCAGACCTTCTGAGGACACAGCCCAGGAATTAGGACCCATTTTGGGACAGAGAAGAAGGGGCAGACAGGGACTAGTTTTCTGGATGCCTGTGCTATATGTAGTTTTGGATCCCTGTCTGCTGGCTGGGGGTGGGGAGATGTTCCTCAAAGTGTGTTCCATGGAACCCTCCTCCCATACGCTGGGATTCCACTGAAACAACGGAGGGGGGTTCCGTGAGAAAGGAGTTTGGGGAACAGTTGAGCAATGGTGATGGAGGCCCTCTAGCTCAGCTCTCACCAGTGACCTCACTCTGCTGCTCTAAGGGGGTCCTGGCACCCCAGTCCCGGGCTGGTGGCGCACGGCTCCATGTGCTCAGACGCACTGGGACAGGGACTCTGTTGGGATGTGTGGAGTGTGGCAGACAGCCGCCACACAGGCTCCGGGTGTCCCAGACAATGAGTAGACAAAGGTCTCAAACAGTGTGGGCAGCGAGGCTGTATGCCCCCTCCCTACCCTCGTGACCTCAGCTTCTGCGGGACCCTGGGGATCCCTGCTCCCTCTCACCAGCAGGGCGGCCAGAGGAGTCAGACAGGAGCCTGCTCCTGGTAGTGGGGGGCACTGGGAAGTCATGGGAAAGAGGGCACTGGGAGGTCATGGGAAGGGGGGCACTGGGAAGTCGTGGGAAGGGGGGCACTGGGAAGTTGTGGGGGGGGCAGGAACTCCAGCAGGAATTGTGGAGTAGCCCGAAGGCTCACCACCCACCCCCCAGCCTGCATTGCCCTTCTGTAGGAGGTGGAGGAGCCCCAGCCCCTGTTAGGCCTCAGCCCCACAGAGGGAGGGCTCTAGGGCTGCACCACCCTCTGCGCACCCACAGCTTTCCCTGCTGCTCTCCTCGCACAGGCCAGCCACATTCATGGAAGTTGGATGGTATCCCCAGGCCACAGGCAAACAGCCCACCTGGCCTGCTAGGGTAGTCCTGGCCCAACCCCACCCTCTATTGAACAATGCAGCGTCCAGCGGCTGGTGAAGAAAAGCCCGTCACCCCAGCTTTGGGTGTGGGCCAGGGTGGGAAAGAGACCCGGCCCTCCCCACACGCTCCCAATAGCCCTTGATGATAGCAGTGAGCAGGGTGGGACTGGCCAGCCACCAGCAGCAGGGCGGTGGACCGAGTGGGCTGAATGATGAGAGCCACCTGTGGCTGGGCCCTCCCAGTCCCCAGGCACAGCTGCCACCCCACTCCTTGCCGTGGGTCCTGGCGGGAAAGGACCCCCTGTGAGAAGCCTGCTTTCCAGGTGGCTTTGAGCACCCAGCAGACATGCTCCCCAACTATGCCCGGGCAGGATGCCTGGGTGGCCCCTCTGTCCTCAGTTCTCTCTGTCCTGTGGGCTGGGCCCTCATCTCCTCTCAGTGAGGGGAGCGCCAGGAGCCTGGACAGCCCCGGAGTCCAGGGTTCATGGGTGGGGGGTGTCCCAGGTGTCTAAGCAGCCTTGGGGTACCAGTGTCAAAGGGTGGGAGGTGTTCCAGGTGCCTGAGCAGCCCCGGGGTCCAGGGTCCATGGGTGGGGGTGCCCCAGGTGTCCGAGCAGTCCTGGGGTCCTGGGTCAGTGGATGGGGGGTATCCCAGACGTCTAAGCAGCCTTGGGGTCCAAGGCAACAGGTGGGGCCAGCTCCAGGGTGCAGAGCAGGGCCGGCTCCAGGTTGTAGTGGTGTGCCTGGGCTGGCTCAGGCTGAGTTCAGGTCCCAGAACTCTGGCTGCCTTCAGGGACAGACTGGGAGGCCTGAGGATGATCTCAGAGCCTATGCAGGGATGTCTTGGGGTTAGAACTCCTTGCTGGGGGACCAGCACCCCTTTGCAAATCTTCAAGAGTGGGGAGGGGGCGTTCGTGGAGGTACAGCATCTGGGGGCACGTGTGCCTGCGGAGGGAGATGCCCTTACACCACCCGAGTTGTTATGCCCCATGCTCTGCCCCAGGACTGGGCCCCAGGTAGTCCCCCACACCACATGCCCAGTCCTTGAGCACAGTCAGCTCACCCAGACAGCAGCGCAGGCAGGAGGAGCGCTGGCCTGTTTTCCCCTAGCCTCACCTTTCTCCCCTAGGATCCTCCAGCCACAGCCCTCCACCCCCCGCCGCCCCGCCCCACCACACTCCTCAGGCCCTTTGGTTGCCGTCTTGGAAGCTCCCCAGGATGCTAAGTGCTGCTGGAGGGAAATCAAAGTCGCCCTCTCCATTCCTCCCCCACTCCTAGTCCATCAGCAATTCAATTTGTGCTGCACAGAGGGAGGGTATTAGTTGAGTTAGAGTTAATACGATGTATTGATGGGTTGATTTCCCACTGGCTAGCGCAGGCCAGCTCCACAGGGCGTCGCTCCAGGGCCTCTGGCTCTCGCCTCCCTGGGGCCAGGGGTGTGGGCCAGGGGACTGGGAGCTGCCCAACAGGAGTCTCCTTGTTTCTTCAGCTCCAGGGTACCCCAGATTTTCAGGGAGTCTGGCATCCACTTTCCTACCCATGAGCCACTTGGATCACCATGGAAACAGCAATGTCCTCTACGGGCAGCATCGTTTCTATGGAGCCCAAAAAGGCAAGTGACAGCTGAGCCAGTGGTGGCCAGTGGGGGGCGTGGTATGGGGTGTGGCAGGGGGTGTGGCAAGAGCCAGTTGGTGTGTGGTGAGGGGCAGGGCCAGTGTGTGCATGGTCAGGGTGGGCCAGTGGGGGAGTGGTGTGGTGTGTGGCTCAGTAGGGGCCCAGGATGCTCTTGTGGGGTGGGGCGGGGTGGGTCTGGGCCCAAGTGGGGTCAGCCCAGGACCCTCCCTGCTGGGTCTGGGGCCAGCTGGGCCCCAGGTGAAGGAGAGAGTGGGCCTGCCTCTCAGTCCTAAGACTTCAACTTGGTCTGGGACCAAGGCCAAGTGTGGGCTAAGTGCATGGCATGGGGGAGCACTCCAGTGCTGCAGCCGCTGCTCCCTGGCCTCCTGCTCAGGAGGAAGCAGCTTAAAATAGCCCGGCCCATGGGCAGGGGGGCAGCTTCCTCACACTGGCTCAATCTCCCAGCAGCAAGGGTAGCTCAGGAGGAAGATGCTCAGATAGGACAGGGACCCAGAGGCCTGCACTTCCTGACTGTTGTCTGCTAGCCTGGCCTTCGTGGACAGCCCCATTCCCCCACTCCATTCCCGTGCCCCATGCTGAGATCAGACAATGCTGATGCCACCTCAGAAGAGGGGCGCAGGGCTGTGTCCCCGTGGACAGAGCTGGGTGCAGGGGTCTCCAGGAGGTGTCTGCTAGAGCTGGAGCAGGGCCATGTCTCAGGGGACAGGGTAGGGTGCAGGGGTCTCCCAGTGGTGTCTCCCAGGAGAGGGGACCCTGAGGTTGGGTCTCTGCTGATGAGGTCGTGGCAGCTATGGGGAGGGGGGGCAGTGGAGGGGTCCAGTGTGTGCAAAGGCCTGATATGCACACTTGTGTGCATCTGTGTGTGTGTGTAAGGGTGTCCCACCGAAGACCCTGCTGGAGATTCGGCCTGGCTGGAGGTGGCAAGTGCAGAGGGTCTGGGGGCTGCTGGGGCCTCCTAGGGGTGTCAAAGAGGTGGCTGGAGGGTTGGCCCAGGGAGCACCAAGTTTAAGGCTGGGGCTTGGAGTGTGGACAGAGGAGGCCCCAAAGCCCCCAGCAGGGCCTCCAGAGGTAATTAAACAGTGTCCAAATGGGTCTCAGGAAAGGAAGAGGACTCCAATTAGCCCGTGCCCTTGAGCTGGCTATGGTGACCCCGGTGGGGAGGTTTTGAGGTACAGTGGTGAGGGATCCCATAGTCTGTGTCCCAGCCCTCCTGCCTTCTCCCCTGCCATCCCCCCATCTCCCCCCGTACCCCTGGCCTCAGACTTCAGAACCTGGGTGTGAACTTGGGTCTAGCCTATACCTTGGGGCCTGGAGTAGCCTGTGTGTGGCCAAGGCTCAGACTGGCCTTGGCCTTGGGCAGGATTGGCCAGCTTCGAAATGGGGTGGGCAAGGCCCTGCTCTCCCAGAAAGTTCTGCCCAGGGAACAATGGCAGCCTGGCACCCTGGCCACTCTGGGAAAACCAAGTCTCCTCACCCAACTCTTGGGTGCAGGCTGGTGCCCCTGCAGAGGGTCCTGGGGTTGGAGACCGGTGCTCTGCTGCTCCAGGAGAGCCCCCTGCAGGCCACAGGCTGGCCCCCCAGCCCCTCCACCAGTCCCAACTGGCCTGTGCAGCTATTTTGACAGCATGTGTCAGGGGTGGGCAGGTGGCTGGTCCCAGCCGAGAAACCCGCCGCTTGGCCCAACGCCGGGACCCCTCCCTCAGGCGGCAGCGATGGCAGGTGGCTCGCCTCTCACAATATTGTGGCGGAGCCTCGTCCAAGAACACGGTTTGGTTTTGGAAATTGAGCTAATTAGGTTTGCCCGGGCTCCTCCTTCCCGCCCCTGCCCCTTGTTTTTAATTAGTAGGAAATTGACAAGGAATTTACATCACTGAGGACAGCTTTACAAGTTCCAAATGTTCCTTCTGCCCCCCAACCCCCCACAGTCCCTCAGCACTGGGCCATCTAGCCCCCCTGCAGTCCCTCAGCACTAGGACATCCAGCCCCACCCCCTGCTGCCTGGGCACCCAGCTGCACAGAAGGGGGCATTCCCCAGGGTCCCCCAGGGGCGGGCCAGCAGTATCCCCAGGGCTGGTGGAGAGCGTGGAGCAGCCCCCACTCTGGTAGGAAGAGCCTGCTCCAGGTTGAGGACCTCGGGAAGACAGCCCCTGTACACCCACTGCCCAGCAGGTGGATTGGGCAGGAACCATGAGCCCTCCACCTGAGCCCCACACCTGAGCCCAACACCTGAGCCCTTCTACCTAAGTGCGTCTATCTGTGCCCTTCACCTGAGCCCCTACCTGACCCCCCATCTGAGTCCCCCACTTGAGTCCTCTACTTGAGCCCCTCTATCTCTGCCCTCCATCTGTGTCCCCCACCTGAGCACTCCAAGCCCCTCACCTGAGCCCTTCTACCTGAGCCCCCCACTTGAGCCCTGAGTCTGTGCTGCATGTGTCTGTGTGAATGTGAGTGTTAGAATGTGTGTGTGTGTGCATGTGAGTGTGGATGGGAGGGTGCCAGCTCCTGCAAGTACCCACCTCCCCCCACCGCCCCCCACCACCGCCCCCTGCCACCTCCCCCTCCCCCGCCCCCGCAAATCCTCCAAGTCTCAGCTGCAGGCTTGAGGGCCTGGCGTACCTCAGCAGCACAGGCCTCAGGCCGGCAGGGGGAGACCAAGTGAACAGAGACAGGGGTCAAAGCCATTTGCAGCTGCCAGCCTCAGTGGGCAGTAACCCCGGGATGGTGCCAATTGGGGCAGGGAGTGCATGAGGCTGAACAACTGTTGGGGGCAGCTGAACCCTCCAGCCCTGCCTGGGGAGGGGGACCTCCACTGACCTGGGCTCTCTTGGCACACAGATAACTTCTACCTGCGTAACCTACCCCCCCAGCCCACGCTCCTGCCCACCAACCACAGCTTCCCTGGCGTGGCCCGAGCTGCCTCCAGCCACCCCATCGGCTCCTGCAGCCTCGAGCGGGGCGAGGCCGGCCCCCTGCCAAAGGGTTCCAAGGAGTTTGACCGTTTCCTCATGGGCAAAGAGCCAGGCAAAGAGAAGGCTGGTAAGGCAGCCGAGGGCAAGGAGCGGCCAGCAGCAGAGGAGGATGGTGGTAAGGAGCAGCACAGGTTGGTGCCACCCATGCCAGTCGACGGGCACTGTCCAGACGGTGCTGTGCCCCGGGCGGCCTGCGAGGGCCGGGCCAAGCACCTGGCAGCCTGCCTCCTCAACACCAAGGTACTCAATGGCGACATGGGCAAGGCTGCAATGGCCAGCTGCGTAGGGGGCATGCTGGTACGGCCCGGTGCGGGCACGGCGGCCCCTGGGCACTGCACCAAGGAGGCAGTGGGCCCCCCGGAGCCAGGGCCGGCCTTCAGTGAGTGCCTGGAGCGGCGGCAGATGCTGCACCACACCGTGTCCTACACGGTGCCCTCCGGCCTGCCCACCGGGCCGCCCCCGCCCCTCAGCACCGCTGCCAGTTCCTTCCCCTGCCTGCAGCTCCATGCCGGGCCTGATGGGCTCTGCCCACTGCAGGACAAAGCCCCCCGGGACCTGAAGGCCAGCGGGCCCACCTTCGTGCCTTCCATGGGACACCTGGCTGACAAGAGCCGCCCTTTTCAGGCTGCCGAGGCCTGTGCCATGGCAGGTGAGGGCAAGGACCGGCACCTGGAGGGGGCCACTGATCACGCCACGCCCTACGGTATCACCTATGCCCACCTGAAGGGTGAGAGCAAGGGCGAGCGGCGGCCGGGAGGCTTCGAGGCAGCCCTCAACCCCAGACTCAAGGGCCTGGAGTACCTCAACAGTACAGGCCCTGAGGCCCCTTTCCCCCGCCTCCCGAAAGGTGGCCTGGACAAAGGCGGCTACTTCGAGCTGCCGGCCCCTGTGCAGGAGTGCTCCCACCCAAGTCATCAGGACCCGCTGGGCAGGAAGATAGGCCAGGCCTGCTGCACTTTAGATAAAGCTGCCGGCAAGGAGGCTCCCTCCGGTGCCCCTGGGGCCCAGAAGGTGGCCCGCATCCGGCACCAGCAGCACTTGGTAGCCCCTGAGGGTGACCCCGGGGGCGGTGGGGCTGAGGGTAAGCGCAAGTCCCTGGAGCTGGCAGCAATGGGCTACGGCGGGCCCCACCTGCCACCATGGAGCGTACAGGCTGGCCAGAGCGCCACTATGGCCATCAGTGAGGAGCGTAAGAGCAGCACTTACCTGGACCCCTTCGGCGGCAGCCTGCAGCCGTCAGCCCTCCTGTCCCAGGAGCTGCCTGCCCCGCCGGACGAGGTCTCAGCCATGAAGAACCTGCTCAAGTACAGCAGCCAGGCCCTGGTGGTGGGCCAGAAGGCACCTTTTGTGGGCCTGGGCAGCCTCAAGGCAAGCTGCGTCCAACAGGAAGCCAGGTTCCCAGCCCCCAAGGGCCTGGGTCAGGCCCCGGGTGAGGTGGAGCGGCCAGACTGTGCCCGCAGCCGTGAGCATGATGCCCCACATGGCGACGGGGAGGTGCGGCAGCCGCCCGTGGGTATCGCTGTGGCCCTGGCCCGGCAGAAGGACACCTTGAGCCGGCCTGAGAATGCCTACAGCGCCAGTGCTGGGCGGCAGGGCAGGGCAGCCCCTACCTTCAAGGGTGAGTGAGGCCCCTCTACCGGGAGGACGGGCAGTGGGTCGTACCCAGGGCTCAGGGGGGCCACACCTGCCCTTGTCCATACCCCTACCTGGTGAGCCTGCCCCCCCGCCACGTGCCCCGGCCTCCTCTCCGCCCCCCAGGGCCAGGAGATTCCCCTTGGTTTGTCAGCCCCCTGAGCTCACAACAAGGTCACTACTTGTACCAGCTTCTGGGCCCGGGTACCCCAATTCTCATCCCCTCTGCCCAACTGTGCAGCCAGCGGTGGCCCCCGCTCCATGCATGTCCTGGACCTGGAGGCCGAGGAGGAGAGGACACGCCTTTGCGAGGACCGCCTGGGGTTGGCTGGCCGAGAGCTGCTGCTTCAGTAAGTGGCGGGCCACTGCGGTCGTGGGGGGATGCTGGGCCTGGACACTCAGCTCTGCCGCTCAGTCCGGGGGGCTCAGGCCAGGTCAGCATCTCAGCCGCAGAGCAGGCTTTGGGGAGAATCCCCCCCTAGGCGGGTTCTGCCCCACATGGGGGCAGGGACTCATTTGGAGACGCTCCTAGGTGGATGGAATGGGTGGGGTGGGTGCAGGCACAGGCACCGGCTTAGCCTTGTGGGGTGGGTGCAGGCACGTGCACCGGCTGAGCCTTGCTGTCATAGGGAGAACAAGGAGCTGGTGGAGTTTGCCCGGACACACCCATCAGGCGGCTGCCCCGGAGACCTGGGCCCCCATCTCATGATCACCGGCGGCCCCTCCCTGCAGAACAGCCAGCTGGGTGGGGACCCAGCCCCCCACCCTCACCCTGCACACCCACCCTGGTTGCCCCGCACCCGAAGCCCCTCCTTGTGGATGGGGGGACATTCCTACGGTCAGTGCTCAGCAGACTGGTGGGTGGGGGCACGGGCGGGACTTCAGCAGTCAGGGCTGGCTACCCTGGCCTCCATCCTGCCATCTGGAAGCTCCTGACCGTGTGCCATCTGTCTCTCTAGGCCTCGGGCACCCTGCCCTGCACCCGAACCTGCCCCCTGGCTTCCCTGCCTCCGTGCCCGGCCCCATGCCCCCCGTCTTCCCCCTCTCCCAGGACACTCCCACGCAGCTTGTCATCCTGCCCTCGGAGCCCGCACCGCACGCCGCCCCCCACGCACTTGGTAAGGGGCCTCGTGGGCCGGGCGAGTTTGTACGTGGGGACATAATAAGCAAGTCCACAGAGGGGGGCTCTGCTCCCTGTGTGGAGAGGAAGGGGGTGAGGCCGATGCCTGGTGAGGCCAAGGAGGGCAGTGTGGGGCGGTGAGGTGGGTGATGGCGTGGGGAGAGGCCGTCTCCTTGCCTGGGAGGGGCTGGGATGTCTGGGGAAGCAGCCCCAGGGCTGACCACCCAGGCTGACCACTCCTCTGCCTGGCCACAGCTGATGTCATGGACCAGGCCTCCCTGTGGCCCCCCATGTACGGGGGCCGGGGCCCTGCCTCCCACATGCAGCACCCGGGCCAGCTCCCTGTGTACTCACGCTCTCAGTTCCTGCGGCAGCAAGAGCTGTACACCCTGCAGCAACAACAACAGCAGCAGCAGCAGCAGCAACAACAGCAGCCGCAGCAGCACCAGCAGCAGCCGCAGCAGCACCAGCAGCCGCAGCAGCGGGCTGCCCAGGCCCTGGAGCTGCAGGGGCAGGCACAATTCCAGGTACCGGCCCGGCACCCCGGCCAGGCGTTGCCTCCTGCTCTGCGCCCACCTGGCCTGGCTCTTTGGAGGTGTTCACCAGGTGGGAGGGCCAGTGCAGGGGGTGCCGAGCCGTCTCACTTCTACCCCCCACCCACAGCGGAAGCCAGAGGACCACCACCTGGAGCCGGAGGAGCCCAGCCCTGACAAGGCCCTGAAGTCCACCCACAAGCCAGTTGCCTTAACCCCCAGCACCAAGGGCGCCTCCCCGCCCACTGCCACGGGCCCCAAGCTCTCTCTGTGCTGCCACTCCCCCAGCCCACAGCCCCCTGCCGCCTGCTCCACCCCGCTGCCCCCGCCACGGCCCAGTGCCCCATGCACTTTATCCATCTGCCCCTCCATCTGTACGCCCGCCAACAACCCTGGGCCCGGCTCTACAGTGTCAGGAGCCCGAGACAAGAGCTCAGAGGACCAGCGACCTGGGGAAGGCCTCAAGGCCCTGGAATCAGGTGAGCCTCAGGCAGGGGCTAGGCTGCCTGCTCAGGCTCCCACTCTGCTGTGCTCCTTCCAAGCCCCTCCAGGACCGAGCTGAATTCAGGAGGGGGCCTGCCCATCCCTGCCCTCAGGCCCCTTCAGAGTGCAGGCCAAGGCTGTCCCTGTCTCCTCCTCTTCCCTCTGAATTCTCCTGAGCGATTGATGGGGAAAACACAGGGCCTGTCCAGCTCCTTCTCAGCCCTGGGCAGACGAGAGAGGACAAAGGTTAGATCCAGCCAGCCAACACAGGGGCACCCCAGCACAGGACCTGTCCCCAGTGGAGAGACTGGGTGCAAGACAACAGGGACGAGGACCCCCCCAGGGGGCTGAACAAGGTGGAGGGTCCTGGGCCCGCCTCCCCTGGCCTGGCCTCGGCCCCTGCCGCCTGCCCACCCGCCGGCCGCAGCGCCTGCCAGCTCCCCGACAGGCTATTTAATTCTCTCTGAATTAGGCTGAGTGTTTACACTGGAAATCGTGTGGTGAACATAAAACTAGTCCCAGTTTCACAATAAGGAGACTGAGCCAACAGAGGTTTTTTTTGGGGGGGGGCGGTTTATTGCAGTTAATGGGGCATAAGGCCTTCAACGTGCTGCCAGCTCGTTCTGGTTCAGGGAAAACCCTGATTCAAGCGTCATGTCTTTAAAAGATCCCCCCTTTTCTGGTTAGCCACACTATGCCCAGGGGCTCAGCAGATACCCCATGGGAGAGGGGTCCCAGGCTGGCTGGGGTGTCCTCTGTTGCACAGTCTCAGCTCTGCTGATCCCCTCAACATAACACACCCCCATTACTACCACACAGGTGGGTGGGATGCTGGGAGTCCCCCTGAAGGGTGCAAGACCCCTCCCCTGTCCAAGAGCAGGGGGTCTCCCTCCACTGCCCGACTCTCCCCTGACACTCCTCCTTTTTTGCAGCCCTGCCCCCTGGATACCCATGCCCCCCAGCCTGCGTGGGCTTCTCCTCCCACTCTGCACAGATGCGTTCTTCTGACCTCGCGGACCCCGAAACTATGCAAACCGCCACACCCGGGGCCCAGCCCAAGCCGACGAGGACATTCCCACCCGGGCAGCTGTCCCCCTGCACCCCGGCGAGCCTGGAGGAGCCTGGGCTGCTCTCAGGGGCCAGGGACACCCAGGGCCTTGCCGCCACACCCGACCCCGCTGAGCGGGGACCCGCAGGGAAGGCAGCAGACCCCACCCCACTCGAGGGGCTACAGGAACTGCGACACGGGGCCCTCCTTGAGCGAGGGGGCTCTGAGGCCACTGGCCAGGCTCGTTCTACTCAGGGAGGGGCCCCAGAGGAGAGGACCCCAGAGGGGAGCAGAGAGGAGAGGACTCAAGAGCCCTCGACGGGGACCACCCCCCAGGCCCTGGAGCAGCGGGCGTGGAGCCCGGGTGCCCAGGGTGAAGATGACGAGGCTGAGCTGGAGGAGGAGGAAGAGAAGGACTCAGAGGAAGAGGACACAGGGGAGGACAGTGGCCACCTGCCCAGGTCGCTGCCCAGCCTGGACACTCTTGTGGCTGCCACCATCGACCTGGGGGACTTGCCCAGACTCAGCCCACTGGGCCCTCAGCAGCCAGCTGCCCCGGGGCCCCCCAGCTCTGGCCCCCCTCCCCGAAGCTCAGGGATTCATGGGATTGCCCTGCTCAGTGAGTTGGCTGACCTGGAGACCCAGCGGCAGAAGAGTGAGCATGTCCTAGGAGGTAGGTGTTTCCGTTCGTCCATCCATCTGTCCACCCGTGTGCCTGCCCGGTGCTCCAGTAGCCCCTGAGGCCCTGGAGCTGGACCTGGGCACAGACTCAGGCCCAGCTCAGTTGTCCCCACGCTGTGCACACAGGCTCTAACGCCGCTCCTGTCTGATGGCTGGGGCAGCTTGCCATAGCCCTGGGGGGATTCCCACCCTGCCCTGTGTACCCTTGCTAGTAGGGGACAGCTACAGGTGTGGCTGACAGGAATCCAGGGCCAAGAAGGGGCTGGGGCTTGACGGTGGTCTTAGAGGAAAAGCAACACCTGAGCGTGTACACTGTCCGTAAGGGGGGCTCAGGCGAGTCCCCAGCGCCATCCCCAACTCGAACGTGGAATTGAGGCCCACGGAGGTGAGGGAAAGGGGGAGGAGAGGAGAGGTCACATTCACCCCTCAAGCCTGTTCCACGCAGCGGGTACTGGGCTCCTGGCCCTGGGCCTGGTGGACCCTTGCCTCCTGGGCAGGGGTGGTGCCTTGAGGCTTGATCCAAGGGGCACACAGGCCTCAGGCCCCCCATGACCCTTATGCTGTCTGCCCCAGGGCTGGGGGCTGGGATGGCAGCAATCCCTCCTCCAGGGCTTTCTCCTCCCTCCTCACACCCTATCACCCCAAGGACCCCAGGATGGGCCAGTGCAGCGAGCCTGGCTGGTGCCATGTGGGGAGAGAGCTGGGACCAGGACCCCTAGGATGTTCACCTCTCTCCACTCTGGGGGGCTCCACACTACAGCCCCTGCCTGTTGCCCAGCATCTTCCACTAGTAGAAGACCTTATCTTCTCAGGCCTTGGTGGGTTGATACTTATAGACAGAGCCTACCAGGGTCCTCGTCATCCCTTTTCCTCACGTAAAGCTCTCCAAGCCGCCAGCCCTCTCCAGCGTCTTCTGTTCTACATGGCGATAACGTGACTTCTTGTAAAGTTAATTTCCCTGAAGGCCGTGTGGCCCTCCCAGACAGGGTCTTCAGGGCTGCCCGTCTGTCTGTTCAGCCACCGGCCCGCAGGCAGGATGAACCCGGTGGTCCCAAATGAACCCTGCTCCTGGGGCAGGACTCTGGGGCGAACAAGCTCCCTGATGGCCCCCCCAGGAGGCCTCAGTTGGGAGGTGACCAGGAGATTGTGGGCGAGGGGTAGGGCTGGTGAGGACATGGAAGACTGAAGGCTGTGGCGGGAATGGGCGCCTGGACTCTGCTTACTCATTGACTAAGTGCTCATGTGCAGGGCCAACAACGTGTGTCCCTGGGGTCACCAGGTGGGTGTCAGAACGGCCCAGACAAGCGCCACAGTCCCAGGGCCATGTGGACAGAGGCAGTTTCCAGCCCACCTCCTCCCGGCGCCCCAGCCCCCCTGTCCTAGTTCCTGGGTGGGTCTGCGCAGTCACTCAGATCCAGATCGCCTCCCTGATGGGAAAGAACGTGGTGACCGCTTTGTCTGAAGTTAATGAGGAACCGGCTCCGTTCTCTGGCAATTTCTCTGGGTGAATAGCAGCATTCGGAGCAGGAAAAGGAGGGGAAGGCGGACAGACAGTCCAGCTGAGCCCAGAGCCTCTCCAGGAGCCTGGGAAGGTGGCAGAGCTAAGGCTTGAGCCCGGACTGCGTGGCTTTGAGCTGAGCCTGGCCCGCCCTCACTGCCCGGGCACCCACAGGCCCTCCAGCCCCCTCTAGAAGGCCTCTTGTCCAGGGATCTTTGGTTTGCTCCCTGACCCTGGGCTCAAGTCCAGGGGCCTGCCCAGTCCCCAGACCTCTCACCCTAGAGGTCTCTGTCTGGCTGGGTAGCACTAGTCCACTGTGGGGCTGGCGCTCAGTGCCTTCTTCAACCTGCACTTGTTGGAGGAGCCACACCCAGAGCCCCTAGCCTCTCTCTCCCAGAACATGGACCACAGTGGCCCCAGGAGATGGGGAGATCCTGGGGGACTTGTAGCCGCTGTGGGGTGTGCATACCCCCTCATTGGTGAAGGAAGCCCCCTCAGCCCCCCTCCCTCCCTATCCCAGGGCTGAGAGTTTCCACTGTTTCTTTTGTTGTTGTCAAGTTGTAGGATCTCTTTATATATTCTGGATATTAATCCCTCAGCACATCTATGATTTGTAAATGTTTTCTCCCATTCTGTGGGTTGTCTTTTCACTCTCTTGATAGTGTGAAGACCCTCCCCAGTGGGAAATAAATGAATGTATGAATTCATTCATTCACTTAATTATATCAGTGTAGACTCCTGGATTCTTGCTGTCTTGAATCTGGCATGGTCACTGTTTATTTTGATGATCAAGTTGTCCCAGATGTGGCCTGTGGAGCCCTCACAGCTGGCTCCTATATCCCTTTTTTTTTTTCTTTACTATTTTTTTTGTTGTGGTAAAATATATATAACATAAAATTTGTTCTTGTAACCACTTTTTTCTTAATTTTTATTGCGCTTTAAGTGAAAGTTTACAAATCAAGTCAGTCTATCACACAAAAACTTGTATACACCTTGCTGCATACTCCCAATTGCTCTCCCCCTAATGAGACAGCCCACTCCCTCCCTCCACTCTCTCTTTTCTTATCTATTTCACCAGCTTCTAACCTCCTCTACCCTCTCATCTCCCCTCCAGGGAGGAGATGCCAACATAGTCTCAAGTGTCTACCTGATCCAAGAAGCTCACTCCTCACCAGCATCCCTCTCCAACCCATTGTCCAGTCCAATCCATGTCTGAAGAGTTGGCTTTGGGAATGGTTCCTGTCCTGGGCCAACAGAAGGTCTGGGAGCCATGACCACCGGGGTCCTTCTAGTCTCAGTCAGACCATTAAGTCTGGTTTTTTTATGAGAATTTGGGGTCTGCGTCCTACTGCTTTCCTGCTCCCTCAAGGGTTCTCTGTTGTGTTCCCTGCTGGGCACCATCTAGTTCTTCTGGTCTCAGGCTGATGTAGTCTCTGGTTTATGTGGCCCTTTCTGTCTCTTGGGCTTGTGATTACCTTGTGTCCTTGGTATTCTTCATTCTCCTTTGATCCAGGTGGGTTGACACCAACTGATGTTCTTTTAACCATTTTTAACTGCACAAGTCAGTGGCGTGAATTATATCCACAATCGTTGTGCAACCATCACCACTATCCATTTCCAAAACCTTTTCATCACCATGAACAGAAACTCTGTGCCCATTAAGCAATAACTCCCCATTCTCACTTCCCCCAGCCCCTGGCAGCCGCTCATCTACTTTCTGTCTCTGTGCATTGGTCTGTTGTAGGTACCTCATATAAGTGGGATCATATAGTGTCTGTCCATTTGTGTCGGACTTCTGTCGCTCAGCATGATGGTTTTTCATCATGAAGGAAAACTTCTTTCTATTTTTATGGAAATAATATTTCTCCCCCATATGTGTGTATGTATGTGTATACGTATGCATATTTGTGTGTGTGTATGTGTGTATACATTTGTGTATGTGTATATATATATGTATATGCCCCATTCTGTTATCTGTTCTTCTGTTCATGGACACTTGGGTTGTTGCCATCTTTTGGCTATTGCGAATAGTGCTGCAGTGAACATTTGTGAACACTTACCTGTTTGAGTTCCTGCCTTTGACTATTTTGGGTATACACCTAGGGGCGGAATTGCTGGGTCATATGGTAACCCTATGTTTAACCATTTGAGGAACTCCCCAGACCTTCCCACAGTGGCGGCGCCATTTCACATTCTCACCAGCAGTGCATGGGGGTTCCAGTCACTCCACATCTTCACCAGCACTTTTTATTTTCTGTTTTTTTTTCGTTCAGTTGGTTGGTTTTATTTTTAAAATAGCCACCCAAGTGGGTATGGAGTGGTAACTCATTGTGATTTTGATTTGAATTTCCCTACGATTAATGTCCATCTGTCATGCTGTGATGACCTGCATATTGCCGTGATGCTGGAAGCTATGCCACCGGTATTTCAAATACCAGCAGGGTCATTCATGGTGGTCAATTTTGGTGGAGCTGCCAGACCAAGACAGACTACGTAGAAGGACCTCGCGGTCTGTTTCTGAAAAATTGGCCAGTGAACACCTTATGAATAGCAGCAGAACATTATCTGATGTAGTGCTGGAAGGTGAGACCCTCAGGTGGGAAGGCACTCGAAACACCTCTGCAGAGGAGCTGCCTCCTTAAAGTAGACCAAAAAAAAAACCAAACCAGTTGCCATCAAGTCAATTCCTACTCATAACGACCCTACAGGACAGAGTAGAACCACCCCGTAAGGTTTCCAGGGGGCACCTGGTAGATTTGAACTGCCGACTTTTTGGTTAGCAGCCGTAGCTCTAAAAGTAGAGTCAACCTTAATGACATGGATGGTGTAAAGCTTTCGGGACCTTCATTTGCTGATTTGGTGTGAATTGACAGAATACCAATTGAGATGTTTCAACAAACAGATGCAACACTGGAAGCGCTCACTCATCTATGCCAAGAAGTTTGGAAGACAGCTACCTGGCTATCCAACTGGAAGAGATCCGTATTTGTGTCCATTCCCAAGAAAGGTGATCCAACAGAATGTGGATATTATCAAACAAAATCATTAATATCACCCAAAAAACCAAACCAAACCCACTGCTGTCAAGTTGATTCGGACTCATCGTGACCCTATAGACAGTAGAACCGCCCCACAGAGTTTCCAAGAAGTGCCTGGTGGATTCAAACTGCCGACCTTTTGGTTAGCAGCCTGTAGCTCTTAACACTACACCACCAGGGTTTCCTGTTAATATCACACACAAGTAAAATTTTGCTGATGTTAACTGCCAGAAATTCAAGCCTGATTCAGAAGAGGACGTGGAAGGAGGGCTATCATTGCTGATGTCAGATGGATCTTGGGTGAAAGCAGAGAATACCAGAAAGATGTATGCCTATGTTTTACAGACTATGCAAAGACATTTGACTGGATGGATTATAACAAATTATGGATAACATCTCGAAGAATGGAAATTCCAGAACACTTAACTGTGCTCATGAGGAACCTGTACATAGACCAAGAGGCAGACATCCGAACAGAGCAAGGGGATAGTGTGTGGTTTAAAATCAGGGAAGATGTGCATCAGGCTTGTATCCTTTCACCATACTTAATTAGTCTGTAGCCTGAGCAAATAATTTGAGAAACTGGAGTATATGAAGAAGAATGCAGCATCAGGATTGGAGGAAGACTCATTAAGAACTTGTGTTATGCAAATGACATGACCTTGCTTCCTGAAAGCAAAGAGGACTTGAAGCACTTACTGATGAAGATCAAAGACTACAGCCTTCAGTATGGATTACACCTCAATGTAAAGAAAACAGAAATCCTCACAACTGGACCAATAAGCAACATCATGATAAATGGAGAAAAAACTGAAGTTGTCAAGTATTTCATTTTACTTGGATCCACAATCAACGCCCATGGAAGCCTCAGTCAAAAAAATTAAAAGATGCATTGCACTGGGCAAATCTGCTGCAAAATACCTCTTTAAAGTGTTAAAAAAAAAAAATGTCACTTTAAGGACTGAGGTGTGGCCCAGCTCCACCCATGGTATTTTCAATTTCCTCATATGCATACAAAAGCTGAACAGTGAATAAAGAAGACCAAAGAAGAATTGACATCTTTGAATTATGGTGTTGGCAAAGAATGTCAAATATGTCATGGACTGCCAGAAGCACAAACAGATCTGTCTTGAAAGAAGCACAGCCAGAATGCTCCTTAGAAGTGAGGATGGCGAGACTTTATCTCACATACTTTGGATGTGTTATCAGGAGGGACCAGACCCTGGAGAAGGACATGATGCTTGGTAAGGCAGAGGGTCAGTGGAAAAGAGGAAGACCCTCAACAAGGTGGATTGACGCAGTAGCTGCAACAATGAGCTCAAATATAGCTGAGGAAGCAGAGGACAGGGCAGTGTTGCATTCTGTTGTACACAGGGTTGCTATGAGTTGGAACTGACTTGACAGCACCTAATAACAACAACGATTAATAAAAAGGAGCACTGGTGGCACAGTGGTTAAGCACTCAGCCACTAATGGAAAGGCCGGCAGTTCAAACCCACGCAGCCGCTCCATAGGAGAAAAGACCTGGCGATCTGCTCCTGTAAAGATTACAGCCCAGGAAACCCTATGGGGCTGTTCTACTCTGTCATACAGGGTTGTTATGGGTTGGAATCAACTCGACAGCACACAACAACAACAACTAATGATGTTAAGCATTTTTTCATGTGCTTACTGGCCACTTGTTTTATCTTCTTTGGAAAAATGTTTAGGTCCTTTGCCTATTTTTTAATTGGGTTGTTTGTGTTTTCGTTGTTGAGTTGTAAGAGTTCTTTATATATTCTGGATATTAATCCTTTTATCATCGGAGCTCTGATGGCAAACTGTTTAAGCATTCAGCTACTAATTGAAAGGTTGGCAGTTTGAACCCACCTAGTGGCTCCATAGGAGAAAGACCTGGGGATCTGCTTCTGTAAAGATTATAGCCAAGAAAACCCTATGCAGCAGTTCTCCTCTGTCACATGGGGTCACTGAAAGTCAAAAATGACTTGATAGCTCCTAACGAGAACAGTAATCTTTTATCATATACATAATTTGCAAATATTTTCTCCCATTCTGTGGGTTATCTTTTCACTCTCGATAGTATCCTTTGATGCACAAGACCTTTAATGCACAAAAGTTTTTGATTTTGATGAAGTCCAATTTATCTATTTTTTTTCTTTTGTTTCCTGTACTTTTGATGTTGTATCTAAGAAGCCATTGCCAAATCCAGGGTCATGCAGATTTTCCCTTATGTTTTCTTCTAAGTTTTATAGTTTTAGCTCTTAGATTTAGGCCTTGACCCACTTTGAGTTGATTTTTGTATAGGTGTGAAGTAAGGATCTAACTTCGTTTTTTTGCATTGGAGATCCAGTTGTCCCAGCACCGTTTGTTGAAGAGATTACTCTTTCTTCATTGAATGGACTTGGCACCCTTGTTGATATCAATTGACCGTAGAAGTGTGGGCTTATTTCTGGACTCTCAATTCTATTCCCTTGGTTTATATTTCTATACTTGTATCAGAACCACACTGTTTTGATTACTGTAGCTTTGTAGTAAGTTTTGAAGTGTGAGCCCTCCGACTTTGTTCTTCTGTATCAAGATTGTTCTGGTTTTGGCTATTCTGGGTCCCTGAAATTCTGTATGAATCTTAGAATGAGTTTTTCTATGTCTTAAGAAAAAAAAAAAAAAGCTGTTTCTATTTTCACATGAATTGCATTAAATCTCTGTGTTGCTATGGGTAGTATTGCATCTTAACATCCCTTGGTGGTTCAAACGGTTATTGTGCTCGGCGGCTAACTGCAAGGTTGAAGGTTTCAGTCCTTGTGATCTACTTCTGAAAGATCAGCCATTGAAAACCCTCTGGAGTGCAGCACTACTCTGACACACATGGGGTTGACACGAGTCAGCATTAACACAACAGGCAACTGGTCATTTTAACAATATAGAGTTTTCCATCCATGAACATGGGACGTCTTTCCATTTATTTCAAAACCAAAACCAAACCCATTGCTGTGAGTTGATTCCGACTCACAGCGACCCTATAGGACAGAGTAGAACTCCCCCATAGAGTTTCCAAGGAGCTGCTTCTGGATTCAAACTGCTGACCTTTTGGTTAGCAGCCGAGCTCTTAACTACTGTGCAGCCAGGGCTTCTTCATTTATTCAGGTCTTCTTTAATTTCTTGCAGCAATGTTTTGGAGGCTTCAATGTGTGAGTCCTTTGTTAAATTTACTCCTAAGTATTTTATTCTTTTTGATGCTATTGCTAACGTAGTTGTTTTCTTAATTTCCTTTCTGGATTGTTTATTGCTAGTGTATAGAAGCACAAGGGATTTTTATGTTGATTTTTGTATCCTGAAACTTTGCTGAATTCCTTTATTAGCTCTAACAGTTTTGTCTTGTGGATTCTTTAGGATTTTCTATATACAGGGTCATGTCCTCTGTGAATAGAGATAGTTTTACTTCTTCCTTTCCAGTTTGGATGCCTGTTATTTCTTTTTCCTGCCTAATTGCTCTGGCTAGGGCTTCCAGTACAAGGCCAAATAGCAGTGGTAGAAGTGGACATTCTTTGTCTTGTTCCTTGTCTTGGGGGATCCTGTGTCCTTTTGACACATTCCCATTGTTCTTGGAGCCCTTCCTTGCTTTCTAACATCACAAGATGCTGCGGGTTTATCCTGTCCTTTCTCTGCTCTAGCCTGGAATCAGTCATTTCCCCAAGCATCTCCAGTTGCTTTCATGGAGACTGGTATTTAGAAGCCAGTATCTGTGTGCTTGGTGTGCTCACTGCTATTGGGATGCTGCTGCTCCCAGACACTCCCCATGGACAGAGCTAGGTATGTATTTTGGAAGTTACAACTTCCCACTGGTACCTCCAGTATGATACCACAGGGTTCATCCTGATTTTCTCTCCTCTGTGCTTGTAACTTTTTTCCTGACAGTGAGAAGCCTGGCCCCATTACTCTTCATAGATCTGCTTACGGGATCAACGCCACCTCACATATAACCAGTCTCCCCTCTCTGCTGCCATCCCTCCCTCCTGACCTCACCAGGGCTGTGATACCCTATGCTACTACCCTGAGTTTGCATTATTCCTGCCAATCACTGTGAGGCTAGCTGTCTACCCCTACCCTCACCCTCATCCCTGCTACCTTCTGAGACCCTAGAAGATGAGCCCTGAGAGGGACCCATGACCCAGGACTCTGACCCCCCTTTCCACCTTCCTTACCTGTCCTCAGCTTACCTTGTCGGACCATGCCCTTTCCTGCCCACCCCAGGGCCAGAGCATGCTGGAATGTTCTCTGCCTAGGTATGCCTTAGGAGAGGACCATCACTGCCCTCTGGGACCTTGAGTGGGTACAGGGAGTAGGGAAAAGTCAGCTTCCCAGGCTCTGTGGGGATAAGGGAGCCTCAGTGAAGGGGGGATGGATGGATGGATGAACAGATAGCTGGATGGATGGATGGATGGACAGCTCTTAGCTGCTAGAGGTCAGACTCTGGTTACTCCTGTGTTTAAGGCAGGTCAGTCACATATTGGTACCTGCCTCTGTGACTTCGAACATGGCTCTGAGGCCTCAGTGTCCTTGGCCTGGAGTGTCAACTTGTGACTGTCCTGAGGGCTTCTCACAAACCTTGCTCAGTTGCCCAGAGCACACCTTGAGTCTCCAAGGCCGGAGTCTCTGGGACCTGAGCGTCTGAGGCCAGAATCTCTGGGACCTGAATTTCCAGGGCCCAAGTCTCTGAGGCCTGAATCTCCAGAACCTCAGTTTCTGGGGCCTGGGCCAGAGTGAATATTCTCTTCTCACGGCTGCTGCTCCAGGTCAGACCCATGGACAGTTCCTGGTAGGGGTGGGAACACTCGCTTGCTTTGACTTAGATGGTTTGTACATCTTGTTCTGCACAGTGGGGAGGAGCCTGCCTGAGGGCTGTGCCATCCCAGCTGCTGCAGTACCCACAGAGGGTCCCTCTCGACTGAAGTCAAGGCAGGTGCTAGGTGCCAGCTCCAGTGCCTGGCCCTGGGTCTGGTCCTCACATCTTGTGGAGTTCAGCAGCCTCAGGGGTCCGGGATGGTGCCAATATTGAGGCTGTTGTCAAGACCCTGTTCTATTCAGGATGCCCTGAAGCTATTGGCCTTAAGCGTGGGCCTCAGTGAGGAGCCAGGCCCAGGGTCATCCACAACATGGGTACACACACACCCGGGTACACACGCCTGTGTATACACACACATGCATGCACACATACCTGTGTATATACATATAGTCATGTACATAGTCATGCACACACCCACACATACCTACACACACATGCTCACACACACAGGCACACACTGACCCCTTCTCTCCCCCTCCACAGATGAGGAGGAGGACGTGCTGGCCTTCAATTTGCAGCACCTGGCCACGCTGGCCACAGCCTGGTCCTTGGTGGAGGCCGCAGGCCTGGAGAGCCCTGCCCCCACAGCCCCGGCCCCTGCTTCCAACCCCTGCAGCCGACCCATGCTTACCCCCCGCATGCAGATCCTGCAGCGCAAGGACACCTGGACCCCCAAAGCCAAGCCCGTGAGTGGAGGGCCCTGGGTACCACATCGCCCAGTGCATGGGGTGAAGAAGGCTGAGCCCTTTGTGGGAGGGCCTGAAGCTCCCCACAGTGGCCACCCACCTGCCCCTGGCCCCTGAGGCCCCGGCTCTGCTCACAGCCCCATGTGCGCCACCCGCCAGGTGTGCCCACTCAAGGAGGCCATCGAGCGGCTGGACACGCAGGAGGTGGAGATGCGTGTGCAGCTGGCTGAGCTACAGCGGCGTTACAAGGAGAAGCAGCGGGAGCTAGCACGGCTGCAGCGCAGACATGACCACGAGTATGTGTGCGTTGGGGGTGCTGAGCACATGGGGCAGGGCACCAGGGAGGGCTCATCCTGGCACTCCACAGGCCCTAGGTCAGCCATGGTAGGAGCAGACCCAGGCCAGGCCTGCAGCCTCAGGGCATCTGGGTGTGAGGGGGCAGCCAGGAAGCTGGGGCTGGGAAGGCTCCCGGGGTAGTGGGTTAGTAGCACTTATGAGGCCTGAGGATGAAGCACTGGACCAGCTGAGGAACCACATGGAGAGGAGGGAGAATGGTCACGGCAGAAAGACCACCCAGCAGAGACTGGTGCTGGAGCGAGGCTGGTGACCCCAGCGGCCCTGACTGAGAGGAGGTGTTGGCAGGCCAGGACGGGGTTGGGGGTCAGACAGCGGTGCTGGGAAGACAGGGCAGGTACTGGGGATCGTGAAGGGCAGAAGGAGCCCTGAGCGGCAGCGGGGGTGAGAAAGCATACAGGATGCTCGTCGAGGTAGAGGCCTGTCAGGTGAGCTGCCGGCTGGGCCAGGTGCTAGGCCAAGTCCAGGCAGCCCCCGCTTATCCCCCCATGGCAGGGCCCTCTGCAGGAGCCAGGGTGGCCATAGCTCTCTGACTGCCCCTCCCGTGGCCTCCAGGAGAGACGACAGCTCCCGGAGCCCGGCTCGGCGAGGGCCCGGCCGGCCCCGGAAGCGAAAGCACTCCAGCTGTCTGCCCACCCTGCACCCTGGGGGCCAGCTGCCCAGGAGCGATGGCAAGAAAGTCAAGTGAGTCCTAGATCCAAGGGGCATCTCAGGGTGCCATGGTGTACACAGGCACGTGGGAGGCCAAGGCTGGCCAGGTCCCTGAGACCTGGGTGGCAGGGTCTGGGGCCCCTGTCTAGCACCCTGAGCCTGCTGTGCTGCCCACCCTTCTCCTGAGGTCCTATAGTCTGCCCAGGACCCTGGGCCACCTCAAGTGCCCAGCAGAACCGAGCCTGTGAGGGGGCACATCGAGTGCAGGCCTCCGCGTTCCGTTTGCTGGCTGTCAGCCTTGGGCTTGGGTCCCTGGGAAGCCACAGCCCCGGAACCCCACCATGGAGCTCTGCTCACCTGCGCCCCCCAGCCTGTGCCCCAGCCCCTGCCCTCTGTGAGGCGACATGGTATGAAAGCCTCTTTATCTGCGCAGTATAAGCTGTTGGTCACGCTGAGGTGCTGCTCACGGCTGCCGAGAGATCTTATTACCCATTACCCGCCTGGCGCGGTCGTTGGCGCACTCCCGGGCCTGGTATAATTGTCCTTCTCGGCTACAAATTGCCTCTCCCGGCAGGCCCATTTGCATAAATCCTCTGAGCTCCTCCAGACACGATTGGCGAGAGATCGCTCGCACTGCATCAATCCTGATGATTTGGTAATAATAGTTAAATCTGCACTAAATGGTTCCTTCAATTAAGACAGAGGCAAAAAATTAATCTCGGGGCTTTATGTCACAAAACATTAGCAAATACGGGAAGGCTATGGGGAGGGGGAGTTGGCATTGGCTGCAGGCAGTGGAGAGACGCACCATATGGCTGGGGGGCCTCCCCGAGCTGTCCCTCTGCCCAGCCAGGTGTCACCCGGCAGGGAGCTCCAGAGGACTCCTCTGAGAACCGGCCAGGGCCGTAAGGGCTGCTGAGCAGGGTGGGGCCTGAAGGAAGCCAGCGCTGCCTGGGGCCTGGCAAGCCTGCCCCATGCTGTGGCTTGGAGCCACCTGTCACCAAGTCCCCAGACCTGGAAGCCTTGTCCTGTACTGTGGCCTGTCTCCACTGACCCAGAGAAGCCAGGCTCCGCCCAGGCGGTCCCTGTTGGCTGGAGGGCAGTGGCCTCAGGAAGGAAGGAACTGAGGCAGGGCCCCTTCCCCAGGACCCACCTCCCTCCCTTCTACCCCCTCCCCAGCTCTGGGCTCCTGTCCCAGACTCTCTGTCCCGGCTTGGGGTCCCTGCAGTGACAGCTGGCAGCGGGGCCCAGGGGGCAGGCCTCTTACTTGCCAGGAAGCAGGAGGGGTGGGTTCCTCTGGGGCTGTGGTTGCAGGGCCTGGTGGTGGCTTCCTGCTGTCTTCCTTGGCGACCTGGCCTGGCCTCCCCCTTGGGCAGGAAGGTGACAGTCACACAGCTGGTATGGCTCTCAGCCTCTGTCCATGGCTCATTTTACCATCGAGCAGGGCTCCTTCAGCAACCTGTGGTTGGGGGAGGGCCCCAAGGTTAGGAGGCCAGGAGGGGCAGGTGGCAGTCCAAACTCCCAGCCCCTGTCTGTCCAAGGACAGGCAGCCAGGCTCTCTGAGCCTCAGTTTTCCCATGTGAAACGGGGGTTGGGGGAGTGAAATGGGCCAGTAAAGGCGCCTGGCACATGGTCTTGCTGAGGGGCTCTGCCTATGTGGGTCTGCAGAGGCTGGCGAAGTGTCCCCCAGGCGGGGAGCCCAGTGGTGGGGAGGAGCAGGCAGGGCTGCTTTGGGGTGTCAGGAGGCAGCTGCTGGGCCTGTGCAGGCTGGGGTCCCCACTGCTGCAGCTCTGCCCCTACCTATGGGAGTGGGGAAACTGAGGCCCAGCCTCTGCAGCCTCCTGAGCCCGCCTGGGAAACGGGCAGTGGGGTGTGGGGTAATAGCACCTCCCTCAAGATCTAGAATCAGTGACGAGGGACAAAGCTCCTGAGGGTCTGAGCCAAGGGGGCCCCGGGGTGGACTGATGTGCCCCTCTGGCCACTGCCCCCACTGGGACCAGGTTCACCCATCCCCTGCCAGGCACTGGATGCTGGGAGTGGACCTTTCTCCAGTCTCCCCCAGCAGCCCTCTGACCCCTAACTGTGGTAGCAACTGGCCTGGCTTTTTCTGAGGGCCAGGCTGGGTTCTACTTCATCTCTGAACCCCTCCAACCCTGCAGAGAAGTCTGCTTGTCATCCCCGTTTTCCACTGAGGCCACTGGTTGGTCCCCGGGGTCACCACAAACATGACTAGATAGCAGCTGAGGGGCAGGGTGGGGTCAGGGTGAAGGGCAGGATGGAGCAGCAGGCATGGCCGCCCTGGGACCACACATGACAGTGAAGCTCAGGGACCCTGGGAGGCAGGAGCCCAGGCCTCAGGAACTCCCCCTGTACAAGGAGCTCTTTGGGAAGGAGGGAGCATCCTCAAAGGAGTGGGGCCAGGCTGTGACCCACCCAACTGGCCAGGTTGGGGGGATCAGTCTCAGGGTGCTGAGCCCCTCACCTGCACCCACCTGCTTGTGTCTCCAGGGCCGTACGAACCAGCTTGAGCCTGCTGTGCGCGGAGCTGCGGGGCACTGGGGAGCCCCCTGAGAAGCGGAGCCGCCTGGACCGGGGCGTGTACGTGGGCCTGCAGGCCACCCCTGCGGTGAGCACCTGCCCTCACCCCAGGTCAGGGCTGCTGGTGCCCGAGGACAGGCAGAGGTGCCTGCTGCCCCAGGCCAGCACCTTGCTGGGGTTCCCAGGTGGCTGGTGGCAGGAGTGATGGAGCTGGTCACTGAGTGATGCTACCCATGCCAGCATAATGGAAACACACAGTTAGGCACCACTTCTGTCTCCCCTCCCCTATCACAGTGCAACCAGGAGGTAGGCACAGGGACCAACCCAGAGACATGGTCCCCAGCCAGCCCCCGCCCAGCTGTGGGGGAGGCACCGCAGAGGGGTGTCTGCACTGAGATGAGGGGCTGTGGGGGCAGCACTAGGGGCAGGAAGAGCACACAAGTTCAGGGCTGCCCGCCTGCCCCAGGGAGGGGCATGCGATCACCCCATCTCACACAGAGCTTCCCACAACTTGCCTGCTACACAAGACCAGAGGCCAGCAAGAGTACCGCTGACTTTATCGCTCCAAAATGTCCTCCCCACCTCCATTCACCCCCAGAGGGAAACTAACGTCTAGGTAGCAGTCTGGGTATCAGTAACAAGGACCCCTTTGCTCTGGAGGAGTCCAGGAACACTGTACACAGTCACAACACCCCACCGAGTACCCCGGGCGACATTCCCTGGGGAGGGTCTCCCACGGGCTGCCAGCACCAGTTACTCCTTGGTACAGGGGTGTCCTTTCCTCATTGCAGGATCCTGGGGTGGGGGCTGGTGAGAGGTGGGTCAGAGCATGTTGTCACGCTACCCCAACCTGAGCCCCTCTGCTCAGGACACACCCCTCACCCACCTTTAGAAAAGCAGACACCTGTCGTTACCTACTGTGTGCTCTGCCACCGTGCCTACAGCACCTGGGCCCTGCCACCCCTAGCCTGAGTGGGTGGTCAGTTGGGGGAGTGGTGGATCAGTTGGGGTGCCTCCCTTAGAGTGGGCACTGGCAGAGGGAACTGCGGGGTGCCTGCAGGTGCAGACAGACCCTGTGAGTGCAGCCACCACCTCCCCATTCCTCCGCAGGAGAAGGTGCAGTGCAAGAGGAACGGCCCACAGGGCAAACTGGCTGCTAAGGTGGCCCACAAAGTGGCCCAGCTAAAGCCAAAGGTCAAGAGCAAGGGACTGTCCACGGGCCTGAGCCCCTTCCGGCGGAAGGAGGCTGCCCCAGCTGGATGCATCCGCAAGAAGCTGTCCCGAGCCAAGAGCGCCAAGGTGTCCAGGGCAACCCAGCCCTCACAGCCTGAGGGCAACAGCAGCAGGGACCCGCCCAAGTTCCTGGGCAAGCTGGCGGGGGCCACGGGGCATGAGGCAGGCAAGTTGTGGGCTGCAACTAGCCATAGCGGGGAACCTCTGGGCCACAGTCACAGGGTGGGGCCCAGAGAGAGGGTGGGCAGGGCCCGAGCCACCTCCAGAGCCAGGTCAGGGCTGGCGGTGGTGACGGGGCAGAGGGAGTGCCTTTGGATGGGCAGGCTGGGGGAAGGAGGTCAGGTCTTCTTGAAGGTGACCGTCCCAGGGTCAGAGCTCAGTGCCTGTTTGGGTGCCCCTCATCAGGGTCACATCCTGGAAAATGGGGTTAAAAATAGACCCCGCTGCCCAGCTTCTTCCGCAGCAGCGGCCAGGCTGACCCGGAGGTGCTATCTGGCCCTGAAAACATACATGTTCAGAGACCCTCCTGGACAAACAGATGCTTCCTCCCCAGCCCCCCAGGGCCCTTCCTGACAAAGAACAAAGGAAGGAGCCCCTCGCTGAGGGGAAGAGGAAGCAGGAGGGCAGCCAGGCAAGCAGGAGGCAGGAGGGGCTGCCGGGAAGGGGAGAGGGATCCCACCTTACCCAGGCAGGCGTCCATGCCCAGAGTAAGAGAGAAAAATGGACCCAGAGGGCCGTCGCCCTCAGTGCAGAAGCCTGGGCACCATTCCCTCCCATGTGGGGAGGGGCAGCCAAGGGGCTGACAGTGACCAGTCCACCACAGCCCCAGTGTGCCCTCGTGCACACACACGGTCAACCCCCTGGCCCCCCCAGCATGGCGCCCCGTGGATGCTGAGTCATGGGATTCCTGGCTTTCTCAGGCAGTGGCTCTGACAGCGAGGATGACAAGGGCCTCCTGGGGGCCGAGGCACTGCCCAAGGAGCCAGGGCTGGCACTGCACGGGGGGACCGGTGTGGCTGTCCTGGGGCCTTCACCCTCCTCTGTGGTCAAGATGGAAGCCAACCAGAAGGCCAAGAAGAAGAAGGAGCGTCAGGGCCTGCTCGGTAACCACAGGGTGGTGGGCTCCGGCCGGCAGAACTGCCAGTAACCACGGGGGTGGTGGGCTGGGGTGGTAGGCTGGCAGGACCTGCTGGATAACCTCAGGGCAGTGGGCTCTGGCCAACTCAGTTGTCAGTAACCACAGGGGTGGTGGGCCAGCAGAGCCTGCTTGGTAATCTCAGGGTGGTGGGTAACCTCAGAGTGGTGGGTAACCTCAGGGTGGTAGGCTTGGGCAAGTGGGGACTACGGGAACCTCCTGCGATGCAACACCTCCCCTCCCTCCCACAGGGGCCTGCCGCCTGTCCAGCCCCGAGAGCGAGGTCAAGATCAAGAGGCGGGCAGTGAAGGCCAAGGTGGGTGCCAAGCTAGAGCAGGCCCCGGGGCGGAGGCCACCTGGAGCACCTGGCAAGAAGAAAGCCAAGGGCAAGGCCAAGGGCAGCCTGAGAGCAGAGACAGGGGCCCCCACCACCAGGGATGCCCTCTTCGGCCCCACCCGGGCCTTCACCTGCCACGAGGAGGGCAGCAAGCTGGCAAGTGAGCGCCTCAAGAGAGCCACACGAAAGAGCTCAGTGCTGCAGCCTGTGCTTCGGGTGAGGGTCTGCTGCACCACAGGGTCCTGGACCAGAGGGCGGGAGTCCTAGATGCAAGTGGCCCTGGATAACCCTCCCCACCTACCTCCCTCCCACGCCCCTGGGTCAGGGTGCCGCCCTCACACTGTCCCTTCTCTGCCCACTCCTACCCAGCGGAAGAACGGGGCCCTGTCCATCACCCTGTCACCCCGCAACGCCAAGGCCATCCTGGGCAAGGGCAGGAAGCTGGGCAAGGTGAAGAGCAAGACTGTTGGCAAGCAGGTAGTGCCCACCTGCCCACCCCCAGGAAGCCCAGCCTCCTCCTACCACCCCTCCACCAGAGCTGACCCCTCTGCCCCCCAGGGCAAGGGCCGGGCGGTGAGCAGGCTGCTGGAGAGCTTCACTGTGGAGGATGACTTCGAGTTTGATGACAACAGCAGCTTCTCCGAAGAAGAGGAGGAGGAAGAGGAGGAGGAAGCCAGTGGACCCCTGAGCGCAGAGCAGAGCGCTGCCCTAGGTGAGCAGGGCTGGAGGGGGCAGGCTTGCCAGCTTCAGGGATTGGCGGGGGCCTAGCTATGTGGGGAAGGAACGGGCAGGGCGCGTGGGGTGGGCTGCGGGGGCTCAGGCCTCAGGGAGGGACTGGGGGGGCAGCCTCTGACACCCCTCCCTCACTGCAGCACGCTCTTGCGTCATTCATGAAGAGGACCTGCAGGATGGGCTGCCGGTGCTCATTCCCAAGGAGGACAGTCTGCTGTACGCGGGCAGTGTCAGGACCCTGCAGCCTCCCGATATGTAGGTCTGGGCGTGGGCACAGGCGGGGTGCGGGCGTCTGGTGGCCCCAGGCACCTCTCACGCTCCTCCACTGCCCCCCAGCTACAGCATTGTCATCGAGGGTGAGCGGGGCAACCGGCAGAGGATCTACTCTCTGGAACAGCTACTGCAGGAGGCGGTGAGGGGCTGTGTGGGACACCCCTGCCCCATCTGCCCTGGCAGTCTGCGTCTCGGGCACCCACAGCCAGCCCTGCCCACTCACTGGCTCCCGCCCCTTTCTGTCCTGGCAGGTCCTAGACGTCCGGCCCCAGTCCAGCCGGTACCTGCCACCTGGCACTCGGGTCTGTGCCTACTGGAGCCAGAAGTCACGTTGTCTGTACCCGGGCAACGTGGTTCGAGGTGAGCCCACCCAGGCCTGGGCTTGGGGTTGCCGAAAACTCAAGGGGACCCTGCCTTCCAGGGGCTCCACTGTCAGTCCCCTGCCCCTTCCTCTGGAGCAGGCAGATAGTGCTGGTCAGAGCAGCAGGGCAATGGAGTCAGCTCCATGTCACCCCAAAAACAAAGAGGGATGTGGGGGAGGCCGGATGGGGTGGGGGAAGCTGTGATGGTCCAGCTAAGCCAGAGAAAGTCTGGCTGGGATGATACCCAGATCTCTGGGGGTCTCTGGAGGGGTCACATGGTCCTCCTGACCCCAAGGCAAGCAGTGTGGGGCCCCTGGGGTGGGAAAGTTGCAACCCCTGCTGGTGGGGAAGATGCAGGAAGGTGTTCCTGGGAGGTCTGCTTGTGGGACTCAGCCATGGCACGCCCATGTGTGCTCACACGTGCAAGTGTGTCTGCTCCCCTGGGGCCCCAGGGCAGGTGATGGATGGCGGTAATATCGCAGCTTCGACAAGAGACGGAGAGCAGGTGTCTGCTCTTAGGGCTGGGGGGCAGCTCACAGTCAAATGTGATCAGGGAGCAGGGTCTGCCCGTGTCATTTCTCAGAGACCTCCGAGCCCAGCCAGTCACCCCGCCTGGATATAGACCTCTCCAGGGCCCCACCTCCCTGACCTGGGCATCTGCCCGGCACCCGGGGGCCCTGAGGGTGCTGAGCAGAGGCAGGCGAGGTCCAGCTGATGTCAGGGTCCACCCATCACAGGGGCCTCTAGTGACGAGGAGGAGGACCTGGACTCCGTGGTGGTGGAGTTTGACGACGGGGACACTGGCCACATCGCTGTCTCCAACATCCGGCTGCTGCCTCCAGACTTCAAGATCCAGTGTGAGTGCCAGGAGGGTAGGGAGTGGTCCTGGGGAGGGGTGACCCAGGAGGAGGAGGTGTCCTCAGGGAGGGGGCTGCCTTCTCTGCTCCGTCCACTCCCCACAGCCATCTTGAGCCTTGCAGCCACACCTGTGTCCTGAGGGCCAGAGATCGCAGTCACCCTGGGGCCTGTGCTCACAGGCTCCTGCCTACCCTGCAGGCACAGAACCCTCCCCAGCCCTACTGGTGTCCAGCAGCTGCCGGAGAAGCAAGAAAGCTTCCAGTGAGGCCCCCCCACCAAGCGAGACCCCTGCCCCCAGCCTGTCCCCCAAGGTGCATGATGGCCCCGAAGTCTCCAAGACCCCTGGGAAGAAATCCATTGGCAAAGACAAAGCCGGTACCTATGGGACTGCTGGGACCCGGGTTCAGGGTGGCTCGGCCCAGGTCGGTGGCTGGAATGGCACCGGGTGAGGTGGGTAGGGGCCACGCTGACTCTACCTGTCCCTCCCAGGCAAAGCCGACCTCCTAACCTCAGGTGCCAAACCCCCCACCGGAGCAGCAGAGCACTTCCTGGGCCGCCGGGCCAGCCCCCTACTGAGCTGGTCAGCTGTCTCGCAGACCAAGCGGAAGGCGGCGGCGGCAAAGGGGCCAGGCGCCCTGCAGAACCTCTTCCAGCTCAATGGCAGCACCAAGAAGCTGCGCACCAGAGAGACACTGTTCCCCGTGCACAGTGTGGCCACACCGGTGTTTGGCAATGGCTTCCGCGCTGCCTCCTTCAGCAGCTTGGCCAGCTCCTATGCGCCCTTTGGCGGCGGGGCAGGGCCAGGCCTGCCAGGGGGAGCCCACAAGCTGCTGCGGGCCAAGAAGGCTGAGGCTGAGAAGGGCGGGCGGCGGCGGACAGGCAGCGAGTTCCTGGTCAAGCTGGACCATGAGGGTGTAACCTCACCCAAGAACAAGACCTGCAAGGCACTGCTAATGGGTGCCAAGGAGCTGGCACCCAAGCTGGGTCGGCCCCTGCCCACCCCCAGCTACACGCACCCGGCCCTGATGGGCAAGGACAAGAAAGGGCGGGCGCCCGTTCACCCGCTGCCCATGGGGCTGGCGCTGCGAAAGTACACGGCGGGCCAGGCCGAGTACCCACTTCCCTGTGACAGTGACTGCCCCAGCTCCTACTCGGACGAGGATGAGGACGGCCCCGGGCTGGCAGCCAGCGTGCCCTCTCGCTTCCTCACCCGCCTGTCTGTGTCCTCATCTTCCTCCGGCTCCTCCACCTCTTCGTCCTCAGGCTCCGTCTCCACCTCCAGCCTCTGTTCCTCTGAGAACGAGGACTCATCCTACAGCTCCGATGACGAAGACCCAGCCCTGCTGCTGCAGACCTGCCTCACCCACCCCGTGCCCACCCTCCTGGCCCAACCCGACACCCTGCGTGGGGGCGGCCCCCACGCGCACACCCAGCGCTGCTTCCTCTCCCGGGCCTCAGTGGCCGGGGGAGGCGCGGGCGCTGGCCCCAGCGGCAGCAAATCCAAGCTAAAGCGCAAGGAGGCCCTGAGCTTCCCCAAAGCCAAAGAGCTTTCCCGGAGGCAGCGGCTGCCCTCTGTGGAAAACCGGCCAAAGATCTCGGCCTTCCTGCCCGCCCGGCAGCTCTGGAAGTGGTCAGGGAACCCCACGCAGGTAGGTGGGCCCATCTCCCCAGGGGAGAGAGCCCCAGATAGAGTCCCGACCCCTTTCCTCCTTAAATACGATTTTTGGGGTGATGTTTCTATTCCATTTCAACTAAAATTTTTGAAAACTCAAGGAAAGAACAAACCCACCCCTCCGCCATGACCACTGTGGACATTTCCCTTCCAGCCCAGCCCTTTGTCTATACCTGTAAGATCATCTTCATGACCATCACGCCTGGCCACAGGCTCAGCGTGTGCTTTGCATGCTGCCGTTTTGCTTGGCGGTATTGCCTGAGCACATTCCCATGCCGATAAACGGCACAACCAGCATTGGGAGGCCTGGGAGGTACTCTGTTTCTCGAAGGATGCACCAACTTTTTTTTTTTTTGCCAGCACTCTATGGGTGGGCGTTTAGTTATTCACATTTTTTTAATAGGCTTTATTTATTAGAGCAGTTTTAGGTTTACAGAAAAATTGTACAGAAAGTACAGAATCCCATATGCCCTTACACACAGTTTCTCCATATATTCAAACTCATTCGATGGCACCGCAGAAGAAAGTCCTGGCGACCTGCTTCCAAAAATATGTTAAAAACCGTAGCTGTCGAGTTGATTCCAACCCATAGTGACCCTATAGGACAGAGTAGAGCTGGCCCGCGGGGCTTCCAAAGCTGTGGTCTTCACGGAAACAGACTGCCGCGTCTTCCTCCCACGGAGCAGCTGGCGGGTTCGAGCCACCAGCTTTTTAGTTAGCAGCCAAGCGCTTAAGCGCTGCACCACCGGGCTCCTCTGTGGAGGTTACAGCCAAGGAACATTATCTGTGGGGCAGTTCTCTGCAGCACATGCGTTTGGTTTTTGGTTTTACACTGGTCACAGTTTGAAGCAGCGATGATACATTGTCACTAACGCCCATTCGTGTTGACAGTAGGGCTCAGGAGTCTTGCTCTTGCAAACAACTCTGCTGTGACTCTTTCACACATGGTCCCTCAGAGTCCCTGCCGGTCTCGGGGTCATGGCCCGGGGTGCAGAGCCAATCCAGGCTTCATGGCTTTCGTGACCTCCCTCCAGCCGTTTCTTGTCCTCACCGGCGCCCCTGCACTCACACCCAGGGCACGCCGTCTGCCCCCACCCCTGCTCTCTGCCTCTGCTTCTCTCTCCGTCTGTCTCTGTTGCCTCACCGCTCTGCCCCTGGTTGCCCCCTACAGAGGCGGGGCATGAAGGGGAAGGCCAGGAAGCTGTTCTACAAGGCCATCGTCCGAGGCAAGGAGACCCTGTGCATAGGAGACTGTGCTGTCTTCCTGTCAGCCGGCCGCCCCAACCTGCCCTACATCGGCCGCATCGAGAGCATGTGGGAGTCATGGGGCAGCAACATGGTGGTGAAGGTCAAGTGGTTCTACCACCCCGAGGAGACCAAGCTGGGGAAGCGGCACAGCGACGGCAAGGTGAGGTGGCTGCCCCTCCCCCAGCACCCAGCACCCCACTGGCACCCAGCACTCCACTACTACCATGTACCCCACTACCACCCAGCACCCCACTACTACCACGTACCCCACTACCACCACACACCCCACTACCACCATGCACCCCACTACGACCCAGCACCCCGCCACCACCCAGCACCTTACTACCACCACACAGCCTCGGGCAGAAAGCAGCCCTGCACTGGCTGCCCAGGCACCTCTCCTCACGGTGACCCCTGTAAAGTAGGTGATGTCGTCACCTTGGGGTGCTATGTGGTGACCTCAGGCAGCACTCAGCTCCAAGTGGGTCAAAAGTTCCCACAGGGATCACATGTTGCAGCCCACCTGTAATCCTGGCAAGATCCCCTTGCAGCCCCCATGCGTTCTCCACTCCCTTCCCGCCCCCCACTCCCAGGAACAGAAAACGCCCCCACGCTGTGTCCCTCCCTGAGATGAAGCTGTTTTTACAGACAGCAGCCTGGAGGGGGAAAGAGATTTCCTCCAACTCTGCAGGGCAAGTGGCCAAAGAGGCCAGGAGAGGATCCCTGGCGCTGGCCACCATCCTCCAGCTTATCGGGTGCACTTCCATACAAAGGGGTCTCCTCTGGGCCAGGGAAGTCAGGGCCGTGTGGGGAGCCGGCACTGACCCCCATGCCCCACCCACCTGCAGAACGCCCTGTACCAGTCCTGCCACGAGGACGAGAACGACGTGCAGACCATCTCCCACAAGTGCCAGGTGGTGGGGCGAGAGCAGTACGAACAGATGACCCGCAGCCGCAGGTACCAGGACCGGCAGGACCTCTACTACCTGGCGGGCACCTATGACCCCACTACCGGGCGGCTGGTGACCACCGACGGCGTACCCATCCTGTGCTGACCGAGGCCAGAGCCCACGCTGCCGGTTCCCGCCACTTGGGGCCCAGTGCACCAGGACCCACCAGGTGGCCAGCCCCATCCGGCCTCTGAGGGGCCAGGCGGAGCAGATATGCAAACCCACCGCACGAGATTCAGGCTTTTTTATTGCTATTTTCCCTGTAAAGAGCAAGCTCTTTGGCGTCGGAATCCAGTCCCATCCCATCCGCTTCGGGGGCCAGCTGTGCCCCCGGCGGACCTGCCCTCGCCCGGCCTGCCTGGTCGCGTGGGGCACCCTCTGTCCCTCGCATTGGCAGTTCTTGAGAGATTAGAATCCAAGCCATATTTTCCCTAGTACCTCCGACTGTCCCCCACCAGGGAAAGCAGAAATCAGGTGTATTGTCTATTTATTTCTCTATGTAAATATTGTATTTCTTTGGGGAAGTTTTATGAAAAAAAGTGGAATAGGGTCCCCCCCCCCCCGTGCGTGACGAGGGCATGTGTGTGCGTGTGTGTATGTGTGTGTCTGTTGTGTGTGTGTAGGGATTTTGTTTGGGGGGGGATTGTTGCTTTGAAAATCCACTGGGCCGTTTGTGAAAACAAGCAGCTCTGGTCGGGAGCGGCGGCTGAAGTCCAGTCAGATGGTCCCCGCGGGGAGGGGACAGAACCTCCAGGTCACATTCTCTCATCTTTGGGAAGACTTGTAGGATGGAAGTCACACTTGAGTTTATTTCCTTTCAATCCATCTCCTGGGGAAAGTGTTTGGGGAAGGGGCAGTGTTGAGGACCTCAAGTGGGAAAAGGGGTTCAGGATGTAAATGAGCCTTGGGTGGTGTCCCCATGGCGCTGTATGATGGCAGCTGTATGTATCTTCTGCTTAAAACAAAACGAACAAATGTTTTTCAAGCATCCATGAGGAAAAGTGATATTTTGGTTTTACTTCCTGAATATTCCACATCACTTCTGAGCTCCATTTCTGTGGCTCGTGTGTTGAGAAGAACAAGGCCAGCCTCTGCTCACAGCAGGGACTGACCCCTTGCCCCACTTCTGCCCCTTCCTCCTGTCCGAACCGACACTGGGGGGCACCTCTTCCTCCCCTGGTGCCCCAGCTTACGTTTCCCCAGCCGCAGGGGTGGGTGTGAAGTGGCAACAGCCTGGGGCTGATCGACCGGTTCCGGCTGGTTCCCTCAGTCCACCTAGTTTAGGTCTTCACGACCTGCCCCTTTCCCACCCCAAACACCCTCCTGTGTGCCCCAAGGCCTCACTGAACAGCTTAGGGCCTCAACGGCAAGAGGCCAGGCCAGAGGTGCTGAGGCCACGGGGAGAAAGTAAAACTGCAGGCTCACCCAGGCTGCCTTCTGTGCAGGGGATAGATAGGCCCTCATTGCCTTCCTCTCCCCTCCACCTCTACCCTAGCCCCTTGGACCCCTCTACCTGTTTGAGGACCGGCCTCTCATTCCTGAGGAGGCCACTGGGCCGTTTCTATGCTGTTTGCGCAGACAGCCTTGCAGGCTAATGCTTGGGGCGAGGAACAAGGATCTCTACCCTGGCACCAGGGCAGGCGCACCCCTAGAGACTGTTAGCCCCCCCGCCCACCACCCTAGGTGCACTGCCCCAGTAACCTAGGAAAACTTGTCACCCTTCCCTTCTCCCACAGCCAAAGGGGATAGGGCAGGCCAGCCCCTGCAGGCCTCGAAACCCAGCAGCTCTTCTCTTTGGAAATGTGGTCAGAAATACCTGCACCCCGTGGGTGCCGCAGGAAGTCACCCCATGTGAGCCACTCTCCCTTAGGACAACCCCTTGTGTGACCCCACAGCCACAGCTTAAGGTCCCCAGGAGACCACAGCTCAGGCTCCTCCCCACGGGCGTGGAGGCGGTGCCCCACACCCCAACCCGGCCTCGGCCCTCTGCTCCCACCCTCTCCTCCCACAGCCAGAACCCCAGCCTAGGTCCTCCCTCCTACGGCTGCTGCCACCCGCCAGTAGACCCTCCTGGGCCCTGACACCCCTGCCGGCAACATGGGAAGAGCAGGAGTCATTTTCTTTTGGGGGTTCCCTGCACCCCCACGGCAGTGCTCCCACCCCTAGTGCTCCCTTTGTCCCTGCTCGAGTGCAATATTTCATTCCTGGGGGTGTTCATGGTTCTGCATGCTGCTGGGGACAAGGAAGGGCATGGGGAACAGCAGCTCTCAGTGCCCACGAGGCAGCAGGTCCGTGAACCAAATGGATTTCAAACCCCGGGGCCTGGAGTTCAATCCGGAGCAAAGGGACCTTGTTTGGTCCTCCTGTTGCCATCTCTTCTTTCGTCTTATGTTTCCCACTTTCCCTTTTTCTTTTGTCTTCTCTCCCTCCTTCCATCTCCGTGTGTGTGTGTGTGCATGTGTGTGTGTGGATGGCGTGTCCCCCGCCCCTCACTGTGGTCAAATGTGGCAAAAGCGCGGTTATTGTACATGTGTAAGTAAGATGATGGTGGGAATTTTTTTTCAATGTAAACACTAAAAACAAACAAAAAGGTTTTATGAACAGCAGACTCTATGTAAAGGCCTTTTAGTATTAAATTTTTTTATTGATAACTCGCTTAAGAATAAATATATGAACTATTGTACAGGTCTCCAGTGCCAGGGTCATGGCTGTCTGCTCTCCTATGGTTACTGCCAGGGCTTGGGGGCCAAGGGGGTCCCCAGCCAGCGCCTAAGTCCCTGAATTAAGCCTGGCCTGACTGGACCTTCCTGGGGTGTCTGGGCTGGGCCTCCCTGCACCCCCTTCCTGCCTCCGTTAGATGGCCCAAGTTAGACAGCCCTCAAAGGCCTGTGCCTCGGGCCCAGAAAAGGAGCATGTGGCCAGCGTGGGTTTGGGGTCGCCTTAGGCCTAAAAATTTTTTTTTAGGCCTGGCTTCGAGGACTCCCCTCTCCATTTCCCAATAGCCCTCTCCTGGGAGCCTCCTGGTCCTTGATCAGAGGTCCAGCCTAAGCCAGTCTGCGTGGCCAAGGTGCGCTGCCCTGGGGTGGGGGGCAGGTAGCTGTGGGTCCCTGAGTGCCCTGGGGCCACCGTAACCAGTACCACAAGCTGGGGGGATTAAAACAACAGAGATTTATTCTCTAATAGTCTGGAGATCAGAAGTTGGCGATCAAGGTGTGGGCAGGGCGCTCCCTCCGGAGGCTCTAAGGGGAGAGTCCTTCCTTGTCTCTTCCAGCTTCCAGTGGTTCCTGTCCATCCTTGGGGTTCCTTGGCTCCAATCTTTACCTCCATCTTTGCATGGCCTTCACCTTGTGTGTCTTGCCTCCTTTTCCGTAAGGAATCCAGTCACGTAGGACTAGAACCCACCCAAGGCTATATACCCAGAAGAAATGGAAACATGTCCACACAGAAGCCTGTGCACAGATGTTCAGAGCAGCAGGATTCATAACAGCCAGAAGGTGTAAACAACCCGAAACTCTGTCAACAGTTGGGGGTGGGCTGCCAGAGAGACCTAGGTCCAGGCTGGTGAACGGGGCACTGGCCCCGATGGCCAGGAACGTGGGTGGGTGGTGATGAGCCTGGAGGAGGGGGCCAGTGCAGGCTAGACTGAGTCTCACGCCCAGGGATCCCAGGAGTTCCACAGATGGCAGTGGGGGCCTGCGGGTAGGTCTCCCTGGGACCCAGGCCACTGCCCTCCCTTCCCCTAAGGCCGCTGTCCTGCCTCCTCCCTCTTCCCACTTTAACTTGGACACGACACTACGGTCCTTGCCTTCTAGCTCCCCACTGCCCCCGACAGGGCCTAGGCATGGAGAGGGCTCAGTTGGCAGAGGGGGGTAGGCCCTTCCCAGCTGTGGAACCCCAAGGGTTAAGAACGCAAGAGTACACTTTGATCAAGACAAACGAGCCATTATGTGAACACTGAAGCAAGATGGATGCTGGCACTGAAGACATGGTCAATAGAAGTGATGTTTTATCAGGTAGAAACGATGGCCGGCTGGTTGCAATTTGTTTCTAATACCGTAAACCAACTGGGGACAAGGGGCTTTAGTGGTTCACCCCAGGCCCTACAGGACTGCTGGGGGCTGGGCCAGGTGGCTGTCTGGGCACAGGGGGCTGGGCAAAGGCCTGTGGCCTGCCTGGGCCTTTCACGGTCCCGTGAGTCTGCAGCCACGAGGGGCTGCACCAGAGGAAGGGCCACTCCAGGCTGGGGGTGCTGTTACTACCCAGGCCCTGGCCAATGGTACTGGCTAAGAAAATGGACAGACAGCACTGAGGGAAGGGACCCTGAGAGGCCACATGCCCAGGAACCTGTTGTATCCCCCACCTTGCTGCATCCCACTGCATTCCTGGAGCCTCCTAAATAAGCTAGCTCCCCTTGCTTCCAAAAGCAAGAGGACCTGGTCCAGGGCTTCCTGTCCTTTTGTGGGTGCCCGCCCCCTGGAAGCCACATCGGGTGCTGTGGAGTGTGACGGTGACTAGGCAGACAAGTCCCAGGTGGTCAGTCAGGCGTTCGTCAGTGCCCCTGAGGTCAGCACCCCTAAGGTCAGCATGCGGCCGGTGGAGGGACCACAAAGCCTGAGTGACCACGCCTCTGCCTGCCCCACCCTCCAGAGAAAAGGATGGTGAAGAGGGCAGGCATGGTCGGCTCCAGACATTGCCCCCCCTACCTGGGGCCTCCTCTTGGGCTCTGTCCTGTCTATGAAGTGGAGACCCTGATGACCATGCCCCCCAGGTGAGACCTGGTGAAGGTCCTAGGAGGTGGCACAAGCTATTTCTGGACCCAGATGCAGGCAGGCCGGTCAGCATCCTCGGCCAGGGGCCCTTTCCCTCCTGGACCAAAACACTCCCAACCTACCCGCTCGCCCTCCATAGCAGCCCCATGCCTCTGCACCTGGCCCAGGGCTGACTAGGGCTTCAGGAAGTCATCTGCCCCCTCAAGGACACTTGGGCATCCACACTTACTCGCCCCAGAGCTGCTGCCCCAGCATGAAGAGGGCATGCCCTGGCAGGGTCCCCAAAGCTATGGCACACACCTCCCTCCCCTGCACACTGGAATGAGACCTCCAGCGCCTCACCATGGGGAGAGCCCCCTCTTGCAGCCCGGCCAGCCCCAGGGAGCAACCAGGCGGCACCAAGCTCCTTGAGGCAGGGGAAGGTGCCAGAGCACCCCTCTCCCCAGGCCAAGCCCCATCCCAGGAGATCAGCCTTCCGGGGTCCCCAAAATGCTGCTCCTCCAGCAACCTCTGTACCCCCTCCCTTTGCTCAGCTTGAGTTTTCTGGTACTCTCCCTCACCCACCACCCCAAACCCAGAGCCAGTGGGGTCCTTGCGATGTGGACTTCCTGGGGTCTGTCAGCCAACATCCACCCTTAGGGGCACCCTGGGACACTGATGACGCCCTGGCTTGCAGGAGGTGGCCGAGCCACAGGTCCTTTCCCAGCTGGCAGGGCCAGAGGAAGCCTGCAGCACACGGGTGCCACCTGGGGAGGATAACCCCTGCTGACGCCCTCTTCTCCTAACATGGGCACGACTCTCTTCCTTCTCAGCCGTCTGTCCATCCATCATTTCAATAAGCACTCCCTGAAGACCTACTGAGTGCCAGGCCCCGGGCCAGGCCCCAGATGCAGCACTGGGGGGACTCTCACGCAGGCCCGCCTTCCAGCAGCTCCGAGCCCAACAGGAAGAGGTCGTAGCCCCCAGCAGTCTGGGAGCTTTGATGGAAACAGCTTGGTGGAGTGCTGGGGCAGGGCCTGTCCCACCTAGGGCCTTGGGAGGTAGAATGCAGGGGCAGGACACGGCCCCTGGCAAAGGCAGTTTGGGGGTGTTCGCAGCTGCTTGCTCTAACTGGCTTCATCCAAAGCAACATCCGAGCTAAGATAGCTGTCAGCAGAGGCCAGGACAAGGTGCATGCTGGGGAACCAGCTCCCACCAGCATCACCCCAAAGAACAGTGGTACAGAAAATGGCTCTGGGCCTGCTGAGGCAACAGCCCTAGGAGGGCCTGGGGCTGGAGCTCCCAGAGAAGAGCTCCAGGTGGGAGCGGGGTTGGGCTTTCCTGAGGCCTCCCTCCCTTGGCTCCTCTCCCACCCCAGGGTCCCAAGGCCTCCCCCGGCAATAGAATGGTCTAGAGGCCCTCTTGCAACTCGGTTTGCTGGGAAGGAAAAGTTAAAACCAACCTTTTTATTTGGGAACCTTTGAACAACTTTAAGATCTGTCCCTTGTCGGGAAATCTGTTTTCACTAAAGAGAAGCCGACTCAGCAGTGGTGAGCCGGCAAGTGGTGCAGGCTGCACTGATGGGTGATTATATTTTCACCACAGCCCTGAGCTGCCTCTCTGATCCTGGGCTCCCCAAGGCCCCACCATGGTGCCCTTTTGTTCAAGGTGGGGCTGGACAGTGGGCCGGTACAGAGGGCTGGAAGCAGGCGGAGGGGACCCTGACAGGAAGGGGCCAGGTCCCCGCTACCCATATAGACCCTCCATAGGCAGGGTGGGGCAGGACAGCAGAGATCACAGCCACTGGGCCTCAGATGGCCACAGCCCATGTCCACAGCCACAGAGGCCTCAAAGCTCCCACGCAGCCTCTGGCCACGTGACCAGGCCAGGCCAGTCATGGCCTTCCTCTCACTCCACCAGGGTGATTGGTGTAGGCGTGGGCACATGACCCAGGCTGAGGCAATCAGGGTCCACTCCTGGGATTCCCAGGAGGGCGGGGGAGCTGTGGGTGGCCAGGCAGAGAGGCAGAGAGAGGAGGTGTCAGGGTGCTCCCCCTGTGGTGATTACTGCAGTCTCCTGGCTTGGCACTGGGCTCCAATCAGACCCTTGACCCTAGAGTAGGGCTGCCAGATAAACACAAGATGTCCAGTTTAATTTGAATTTCAGATAAAACATGAATAACTTTTAGTATAAGTATATACCATGCAAAATCTGCAACACTTTAAGAAAAACCAGCTGCCGTGGCGTTGACTCCAAATCATGGCGCCCCCACGTGTGTCAGAGCAGAACAGCGCTCCGTAGGGTTTTTGATGGCTGAGTTTTCAGAAGTAGATCACCAGGCCTTTCTCTGAGGTGCCTCTGATTGAACACAGATCTCCAACCTTCTGGTTAGCTGGCAAGTGCTTTCACCTTCGCATCACCCAGGGACTCCATTTGAGACATACTTATACATACTAAAAACCATTTGTGGTTTATCTGAGATTCAAATTCACCCTGAAGTCCTGTATTTTTGTTTGCTAAATCTAGCAGCCCCACTGCCAGACAGTGGGTGACCTTAAAAGACAACTTCCTGGCATAAACTGGGGCTTCCCAACCCCCCTACCATGAGCAGGCAAACTCAGGGTCGGCCTGTTAGGGAGCGGAGAATATGCACGCAGAAGAGACCAAGCAGGTCCTGAAGGCTCTTGCCCCAAAGCCATGGCCTTGAGGCACTCCACAACCTGCCACATAAGGAGAAAGAGCTCGAGTTACAGCCCTGAGCGGCCACTGTGGCCTGATCACAGCCCGCCCTTGCGGGGACAGTCCTCTGGGGGCAGAGCATTGAGCATGCGTCTCACGTCCACAGTCTATGTGGAGTCCTGGGCAGTGCCCAGCCATCTGGCCAGACGTCAGGGACTTGAAGGAGCAGTAACAGACCACAGACCAGGATCCCAAGAAGAGGGCCGGAGACAGACTTCCTGGACCCAGAGGCTGAGCATACCTGTGCCCCTGGGGTCGCCTCCCAAAGCCACAGCCCCCTGTTGGGAAAGGAATATATGTTTTCATTTACCATGAAGTAGATGCACTTTGGAATCGTGGGTTTGAGTGTAAGGATGGATGTGTATCTGCCAAGGGCCCGAGGATGGATGGACACTCCTCGTCTGTGTCTGCCTGGAGCCCCATGCCCCCTTCTTCCTCAGGAGCCACCCTCACTGGAGCCACACAGCTCTGGTAGGGCTGCTGCCCACTAGCCCCCTGCAGTGGGGTGAGCTAGGAACCCAGGACTGGATGGTCATGGAGCTCTGGCCCCTGGCTCACGAAAACCCAGTGATGGGCCCAGGCCAAGCCCTTCCCTGGTGCTTGCTCTTTGAACATGGAGGGAGAACCCTGCTTTCTTACTGGGTAGCCAAGCTGGGATGAGATGGCCTGGCCATGTCTGGGTCATGTCCCTATTTTTCTGCCCTGTCCCTCTGCCCTGTTAGGGACACGTCTGCAGGGGACAACAAAGTGAAACACGGACAGGCAGACAGACAGATGTCCTTGGAGGCCTAGAGGCCAGCGCCAACCCTGGCCGCTGGAGGGGTCACTCCTGCGCAGAACTAGTCAGAGTCTGGCTCCCTCAGTTGTGACAGAAAGGATCTTGGTGCCCAGGCCCAGCAGAAAGATGCCCATGCCTCACCTCACTTCAGAGAGCAAGAAACAGGGGTACCAAATAGCTAAGTGCTTGCTTCCACTACAGCTGTTCTCAGCAGCCCTGGGCGCCCCAGGATCCTGGGACTCTGCAAATCCTCTGCTGGGGGCGGGGATCCAACTGATGAAGGAGAAAGGGCAGGGGGATTTCGGGGCACCCACCTCCAGAAACGCCTACACAAACCCCAGCACAAAGGCTTCCAGGGAGAACGTGGAGAGCCTACATGGCCACCAGCAGGGGCCACTCGGGGCCACTGTGCGGCCTTTCAGGAAAAAAAGGCAGAGTCGTGTGCCAGCCAGGACATCGGCCAAGAGGAGGGCCTGTACTTGCAGAAGGAGGCCCGTGGGGACCATCCCCACATACGTATACGTATGCGTGTACGTGCAGTACTCACATCCACATTGTTGGAAACAGCACCAAAGACCCCTCTAGTCCCACGTAGCATTGCCTGGGCTGGAGGCGAGATTCCCCCCAGGAAATATCTGGTTTTACTTTTACAATGTGTGTCCCTTTGCGAATTCTAATGCAGATGCGAAGGCAGGAAGGTGGGAGAGACAGGGGCCGGAATCCAGCATCAGCCACTCAGGTTCCAGACCTGAGGAGGAGCCTGCCTTTGGACTCAGATGGGGGCTGATACCCAAACTCAGGAAGAGGCAGCTCCTGGGTCCGGCCTCTTCTCTCCTCTCTGCTCAGGCTCCTGCTCACACTGGCAGGTGGGGTGGCCAGCACTGAGGGGCTCACCATGTTGTCCAGGTTGGGGCCACCCCACTCTTGGTCCGCGCCTTGCCTGCTGGGCTCTGGGAAGATGGGAAAAGGTTTTTGGCCACACGTGAGTCACGGTTAAGCAGGTGCTGTGACAGCTATGGTCAGCAAGGGCCCCAGGAAGAAGGAGCACCTCGGGGAATGAGTGACAGGGGCCTCGTGGTCATAGGACCCCACGTACTGGTGGGGGAAGTTCTCAGGAGCCCTGTTTCCTTTGGCTTGTCTCTTCCTCTGGAACTTAGGACAGCATCTTGCCTCCTGAGACCCAGCTCCTCTCTATGAAAATGAGGTGAGAAGTGAAACCTTCAGGGTGGCTGGTGGTGGATGCACAGTCAGCTCTGTCCAAGCGGCTGGGTGCTGAGTGGGGACACTTGTCTGCAGGGAGGACAGAGCCTCACCGGGGCCTCACTTGCCTTCAGCATCATCTCCTCATTATTGCCCCCAATATCAGTTTTTTCCCTCAGTAATCACACCTCTGACTTTTAACTGGGCATATGACCATCCAGGGTAAAGATCACATTTCCCAGTTACCCTGGCAGCTAGATGCAGTTGCAGGACTGAGTTCTGGCCGATGGGAGGGGAACAGCAACTCAATGTGCAGTCAGAAGTGTCCTTAAACATAAGGGCTGTGGAGTGCAGATGTGATGGCTGGAGCTTGAGCAGCCAGCTTGGATCATGAAGAGGAAAACACTTGAAGATAGTGGAGCAATAAGATGGAAGGAGCCTAGGCTCTAGATGATGGTGAGGCATCCTATGACCAAACCTATTCTGGAAGCTTTACACAAAATAGAAATAAGTATCTAGGTTGTTTAAGCCACTTTTATTGTGGGGTTTCTGTGGAGACTAAGCCTAATCCTAATTGATACACTGGGTGTGGTTCAGCTCACCCCAGTCTCCATGGCCCTACTTTTATTGCCTGTCCATGCCCACAGCTTCTACCCTCCCCTTCTCACTGTCCCTACTCTCTCCCGGACCACCGCCCCACCCCCAGTCAGCTGGGACACCTCCGTTATGGGTCCTGGGCATCCCGATCTCTGAGGTTGGGCTGACTGTTGGTCCCAATGTCACAGCCAGGTCAGGCCCTCTCACAGCAGGGAGCACTCAGTGCAGCCTGTAATTATGCATTTATTGTGGATTTATTTTATTGCCTCCTTTCCGGGACTGTCATTATGGGAGGACAGGGCCCCCATCTGAGTGTTCACCATGGCATCCCCAGCGCCCAGCAGGCGCCCCATAAACCCTCACCAAACGAGCCTTGTGGTAGGAGCTCCTTGGAACGCCCCCTCCTCAGCTCCTCACATCCCTGCCGTGCCCCTCCCCCAGTGCTCCCAGATCCCCTCCCCAGCCTCTTCTCTGCTTCAAGATGTGCCCCATGTTTCTGACCCCTCACACTGAAGCTCAAAGCCCCAGGGCCTCCTGGTGTGCTGACCACTTTTCCTTTCCTGAACACTTGGGCTCAAAACTTAGGCTAAATTCAGGGACCAGCTCTTCTCCCATGCTCTGTCCTGTAAGTTGGGAGGACACACCCCCTTCCCAGGTCAGTACCCCATTCACCGGGCCATGGGGAAGGTCAAGAGATGAGTGCATACCCTCTCTCCCAAATGACTCCATTCAAGGACAGACAATCCCAAGTGCTGGCAGGGTGTGGGCCACCAGAACCCTCCGTGATGCTGCTGGGTTAGAATGCCCTAACTACTAAAGCTGGGCATTCACCTACCAGCAACCCCTCTTCCAGTCACAAACCCAGAAGGCATGTTCTAGAACGTTCACAGCAGCACTACTCGTAAACTTTGGAGATGACCCAAATGTCCATTAAAAGGAGGTGGGGTAAAGAAACCATGGTACATCCGTGCAATAGAAGACAACACAGCAGTACAAAAGAACAAGCCACAGACGTGGGCAGCAACAGAGATGAATCAGACCACACTGCTGTGAGCGAGGAAGCCGGCCGCAAAGCAGCCAGGCCCTGTGGTTCCATTAACGTGAAGGTAAAGATCTAATCTACGAACAGACCTGGAGCAGGAAGAGGTCTGGGGTCTGGACTGGGAGTAGGGAGATTGGAACTGATTTGAATAGCAGGTACATGGTGTGCAGGAATGTAAAAATTCACTGGCCTCTATACTGAAAATTAGGTCTCTTGGCTGCTAACCAAAAGGTCAGCAGTTCAAATTCACCAGCTGCTCCTTGGAAACGCTATGGGGAAGTACTACCCTGTCCTATAGGGTCGCTTTGAGTCAGAACTGGCTCCACATCAACGGGTTTACTTTGGTTTGGTTCGGTTTGGGTGGCACAAATGGTTTGTGCTCAACTCCTAACCTAAGGTTGGCGGTTCAAACCCACCTAGTGGTGCTGCAGAAGGAAGACCTGACAATCTGCTTCCATAAAGATCACAGCCAAGAAGACTGTATGGAGCAGCTCTACTCTGACACACATGGGGTGCACGTGAGTCAGAATCCACTCCACTCCACAGCAACAGCACCAAGTGTTCCCGCCCCCACACCACCCACAGGGTGCACGTTGGTTTCACTTACACCGTATGTCACACCCACGTAAGGCGATGGTGTGGGGCCACAGACCAGACCCAGTTCCTCCTCCAACGTCTTGTTTCTGTTCAGGCACCCTGGCCTTCCTGCCCAAGGCTCAGTCTCTACAGCACCCCAGGCCTGGCCCTCGCAGACACCCTGGCCTTCCTGTCCCAGGCTTGGGTTCTGCAGCATCCCAGGCCTGCCCCTAGAGCTTCCAGCAGCACTGTCCACCTACAGCTCCCTTTGGTCAACCTCCTTCTTTGACCTTGAGAGAACACCATGTAGGGCCTTCCTGATCTTGAGTCTGGGCTGTTTCAACAGCCTCAGGAGCACCTACATGTCCAAAGTCCCCTCCTTCCCCCCACGCTCACCAGACACTGCTCTTCTTAAGGATGGGCTATGAAACCTCCATCCTCCTGCTCCTGAGTGCCACCCCATTCACCGGCCAGGGCTTCCTTTCAGAGAGGAAACCAGCTCAGGAAGGGGTTAGACTCTGAGCAGCCCCACCTGGAATTGGCGCTTCCATCATAAAACCCCGACATTTTATCCTGGCAGGGTCAGGTATGGCAAACTGGGTCATCGGATGTGCCTGCTGTGATCGATTAGTAGGGCTGCCTGGGAACTGCACTGAGAAGGACTCTAGCCACCTCTGGGCTCTGCAGATGGTGGCTGATGGATTGGTGATGTCTGCCACTTGATGGAGGAACGGGAACAACCTTGTGTCCCCGCAGGCCATCCTCATCTATGTTCCCCAGGGCACGCACAGGCACCTCACATCCCAGTCAAACCCACCACCATCTCCAGACTACAACAAGGCTTCCAGTGACAGCTCATGTGCACTTATGGAGCCTAATTACCAAGAGCGAGTTGCTGCTTTAAGCACATCACACACATTTCTGCTTCCAAGCTGCCCTGTGAGCCTGTAATTATCACCATTTCCCAGGTAAGGGGGTGGAGACTGGGGGTATCTTGCCCAGGTCCCATGCTCCTGAGTGGCAGAAGCAGACCCCCCAGAGGCCATGTCTTTGGTCCCTGGATGCCACCACCTTACCGGAGCCCCACCCACCTCACCACCGTGCCAACTCCTACCTGCCCTTTAAAGCCACCTTCTTCCCTCGTCAGCATTCTCTAAGTTCCTCTTCCTCCCGACCCTCTCAGGGGGCCTTGCTCATCCTGAACTTGCGCTTGGCTGTGCTGTGGTCAGCCTGCTGGACCATGAACTTCTCTGAGGGGCCCCCTGGGGCTAAGCCCCTGCCTGCAGAGAAAGGCCCCCTGAAATATTTGTTGAGTGAGGAAGCATCCCTGGGCTCATCAGAAGCCCTCCTCTCTGGCAGCCCTCCCTGACCTCACCCCAGCAAAACCCATTATTCACTCACTGCCCAGTATGCCCGCTGCCCTGCAGAGGCAGGCACTGTGAAGAGCAGCAGTGAAAAGGACCGGCCCCTGCCCTAGGACTTGCTGTCCCAGCAGTGTCCTGTGACAGCTGCTAGACAGGCAAGCTGTTCACAAACACAGAACACCAGGAAGCCCTCTGGAGCTGCACCACTCACTCGGCTAACAAGCCGCTCACCTGTACTAATGTGCCATACTCCTCACCCAGCCCTCGTGCCTCGTCATGATTCATCATTTCCGGGCCGTCTTCCCACTGCTGGGGAGTCTTCCAGGTACGGTCCCAGTCTTGCTCACCTTTGTTCTGGGGGAGGCTTCAAATGCTCCTGCCGGAGGGAGGGGCTCTGCTTAGCCCCACCCCACCTGCCCCCACCCACTCCCCACCCACCCCGGCTGCTTCTGCATAGGCTACACATTGGTTTCATTTACGTTGTACGTCACCACCCACAAAACGAAACAGCGTTTTCCACTGTCATTGTTAGCCCCCGACCAGTTGGCCACCCCCGACTCACGGTGAGCCCGCGCACAGTGGAACAAACCCTGTCCCCATGATCAGTTGTGGGTTGGACCTTTGTGATCTACAGGGTTTTCACTGGCTGATTGTTGGAAATAGATTGCCTGGCCTTTCTTCCTAGGCCATCTTAGTCTGGAAGCTCCGCTGAAACCTGTTCAGCATCCTAACAACCCACAAGCCTCCCCGACAGACAGGTGGCTAGATGCATGAGGTGCATTGGCCAGAATGGAAGCTAGGTGGAAGGTGAGAATTCTACCACTGAACCACCCCTATTTTTCACCTCAGAACAGGCACTGGCTGCCTTCCACTATCTGCCCAGTGCCCTGCTCCTGCCCTGCCCCGTGGCCCAGGGCTGCCCTGATGCACAGGACCAACGGGTCTCCTGTGCCCTGCTTCCAGTCAGACTGGGTGGGGGTGGGGGGCGGGGAGCCCTCAGAGGAGGCTGACAGGCAGGAGGGCAGGTGGGGTCAGTATACGTTTCCAGGCTCTCCCTGCCAGGCTGCTGTGTCCATCTTTCCAAGGGCACAGCCCTTGCCAGACGGGCCTCTCCTACAGCTGCAGCCATCATTCTGTCTTGGCCTTGCCCTCCAGGTCTAGGGTGCTAACAGCTCCCCTTTGCTGCTGGCCCTGGGTCCTGCACCATCTCCCCTGTCAGTCATTTATTCTCCATTTATTCAACACTCCTCAGATGCCTTTTTGAGGGCTAGAAGGGGCCATGGGAACTCTAGACCTTGTCAGTTGCCCATTTCAAAGAACATTCTTGTGTTTTCCACTTGGAGTCGTTTGGAGGGGAGGCTAATAGACAGTGGGGTAGGCCACCGCTGTTTGGGGCTTCTAAAGGAGATTCATTCAGTGGATGAGTTGGTCTCCACAGCCCCCTCCTCATAACAGCAGAACCACCTGTCTTTCCTTCCACCCCACCTGCTCTAGCCCCTCTTCCCTTCACCATCTCTGATGGATGCCCTCCTGCGATGCTCGGCTGGTAGAAAAGTCGGTGCCAGACTCCCAGGGGAGGGCCCATGGTATCCCAGGAATCAGGATCAGGAAAGTGGGTCCCAGCAGCCTCCAACCCTAACCGGCTAGGAGGCTTCGAGGCTGTCCCCTCACCTCTGTCTGTGCGACGGGAGCAGCCTCCGGGTCAGCAGCACCTCAGAGAACCCGGAAGACAACACGCTGACCCTCAGAGGCCTCAGAGAAACAGTGCGGGGCTCTTGGGGTAGTGGGGAGAACTTGGGGGCAGCATGAGGACAGCGTGGCTGTCCCCCAGAAGTCAAGCGGGGGTAGTGCGGAGACCCTCAAGGTATTGGGGAGAGCAAGGCGGTCTTCAGGGAGCGGGGACATCGTGGGGGCCCTCGGGGTAGGGGAGCAGTGCGGGGCCCTCCAGACAGCAAGGGTAGTGTGGGGTAGCGCAGGAATTCTCAAGGTATGGGGACAGCAAGGGAGCCCTCGGGGTGGGGGCAGCGCGGGGGTCCTCGAGTCCGCAGGGGCAGTGTAGGGCGCGCGCCCGAGGGGCCGGGTGACAGTCACTTCCCCGCGGAGCTCCCCGCCGCCCCACGTGGGGCCGCCCCAGGCTCGCGGCCCCGGCGCCCTATTGGTCGTCTCACAGCCAACCAGCGGGCGCCGGCCGCAGCGCCCGCTATGATTGGCCGCTGCGGCCGACCCGGGGGAGGGGCAGCGGGGCTCCCTTTTGTTCTTTCCACACCGCGCTGTGCACACCGCGCGCCCCTCGGCGGGCGCCCCACCCTGAGCCCGGGCCGGGGAATGGGGGTCCGGACGCGGGTGCTGAGCAGTCGGACGCCACGGAACCGGCCCGGCTCGAACCACTTGTCTGTCCACGGCCCCCTGCCTAGGCAGCGCATCCCCGGGCGGGGCAGGCTGGGGCGTCGGATCTGCTACCTTCGTCCAACTGACCCTCCTCGCCGCCCTCTACCCATCCGCCAGCTTGTTAGGGAAAGAATCCACCGCCTGACCCACGGCCTGCGAGGGTGTGACCTTGAACAAGACCCTAGCGTTCCTGTGCCTCAGTTTCCTTTCCCTTGCTTTCTACCTGTCTACTCGTGAAGAAGGACAACCCTTACAAAGATGAGCTTGGCATCTTTCTAAAATGTAAATGATCTATAATGATAAGGAGATCCTGAATTTTTCCTAGAAGGGGGTACGTGGGGATTCCCGAGGAGCAGAGACAAGGTGCCAGGTTTTTGCCAAACCCAGACCGCTTTCAGTGTGAAGGTCCCTTCACTAACGGTTGAGGAGTCTTCGTCCTGAATGAGCAGAAGCTCTGCCTGGCCAGGCCAGCTGTGCAAATGCTCCCTAAATCACCCTTCCCTCTAACATCACTCTCTGCAAGGGCCTCCCCCTGGGGTGGAAAGTGGTGGCCCAGGAGCCAGGGGTCATCACAGGGGAGTAGGGTAAGGAGTTCAGGCCCAGCACTGTCATCCTCCCAGTCACCACCTCCCCCAGAAACGGCCTGAAAGTGTCTCCCAGGGAGACCAGAACAACCTGCTCCTGACCAAGTATATCCCAGGAGGTGGGCATGCATGTGGACAGAGAGCACCAGACCTGCCACAGGGTCTGCAGTCCCCTCCCTAAGGCTCAGCTCCCTTCCTGCCACCAGGTGGCAACCAAGGTTACCTACCAAGCAAGGGTGGGGCCCCTGCAGAGGAGGGGCCCAGCTGCTGGAGTCCTCAACGTTTCTCCCCATTCGCCTGGGAAGCCCCCAGCCAGGGATGATGGAGAAGATAGAGACCTGATGTGGACCAGGAAGTGCGGTGGCAGCCTGACCTAAACGAAAGGGTCATCTCCAAGATCACATGCTCAGGTCTGAGAATAACAGGCTGGAGTCCTACTAGTGTTAGAATGCCACTGTGTGTCGTGTTCGGGGCTGTCCTTCAGCTGTGCTGGCTCCTCTGCTCTGGCTCACCAGCCACCTGCCCCAGCTCCCTGGCAGCATGGGTACCAGCCTCCCCGCAGCCTGCCTTTGCTGCCCCTGGAAAAACTCCCAGCCCCAGGGCCTCAGCAGGTGTCTGCAAGGCTCCCTGGGGACAGGGCACTGGGAGGCTGACACCTGCAATGTTTTTACTGCAAACAAATTGAATCAATTAAGCAGGCCCCATTGGGATGGCTGGGAGCTGGGTGAGCAAGAAGGCGGGCAACCCAGCCTGGGCTCAGAGAGGGTTCCCACTGGGTGAGGGTGCAGGATGAAGAGCAAGGCGGAACACCCTTTTCCCCTGCTGTTTGCCGGCAGGAGCCCCCTGTGTTGACTAAAGCCCTGGACGGTGAGGCGCAGCTTGGATGACAGCATAAGGCAAAAGCCAGCCAGGGTGCTGGGCTGAGTTACTCTGATGGCAAGAGAAGACACACCCCAGGGACGAGTCCTGCCCTGTCTGCTGACATACCCAAGGCCCATTTCTCCACCCGAGATGCAGGGCCCTCTGTGCACTCAGCCTCTGCCCTTTGACCTCTTGGGGAACCAGAGTTCCCAAGCCACCCCAGTCCCTTTCCGGAGGTGCATTGTTGCCCTCAGAGGAAGCCTCTAGAAACAGGAGAGAGAGGCCACTGCCCGGGGAGGCCAGAGGAGTCTCAGAGGAAAGAGGAAACAGACTGTGGGGTGATAGTGAGGGCGCCGGTCACCCACCTGGAGCAGAAGCCACTCCTTCAGCAGCCAAGAGTGATTTCACAACCGGCTGCTCAGTGACCCAGCACAGAGCCTGACCAGCTGTCAAGCATCCCCCTACCCAGTCTACTCCCCATGCCCCCCGTGCTAGGGGACGACAGCCAGGCCCCCTCCTCAAATACCCTTCCCATCAAGCGGGAACTGGTGGGGTCTCTGGAGCTGGCTGCTCAGGGGAGCAGGGTCCCCGCCCAGCTGCCAGCGAGCCACATTGGCAAAGACACCAAAGTGTCTTTGCTCATCCCACGCCACGGCAATGTGCTCTCACCATCATCCAGGATGCCAGACCATGTCTGTCCCTGATGCCAAGCGACGGGTACTGGGCCACCTAAGGCAGACAGGCGTCTCCCCAGTGGGCTCCCAGGAGGGCAGAGCAGGAGAGCTTCATCTGCCAGCCCTCATGGTGCAGGGGGCAGATGGAGCTTGGTGGGCACACAGAGAGTGGACAGTGGCCTGAGGCTGGAAGGCTGCTGTCTGGGGCGCGGCCTTGGCTGAAGGTCTCACTTTCTGGGCAGCGCCAGGAAACAGCCTGGACCAGGGCTAGAAATGAAGGTTCCCTGGCACTTAGAGAGGGTGACGATGAGGTCCTCACAGATGCCACAGCCCCCAGTCAGGAGCCTTCTTTCACAGCCACCATGTACTGCCCAGACCACGGCGGGGGGTGGGGGGGGGGAGAGGGGTGACAGTTGCTCCCTTGGTTTTTGCTTGGATGTAACCTGCTTGGGACCCCCAGCCCTGGGCCCCCACCCCTCCTTTTGGGTAAAGTTTGGAGGCACAGAGATGTTGGGGTGGTGAAAGTGATGAGGGTCTGGCTGTGGGGCCCAAGAGGGAAGCCTGGGTCCTTGTGGTCTGTGCTGTGTCTTAAGGGGAATTATCCCCGCCCTTCCACTTTTCTTCCGAGCAGCCGGGTGACAGTTCCGAGGAGTGAGCCAGTATTTGACTTGGCTGAGGTGGCCGACAGAATTGCTGCGGAAACAACCAGCTAACGGATAGGTACACAGCCCTGGAAGAACTGACCAGCGGATTAACTGGGCCACCAAACACTTCCTTTATTTTCGCGTCGCCTTCCCGAGCTGCGGTGCTGCCCTGGGCCGGTGAGTGGCCGCCCCGAGGCCAGGGGACAGTCTGAACCCGCCACTGCGGCCTCCCGCTCCCGCCCCCGCCCTCGATTTACAGTCCTGGCTTGAACCACGAGATCAACGCGCGGTGCCCGCCAGAGGGGCCCTTCGGTGTGAGCCACCGGCCAGTAGGAGCGGTGCAGGGGCGCCCTCCAGTGGCCACGTCCGAATTGGCGCCGGAGCTCAGCCCCGCCGACTTGAAGGTCCGGAGAAAGCGCCCCCGCCGGCGGAGGAGAGGCGGGCGATGAACGCCCCTCCAGATTCAGCCTTGATACCTGTTTGCCCCCAAGGGCTGGCGCCGTGCAGAGAGCGCCCGCGCCCTTTCGGAGAGGTCCTGTGTTTCTGATTGGATTGAAAGTAACTTAGGAACTAAAAAGAGTAGTCGGTGAAAAGCAAAATGCTCTGGAGTCCCGAGGGAGTGGGGCGACGAGGATGACCTGGCCGGGAGGGGAGGGAGCACTCGGCCAGGAGCTGGCAGAAGTACCCCATTGGAGGTGGAGGAGCACCCGTGGGGAGCATCTGCCCAGGAGCTGGAGGAGGACAGCTTCAGCAGCTGGAGGGAGCACCAGGCTGGAGGAGCACGGGGTAGGGAGCTGAGGAAGTGTACAGTCAGGAGCTGGAGGAGGCATAGGGTCAGGCACTAACAGGAGCAGGACCGGAAGCTCACGCTCGTATTTTCCCATCACTTGCAGGGGTGTGCTCTGGCTTTCTCTGCAATGGACACAGCCTTGGATCCAGTGCATTTCTGAGTGATGAGTGGGATGGAGAACTAGCTTTAAGGCGCACACACTGGGTACAGCGTGGTTACACTCTGAGACAAGCAGCCTCTTAGCTCGCCCAGAAGTAATCAACACTTCTTTCTAAATGTAAATCCTGCCAAGAGCGCTTTCCCATCCAAGAGGGGCAGGCACGGTTTCCAATACTACAACTTCAATTTTTAAAACATTATTTTTATTACAAAAGCTATATATTCGTTGAGAATAATTTACAGAATACGGAGAAGAAAAATATTTTCTATTTACCCCCAGCCCCACCATCTGGAGATGACCACTACTAATTTTTGGTGATAAGTGTTGGGTTTGCTTTGCTTTCGAAGGCCTTGTGTTTCTGGAGGGCAGGATGGGAGCGTGGGGGAGCGCGGGGGAGCGCGGAGATGGCAGAGGGTCGCCCAGGGCAGGCCCCCGACCAGCGTGGGGTAGGTCTTGCCTCCGGGGCGGGGGCCGCATGTCTCACAGACTGAGGTTCTGTGCACAGGATCATATCTGGGGGGCCTCACTTCCCTTATCCTTAATGTGGCCGCGGGAGTGTCCAGAGAGAACTCTGCAGAACCCGGCGCAGGTCTGCGCTCGCCCGCCCAGCTCCGCGCTCTACTGTCGGGTGCTCAGGAATGGGAAGCTAGAGGCCGTCGGCCCAGACCGCGTACAGCCCCGCACACAAGCCGGGAGCGCGGGGCCGAGGGACCAGAGGGGCGCTGGGCCGAGGGGCGGGGCTGGGGAGCTGGGGGGCGCGGGGCCCGAACCCTGGCCCCTACGCGTCGCCACCCCCTGACCCGGGCGCCGGGAGCCCGCGCGTGGAGACGCGCGTCCATTGGGCGAGAGCGCGGCCTTCCGGACCAATCACAGGAGGCGGAGGCCGAGCGCCCAACTGGAGCGCGGCGGGCATTGGCGGCAGGCGGGCGCGCGCACGCCCGGCCTGCACGCCCCAGTGGCTCGCGGAACCCCAGTGCCCCCCGGTTCTTCCACGCGGGGCGCTCCGACTGTCCTCTCTGCAAGCCTCCGGGCACGGCCCCTCGTGTCAGGGTGATGAGCAACTCTAGTCTCCCCGGGGGCGCGGAACGGACACCCTGCAGACGGGCCGCTTCCTCCTCGACCCGCTGGGACCCGCCCCGGGCCCGAGGGTTCCAGCCGCGCGCCTCCCGCTCCCCGTACCCCTCGCCCTGCACACCTCCGTCCCCCACGCCCCCGCCCAGCGTTGCTCCATCCCCCTGCGATTCCCGTGCCCCCGCTCCGCACCCCTTCATCCCGCACGCCCCGCCGTCCCCTCCCTGCACCCCGCCATTCCCCGCAACCCCCGCCCTCCACCCCGCCCAGAGCGCGGCGTGGAAGCTCTGTTTCCGCGGCGCTGTCACGATTGTGAGAGAATAAACGTCACACAAAAGGGAGCAGAGTTTACGAGGCGGGACCCTCGGGGGCCTGGCGGGCGACATCTGGCCGCGGCAATCGGCGAGAAGGGGTCCCTTTATCCTAAGACAAAAGAGTCCCGGGCCGAAATGCCTCCGCGGCGGGGGTCCCTGCAGCCACTGGCTCACGGCGGCGGACCCGGTGCGCAGGGTCTCTCCGCGGTCGGGGCGCATCCCCAGCGGCCTGGAACCCGGCGCCCCGCCGGACCCCTCCACTCCCCCCCACGTCGATTCTCCCCGCCTCGCCCCGCTCTCTCCTCCTCTTCCTCTCTGCCTCCGCTCTTCCTCCGGTCTTCCCCACCCCTCCCTGCTCCCGCTCCCCACCCCTCCCTGCTCTTCCCCTCACCCCTCCCTGCTCTCCCTCCCCACCCCTCCCTGCTCTCCCCTCCCCCAACCCCGTTCTTCCCTCCCTGCTCCACCCCCACCTGCCCGCAGCAGAGCGGCGAGGTGAGAGTAAAGGCTTAGGCAGGAGCTTCAGAATCTCTGCGGCTGCGACCCCTGCTCTTCCAGGAGAGGGCCCTTCACAGGCTGAAAGGGCCCCGGGACCCTGGGGAGTTCCCAGCACAGTACCTCGCCTTCCCTTTGAAACCCGGCTTTGCCATCTCAGTCGGTCGGCCGCCTCGGTGACCACGCTTCCCTGTGACAACGCTTCCCGGTGACCACGCGGCCGCGGCCTCCCGCAGCCCCTGGTCAGACCTGAGCGACCAAGAGCTAAGCCAGGGCCAACCCCAGGGCAGCTGGGAGTGCAGAGCCCTCCTGGGGGGCTGGCTGATGATGGGGGGCTGACAGTGGAGCAGTTGCTGCCCACCAGTCCTTGCTCCCACTCCTTTCCTCTTCTCCCCGCTAACCTGCTGAGGTACTGGAGCGCTGTAGGGAGGAAGGAACACGGGTGGCAGGGCCAGCTCCTTACCCTGGTTCAGCAATGGAGTAGGCTGGTAAGATGTGTGACCTCAAGGACAGCAGAGATCTCTCAGGCCCACTGCTTCCTACTAGCAGAAGAAAACTCGCCCAGCCTCCCCTCTTCCCTCAAGGAGCAATGTCAGACCCTGAGCTGGGCCTGTGCTCCTCAAGGGCTGGCTGCATGTGAATCTGAAACCCCCTGTCCCAGGATAGTGAGGAGGGGAACAGTGGCCCCACCATGCCTGCATCCTCAGAGGACCCAGGGCAGGCCCCACCCTGCCTCTGACTGGTGCCAAAAGCCTCTGTGAGTCACTCAGCTCTGAGCCTCAGCACTCTTCAGTGCAAACTGGGACTCATCACCTCCCTGCCCGGCTGGGAGTTGACACCTGCCAGCCCACCACGCATGGAAGAAGCCAACGTCCTCACAGACCCCACATGATCTGAGCACCCCTGCCCTCTCCCGGTGGCCTCTTGGCCCATCACATGGGCTTCATATGCCAGGCCTGCACCATCCCCAGGACCTTTGCACGACCCATCCCTCTGGGGACCTTTTCTCCCATGTCTGCTTCCTCCTTCAAATCTTTGCTCAGATCTTCTCTTCTCAGAGGAGCCTCCCCTGCCCCTATTTAACCTTTCAGCCCTCACACAGGGACTACCCAACAAGTAAGGTACACACGGGCTTAATTGTGCTTACTCCTAATGCGTAGCACACAATTTCACCTGTTTTTTACCACATCTTTGAAACATCAGCAGGAGAAAGCCAGGCAGCGGAGACACCAAGAGCCAATAAGCTCCATCGGCTCCCACCTCATCCCTCCGCATGGCGCCTGACATTGTTGATATTGATGCATTTGTTGTTGTTGTTAGGTGCTGTCGAGTCGGTTCCGACTCATGTCGACCCTATGCACAACAGAACTAAACACTGCCCGGTCCTGCGCCATCCTCACAATTGTTATGCTTGAGCTCATTGTTGCAGCCACCGTGTCAATCAACCTCATTGAGGGTCTTCCTCTTTTCCGCTGAGCCTGTACTCTACTAAGCATGATGTCCTTCTCCAGGGACTCATCCCTCCTGACAACATGTCCAAAGTATGTAAGACGCAGTCTCTCACCATCCTTGCCTCTAAGGAGCATTCTGGCCGCACTTCTTCCAAGACAGATTTGTTCATTCTTTTGGCAGTCCATGGTATATTCAATTTTCTTCACCAACACCACAATTCAAAGGCATCAACTCTTCTTCGGTCCTCCTTATTCATTGTCCAGCTTTCACATGCATACGATGTGATTGAAAATACCATGGCTTGGGTCAGGTGCACCTTAGTCTTCAGGGTGACATCTTTGCTCTTCAACACTTTGAAGAGGTCCTTTGCAGCAGATTTACCCAATGCAATGCGTCTTTTGATTTCTTGACTGCTGTTTCCATGGCTGTTGATTGTGGATCCAAGTAAAATGAAATCCTTGACAACTTCAATCTTTTCTCCGTTTATCATGATGTTGCTCATTGGTCCAGTTGTGAGGATTTTTGTTTTCTTTATGTTTGGGTGTAATCCATACTGAAGGCTGTGGTCTTTGATCTTCATCAGTAAGTGCTTCAAGTCCTCTTCACTTTCAGCAAGCAAGGTTGTGTCATCTGCATAACGCAGGTTGTTAATGAGTCTTCCTCCAATCCTGATGCCCCATTCTTCTTCATATAGTCCAGCTTCTCATATTATTTGTTCAGCATACAGATTAAATAGGTATGGTGAAAGAATACAACCCTGACGCACACCTTTCCTGACTTTAAACCACTCAGTATCCCCTTGTTCTGTCCGAACAACTGCCTCTTGATCCATGTAAAGGTTCCTCATGAGCACAATTAAGTGTTCTGGAATTCCCATTCTTCGCAGTGTTATCCATAGTTTGTTATGATCCACACAGTCGAATGCCTTTGCATAGTCAATAAAACACAGGTAAACATCCATCTGGTATTCTCTGCTTTCAGCCAGGATCCATCTGACATCAGCAATGATATCCCTGGTTCCACGGCTTCTTCTGAAACCAGCCTGAATTTCTGGCAGTTCCCTGTCGATATACTGCTACAGCCGTTTTCGAATGATCTTCGGCAAAATTTTGCTTGAGTGTGATATTAGTGATATTGTTCTATAATTTCCACATTCAGTTGGTTCATCTTTCTTGGGAATAAGCATAAATATGGATCTCTTCCAGTCAGTTGGCCAGGAAACAGTCTTCCATATTTCTTGGCATAGACGAGTGAGCACCTCCAGCGCTGCATCTGTTTGTTGAAACATCTCAATTGATACTCCATCAATTCCTGGAGCCTTGTTTTTTGCCAATGCCTCCAGAGCAGCTTGGACTTCTTCCTTCAGTACCATCGGTTCCTGATCATATGCCACCTCTTGAAATGGTTGAATATTGACTAATTCTTTTTGGTATAATGACTCTGTGTATTCCTTCCATCTTCTTCTGATGCTTCCTGCATCATTTAATATTTTCCCCATGGAATCCTTCACTAACTTAATTTGTCTTTAAATATGGGAGCGACTGCTCGTTGGACCTCCACCAGGCCTGCGGGACAGAAAGCTAACAGAGCATCCCCAACTGTAAAAATGACGTGATGGGGCTTCTGACCTCCTCTAACTTTACAAGGGAAAGGGAAATCAGCACCAACAACCCAAGGCTGATTCCTATGAGGTGGAGGTCAGACACACCTCCTCCAGCCTCTTCACCAGTTCTGACACCAGCCCTCCCTCCCAGGGCACTCTCTAGTCCTCTGCTGGGTTCCATAATTCATTGCAATGGCCACATTGAACTAACTCACAGACCGTACTCCCAGTTATGGCATTTGTGAGGGAAGTAAACAGGCTACAATTCAGGTTCGGAACACCGGAATAGAGTTCGTCTATCAGGACAGCTTCTTCTCAGCCATGCCGAAGGCAGGCCTCTCAGGCAAGTGTTACAAAGCTCTTTTAGCTCTGCCAATAAGTACCCAGAGGCACCCCACTCTGCCACTAAGCCTCGGCCCAGAAGCGCCCAGCTCTCTTGATCCATGGATCAGCAAGCCTAGCCAAGTTACAAGGACTATGGCTAGAAGGCCATGTTAAGTAATTCACTGAACCCCACCAACCCTCGGACGGCTAACGTGTGGGTCCCGTGCAGAAGACCCGTGTCCCATCTTCTGGCTGCTCCTCGGTTTGGCTCTGCCGTAATGTAGGAGCTTGTGGGGTCCGTGGCATTTTCTGTTGCCCTAGCCATCCATTGATCACCTGTTGGGGCAGCACCACCGCGCTCCCGTGTCTCCCGAGTGGACTGGGGTCTCAGAGCGTGGTGGAGGCTGACCTCTCCTTGGGCCTGATGGGGGCGGGGTGGTGGCTCCTGGGGACAGTGGGGCCCTGGTCTTCCTTTGCCTACATCACCAAGGCAGATAAGGTCTGGGAGGGTTGCCAAAAGGGAGTTATTTTCAGCAAATATGAGTATTTTCAGCAAAAAGCAGTCTGGAGAGAGGATCCTTGGGCCTCCATGTTTGCACTGGGCAGGCCAAGGCCACCCGAGCCCGAGGGAACCCCCACGAAGGATTTCCTGAGAGCCCCATTCTGCTTTCTAGATGCAGCTCTCGGTCTGCTCCAAGAGGCATCTTAATGACAAAACTGGGGGCGGTGGTGGTTCTGTGTCGGATCCTTACCCTCCATGACAGAGACCTGGTTCAATTCCCAGCCAACGCACCTCACGTACAGCCACCACCTGTCTGTCAGTGGAGGCTTGCGTGTTGCTGTGATGCTGAACAGGTTTTAGCAGAGCTTCCAGACTAAGAAAGACTAGGAAGAAAGGTCTGGCAATCTACTTCTGAAAATCAGCCAGTGAATACCCTCTGGCTCGCAACAGTCTGATCCCCAACTGATCAGGGCGATGGCACAGGACTGGGCAGCATTTCAGTCCATTGCGCATGTGGTCACCATGAGTCTGGGACTGATTCCACAGCAACTAACAACAACAATCACAAAACTGGCTAACACACACAGAGCACAGAGACAGAACAGAAACCATTTATATAGCCAGCAGCCTCCAAGGGGATTCTGATATTCACATCCTGCGTAGCCCCTCCCACTCTGCATCAGGGCTGGTCTGTTTGGCCAACAGAATTCAACAGAAGTCACTTTCAAGAACTGAAACTAATCCCTGAGGTCACCTTGTAGCTACATAATAGATAAGCTCACAAAATAATGAATATCGCCCATAACCATTGTACACCCTTAAAAATCACCAATAGGAGACCAAATGGTCAATAATTATTTTAAAACAAAGACAAGTATGTAAGGTTGCAGGGAAACTAGATTCATGGAAAGGGAGCAACCAGAACAGAAATAATGAGAATATTCACCCATTGTGATGAATGTAACCGTCACTGAACCATTTGTGTAGACATTGTTGAATGGGAACCTAAACTGCTGTGTAAACCTTCACCGAAAACACAGTAATATATTATTAAAAAAAAAATATATAGGTTATAAAAGACACTACAGCTTCATCTTGGTGCTCCTGAAATGCCTGTTGTGGGAACTAAACACAGTGAGACTCTAAGCAACAAAGGGTCATGGAAACACAGGTGTTGATCAGCAGAGGCAAGTCCAAGGTGTGTCCAGGTAAGAAGGAGTATTAGTTAGGAATGAATTCAGGCGCGAGTCACAAAATATCCAATTAATAGGAGATTAAACCCACAGGGGCTTGTTTTCTCATATAACCAGAAATCCAGGGATGAGCTCTTGACCTCTTCAGAGGCCCAGGCTTTTTCATTTCTTTTGTTCCAACAATCTTCCTTGGGAGGTGGGCTTTTGTCCTCATGGTTTGCAAGGTGGCTGCTGGAACTCCAGACATTGCATCCACCTCCACAGTCGAGACAGGAAGAAAGGACAGGGCATGGCCAATCACATCTGCCCCCTTGTATAGGGAAAAGTAAACCTCTCCCAGAAGCCCCTGCAGGAGATTTCCCCTTAGGCCTCATTGGCTGGAATAGGCCACATGCCCACTCACAGCTGCAAAGGATTATGGGACAGTAAGGAACCAGGTTGTCATGATTGGCATTGGCCAAGCATGCTCCACTCCCTGGGGCTTGACAGTTCCCATAAAAGCAGGGTTCCATAGGCCATGATTAGCAGGGAGTCACTACTGGGTGGGCAACATGTGTGCCTCCCACAGGTGGGAGGACCCTGGCTTATCTGAGCAGAAGAGGAGTTTTGAAATAAGATATTGGGAGACTCACAGATTACCCAGGGGTGGGGGAAATCAAGCTCAAAGGCTGAGCAGTGGTGCATAAGGCCTGAGATTCCACAGCAGAGCAGGACAGGAAGAAATAGCCCTGCCTGCTGCTGCTGCTCCTGGCTCCAGCCCGCTCAGCTGTGGCATGGATACCACCAATGCCAGACCCCAAAGTTCACTAGACCCACTGCCACCCGTTCCACCATCCCTGTCACCCCCATTGCCAAGGAGGTTCTGTGCTGCCCCTCTTTATAGTATAAAGACATCATAAGCTTCTGATTCAGGGTTGGAAATGGATGGACCTGATTGGTGGAACCTGGGTCATGTGACTGAGTCCTAACAGCAGGGGATGCTGGGAAAGTGAGCACCTGACATTTTCCCATTTTATACTGGGGGGTAGGTTCTGCCTCATGAACTGGGGATTGACCTCATGTAAGAAGGAAAAAAATTACCTTTTACCAGCTGGGTGCATAAATTGACACAACTTTTTGTAAAGTAATTTGGCGAGATGAATGAACAGACTAAAAATTGTTAACAACGTTTGGTCCAATAATTTCACATGAGGTAATCTCTCTTAGGGATGGAGGCAGGAGAGGTGAGGAAGCTGTAACACCTAGCTACAAATGTGGTAGCAACTGAAATGTCCAACAAGGAGGTTAAGTGAATCTTGGCCCAGCTGTCCCACAAAGAATATTTAATAACCTGGGAGAAATTCTTAGGCTGTAAGGCCAAGTGAAGAAAGTAGGATATACATGTTGTCTTGGCAAAATCTTATGAGATGATATTTAGTGAAACCTTAAGGCCAGTTGTAGCTTAGATGGCAGAACGTACAAGATGCAGAACATACGAGATGCAATCAGGCGGAAAGTTTTGGGAGATTCCCAACATTTAAACAGAAATTTCCCCCCAAAATTAGGAAAAGTTTTAAAATGAAAATACAGCTGGAGGTCAGTTGACTGAGAGGTTTGAAGAACTGGGCATTCCCGGACAAATTCACAAAGGTGCACGAATGAGAATGCTCATGACTGTATTACGTTTAACAGTAAGATACTCAAACCCCCGTAAAAGGCCATTAGTAAAGAGACAGTTAACTTATGGTCAATACACACAGCAGAAGGCTAAGTAGCTATGAAGAAGGTATATCTAAACGTGTTGACATGGAAAGCTGTCACTAATATGTTGATAAGAGAAAAATGAATAGATCCTTTGTGTGTAAGAATGTGTTAATATACATATATTGCAAAGTGCAGAAGGGACTTCTGTTTCCGGCCATTATGGAGGAACCGGTCTAGGACTTACCCTCCTGCCATAAACACCTAGAAAACTGCAAAGGAAAAAAACACAAAGCAACTGCTTTGATACATTGGACAATAGGCAGCCCAGGGCTGTGACCCCTAAGAGGAGGAAAACAAATGAGATGAGCCCTACAACTGTCTTGGCTTTCTGCCTGGATGTACTTTCTGGACTCTGGCACACAGCAGAAAGGTCTTGTAAATTGAAGAAGCAGAGATTGGAGTTTGGAGGGGCTGAAACATTTGGAAATTTCAAGGTAGAGTACCCAAGTAGAGGAAGCTATGCAGATAACAAGCTCCAGAAATCTATATAGAGGTCCCCTCGAGAATGTTGCTGAATTTAAAATGGTGAATGTGTACAAGAAAATCCCACGAGACTTGGGAAAAAACAACTACTGGACAGCTATAAAGGCAAACGAGTCCCCAGAAGTCACACAGAACTGAGACATTTGGGTCCCCAAAAGACCGTGTTCAGCACATAGGGCATTTAGCAGAGATCCCATAAGAGTTACAACTTAATAGAAGGGCTAAACTATCCCAGAATAAAAGGCTAATCTAGAGCCACTCTAACAAAGCTTAAAAATGAGCCTCAAAATAAATAAATAAATAAAGCTGCTCTGTAAGTGAGTTGATTTCCTGCCAAAATAAACTTCAACACTCTTTAAGGGGAAGACAACAAAATCCAGAGGTTCAATAATGTAACATTTACAATGTCCAGCATTCAATAAAAAATTGATATACCTGTGATTGAGCAAGATAATGTGACCCATAGCCAAGAGAAAAATGAGTCAGTAGAAACAGACCAAGATATGAGAGTAATGATGGAATTAGCACACAAGGACTTTAAAACAGCTCTTAAAAATATGTTCCTGAATATAAAGCAAAATATAAACATAATGAGGAAAGAAAGATCCCAAATGAAAATTCTAAACCTGAAAAGTGCAGTATCTGAAATTTAAAATTAAATGGATTTAACAGCATATTAGACAAGCAAAAGATAAGTGAGCTTGAAAATATGACAGTAGAAAATATTCAAATTAAGCCACAGAGAGAAAAAAAGACTAAAATTTTAACAGAATCTTTGTGACCTATTATATAATAATAATAAAGTATTATTGTATACTAATAGTTAATTATTAGTATACCAATAAATCTAACATGTACTTGGAATACCAAAAGGATAGATAGGAGAACCGAAAAAAAACTCAAAATAATGGTTGATATTTTTTCTCAATTTACTGAAAACTATGAACCCACAGATCCAGGAAGCTCAATGAATCCCAAGCTGGATAAATATTAAGAAAATAACATCAGGGCACATTAGAACCAGTTTTTTAAAAAACCGATGATAAAGAGAAAGCTTAAAAGCGTCCAGAGAAAAAGACATGTTTTTTTAGGGAAGCAAAGACAAGAACAACTGTTGACTTATTGTAAGAAACAATGCATACCGGAAGACAATGGGATGACATATTTAACAGAAAATTGTCCTTCAAAAATGAAGTCAAAATGAATACTTTTGCAGACAAACAAAAGCTAATTTATTATCAGCTGATCTGCTCTACAACAATGTTCAAGGAAGAGCTGCAAACTGGAGAAAACCGATGCCAAATGGAAGCAAAGAGCACCAAAATGTGAGTAAGCAGAAAATAATTTGTCTCTGTTTTTAGTTTCTTTAAAAAATACAATTACCTATTTAAAGCAAAAATAATAGCAATGCATCATCAGGCTTTAATGTATTTAGAAGTAAAACAGATACAAAAATAAGAGGGAGGAAATGGAAGTATACTATCGTAAGGTTCTTACATTATATGTGAACTGCTAAAATATTATTTGAAGGTAGACTGTGATATGTTTAAAAAATGTATATTGTAAAGTTAAGAGTAAGAGGGAGGGTTAGAGACAGAACAGAAGAGAGAAGAAGAGATGAGAGGAAAAGACAGGAGACAGGATAGAGGGAACAGGTCTACTGACTAAGGCAAAAAATTAAAAAAAAAGTTGCCGTCGAGTCAATTTCGACTCATAGCGACCCTATAGGACACAGGACAACTGCCCCCATAGGGTTTCCAAGGAGCAGGTGGTGGATTTGAACTACTGACCTTTTGGTTAGCAGCTGAGCTCTTAACCACTGAGCCACCAGGGCTAAATAAGCCAATAGAGGAGATAAAATGGAATACTAAGAAATATCTAACAGCAAGATGGTAGACTTAATCTCAACCACATCAATGACTGTGTTTAATATAAATGGTCTGAACACTCCAATTAAAAGTCAGAGATTGTCATACTGGATGAAAAAATAAGACGAAAACAACTGATGTCTACAAGAAACACTTAAAACATAAATAGGTTAAAAGTTAAATGATGGAATAAGTTATGCCATGTAAACAGTAATCATAAGAAAGGGAAATTGCTACATCAGACAAAGAAGATAAGGACAAAAAATATTACTAGAGATAAAGACATGGCAATCTTAAATGTATAAAGTTCCAAAATGTATTGGACAAAATCTGACAGAAAATTGACAAGTATAATTGGAGATTTTAACAATCCCCTTTCTCAGTAATTGAGAGAACAATGGAGGCGGGGAGAACCAGTAAGGATATAGAAGTGGTGAACGCTATCAGCCAACTTGACTTAACTGACATTTATAGAATGCCACACCCAACAATGACAGAATGCACATCCTTTTCAAGTGTACATAGAAAAGTTACGAAGATAGGCCAAATCCTGGACAAACTTCAATAAATTTTAAGAGTTTGAAATAATGTAGAGTATGTTCTCTAATTACAATAGAATTAAAGCAGAAATCAATAACAAAAAGATATCTGGAAAAATAAAAATATATTTGGATTGAACAACGTATTTCTAAATAATCAGGATTATAAAAGAAACCACAAGGAAAATTAAAACATTTTTAACTGTATAAGAAAAATACATCATATCAAAGCTTATGGGATGTAGGATTGTTTTAAATGTTTAAATCGAACCAAACCCATTGCCATCAAGTCAATTCCAACTTAGAGCGACCTGACAGGACAGAGTAGAACTGGTCCACAGGGTTCCCAAGGCTATAAATCTTTACAAAAGGAGACTGCCCCATCTTTCTCCCACGGAGCTGCTGGTGGATTTGAACCACTGCTTTTCTGTCAGCAGCTGAGCACGTAATCACTGTGCCACCAGGGCTCCTAAACAGTTTTCAGAGGATATTCATAATTTTAAATGTTTATATTAAGATGGTGGAGCTCTGGTGGTGCAGTGTTTAAGAGCTCAGCTGCTAACCAAAAGGTCAGTACTTCAAATCCACCAGCCACTTCTTAGAAACCCTATGGGGCAGTTCTACTCTGTCCTATAGGGTCACTTTGAGTAGGAATTGACTTGACAGCAGCAGGTTTTATATTAAAAAGAAGAAAGGTCCAAAATCAATTATCTATATATACTTCTATCTTAGGACCTAGAAAACGTAAAACAAATTAAACCCTAAGTAGAATAAAAGAAATAAAAAAGAAAATACCAAAAGCATTAGCAACAAAAGACGAAATAGATAAGTTGCCTGCCTCGAAATTTTAAATCTTCTGTGCATCAAAGGACACCATCGAGAGAATAAAAAGACAACCTAAAGAATGGGAGCAAATGTTTGGTAGCCATATATCTGACATGTAGCTTCCATGATTCAAAACTGCTAACCTGCTCAAATCAAAGCAGGAAATGGATAGTTTAGTTTTTTTTTTAATAATTTTTATTGTGCTTTAAGTGAAAGTTTACAAATCAAGTCAGTCTCTCACACAAAAACCCATATACACCTTGCTACACACTCCCAATTACTCTCCCTCCAATGAGACAGCCCATTCCCTCCCTCCACTCTCTCTTTTCGTGTCCTTTTCACCAGCTTCTAACCCCCTCCACCCTCTCATCTCCCCTCCAGGCAGGAGATGCCAACATAGTCTCAAGTGTCCACCTGATCCGAGAAGCTCACTCCTCACCAGCATCCCTCTCCACCCCATTGTCCAGTCCAATCCATGTCTGAAGAGTTGGCCTCGGGAATGGTTTCTGTCCTGGGGCAACAGAGGGCCTGGGGGTCATGACCACTAGGGTCCTTCTAGTCTCAGTCAGACCATTAAGTCTGGTCTTATGAGAAGGAAATGGATAATTCTGACAACTACAAAGAGAAAAAGGAATGCTGGTGGTGCGACGGTTAAGGGCTCAGCTGCTGACTAGTAGCTTTCTTTTGGACTCTTTGGGATCTTCTGTGTGTAGAATCATGTCATCTGCAAATAACAATAGTTTTACTTCTTCCATTCTGATTTGGACACCTTTTATTTTGTTTTCTTGCCTAATTTCTCTGGCTGGGGCTTCCAGTACAATATCGAACAGCAGTGGTAATACACAGCTATGAAAGCTAATAAATGAATTCAGCAAAGTAGCAGAGCACAAGATCAACAACTCAACAGTGAAAAGGCAAAGAACCCAACCAAAAAATGAACAAAGGACTTACTTAGACATTTCACCAAAAAATATATACAAATGGTCAATAAGCACATGAAAAGATGCTCAATGTCATTAGTTACATTGTTGTGTACCATCGAGTCAATTCCGACTCGTAGCAACCCTATATGACAGGGCAAAACTGCCCCATGGGGTTTCCAAGGCTGTAAATCTCTACAGAAGCAGACTGCCACATCTTTCTCTCTCTCGGAGCAGCTGGTAGGTTTGAACTGCTGACCCTTAGGTTAGTAGCCAAGTGCTTTAACCACTGCGTCACCAGCACTCCTTCATTCATTACTCATTAAAAAAAAAAAGTTGCTGCCGAGTCAATGCCGACTCATAGTGACTCTACAGGACAGAGTAGAAGTGCCCCATAGGGTTTCCAAGGAGCATCTGGTGGATTCAAACCGTCGACCTTACTGGTAAAGCAGCCATAGCTCTTAACCACTACGCCACCAGGCTTTCCACATTAGTCATTAAAAAAAAAAACCCACTGCTGTTGAGTTGATTCCAACTCATAGCAACCCTACAGGGAAAGGCAAATAAAAACCACAATGAGATACCACTTTACCCCCCGCCAGGAGGGCTATCATCAGAAAAATGGAAAACAAGTGTTGACAAGGATGTAGAGAAACTGGAGCTGTGTGTACATTAATAATCTCCTCTCTGTGTGTCTCTGGTCTCTTTCATAGGACACCACTCAGATGGGACTAGGATCCACCCTACTCCAGTACAACCTCATATTAATTGACAGCATCTTCAAAGACCCTGTTTCCAAACAAGATCATGCTCACAGGTACATATTTTTGGGAGGACACAACTCAGCCCGTAACACTGGAGCTCTGGGATAGATCTGTTTCTAACTTTTTGTCATGCTGTGTTAAGATCCAGCATGCTGCAGAGTAACGACTGGTTTGCTGCTCTTCTATCCTGCATGGCACCTGTGGCCACCACAGGTCACTCACCCACTGCCCTGTGCCTGCTTCACACACACAGTGGCTGCATGCCCTCATCCACATGCTAGTTTTCCTAAGGTATATGCCCAGCAGTGGGGTCTGAGGCCACAGGATAGACTCAGTCTGCATTTCCCTGGGAACCATGCACGGCTCTCCAGCACAGCTGTTGAAGTTTACAATGGCTCAGGGGCACGTGGTGTCCTTGCCAACACTTGGAGTTCTCTATTTCTGATTTCTGACCAACTGAGAGGTGTGAACTGGCCTCTAATTTCTGTTTAGCTTGCTTTTCTCTGACGAGTGTTAGTGAACATGTCCTCAGCTTTGTTAGGCTTTGTGGCCCCATTTCCTGCGAGTTGCCTGTTGATCCACTTGGGTCATTTGTCTCTAGAATTTCCTGACTCCTGTTGGAGTACAGATCCTTGTGTTTTCCGGGCATAAATCCCTCGTTTTAGACTGAGGATCTTGCTTCCCAGCTCCCTGCCTGTTGACTTTGTCGATGATGTCCTTCCTGGACGAGCACTCCTTTTCCTTTGTGTGTTGTTGTTGACGGGTGCTGTCACGTCAATCCCGACTCATAGTGACCCCCCGTGACAGAGCAGAACTGGCCCACAGGGTTTTTTAGGCTGTGATCTTTATAGGAGCAGACCCACAGGACTTCCTCACAGAGCTGCTGGGTGGGTTTGAGCCACTGACCTTCCAGTTAGCAGCCAAGCACTTAAGCATTGCACCAACAGGGTTTCTTCTTCTTTTTTGTACCTGTCATCAAAAACTATCCATTTCCTGCTTTGATTTGAGCAGATTTGCAGTTTTGAATCATGGAAGCTACAGTTTTATCTTTTTTTTTTTTTTTTTCCTCAAGTTCCACCTGCTTTCTCAAAGCTCAGCATTTTGGGACCCTCAGCACAAAGAGGTAATTGGAGAAATGACACTGGCTAAGAAAGCCTTGAAGGAGCCCTGGGGGCTCAGTGGTTAAGTGCTCGGCTGCTAACCAGAAGGTCAGCAACTTGAACCCACCAGCGCTGCATGGGAGAAAGATGTGGTAGTCTGCTTCCATAAAGATTACAGCCTTGGGAACCCCATGGGGCCATTCTACTCTGTGCTATAGGGTCGCAGTGAGTCGGCATCAATGCAAAGGCAACGGGCAAAGGCAGGCTTTGCCAGAATAGCTGAGAGGCTCCATAGTGGGTTGAAGTGACATCACACATCCTGGCGAGGCTCTGGGTGGGGTCACCATCATCACAGGCCTCCCACCTCAGCCTCCCTGTGGCCAGGAAGCCTCCTGGTCCCCAGGGTCATCTCTCAGGCACTCTAGCACTTTTTGGTGGGAGAATCAATGCTATTGAGTAGGCTACGAAAAGGTCCCTGAGTGGTACAAACAGTTTGCACTCAACTGCTCACCTAAAGGTTGTTGGTTCAAATCCACCTAGTGGCACCGCTGAATAAAGTCCTGGAGATCTGCTTCCGTTAAGATTACAGCTTAGAAAACCCCATGGAGCAGTTCTACTCTGTAATACCAGAGGTCGCCATGATGTGCAGTCGACTTGGCGGCCACGGACAACAGCGGCCGCACGCTGTGTCCTCTAACAGCTTGGGCGAGCAGCAGCATCTGGGCTGTACACAGAAATCCACAGCCATAGAATGCCACGTGAGCTTCCTGGGGTGGCCGTAACAATGTACCGCCGACTGGGTGGCCTAAAACAACAGAAAGTTACTGTCTCTCAGCTCTGGAGTCTGACATCAAGGTGTCGACGGGGCTCTGCTCCTTCCGGAGCCTCTAGGGGAGGTTCCTTGTCTCTCTAGCTTCTGGTGGCCCCAGCCTCCAGGCATTCCTTGGCTTGTAGCCGGATGACTGCAATCTCTATCTTCACATGGCCGTCTTCCCTCAGCGTCTGTCTGTGTCTCTTCTCCTATAAAGACGGCAGTCACTGGGTCAGGACCCACCCTAGTCCGGCATGATCTCCTCTTAGGTAATTACATCTGCAAAAACCTTATTTCCAAATAAGGTCGTAGTTACAAGTCTTACGACTAGGACTTGAACTTATGTTTTGGAGGAACACAACGCAGCCCCTAACAAGTGGACACAGTGACTGCGTCAGACACCTAATTACTGCCCTCAGAGTGCCACAATACATCTTCCATGCTGCAGAAATCTTGTTGCTCCACTGTGAAGGGGCGACACCCGCTGTGTGCGCCAGGCAGGCTTCTGAGAGCCTTACCCCACCCCCACGTTAGCCTGGACAGGAAGCAGAGTTGAGGGCCCCCTCCCACTGGCCCCAACCCCAACAAGGGTGGGGCTGGGATCAGGACTCAGCAGCATGGCCCCACACCACACCAGCTGAGAGCCTGTCGTCATGATTCCTGTGAAGACCTCCTCTAAACTCCTTCCCGCTCCCCGTGCACACGGGGACCACCCCCCACACCCCTGCTTACAGTCAGCAAAACTGACCCTTAGCAGTATGGAATCTCCCATCTCCACATTTCGAAGTTCTTGCCGATGTCTAAACGCTGAATCTAGTGAAGAAGTCTTACTTCCCTGACCCAACCTCAAGTCACAGGAGCTTTCCAGTCTGGGTTTGGATTTGAAGGACTTGTACCACCAGGTGAATCCCCATTACGTGAAGGCCTCAGTGAGCTCCACAGCTCAGTAATCAAGCCCCTCAACTGTCCCATTTACACTCAGTTCAAGCCAAGCAATCCCTGCTGCCCACACCCTCCCTACCTGCGGGTGGGTAAGCATATGTGAGCAGCTGCAAAGCTACCTCTGCCCCTCTCCTTTGTTCCTTCAAGGGCTTTCTGGGACCATGCCCTTATGCCAGATGTGCAGACCCAAGGCAATAAGGCCAAGCAATGGCCTCAAGAAAGGCACCTCAGGACCTCCTCCAGATTGTCAGTTCAACCAGCACCTGCAGGTGCTCAAGATTCAGCTGGGTTCAATAAAGGTCCAAAGAGACTAGTGCTTGTCTTGAAATGCTAATTATACTAAACCAAAATCGCTGCCAAGTTGTCCAGTATGCAGCCCAGTGTGGCTCAAGAGACCTCCCACCCGTCCGCCCGCCCACCGCGCCCCCCAGGAACTGGAGCCAGTCACCGGTTCACTGCAGCACTTTATTTCTCCTTAACACGACGCCGCGTTGCTGGGGCCTAATGTTCGCACATGACAATAGAAAAACCAAAATTTGTTGTCATCTTAGAGTTGAGAACTGCGTACAAAAACCTCACATAAATTAAAAGGATGAATAAATTTACAGGTTTAAATGCAAATCATCTTCCAACTCAAGGCAAGTTTTAACAACCCACGGTGTTCCAACGGGAAAACATCAGCTAAGAGAGGAAACTGGGTCCTAAGGCTCAGATTTTTCCAACCCTGTCAAGGCTGGCAAGACAGAAATGACAACTGCTTTCCAACTCTTGCCAGCCTCTGGAAATCCTGGCACCGTCAGCTCTCCGCATTAATACCCTGCACAGACCGCGAGGTCAGTGAAGCAGACACTCGCCACGCCAACAATTTCACCACACCATGTCATCCCTCACCTTGGCCATGGGATGACCAGATCACACGAACTAGGGGTTTAAATCAAAGATATGTACAGGGTATTAAACACAGACCAAGGGAGCAGTTAACTTGAATACAAGGTCAAGGTCAGCAACAAGTTCTATGATCCAGTGCTGATATCAAGATACAGGCTTCAAGGACAATTTCTTTTCAAAGGCTTCTTCCAGTTTCACGAGGCTAGCATGAGGCGTACAGGTGTGCAACCTGCACTCGGGAATGGGCTCATGCGGCAGGTGGTGGCACCTGCTGGCAGTCCGTCTAGAAGCATTTGCGGTGGACGATGGAGGGGCCCGACTCGTCGTACTCCTGCTTGCTGATCCACATCTGCTGGAAGGTGGACAGCGAGGCCAGGATGGAGCCGCCGATCCAGACCGAGTACTTGCGCTCAGGGGGAGCAATGATCTGCACGGGTGACAAGAGAGGCGTTAGCAGCACACTGGGCCCTGCCTGCCCACGCCTAGGTCACAGCCCCCTGGGGACCTACCTTGATCTTCATTGTGCTGGGCGCCAGCGCTGTGATCTCCTTCTGCATCCTGTCAGCAATGCCGGGATACATGGTGGTCCCGCCAGACAGCACCGTGTTGGCATACAGGTCCTTCCGAATGTCCACGTCACACTTCATGATAGAGTTGAAAGTGGTCTCGTGGATGCCGCACGACTCCATACCTAAGAAACAAAGTTCTCCCTTAGTGGTCAACAGCCACACTGCTTGTCCTCTTCAGGCTACTGCACGTGAAGAGCCTCAAGGCTGAGGCACCGGCCACCTACCTAGGAAGGAGGGCTGGAAGAGGGCCTCGGGACACCGGAAACGCTCGTTGCCAATTGTGATCACCTGGCCGTCTGGCAGCTCATAGCTCTTCTCCAGAGAGGAGGAGGAAGCGGCTGTGGCCATCTCCTGCTCGAAGTCAAGGGCTACGTAACACAGCTTCTCCTTGATGTCACGCACAATCTCACGCTCAGCCGTGGTGGTGAAGCTATACCCTCGCTCGGTCAGGATCTTCATGAGGTAGTCAGTCAGGTCTCGGCCTGCCAGGTCCAGACGCAGGATGGCGTGGGGCAGGGCGTAGCCCTCGTAGATGGGCACAGTGTGAGTGACACCATCGCCAGAGTCCATGACAATACCGGTGGTTCGGCCAGAGGCATACAGGGACAGCACCGCCTGGATGGCCACATACATGGCTGGCGTGTTGAAGGTCTCAAACATGATCTGCAAGGGAAGCAGAACGTTAGTCAGAAACAACGACTGCTAATGCCCCGTGCTACACGCTACATGCCACATGCCCCCCATGTGATGTGTGAAGAAAGGAGAGGGAAGCAGGCAGAAACACACGAGAAACCTGGAGGCTTCAAGGAGGAAATGCCAGAAGAGGAACAGAACCCTGGAAACAGCGAAAGAAACACTTGAATTTCAGAAAATAAAAACAGTAAGGCAAAACACGATTCTAAAGATAGAAAAAAGGGATTCATTGACAAAACCAGACAATCACCTGGGTCATCTTCTCCCTGTTGGCCTTGGGGTTCAGGGGTGCCTCAGTCAGCAACACCGGGTGCTCCTCGGGGGCCACACGCAGCTCGTTGTAGAAAGTGTGGTGCCAAATCTTCTCCATATCGTCCCAGTTGGTGACAATACCGTGCTCGATGGGGTACTTGAGAGTCAGGATGCCTCTCTTGCTCTGGGCCTCATCGCCCACGTAGGAGTCCTTCTGGCCCATGCCCACCATGACGCCCTGCAAGAGGCCGACCGGGTCAGCTCCCGCAGCTCAGAGTGCCCGGGACCCCATGGAAAAGAGCGCCCTCTACTCACCTGGTGCCGGGGGCGGCCAACGATGGAGGGGAAGACGGCGCGGGGGGCGTCGTCGCCAGCAAAGCCAGCTTTACACATGCCAGACCCATTGTCGATAACCAGGGCGGCGATCTCTTCTTCCATGGCGATCTATCTACAGACGTTACCGATCAGGCGGGCCCTCGCGCTCCAAGACGCCAGACTGCCCCCCAAGCGCGCAGCCCAGCCCGGAAGGACGGCCGGCCCCCAACCGCCAAGACCCGGCTTCCAGACCTCGATGGAACCATCCCTCATGGCGCGAGGCCCGGGGCTCCGCAATGCGGCCCGCCGCCCCTCCCCCGGGCGCAGCCCACCAGCCCGGCCACCCCAGGAACAAAAGGCCGCCTCTCTGGCCGGAGCGGCCTGCGGAGGGCGCCGCCAGGACCTCGCGGAGACGACGGCGCTGGGTTGGGGCGCACAGACCTGACCCTTACCGGAAAAACAAGGAAGCAGCAGCGAGCTTTAACCACAGACAGAGGCGAGCCCTGAGCGTCGGAGGAAAGTGAGACCGAGCGCGGCCTCCCCCGCCGCTTTTTAAGGGGGCGCGGGGCGCGCGCGCGGAGCGGCGGCGCGCGCGGCCCAGAACATGGCCATATATGGCGATCTTGGAGAACGCCGGGCGCCCATTGGCCGTTCCCGCGGGGGCACGTGGGGCCCCGCGCCCCGCCCTACCCCCGCCCGCACCGCCCCCCAACAGCCCCGCCCGCGCCGCCCCGGGCGCCGGGGACCCCGAGCCGGGCCGGCGGAGGGACGGACTGGCGGGGCAGGGCGCGGGGTGCGGCTATCCGGGTGACCTGCGGGGGTCGCTAGGAGGGCTGCGGGGTGACCGACCCGGCTCCACCTCGGGACTGTCGCGCCGTGGAGGAGGGGCCGGGCTGCGCCCCGAAACTGCTTGACCCGGGCCTGGGCCGCGCCCCGAGCCGGGATGTGTCCCCGCGGTTGGGCCTTGTTTGGAGGCTTTACTCTCCAGGCGCCCCCAAGGAGCCTTCCTCTCAGGCTGCACTGAGACCCGTGGCCGTGAAGGCCGGTTCCTGGTGCTGGGCTGGGGGAGGGAGCCGGAATTGGGGTCCCCAGCGCCCTGGGTCCCGAGGCCGAGGGGAGCCGTGACCTCGCTTCTGAGCCATAGGAAGGATCCGTCCGCCCCCTAACGCGGTGCAAGGCCCCCGCTGCGGGAGGAGGGGGCGCCCGGCCCCGGTCCCCAGGGGTGTGAGCCAGAGGCCCCTTTCCCCACACCCGACACGTCCTGCGATACATTCCCCCAAAAGCAGACCCGCTTGTCCTTGGACGCCGGCCCCACCCGGGTTTGAGGTCAAGCCCCATCCGCGGGGCGCCCGCCTTTGTTTCAATGTTATCACTTGGTGCACGTTATAGGGAAGTAGAGGCAGGGGGAGGGAGTCCCCATTCCCTGAACGATCGACCCCGGATCCTGGATGGGCTGGGGGGGGTGCCACCTGCTCCTCTGTCGTCTGCTTGTGAAACTAGGAAAGTCGGGGAGCTCCCAGGCAGAGACTGCCTGGTGCTCTGGGCCCTGGGTCCGCAGAACGCTTGAGCCCCAGCTCCTCCAGGCAGGCGCCCCTTTCCTCCGTCCTGGCGCTAGGAGTTCTCCCAGCCCAGGGCGAACCTTTCTCAGCAGGAACCTGCATTGAAAGACCTGTCCCCTGTCCTGGCAGGGTCCTGACCCCATCTGTGTGTGCAGATGCTTCAGTTACACTCTGAGATACTGTGGAGCCAGGTACTATGGTTTCCTTGTGGTTATCTGGAAACCCTTGGAACTACTCAGAGAAAGCATAAAAGGGCATATCCCTCAGAAGGGTGGCCGTGGGCTGGACACAGAATGGGAAAGAACTCGCCCAAGGTCACGGGACACGTAGGTTTTCAGAGTCGGGTCTTGGATGCCTGCCTCCGAAGTTGTGACCCTGGGGGAACACTGATAGCCAGTACCTGGCTCCCCAGGTACAGCACACATCTTCTCTGGGTGCCCTTAGCCATGCAAGGTAGCCTCATGACCGCACTTCTCAGGTGAGGACGCCGGGCTAGGCGCGGCAGAGCAGCTGGCCCTGGCAACACCAGAAGCCGAGGCCTGTGCCCATGGCCAACAGGTCACCAGGCTGAAAGGCAGGGTGCAGGATCCCCAGCCTCCTAGATTTTACAGGGGCACTCTCAAGGCTGCTTTCCATTGGGTCCAGGCCCCACCAGGGGACGACCCGAGCTGGGCCTCCAAGAAGTCACCCGACTCCTGTCCCCTGTCCTGGGCACAACCACAGGCCTGCTAGGTAGGCATCAACAGTGGGGGTACGGCCGTTCCACTTGGGGGTTCCCAAACTCTATGCCACACACGAGGGGAACAGGAGAGGAGAGATGTAAGGATAAAGCCGCCTCAGCCTGTGCCCACGCTCTGCTCTGCTAGGACCCCTCGGCTCCCAGTGGGGGCGGGGCGCCTGTCCCCTCCACGGACTCGGGTTTCCTCTCAAACGCCTTTGTGTGTGCTGGGAGGCGGGCTGCGGCCCACTCCCAGCCTGCTTCTGGGGACAGATGGACCCTCGATCCCCGCCCCTACCCTTCCTTCCGCACGTCCACCGGGAGGACAGGACGCCGCGGCAAGGTCAGTGGGCCGTGGGGGCGGTGGCCGCGAGCCCCCCGCCCGGCAGGGCCAGGGCGGCGCGGAGGGGGCGCCCAGGCCGGCCGGCTAGGGGGGCAGCTACTTCCCCTTCCGCGATGTGTCACCGGCGGGGGGTGGCAAGGTGCGGCCCCAGGTGCGCTGGCGGGGGGCGGTGGCGCGCGGCGCGGCCATATTTGGCGATTTCGGTGCCGCCGCCCCGCCCGCCGCCACCGCCGCCGGGAAGCCCGCGGTCCCGCCCGCCTCGGGACCTGAGTCACGGGCGAGCGGGCGGGGCGGAAGTAACGGCCGGCGCCGGCGCGCCTCGCCTTATTTAGGCAGGAGGCCGCGGATTGGCCCGCAGGACAAAGGGGTGGTGCGGGGAAGCCCTGCTGGGCGGCGGCCTCCACGCCTACCCGCGGCGGGGACCCGGCTCGGCCTACCAGGGTTTTGGGTGTCGAGGCCCCAGAGGCGAGGATCTGGGGGGGGTGGGGGTCAGATGGCCAGAGGGGTTGGGGGTGCGCAGCTGGATGCCCGCATAGGGGCGCGGAGGCCGGGCGCCGCTGGGACTACCGTGGCTCCAGGTGTAGCAGGTCTCCTAGCCCTGGGGCGGAGGACGGCGGTGGGCACCGTATTCTGCGATGTGGTTTCGCCGCCTCGCCCAAGGTTACCTGCTGGGGCGGTCAGAACTGTGCTTTTGGAAGTGGGTGGCGCAGGCCGACCCCACCCCTCCAGGAGCTGGAGTGGAGAGGCCGTCCGTGGACCGTATGGAGGTGGCAGCCCCTGGCTGGGGTGAGCAGGGAGGCTCTGGGAAGGGCTGGGGGAGGGAGAGCCGGCAATTGAAGCTGAAGGGGTGTGAGTGTCCCTTCTCAGGAAGAAGGCTTAGGACTCAGAGAAATGGCCTTTTTTTTCCCTCCTAAAAAACCCCTAAAACTCGCTGCCGTTGAGTTGATTCCAACTCATTGGCATTCTATAGGACAGAGTAGAACTGCCCCATATGGTTTTCAAGGCGGTAATCTTTACAGAAGCAGACTGCCAGATCTTTCTCCCTAAGAGCTGCTGGTGGGTTCAAACAGCCCACCTTTCGGTTAGCAGCTGAGTGCTTAGCCACTGTGCCACTATTAGCTTGGTACTGGCTTTGGTGGCTTTTTATTGTGGCCTTGCTGTGTATGTTTCCCAGCCATTTAACAGATGAGCAGACAGTGGCTGGGAAGGTAGTGTCGTCCTGCTGTGCAATGTGCTGGGCCTAAGATAGCCTGGGGCCTCCCTCTAGGCCCTGGGCACTGCCCTCTGGCACCCCGGCTTAGGGTCCTTCCCATGAGTTCCTCCAACACTGATGTCAGCCTGTCATCTCCCTGTCCCAGCCCTGGAATCCGTGTCACCTCTGCACCTGGTAACATGGCCCCCCAGCTGACCACCAGACAAGGCAGGACCTCGGGAATGATTGCCCATCCTGGCCTTTGTCTCTGTCGGCCCAGTCTCCCCACCAAGTTCCAAGGGTTGGATTCTGTAACAAAACAAGGACACTGTGGGGGGAACGGTGACATCCAAATGAAGTCTGGAGTTAATAGTAACATACCAGTGCTAACCTCTTAGTGCTGACGACTGGATTGTGATTAAGATGTTAGCTTTAGGGGGAACTAGTGGGTGGGTATAAGGCACTCTGCAGGATCTTTGGACTTTTCTGTAAACCTAAAATTATTCCAAAATAAAAACGTCCAAGGGGGAAAAAAAAAGTACCTACATCAGCTCATGTTCCTAACCTTTTTCCAGCCTCTGTGGACAGATCAAATGTAAGGTGACTGCCCTGTTCCTGACTGCTGATGCCCTCTCCAGGTCCCAGAGCCCACTCCTACAGGGCAGGGGCAGCCCCTGGCATGGGCCTCGTCTGCCCGGGAGGGCAAGGCCAAGCCTATCTCCCGCCTGCTGCCTAGGCATGCCTCAGTTCTCCTGTTGTCACCGCGCAGGCTGAAGCACAGGTGATCTAGATGGCCCTGTACAAATGGTGGCCTGGGGTCATCTGACCTCTAAGCTCCAACTTCACAAGTGGAAGGAGAATCAAGATCAACAGCCCAAGGCTTATTTCTATGAGGCAGATGTCAGACATACCTCCTTTCTCCAACCTTATTGCCAGTTCTGACACCACCCATCCCTCCCACGTCACTCTCTGCCTCTCTCCTGGGTTCAATAATTCATTGCAATGGCCACACAGAGCTCACAGACCGTACTCACAGTTATGGGGTTTGAAGGAATTGTTAGGTGCCGTTAAGTCAGTTCCTACTCATAGCAATCCTGTGTACAAGAGAGCAAAACACCGCCTGGTCCTGTGGCTTCCTCACGATTGTTGCTATGTTTGATTCTGTTATTGTAGGCACTGTGTCCATCCATCTCATTGAGGGTCTTCCTCATTTTCATTGATTCTCTACTAAACATGATGACCTTCTCCACGGACTGGTCCCTCCTGATAACATGTCCAAAGTATATGAGATGCAGTCTTGCCATCCTCACTTGTAAGGATCATTCTGACTGTACTTCTTCCAAGACAGATTTATACATTCTTCTGGGAGTCCATGGCGTATTCAGTACTCTTCACCAACACCACAATTCAAAGGCATCGATTCTTCTTTGGTCTTCCTTGTTCATCGTCCAGGTTTTGAGTGCACATTGGGTGACTGAAAACACCATGGCTTGAGTCAGGCAAACCTTAGTCCTCAAAGTGATATCTTAGCTTTTTAACACTTTAAAGAGGTCTTTTGGAACAGATTTGCCCACCACAATACTTCATTTGATTTCTTGACTGCTGCTTCCATGGGCATTCATTGTGGATCTAAGTAAAATGAAATCTTTGACAGTGTCAATATTTTCCTTGTTTATCATGATGTTGCTTATTGGTCTAGTTGTGAGGATTTTTGTTTTCTTTATGTTGAAGTGTAATCCATCCTGAAGGCTGTAATCTTTGATCTTTGTCAATAAGTTCTTCAAGTCCTCTTCACTTTCAGCAAGCTAGGTTATGTCATCTGTATATTGTACATAGTTAATAAATCTCTAATCCTGATGCCTCATTCTTCTTCATATAGTCCAACTTCTCGGATCATTTGCTTCGCAACAGATTGAATAAGTACGGTGAAAGGATACAACCCTGATGCACACCTTTCCTAACTTTAAATCATACAGTACCCCTTTGTTCTGTTGGAATGACTGCCTTGCAAACTACATACAGATTACAAATCAAGATCAGGAATGACTCAGGATACAGTTCTTTCCGTCAGGACAGCTCCTCAGCAGTGCCCCACAGGCAGGCCTCTCCCTCAGCCCTTGGGTCCCTGGGGCTGGACTCTGCCCTGCTAGGGCAAAAGTTACAAAGCTCTTTAGCTCCCTGATAAATGCCCAGAGACACCCTACTGCACCAGGAAGCCTCCTGGCTGAAGACACTTAGCTGTCTCGCTCTGAGGGTTGACAAGCTGACTGTAACCACCTTGCTCACACTGGTCTCCTGGTTCTGCTGTGGCCGTTTCTCTGCCACTTCTTCTCAACGTTTTGCGCCATCTCCAGTGTTAAGCTCTCTCTCTTGCTTCTCCTGGGTCTAGGAGGTTCTCACCACAGGGACCCCGGGTCCAAAAAACGTGCACCACTCCCAGCTCTTCTTGGTAGCAGCGAGGTCCCCCCTTTCTGCCTCTAAACCTAACCAAATCCAACCCAGTGCTGTCGAGTCGATTCTGACTCATAGCGATCCTATAGGACAGAGTAGAACTGCCCCATAGAGTTTCCAAGGAGCACCTGGTGGATTCGAACTGCCGACCCTTTGGTTAGCAGCAATAGCACTTAACCACTACGTCACGAGGGTTTCCTTTCTGCCTTTAGGATGGCTCATTTTAAGCCTAGCAGGATGGAAAAACTGACCAATTCCCTCGTTAGGGTTTCATACACTTTATTTGCATGGTAACACTCCCACAGGAGAGCCATGCACCTTATTTGCATTATTGGCAAGCTGTCCAATCCCCTTGGTGGGCTCCAACCACCTTATTTGCATAGTTCCACTCAATCATTTGGTGAGAGTTAAAAGACCATCGCTAGAAAGGCTATATAAAAGCCCTGCAGGTGGGGAGGCCTGCGCAGGTGTCCAGGCATGGACCAGTAATGTAAAATTTGCCTACAAAAATGGAGGGCACTGAGAGACCAAAGAAAGAGGTAGGGAACTCCAGTGTGGTGGTGAAAGAGTTTATTAGGGAGACTTATATACGAGGTCAAATTCTGGGTGGCTGCAGAACTTGAGCAGATCTCCATGCCCCGCAGCGGGAGGGCAGAGGTTTTATAGTGGCAGTGGACAATAGGGGTTCATGCCAGGGACTTGCGTAAGGATGACGTAGCAATCTACAGTGAACTTGCCAACCACACAAGGGCACTCACGTTCATCTTGGCAAAGTCTGTTTCCGCTTCACCAGGTAGCTTAGTTATCTAGCGCTGCTATAACAGAAGTACTACAAGTGACTGGTTTTAACAACAGATATTTATTGTCTCACAGTCTAAGAGGCTAGAAATCTGAATTCAGGGTGCCAGCTCCAGGGGAAGGCTTTCTGTCGACTCTAGGGGAGGGTCCTTCTCATCAATCTTCCCCTGGGTCTAAGAGTGTCTCAACACAGGGACCCCGGGTCCAAAGAACACACTCTGCTTCCAGCTCTCCATTCTTCATGGTAGGAGGTCCTCTATTCTCTGCTCAGTTCTCTGTTTTGTATCTCAAAAGCGATTGACTTGAGATACAACCTGATCTTGTACATTGAGTCCTGCCTCATTAACATCATAAACTTATTGCCTTTGAGTTGATTCCGACTCAAAGCGATCCTATAGGACAGAGTAGAACTGCTCCATAGGGTTTCCAAGAAGCAGCTGGTGGATTTGAACTGCCAATCTTTTTTGGTTAGCAGCTATAGCTCTTAACCACTGCACCACCAGGGCCCCTTTTCATAGAGGTTAGGGTTTACAACACACAGGATAATCACATCCGATCACAAAATGGTGGACAACCACACAATACTGGGAATCATGGCCTAGCCAAGTTGATGCACGTTTTGGGGGGACACAATTCAACCCATAACACCAGGGACCTCTCTGGCCCCTCCCGGGCCCCTCCAGAGCCCTTATCATGGCTGCCTGGTTGAGTCAGGTTTAAGTGAGTTGGATCTGGTTCGGTCTGTGCACTCATGGCTGTCATTCACCCTCCGTGTGTCAGGCCTCTCCTGTGCTATCCAGTTCTCATGCACAAAGGGAAACAAGCTTGTGAAGTTTCTGCCATCAGTCAGCCGTTTGGGTATGGCTGAGCTAGAACCGGGCACATGGCATCCTTTGTCTTGCTGTGTCTGTTTCCTCATCTGCCTGAAGAAGGCTGAGTCAGTGATGTGAGGGGCGTGTCGCCCATCAGGGGTTGTGAGACTGGTGCACTCCTTCCCTGGACAAAGGGTCTGGGGACAGGAGGCCACCAGATGGTCTGGTGAGCCGTCCCCAGGCCTCCATGCTGGGGTTTTCCAGGCTGCTGGCCTCAGTGGCCCCAGGCATTAGTTTTTGGTGATGATAAGAAGCACTTGCTCAGCACCTTCCAGTGTCAGACTAGAGGCTCCCAGGAGCACCCTGCCTGGCCCCAGCTACCACCCAGAAGGCAGCTGGTGCCTTGCTCTGCTGCTCAGGTTGCACCCCAGGCCCACCATGACCAGCCTGCCCTCCACAGCACCCCTGCAGACCCAGAGGGGGTGAGAAGAGCCAAAAGATCACAGCCCTGGACCCCGTTAGACAGACGGGTGACTGTGCTTCCTGCCCGCGGACCAAGGTGTCGGGCAGGGAGGTCCCAGAAGGGAATGCGGATCTGTTCACGTTGCACCTGTGCTAGTGAGGGCCACATCCCCATGCTCCCATGGGCCCCACCCATGGAGCAGCCTGCTACCCCTTCCACCCCCAGAGGTGACCTCATCCTCCATCACTGCTGAGGTGATTGCTCTCAGCAGACCTGCGGTCACAGATTGCACAGCTGGAAAGCCAGGAGTTAAACTCGGGGTACCAGCCTCCAACTGCTTCCCGGCTGTGGTGAAGTGAATTACTTGATATGGCCCTTCTAGCCCTTCTAGCCATACTCTTTGGGACTCCCACACAATGACTGGTTGGAACTATGCAAATGAGGGGCTTGTGGCCCACCAGGGGGATTAGATGTTGTTGTTAGGTGCCATTGAGTCAGTTCTGACTCATAGTGACCCTATGCACAGCAGAACAAAACACCGCCCTGTCCTGAGCCATCCTTAGAATCGTTGTTATGCTTGAGCTCATTGTTGCAGCCACTGTCAATCCACCTCGTTGAGGGTCGTCTTCTTTTCCGCTGACCCTGTACTTTGCCAAGCATGATGTCCTTCTCCAGGGACTCATCCCTCCTGACAACATGTCCAAAGTATCTAAGACACAGTCTCGCCATCCTTGCCTCTAAGGAGCATTCTGGTTGTACTTCTTCCAAGACAGATTTGTTTGTTCTTCCAGCGGTCCATGGTATATTCAATATTCTTCGCCAACACCACAATTCAAAGGCGTCAATTCTTCTTTGGTCGTCTGTATTCATTGTCCAGCTTTCACATGCATATGATGCAATTGAAAATACCATGGCTTGGGTCAGGTGCACCTTAGTCTTCAAGGTGATGTCTTTGCTCTTCAATACTTTAAAGAGGTCCTTTGCAGCAGATTTACCCAATGCAATGCGTCTTTTGATTTCTTGACTGCTGCTTCCATGGCTGTTGATTGTGGATCCAAGTAAAATGATAGCTTGTTAATAATGTAAGTAAGGTGCATGGCACCATTGCCCACCATGCAAATGAGGTGTATAGAACCCTAACAAGGGGATTGGTCAGTTTTGCCACACTGCTAGCTTAAAAAGAGCCATCCCAGAGGCGAAAGGGGGGAACTCACAGCCACCCAGAAGAAAAAGCCAGGAGTGGAGCACCTCCTTTGGACCCAGGATCCCTGCGCTGAGAACCTCCTAGACCCAGGAGACAGAGAGAAAGAGCTGTAACACAGACAGCAGAGAGAGGCAGCAGAACCAGAACAGAGAGGGAAAGGTGGAACACCAGAGGGGGCAAGAAGCAGTGGCAGAGAAATGGCGGCAGCAGCAGCAGCAGAACAAGGAGACTGAAGGGAGATGGCGTGGTGGGCTTCCCAGACCATGGAGTGAGAAAGCTGAGTGTCTTCAGGCAGGAGGCTTGCTGGTGGGGTGGGGTGCCTCCGGGCACTTGGCAGAGCTAGGCCTGCCGAACCATGGATCAAATTTGCTGAATGCCTTCAGGCTGTGGCTTACTGGCAGAGTGGGATGCCTCTGGGCACTTATCGGCAGAGCTAAAAGGGCTTTGTAACACTTGCCGGAACAGGGCAGAGGCTGGGTTGAGAGGCCGAGGGCCAGAGAGAGGCCTTCCTGTGGGCACAGCTGAGAAGCTGTCCTGATGGAAGAACTCTATCCCGAGTTGTTCCTGATCCTGAACTGTAACATGTGACTTCCCTAATAAATCCCATAACTCTGAGTATGGTCTGTTGAGTTCTGTGTGGCTGTTGCAGCAAGTTATGGAACCCAGCAGAGAAGCAGAGAGTGGTGTGGAAGGGATGGCTGGTGTCAGAATTTGTAAGAAGTTTGGAGGGTGGAGGTATGTCTGACTTCACCTCATAGGAATCAGTCTTGGGGCGTTGATGCTGATAACAACTCTCCTCCCCTTTGTGAAGTTAGAGGAGGCACTCGGACCCAGTCCACATGCTTTTTTTTTTTTTTTTTCCTTTTTTTTAAAATTTTTATTGTGCTTTAAGTGAAAGGTTACAAATCAAGTCAGTCTCTCACATAAAAACTTATATACACCTTGCTACATATTCGCAATTACTCTCCCACCCACCATGAGACAGCCTGCTCTCTCCCTCCACTCTCTCTTTTCGTGTCCCTTTCGCCAGCTTCTAACCCCCTAACCCTCCCATCTCCCCTCCAGGCAGGAGATGCCAACATAGTCTCAATTGTCCATCTGATCCAAGAAGCTCACTCCTCACCAGCGTCCCTTTCCAACCCATTGTCCAGTCCAATCCATGTCTGACGAGTTGGCTTCAGGGATGGTTCCTGTCCTGGGGCAACGGAAGGTCTGGGGGCCATGACCACCGGGGTCCTTCCAGTCTCAGTCAGACCATTAAGTCTGGTCTTATGAGAATTCGGGGTCTGCATCCCACTGCTCTCCTGCTCCCTCAGGGGTTCTCTGTTGTGTTCCCTGTCGGGGCAGTCATCGGTTGTAGCAGGGCAGCATCTAGTACTTCTGGTCTCAGGATGATGTAGTCTCTGGTTCATGTGGCCCTTTCTGTCTCTTGGGCTCGTAATCACCTTGTGTCCTTGGTGTTCTTCATTCTCCTTTGATCCAGGTGGGTTGAGACCAATTGATGCATCTTAGATGACTGCTTGCTAGCGTTTAAGACCCCAGATGCCGCTCTTCAAAGTGAGATGTAGAGTGTTTTCTTAATAGATTTTATTATGCCAGTTGACTTAGATGTCCCCTGAAACCATGGTCCCCAGCCCCCTGCCCCTGCTACGCTGGCCTTCGAAGCATTCAGTTTATTCAGGAAACTTCTTTGCTTTTGGTTTAGTCCAATTGTGCTGACCTCCCCTGCTCCACATGCTATTTTTGCACAGCACAGTCCCAGGTCTCAGCACCAGGCCAAAGCCAGAGGCCAGCCCCTGCCACCCGGGCTGCAGCTCACCCAGCACCTCCCTGACCTGTCTAGTCTGTCCAGCCCTTTGTCTCTCTCCCTTGCCCCCGGCCACTGGCCTCTTCTCTACAGTTAACTTCCATGTTACAAGTCAGATGGCACTGCTTCCACATAGAGGTGGGGGGGGGGGGTGGTTGAAAGGGGGCCCCGCCTCCTGAGGGAATCTACACCCCTCACCTGGTGCTGGGTGGTGGCCCTGCCTGCCCCTCCACCTCTGCACCCCTTGCTTGCTGCCCTTCACCCTGAACCACCTCCTGGCTGTTCCTCTTCTCTGCTGGCTGCCTCCTCCAGGCAGGCCTCCAGACCACCAAGCAGCCCCACCTAGTCCCCCACCTGAGTGCCGATTATGTATTTGTCTATGCCTGCCCTCCACCCCAGAATGTAGGTTCTTGGGCACAGCTGCCTTGTCCTCCGTGTTGAAGCTCGGATTCCCCGTACATGGGACAGTGAGTGCCGGCTGTGTAGCTGTTGGCTGAAAGCAAGAACGTACAGCGGGATGAAGACAGACGGAGGGCCCAGTCCTGGAGGGGAGGAGCCTCTGGACAGAGCAGAGGGGCCGGCGAGAGAGGGTAGGAGGAAGTGGGCAGACCCCGCCCAGTTCTCTGCCTTTACTCTGGAATACAAAGGAGGGACGGAGCCAGGGATGGGGGGAAGAGGGGTCCAGAGAGGACCTCTCCCGGCCCCCAGCAGCTAGCTTTCTCCTGCTCTTTCGACCCCGGCCAGACCAGGGAGCAGTGGCCACACAAGGACTGACGCTGGATGATGGGGCTGCAGGGGACAGAGGGAAAGGTTTAACCCTTACGCTCTGCTCTGGCCATCTTGCCGGGAGCTCTCCTGAGCTGGACTCGGTCAGGGCCCTGCGCGCACAGTTGTCCCCACCCCCGGACACCTGGCCACGCTGAGGCGGTGAGGCGGGTCAGGGCGGACACCGGCCTGAAGCTGCGGCCGGTGTAGGCAGAAAAGGGGGGCAGGCCGGGTCGAGCTCGGGGTCGGGACAGCCCCCGCCACCGCCGCGCCTGCACCCGCCGCCGGGAAGCGGCTGTGGGGTCGTCACCGGGGGCGGAGTCTCCACGCGCGGCCCCGCCCACCCTAAGGTGGCTCAGGCTTCGGCGGCGTGAGCCCGGGCGCCCGCTCCCAGACCCCGGCCCGGGGCTCCTGGTTGGGTCCGGGAATGGGGTCGGGCTCCGGCGGCGGGGCGGGCGGCGGGGCGGGGGCACCCGGACCACACGGACCCATGCGGGCCCCTCCCAGCCCGGAGCCCCCGCCTCCCGGAGCCCCGCGGCCGCTGTGTCCTATGGGGGCTGTTCGGGGCTCCCCCCCGCTCCCTGGCACGGCACCAGCTTGCCCTGCGCCCTGTGGGCTCTCAGTCCGTGTTCGCAGAGAGGCGGAGTCCGAGGCAAGTGATGGGCCAGCGGCCAGGGTGCGGAGGAGTTGCCCAAGAAGAGCGAACACTGGGCCCGAGGCCTGGAGGGTCCTGACCCGCCGGCGCGGGGATGTGGGCGGGGCCGCCTGCTGCCCGGTACCCCGCCACCCTGCCACCCCCGCACCCCGCCACCCTGCCGCCCCCGCACCCCGCCACCCTTATAAGCTGGTTTCAGACCCGGAACAGAGCCACCTTCCCCGCCCGCACTCGCCCCATCTCTGCCCGAGGCGGGCGGGCAGCGCAGGACCGGCGAGGGCCCTCGGGCACTGGTCTGGGCCGCGCCTCCTCGCCCGCACTCCCCGGGTACCGGGCACCGGCTGGGATCAGGACACCCCTGCCGCACCGGCCCGGGGCCAGGAGGTGGCGCCCCGGCCCCGAGGCGGCCGTGTCATTCTCGGTTGGGCCGCCAGGTGGGTACCGCTATCGCCACAGGCGCCGGGCGGGCGGGGTGTTGGCGCACCTGTGGCCCCGCCCGGTATCGTGCTCAGCTGGGACTGGCTCCCCCGGCGCCGGGGGTGACACCTGAGGCCACTGCCCGGGCCGGGGAGGGCCCCGCGCTCCCGGACAGCTGCTGAATCACCGCCGTCCCTGGATGACGGAGGCCGGGCTGCGGAGGAGCGGCTGGGGTGGTCCGTGACCACAGCCAGGACTGACGCACGGGGAAGAGGTGACATCAGGGTCAGCCCACACCCAGAGCCCCGGGAAGGCGGGGGTCAGGGCTTCCGCGCACCCGGATGTCCTGTACACCGGTATCTGTTCAGGGGCAGACAGCACCCACGGAGGGACCCCAGGGCAAGGGCAGTCCCTGGCCCTGATGTAGGTGCTGTTTATTTTTCCACGGAGGTTTGGATGGCAACGACTTGCCTTGTCTGCATCCTGCACGCTGGAGCTCTGCCACCATTTCAGAGAGCACTCAGGCCAGGCCAGGTCTGGGCCATTCCAAGCCCCTCCCCCAAACATACTCCTGCTGCTCCTCTGTGTGCGGCCTTGGGGGTGTGGTGGGGGCTACAGGGACAGTCTGTCCTGCTTTCCAGTGCTGAGTCGCAGGGCTGGGAGCTGTGGGGCTGGACTGGTTCAAGGACAGGTGGGGGGGGGACTGGCAGGTGGCAGTCTCGGGGGGCCTGGAGTGCCACTCCAGGACAATCACACTTTCTCCTGGGGCAGTGGGGAGCCACTTAGAGCTCTGAGTGGGGAGGGGAGGGCAGAGGTAGGCACAGGAGATGGCCTTGTGGGTGGAGGGGTGGGGTGGGCCAAGCTAGGTGAGGGGCATTCCTAGGGCAGGACAGACCACTCCACAGTGGGGGCTGGGCAGTGCCTCCACCTCCCTGGATTGGACAGCTTGGTCAACCCAACCGGTGGGCTGGCAACACTATTAGGAGTGGGTTGTCCTGGCGGAGCACTTTCACAGGCCCCACATTTTACACATGGGGAGACAGAGGCTTGGTGGCTAGGGAACCCACCCTGGTCATGCAGCTAGTAAGGGGCAGGACTGTACCCCAGAGTAACTGCTGAGTCTGCTGTCTGCAGAGTCCTTTGTTTTATGCTTGCATGGACCCCTGGTGACGAAGTGGTTAAGAGCTAAGGCTGCTAACCAAAAGGTTGGCAGTTTGAATCCACCAGCTGCTCCTTGGAAACCCCATGGGGCAGTTCTACTCTGTCCTATAGGGTCACTATGGGTCAGAATCTATTCCATGTCAATGGATTAGGTTTTTGGGTTTTTTTTGTGATTGGTAGTGTGGCAGGGGATGAAATTTCAAGTTGAAAGTGATGTTCCATCAGGTTCTGTCTCTTTTACTGAGGTGAAATTCACAGTTAAAGTGGACAATTCGGTGGCTTCTAGTACACTCACAGTGTTGTGCAACCACTACCTGTATCTAGTCTGTTTTCTTCATCCCCAAAGGAGGCCCCAGTCACTCCCCACCGCCTCCTCCCCTCCAGCACCTGGCAACCACCAGTCGGCATTCTGCCTCCATAGATTTGCCTCTACTGGATGTTCCATATAAATAGAATCATACAATATGTGACATTTCTTGTCTGTTTTCTTTCACTGAGCCTTGTGTTCTCAAAATTCATTGTTGCGCTGGCAGGTTTCAGAGCTTCATTCCTTTTCATGGGTGAATAATATTCCATCGCAGGATAGACCATATTTTGTGGATCCATTCATCAGTTGACGTATGTTTGGGCTGTCTCCACCTTTTAGCTATTGTGAATAGTGCTGCAATGAACATTCATGGACATATATTTTGTTTGAGGACCAATTTTCATTTCTTTTGGGCAGATACGGAGCCCTGGTGGCCCAGCGGTTAAGCGTTCGGCTGCTAACCAAAAGGTCAGCACTTCCAATCCACCAGCCTCTCCTTGGAAACCCTATCGGGGTTTTTTGATGATGAGTACAACACACCATTCCTCTTCAAGTTGTCATTCCTGGCATAGCAGACCATATGATTCAAAATGGCCAATACCAGTCCATTTGAGCTCACTAATGCCTAGGATATCGATGTTTATGCGTTCCATTTCATTTTTGATGATTTCCAATTTTCCTAGATTCATACTTCGTACATTTCACATTCCGATTATTAATGGATGTTTGCAGCTGTTTCTTCTCATTTTGAGTCGTGCCACATCAGCAAATGAAGGTCCGGAAAGGTTGACTCCATCCACGTCATTAAGGTCGACTCTACATTGACGAGGCAGCTCTTTCCCAGTCATCTTTTGAGTGCCTTCCAACCTGGGGGGCTCGTCTTCCAGCACTATATCAATGCTCCGCTGCTATGCATAAGGTTTTCACTGGCTAGTGCTTTTCTGAAGTAGACTGCCGGGTCCTTCTTCCTAGTCTGTCTTAGTCTGGAAGCCCAGCTGAAACCTGTCCGCCATGGGTGACCCTGCTGGTACCTGAATACCGGTGACATAGCTTCCAGCAACACGCAGACCCCACAGTACGACGAGCCCATGTTTCTGTCAGTCTGTTGTACTGGGGGGGCTTGCGGCTGCTTTGAGGCTGGAAGCTTTGCCTCCTAGATTAAACCTCTGGTATTCTTCCATCCCCACTCCCCCACTTGGTTTTTAATCTTTCTGGGGTATTTCCTTGATATCTTCTAACCCATCAGTTAAACTTCATTTGAGTTATCATAGTTTGTAATCTTTTTATTTGAAAATAATTTCAAACTTACCTCATTTTTAAGGTTTTGCCCCCCTTGAGTTATCGTTCCCTTAATCCACCTCTTTCCTCTCTGAACCGTCTGAGAGGAGGTTTCCGTCATGATGCCTCTTCACCCCTTGATGTTTCAAACCATGTTTCCTCAGAACAAGGACATTGTCTCACATGACCACAGCACACTGATCAAATTTGGCAACTGAACATTGATACAATACCGTTGAACCTACAGCCCACGTTACAATGGCCCCCGTTGTCCCCACGGGTCCTAAGTGGCACCGTTCCCTAATCTAACTCAGGATCACGTATATGTGTCGTCATGAACTATTGTGTGTTTAATTCCCAAGTCCTCTTTCTTGTTCTCTGTACCAATCATAGCTGTAACTACAAGGAGATACAATATTTTAAAAAACAGATCAGAGCTGATGTTTTGAGAGGACTGATGTGGCCCTGTCGTCATGGGAGCCTTTTTACACGGTGAAGGCGACCATGTGCAGAGCCTGTCTCATGGCAGGGTGTGGAATTGTCCCTTTCTGTTTGGTCTCAGAAGGCAAGGACGGGCTTCATTTCCTCTGGAGCCTCACACAATGGGTAGTTGTTGAGTGCCTGGGGTAGCTGGATGTGGGGTCTGGTTCTGGTGCAATGGGCTGAGCCAATGCAGAGATGCAGCACTGTGCGTGTGTGTCTGCATGTGTCTCTGTGTGTGGAGGTACGCATGGAAGGGGGCTGGCCGGAGGCTGTACAGTCACCGGCGGGGTTGTGAGCTCGTGACCATGCCAGGTCCTGGCACATCTGTGGCCACCGCATGTCTGTAAGTCCAGAGGGGTCATAGGTAGTCGTCAATGTTCTCTGAGTTGACCTGGTCCTCTCTCTTCCTGTTCTAGGGATGTGCAAATGTCTTGGGGTTCCCACAACACCCTGCTGTTGGAGGATGGCCCAGGGGGCTTGGGCACCAGGGTTTGCTGAGATGCCTTTGTGGTCCCTCTGGGGACTTCCGGCCATGCTGGAGCCTGGGGTTTCTGGAAGGGTCCAGAGACCTCTGGACTCGCCCTCCCTTCCCCCACCTCACAGTTCTGGCAAGGTGTCCCCCCTCCCCTGCCAGGCACACCCCCTCGCATGACTTTTTGATTTTACAAGAGACAAAACCCAGGAGACAAAATCTGCTCTCCATGCTGAGGTCCCGAAGGGAAGAGCTCCTGCTGAAGAGGGGAGCGAGGAGGGGGACAGACAGGAGAGGAACCCACACATGGAGCCACCTGCTTCCACAGACGACACTCACATGGAGCAGGCAGGAGCACAGGCTGGGCGTGGGAGCCCCCTCCTCAGGGCTTTTCATTCCAGCACGGCCCCCTCCTCCAACCTGTCACCCTAAACCAGGCAGCGGGCCTCAGGTAAACCAACCCAGGCCAGAGTGAGCGAGGTGCCTCCCACCACCTGCCCGCCCACCATGTAAGCAGAACCGCGAGGAACACAGAGCTCCACCATGAAAAAATCATGAGGCACCACACCCCGGGCCTGCGTTCAGGAACAATGAGGAGGCCGACCTGGGAGCTGGCCAAGCTGGACCTGGGCAGTGGGTGCCAGGCCCAGAGTGAGGAAATCAGGGCCTGGATGGTGCCCAGCTGCACCCCAGCCAGCTCGGCCCTTGCTGGGGGCAGGCCCAAGAGAGGCCTCCAAGAGGGCCTGGTCAGAGGGAGGCAGGATGGCCAGAAAGCCCAGGGCAAAGACACCAACAGGAGCAGCATGGCCAGGGCTGGGACTGGGGTGGGGGCTCTGGAGAGTGGCTGGGGTGTGGAGAATCTGTCCTCTGACCCCTGGAAGCCCAGTACAAAGTAACTCCCTGGCAGTGGACTGCTGTGGTCTGGTCGCATGGGCTCCCAGGTCCCAGGCCGCCCCTCCCCCAACCATATGCACACACACGGCCTGTGCCAGCTCACACCACCAGCATCGCGTTGCCTGGGCACTGGGTCTGGTGACAGTGCTGGTGGCCATGGCAGTGGGCAGCATGCTGGCAGAGCCCAGGCTGGGCTCCTGTGTCCAGGGCCAGTAGTCTGCACTGGCCACCTGGTCCTTCCCTGCAGCCCTACCAAGGGCCTGTCTGGGTGGGGAGAGGCAGGAGGACCCTCCAGAGGCCAGGCCTGCCCATCCCCAGTGTCCCCAGGGAAGTCCTGGGAAAGGAAGTTTCCCGAGAGCCCCAGGGGAAGGACATGACCAGGTGGGGTAGATACCAGGGGCTAGGGACATTCAAGGCCCTCTCTGCTCCTGTCCCTGGTGGGACCCTCACAGATGGGCAGGGGGCTGAGGCTGGGCCTCTGGCCTTGTCTGCTGGGGGTTTCCACAGCTCAGGCAGCCCTTGCCTTCAGGGCCCAGCTACAGCAAGGGACGTCCATCTGGCTGTGTCCTTGAAGTAGAGCCCTTGGGCGTTGCTCCATAAAATGACCTCTCAGTGTTCTTCAGGAAAAGGATCCCCCTCCTCAAATAAAAAACATTTACATGCATGGGGCTGCCCGTCAACTGTGCATGGACCTGGTCTCGAGGCAGCAAGGTGGGATACACACTCCCACCTCCAGGACGGGCCAGTCAGGTTTGGAAACTGGCAGGTTCATGGGGCACCCCTGGGTAGCCTGGACAGGCCACAGCAGTGGGCACATCCATGCACCCTCCTCGGCAGGGGTGGGGCCACAGGCAGGGGCGGGGCCACAGAGCAGGGGTGATGGCTGAGCTGAGGGGAGGTCCTAGGCAAGGTAGGGTCCCAGGAGGGGTGCTTCCTATTGCCTGCAGGTGAAGCAGGGAGGCTGGACCATGCGAGAGACACCCCAAAGGGGTGCACTGCAGGGTCTGATGGCTGTGCCGGGCTGAAGTGGACCAGATAGCTGGAGGCTGGGTCCAGAGTGCCCAGGGGGTGACCAGTGCACATCCACACACACGGACACAGACACACATTTGCACACACTTGATACAGGCTCACACATACACATGTGCACATGCAGACATGAACCAACATGCATGCACAATGCACTTGCATGCACACACGTACATGCACACACACAGAGGTGCCTAGACACGCATGCACAGTACTTCACCAGCTCCCAGAGGCTCAGCCCATCACACCAGCACCACCTCAAATGATCCCAGCCACTGATTAAGTACCGACTGTGGAGCCCTGGTGGTGCAGTGGTTAACAGCTCGGCTGCGAACCGAAAGGTCAGCAGTCTGAATCCACCTGCCGCTTCTTGGAGACTCTATGAGGCAGTTCTACTCTGTCCTATAGGGTTGCTATGGGTCAGAATTGACTGGATGGCAATGGGTTTTGTGTGCCACAAACCTTGCTGGGAATCCCCAAAGAAACTGTACCTGCAGGCAGCTGGGTAAGAGCCTGGGGCCTGAGGGCAGGGCAGGACTGCATACCTTTCCCCTGACAATGCCTGGGCTGGGGGCCACCTATCAGAGCCCTGCCCCCCTCAGTCATGCACCTGGTCAGCACCAGGCAACCCCAGCCCCACGTGGAGCCGAGGGGCTACAGCCACTCCTGGCTCTGCCACCAAGAGGCTGCCCAGAGCCAGGCCGCTTAGCGCCTGGCGGCCCGCTCCTCCTCCAGGCACCTGATGCCAGCGCCAGTCAGCACTAACGAGGCCATCATGATAATCAGAGGACAGGAACGGGACATTCACTCCTTCGCAGCCTGGCTGGGGGCTGGGAGTGCAGAGGAGTGAGGTCCTCACATGGCAGGCAAGGATGTGTGCCCTGTGGGGTTCCCGGCAGCTCCAGAGGGGGCGGCAGAGGGGACCCATGGGGAGACTGAATGTGGGCAGGTGCAGGGACAGGATCCTGGCTATTCCACACCAGGGGCTACACCCCATCCAGGCCAGGCTTGGACTGAGGGGATACTGTGTGGACTTGGGAGGGGCTGGCCCCAGACTGCATCTTCCTGAGTAGAATGCTGGCATGCAGCTCAGCAGGCACACAGTCAGTGCCCCATAAATTCACGTTGCTGCAGGAGTAGTGGATGAAGCTAGCTAGCCATCAGGGAGGGCCCAGCAGGTGGGCCACGCCTCTCTCCCCCACCACACTGTGGCCTCCAAGTGTGGGGATTGGGTCCCCTCCACCTCTGCCCCTCTGTGGCTTGGAGAACAGAGGAAGGACCCTTGTTCTGCCCCCCAGGAAGCCATGAGGCTGCCCACTCAGACTCTGTGGGACCCCTCAGGGTCCTTGCCACAGAGGACCCACAAGGATGAGTGGAGCTCTGGAGGTGTGGCTGGAAGTACTGTGGGCCCTCACCCTGGTCCTAGGGAAGCCTGAGGGTCACACTCTGTGATGTGGAAGAGGGCACTGCACTGGCCCCAGCCCAGGATGGGTGGCTCTGGTTTCCACTCCTGGCTCCCCGCCCCCGAGGCAGGTGCCGAAGACGGGCATCGGAGCAGCAGGTGGCTGAGGCTGGGGTTGCAGGGCCACTGCAGGCCCTGGAGAGGTACCCACTTGCTGGCCTCTGCCTTCCAGACTCCAGGGTTGCCTCCAGAGCTTGGGGAGGGCTCACCTCACCTGGCTCCCAGACCAGACTCCATAAAGTTCCCACAGTCAGACTGGCCACTTGGTGCAGTTAGCCCAGTGTCTGGTCCCCAAGACTAAGCAGGTCTGCCGTGAGCAGAGGGCTGTGTCACCCAGATGCACCCTTAGAACAGACAGCAGGGTCCCTGGGCCCTAGTACTTGCTTCAGACACATGAGAGTCAGCTGGGAGGCAGAACCTTTGTCCTCAGAGCCCTGGCCGAAGGCCTGAGCCACTTGGGCTAACATCTGTCTGCCCTGTGCATGCCAGCCACAGGCCCCACAATCACCTCCTGCCACCTTCCCACTCCTGCATGAAGTGGGCATCTCCGCTGGACACAATGCCTTGTCCAACCAGAGGGCTTTGACCCAGGGCCAGTGCCTGAGTGTGGACGCACCCTGGCACAGGCTCCAGGTACCATGGAGTCAGGTGCCCGGTCTTGGCCCTCTCACTGGCCTGGATATCCTGCCTGCTGCTGTCCCAGGGGCCACTGGGGGATGTCCGTCTCCAGGGCTGTGGGCTGGAGGCCAGGGGGTGCTGTGGGCTGCAGCCCCTGGGGTGGGGCCTTCCCAGCTCCTGGCGGCAGGAATCAGAGACCCAGTAACTGGATCACCCGAGGAAGGAGTGAGCTGGCGGCCACCGCAGTGCAGGGCTGTGATCGGGTTGCGGCTGTGCTGCAAGTTTTCCACGGGCAGCTCTTCCTTCAGGAAAGACTGCAGGGCTTCGGGGGTCAGGAGCTTGGAGATGGGGGGAAGGGGAGAGGTTGAAAGGTGCGGCTGCGTGGCAGGCGGGGGCCTGTGCTGGGGGCGTGGTGGAGACGGGAGGTGGTGGTCAGCGCCTGCAGCCAGTGCGCCGGCCCTCCAGCCTGCGGGCTGTGGGCCTCCGGCCACCGGGCGGCTGGGAGTGGCTGAAATCCAAGCCGGGGGTAATTAAAGGCGGTGGCAGCTCCTAAGCGGCCACCCTCGGATCCGCCTCCTCACCCGCCCTCTGCTGCCTGCTGGCCATGTAAGAGCCAAGGCCAGGGCCAGGGCAGAGCTGCGTGGGAGTGAGCCCATGACGGCCGGGCCTGGGGGCGGCAGGCCAGCCTAGTGGAGCAGGGCCTCGGGGGGGCCGTGAACGCCAAGGCCAGTGTCACAGCCCCTCCTGAGCCCAGGTGAGAAGATGCCGACCAATGGGCTCCACCAGGTGCTGAAGATCCAGTTTGGCCTCGTCAACGACGAAGACCGCTACCTGACGGCAGAGAGCTTTGGCTTTAAGGTCAATGCCTCGGCGCCCAGCCTCAAGCGGAAGCAGATCTGGGTGCTGGAGCCAGACCCCGGGCACAGCTCGGCGGTGCTGTTCCGCAGCAGCCACCTGGGCCGCTATCTGGCAGCCGAGGAGGACGGGCGTGTGTCCTGTGAGGCTGAGTGGCCCAGCCGTGACTGCTGCTTCCTGGTGCGGCCGCAGCCCGATGGGCGCTGGGTGCTGCAGTCGGAGCCGCACGGCCGCTTCTTCGGCGGCACGGAGGACCGGCTGTCCTGCTTCGCCACTGCCATCTCCTCTGCCGAGCTGTGGACGGTGCACCTGGCCATCCACCCACAGGCCCACCTGCTGAGCGTGAGCCGGCGGCGCTACGTACACCTGTGCCCCCAGGAGGAGGAGATGGCGGCAGACAGCAACACACCGTGGGGCGTGGACGCGCTTGTCATGCTCACCTTCCAGAGCCGCCAGTACTGCCTCCGTGCCTGTGACAGCCGCTACCTGCGCAGTGATGGCTGCCTCGTCTGGGAGCCCGAGGCCCGTGCCCGCTACACGCTCGAGTTCAAGGCTGGCAAGCTGGCTTTCAAGGACTGCGATGGCCGCTACCTGGCGCCCATGGGCCCTGCAGGTACCCTCAGGGCTGGCCGCAATCTTCGGCCCAGCAAGGACGAGCTGTTCGACCTGGAGGAGAGCCACCCACAGGTGGTGCTTGTGGCCGCCAACCACCGCTACGTGTCTGTGCGGCAAGGTGATCAGGGCGTGGTGCCCACCGAGCCAGCTGCCATGGACTCTGTGGGATTGTCTGTGTGCGCATATGTCTGTGTATGTGGGATGCGTGTGTGTCTGTGTTGGTGGGGATATGTGTGTGTCCATATGGCTCTGTGTAGCCAAGTGGGTGGGGACATGTGTGTCTGTGTCCGTGTGGGTGGGGATACATGTGTATCATATCTGTGCCTGTGGGGGAGCACAAGTGTGGCTGCACACAGTGTGGGGGGGCCTCGAGGCTGGTGGCCCTTCTCTGGGTGCTTGTCTCGACATCCAGGGAATGTCTCCCTCGAGTGCTGGGCCCACAGGTCAGCCACTGAGTTCCTGACAAGGCAGTGTAGGCCTGAGTGGGCAGAGTGGGTAGTGGGGCCTCACCCCAGCACTGAGGTGCCCCACTTGGCCGCAACCCTCCACTTTTTGGTCTTTCAAGGAAATGGGGGAGGGAGGGGAGCAGGGCATGCCGCATCCATGGGAACCCTCATAGAGTGAGTAGTGGGGTCCTCTCCAGCCCAGTTGGACAATAGCCCCCTGGGTGGGAGGATGCTGGCTCCCTCCCATGGGTGTGGCCTGGCTCAGGGGTAAGGCCTAGACTTGCCAGTCACTGGCCACCCCCTCGTGTGGTTGGTGGGCCCTTCATGTGACATCCTTTAGAACCCCTAATGGGAAGGTGAGTAGTTCCCCCCTCCTGCAAGGAAGCCCAGGGTATGAGGTGGCCCAGAGCTGGGGGGAGTGCCCCTGCCAAGGCCAGCACCCACGGCAAGTCCCCATGAGGGCTGCCAGCTCCACGAGCCCCAGTGGGGTCTGAGTCTAAGGGCAGGAGGGGTTGAGGGGAGCAGGGAAGAGAGTCTGGTGCGTGGAGCCCCCTCCATTCGGGCCTTCCCTGGGCCAGCCCCATCAGCCAAGGAGAAGCTCCGCGTGTCCACTGCAGGCCAAGGGAGGCTGAGGGCATTCTACCATCCAGCCTCCTTGGGCACCTCACCCTCACACTGTCACTCACAGTTCCACCCTGGGAAGGCTGGCCCAGCCCCAAGCACCTGAGAGGACAGGCCTGACTGTGGCTATAGGAACAATGGGCCTGGTGTTCAATGTGCCTTGAACAGATATCTGGTGAGCACTTGCTGTCCAGGCCTGCTGCCAGGTCCTGGGCACCATGGCGGGCAGACAGCCATGGTCCTGTCATCACAGGTCTGGCCACACCACAGTTGGCCTAGAGCAGGCCTCCTTGTACATCAAGCCTTAGCTGGTTATCAGTGAAACAGGGGCAATGGTAGTGTAAGGCTCTTCCAGCCCCACAGACTTGCTGTGAGTCAGAGGAGATGGTGAACATACAGGGCTGTGGAGGAGATTCATGGCAGCAGTGATGGTTGTAGTGGTGGTAGCGGTGGCAGTCATGGTTCTGGTGATAATAATGGGGATAACGATGGGGATGATAGCAGTGGAGTGGTGGAGATGGTGGTAGAGGTAATGGTGATGATATTGGGGATAGTGGGGATAACCATGGGTGTGGTGGTGGTGATGGTGCTGATGGTGGTGATGATGGTGGTGATGGTGGTGGTGATAGTGGTGGTGGTGGTGGTGGAGGTGATGGTGGCAATGACAGTGGTGATGGTCACGATGATGGTGATGGTGATGACAGTGGTGATGGTGACAATGATGGTGGTGATGGTGTTGACGGTGGTGGTGGTGGTGATGGTGGTGGTAGTGATGATGGTGATGGTGATGATGGTGGTGATGGTGGTGGTGGTGATGGTGTTGACAGTGGTGGTGGTAGTGATGGTGGTTGTGGTGAGGGTGGTGGTGAGCGTGGTGGCGGTGACAGTGGTGCTGATGGTAGTGGTGATGGTCATGGTGGTAGTGGTGCTGATGGTAGTGGTGATGGTGGTGGCGGTGGTGGTGATGGTGACAGTGGTAGTGATGGTGGTGGTGATGGTCTTGACAGTGGTGGTGGTGGTGATGATGGTGATGATGGTGGTGATGGTGATGATGGTGGTGGTGGTGGAGGTGATGGTGGTAGTGATGGTGGTGGTGATGGTCTTGACAGTGGTGGTGGTGGTGATGGTGGTAGTGATGGTGGTGGTGATGGTGGTAGTAGCGATGATGGTGGTGATGGTGATGATGGTGGTGGTGGTGGCAGTGATGGTGGTAGTGATGGTGGTGGTGATGGTGGTAGTAGCGATGATGGTGGTGATGGTGATGGTGGTGGTGGTGGTGGTGGTGGTGATGGTGGTGGTGATGGTCTTGACAGTGGTGGTGGTGGTGATGATGGTTGTGGTGAAGGTGGTGGTGAGGGTGGTGGTGGTGACAGTGGTGCTGATGGTAGTGGTGACGGTCGTGGTGGTGGTGGTGATGATGGTGGTGGCGATGGTGGTGGTGGTGATAGGTGGTGATGGTGGTGGTAGAGAGATGGTGGCTGCAGGAACTGTTTTTCATTCTTTATGACCAGCCTGAGTCTGAACCTCTTCCTTTGATGAGGGAATCCTCTCCTCAGCAGATTCCTTTTCCTACTTTAGAGGCTGGGAGCGCCAAGCACCTGCCTCCTTGCTTCCCTTGTAATAAGGCTGAGGGCATAGGACCCAGCCCCTAGGCATTTTGGATTTTGACCTTACAACCAGCAACGCAAGGAAGCAGGATGTGGGCTGTCAGTCCTGGCGGAAGATGGAGGAATGCACCCCTATATTCCAAGGCAGCTGGAGCAGTGGGTCCTGACCCAGTTGTGTCCCTGCCCAGCATCTGTAGAGTGGCACTGTGTCAGTGCTTGGGCTTGGGCCATCTTCCTGGCTGGGCGGCCCCTGAGCCTGCCTGAGTCCCCACGTTGGCTGTTTTTCTTCTGTCAATCACTTTTTTGGCTGCCCTATCAGCCCTGGCTGCTGTGGTAGTGCTGACGGGCAGTATTCAGTCAGAGTATTTACTGCTGCAAGTCACAAAAAAGTGGCTGCCAACTGGCTCACATATTAGGGCGTTGATGATCTCCTGTAACAGGGAGCCTGGAGGCCATGGGGTGGCAGGGTCCCAGGCAGGACTCCAGCACCAGTTCAGTGGTGTTCCCAAGGCCCTTCTTGCTTTCTCCTTGTTGAGCTGCCACTTTCCTGGGTCAGCTCTGCCCTCGAGCTGTCACCCTCATGGTCATAAGAAGACTGTTACTGTTCCAGGCCTCACATCCAGACAGGTAGAAAGTACAAAGGGAAAACGGGCACTGGCTCTTCTCAAACCAAAACAAAACCCATTGCCATTGAGTAGATTCTGATTCATAGCACAGAGTTGGAATCACCCCATAGGGTTTCCAAGGAGCAGCTGGTGGATTCGAATGGCCAACCGCTTGGTTAGCAGTCATAGCTCTTAACCACTGCACCACCAGGGCTCCTATATCTTCTTAGGAGCTAAGAAAATTTTCTCCATAAGGCCCAGCAGACATCCCTTCATTCCCATTGGCCAGAACTGAGCCACACATCTGCTGCTCAGCCAATCCCTGGCCAGGGAGTGGGAAACAGAGGTTTGTAGGGACTAATGGGGATTCCCAAACCCCCTCCCCCACAAGGTTGATGTCCCAGGAGCACATGGCTGAGTGAAGAGGGTGGCCCCAGGACAGCGTCCTGTCTGGAGACAGAAGTACATGAGTGATGCTGGGGAGATGTCAGCAGCGTCCTCCCTGGCGATGGCGAGGGGCCATGGACATGTGGTAGGGCTGCTGTGTCTACTGTGGAATGCTGGACCAGAATGTGCCGGGGCGTGGAGGGGCTCACTCAGTGCAGCACTTGCTGGCTGCCAGTGGGGTTAGCGGTAAATGCTGGCTCGCCTTCCAACGGGCACACGGCTGGATCACTGAATCTGAGCAGTGGTCAGTGTCACCGGTGGGGAGGCAACCAGGGGGGAGCACTGGAGGGAGACGTCTTTGGGAGCTGGTCCCAGCCTCTCTGCTGAGGGTCCCTGCCTGGCACCCTGCTCCCCTTGGGGCAGGGCTGACCACCATGGCTCTCAGGCCCTTGTGGGGCTCTGCCTGCCTGGCCCTCCACCTCTCCTCACACGGCACCAGGTCTGCATGGGGGCTCTGTGGTCTGCCCCTGACTCAGGCTAGAGGGTTGCCACAGAAACAGGGACACGATTATGGGCAAATGTTGGGGGGGGGGGGGCCCAGTGCCTGCCTGCTGCCCCACCCCAGGCATAGATGACCCCCAGAAGCAGGCAGAGCCCCAGGATTCCTGGGGTCCATCATGTGTAAGCAGGGAGGTCGGAGGTGACAGAGCACTGGCTTCTGACTGGTGCCCAGGGGCAGTCTCTAGGCTCTGGCTGTGTCCTGAGCCTTGGCTTGGGAAGGACAGAGACCCCGCTGTGCCCACCTATCGGCTTAAGGCGAGGTATAAATAGAGGCCGGTTGTAAATCCCAGGTCTGGGGGGTAGGGGGAAGCAGATTACCTGCTGATTAGCAGAGTGGGGATTTGCTGGCACGGAAAGGGCTGCTGTGGGGGGGGTCAAGGACCCCCAAGGTGGCAGTGTGTGTGGGATTCACAGTATGTCCCCACACCATCTGAGAGGGCCTTCCACATCTTCTCAAGTCCAGAGGGTTCCAGATGAGGCCCTTCTATCTTTGGGGGTGCCCCAAGAGCAAGCCTCCCTACCCCTCAGGGAGAAGAGTGAGGGGCTTCCCCATTTCTTCCCTCCAGGGGTCAATGTCTCAGCCAATCAGGATGAAGAATTGGACCATGAGACCTTCCTGATGCAAATTGACCGGGAGACAAAGAAGTGCACCTTCTATTCCAGCACAGGGGGCTACTGGACCCTGGTCACCCATGGGGGCATCCAGGCCACAGGCACACAAGTGTGAGAGCCCCATCACTCCTCCACTATCACCTCCTTCACTCTAACCTCCACTATCACCACCTCCATCTCTGTCACCTCCACCGATTCCTCCAGCACCACCTTTACCATCACCTCTACCTCCTCTTTATCACTTCCACCACCGCCTCAACCTCCATCATCGCTTCTCCCACCTCCGCCATCGTCACTACTCAGTCCCTTCCCCTTTGCTCATGCTGGGGTGGAGGTGAAAGGGACAGCTTGGTGTGGGGCAGGGTGGGGAAGGCTCTAGGCTCAGGGTTAAAGTCCATGAAGACCATTGCAGCAGCTCAGCCAGGGAAGAATGCTCACTGGGGTACGGGGCAGGCAGGCAGCTCCTAGTGATGGTAGGAATGTCACTGGAAGGGAGGTGCCTATCCCTCCCCTTGGGGTGGTGTGGGGTGCCGGGAACACGGGGTGGTGGTGGCGGGCCAGACCCTACACTCCCTACCTCCTGCCCCTCTGAGTCTGCCTTGCCCTGCCCCTTCCAGTTCTGCCAACACCATGTTTGAGATGGAGTGGCGTGGCCGGCGGGTGGCACTCAAGGCTAGCAACGGGCGCTATGTGTGCATGAAGAAGAATGGACAGCTGGCTGCCATCAGCGACTTTGTGGGTGAGAAGCACTCCCTGTCTGCCTGGGGGGCTGGGGTCTTCGCGCACTGACAAGGGCTGCTCAGAGACCTGAGTCTCCACCCCTTTACACCCGAATGCCGTGTGGGGCAGCAGCTGTCTCACTTGCTAGGTCAGGCAGTGGCTCTTGAAATCAGGGGGCAACTAAACCTCAAGAACATCCCTGTCTCCCCTCACACTGGGGAATGAGACCCAGGTGTGGTGGCCTCACCACCTGGGCCACTGATAGGGAAATGGAAGCTCTGGGTCTACACACTCAGTGGTTGAGTCAGGGCCTGTGATACCTCCTGGGAGCCTTGTCCCTGCCTCACTGGCCAGGCCCTGCAGTGCCCTCAGCAGTGCCCTGTCCAATGGTGTCACTAGGGTTGGTGTCACCTCCTCAAGGACCTCCTCCTGTACCAGGCCACACAGAATCCTTAGCATTGATTTTTGTACTGATGTCACTCATAAATCGTAATTCTCGTGTATCACGCCTTCTTTTCCTTTAATTACTACTTCAGTCTCAAAAAAGTTGTTGCTGCAGCTTCCCAAGTACTTGTTGTTGTCAGGTGCTGTCGAGGCAGTTCTGACTCCTAGTGACCCTATGTACAGCAGAGTGAGACACTGCCCGGTCCTGCTCCATCCTCACAATCATTGCGATGTCTGAGCCCACTGTTGCAGCCACTGAATCAATCCATCTGGTTGAGGGTCTTCCTCTTCTTCTCCAGGAACTGGTTCCACAAATACTAATTACCACAATATTGGAGCTAAAACACCAGAAAATTTCACAAAACCATTGGCTATAAAAATACCGGCGGCAACCAGTGCACGTTTATACCGTGTGCAGACAAAACATGATTCTAGGCATCATTGTAATTGGGTAGTAAGGGCACCTGACAAGAGTTCAGAGACTGGGTCTCCACCCTGCCCACCCAAGTGCTGCGTGGGGCAGCAGTCCTGCTTGCCAGGCCAGCCAATGGCTCTTGAAATCAGGGGGCAAGGAGGCTTACAAAGAATATTTTAACTAAAAAAACTACAGGGATGTTTTTATTAAAAAAATGATAAATTTCTGCTGAAACACTGCACAAAAATTTCACAGGCAGTCATTTTGGTGTCACCCCTCTGACAGTGTCACTGGGTGCGGTCTGCACCCCCCTAGTGACACCACTGCCCTGTCCCCCCAGGCGAGGACGAGGAATTCACCCTTAAACTCATCAACCGACCCATCCTGGTGTTGCGGGGCCTGGACGGCTTCGTCTGCCACCGCCGAGGCTCCAACCAGCTGGACTCCAACCGCTCGGTTTACGACGTCTTCCACCTGAGCTTCAGCGACGGCGCCTACCAGATCCGAGGTGCAGGCGGCGGGGACGCAGGCGGGTGTGGGTCGAGGCGCCGGGTGGGGGTCAGAGCTGGGGACCAGGCGGGGCGGGTTGTGGGACCCGGCCGACGCGCTCGTGCCGCCCTGCCCGCAGGCCGCGGGGGCGGGTTCTGGAACACGGGCAGCCACGGCAGCGTGCGCAGCGACGGCGAGCGCGCCGAGGACTTTCTCTTCGAGTTTCGCGAGCGCGGCCGCCTGGCCATCCGCGCCCGGAGCGGCAAGTACCTGCGCGGCGGCGCCTCGGGGCTGCTGCGCGCCGATGCCGACGTGCCTGCGGGGGTCGCGCTCTGGGAGTACTGAGGCCGCTGGCCGCGCCCCATCGCCCATTAAACTGTGTCTGTGTCGCAGCCGCTCGTGGGCTCCGTGGCGCTGCTGGGGCGGGCGGGTCAGCACTTGCTCTGCGCGGAGCCCTCCCCGAGAAGGACCCCCAGGAATCCCGAGGGACGGCGCGGGGGGTGGACGTCCAGCCAAACCACCCCTGTCCGGAGCAGCCACTGCTCTGGGACTACCCTCGCGCCACTCCTTGGCTCACAGTCCCTGGAAACCGAGGGGGAAGACCGCTGCCCACCCAGCAGGGCACCTCCGTGAAAGGCCCCGGCCGGCAGGGCAAAGCCGGTTAGGCGGTCCTCGGGGTCCGCGTGTTTTATGGAGCTGCTCCCTCCCCCCAGGGGCAGGATCTTAGGGCGTTCTGGAGGTGCTGGATGGAAACCACCCCCCGACCCGCGCCGGTGTGGCCTGGTCTTGGGGAGAGGGCCCTTCACAGCCCCTCCCTGCCCTCGGGGAACCCATGTCCTCCTTGCCACCCCTGCCCGCTGGCTGGGACCGGGAACATGGCGGCACCCCTGCTGGTGCCTGGACAGAGGGGCCCCACAGCTCCCCGCCTCGTCAGCCAGCACCAGGACCCCTGGGCAGGAGGACGCCTTGTGGAAGCGCAGGTGACCCACGCCTTCAGAGATGGGATCTGCCTGGCCCTGAGGTTGGGGGTGAGGATAGGGGTAAGGGTGTGCCCAGCAGAAGGGTCACGCTGGGCACGAACACAGGCGACTTCACCCGAGACAGGAACCCCTGCCTTTGCTGGGAGCCTGACCCCTCCCCGCCGGTCCCACCCTCTGATGCTCCGAAGGCAAGTGATGGCATCTCCAGCGCCACCTTTGAGTCAGAAAGGCAGGGTGGACAGAAGCGGGGAGGGGTCATCCAGGAATGAGGATGTTTTAGGAAAGGAAGAGGTGTGTGTCAGGGTGCAAAGCAGGTCCTGGGAGAGGGGCGGATGCTGTCCCCTCCCCACAGGTACAGTAAGAGGGCTGGGCCCCTTGGCGGCCGGCGCTAGCTTGGCGGCTTCTTTCGCCCGAGGTGGCCAAGGGTCGCGTGCGCCGGGCGGGGAGCGGAGTCCTCGCGGCCCCTTCCCGCCTTGCCCCTGGTGGCGGCCGGGTGGGCAAGCGTGTTACGAGGGGCGGGCAGGCTGGGGCCCACCTGCAGGGATGTGTTGCCAGGGACCCCTGCCGGCTTGCCCGCTTCGTGGGACCTCAAGGACAGGGTCTCACTGATCCTGGCTAGACAGTGCCCTTGGCCTCGGACACTTGAATAAGTGGAGCTGGGAGCCCTGGCCGCCTCCACAGCACCAGGCCTGGAGTGCGGCCAGTACAGAGAAAGTGGGGGCACCCTTGTCCCCCACAACACCCCCTATTCTGTGGAAATGGTGGGTGGGGGACGCCCCCTCCTGCAAGCCCAGACAGCTGTAAAAGTGCAGTGAAGTCTCTTGGAGGGGAAAGGCCGTGGGGGCACATGGGACAGACAGGAGTTTGTGGGGGCGGGGCGGGGGGGAAGAGCGCCTGGGGAACAGTCTTCTGGCTCACAGGCCTTGTGTCCTGCTGGCCCCCGTGGGGACCCAAGTAGGTGAGCCCTGTGGGTGGCTGGGGACCCTATGCAGCCTGTGCTGGTGAGTGAGGCCGTGGGCAGGTCTGAGGAGCAAGGGCAGACAGGTTTCTGAGGGAGACCCTGGACCTGAAGCACCTCTGGAGGGGGAGGGTGTACTGTCCTCCCTGGTGACCATCGACCACAGGACAGTCTGGGCTCGAGGGGCCCTGTCCACAGAGCACCCCAAGCACCGAGACCCCTTGCAGGGGTCAGCTACTGAAGGAGAGTGCAGAGGGGTCGGCTCCATGTGACCCTGGGACGCCCCAGGGACCGAAGAAAAACCCAAAAACCAAACCCAGTGAAGTCAAGTTGATTCCGACTCATAGCGACCCTATAGGACAGAGTAGAACTGCCCCATAGAGTTTCCAACGAGTGCCTATCGGATTCGAACTGCCAGCCCTTTGGTTAGCAGCCGCAGCACTTAATCACTACACCACCAGGGTTTCCAAGGACAGATGTTGGAGAGTGAAAAAACCAGTCATGCCTGGAGATCCTCAAACAGAAGTTCTTGTATGGCTGCAAAACACGCCCGGAGGGTGCTGCTTACAGCAGGGGGACCAGCCAGTGGAGATCCGCAGATGCCCACCCCTCCTATCCCTCTGAAACAATGCAACACCAGCACCAGAAGAGAGAAGGCAGAGCGTGGGTGTCCCTGGGCCACAGTCCCCACCCCCGGTGGCCCTGGGGTGCCACCACACAGTGCTAGGGACCAGCCCCAAGAGGCACTTGGTTGTGGAATGCTGTGGCCTGGGGTGGCCCAGAGCCCACTGACAGAACTGGGCACTGTGAGGACTCCCTGGTCTTTGTGCTTCAGTCACAGGAGCACCTCCCAGGGACCCCAGGAGCCACAGAGAGCAGGGCTGTGGCTCGAGGGAGGCCGCAGACAGGCGGACAAGTGTGGGGAAATCCTGCAGGCCAGAGCAGCAGAGAGGAGGATAAGTCACAACCAGCCCGCCTCTCTCGGCCTCCAAGGGCCCACAACACTGTGTCCTGGGCGCGGGCACTGTAGCTCCTTCACGAAGGGGAGGTTTTGATTCAGCACCAATCTCGAGGGCTACGCCAGCAGTGACATCCCATGCAAAGGCAGCTGCTGGGAGAGAGGGAGGGTGACAGGGCGCTGAAAAGCTAGGGGGCTGGTTTGCATTGCATTGCACTCTCCAGAGTGGTGGGCGGACTAAAGGAGGAGCATGCTGCAGTGTAGGCAGGGTGCCAGTGGACAGTGAGGGCCATGTGGGCAGGCGGGGCCCCAGTGGATGAAGGCCACGTAGGAGTGGGAGCAGGGGCCCCCGGGGCGGAAAGGGCCATGTGGGCGAGTGGGGCCCCAGTGGACAGTGAGGGCCATGTGAGCTGGGTGGGCAGGGCCCAGTGGGCGATGAGGGCTGTGCTCTGTTGCTCAGACCGAAGGCAAAGACCCCTGAGGTAGCTCACACCAGGGCCAGCACCTGGGCCAGGAAAACAGCCTTTTTGTTCTGGCTCTTTCTCTGCAAAGGCCCCAGGGCGCTGCCCACTGTCAAGGACCAAAGCAGGCCCGGGAGTGCGGGTGGGGCACACCTGTGGTCAAAGGAGGACGAGGCTGGGGCTGCGCAGCTGCTGGTACACCTGCAGGAGCTGCTCAGCGGTGGCGCGGGAGCTGGCCTCGTCCTCCAGGGACAGCCGGTCACGCAGGGCTTGCACCTCCCTCAGCAGTGCCTGCGGTAGGCGGGTGGCAGGTGAGGGCGTGCTGCCAGGGCTGCACCTCCAATAGGGACACCCCATATGCAAATCCTGCTGGGGACTCTTGTCTGTGACCTTAAAGTGTGTCAAGTCTAGTGAGGGACATGCGCTCGACCTCAGGAGCTGGAAGGGATGGGCTGACTAGGAGACCACACCTCCAGGTGGCAGGAAGAGTCCAGACAAGGTAGGACAGCAGGTGAGCCATGTGGGGATAGAGTGGCAGGAGCAGGGTGCCCTGAGGTGCCTCTGACTACTGCTGGGGGCCTCACAGCTATGGTGGAGACAAGGGCTTGCTCCCTTCTTGCTGGCACTGACCCAGCCAGAGGGGGCCCTGACCTGCCCTATCTGCCATCCTTGGGTCAGGGGAGTTGAGCCAACTCCCATCTCTTGCATGAGGACTAGGCAGTGCCAGTGTGTGCTGTGCCCAGAGGTGGCTGGGGTGGCCCTGGTGGTCCTCACTGTCCAGTGAGTAGGGAGTAGGTGGTCCTGGTGGCCCTCGCCACCCAGTGGATGGGGGGGTAGGTGGCCCTCGCTGCCCGGTGGGTGGGGGTGGGGTCCTGATGGTCTTTGCTGCCCATGGGTCGGGGGGTAGGTGGCCCTGGTCGTCCTCACTGCCTGTGGGTGGGGGGTAGGGGGTCCCGGTGGTACTCGCTGCCAGTGGGTGGGGGGTAGGGGTACTGGTGGTCCTTACTGCCTGTGGGTGGGGGGTTGGGGACCCTGGTGGTCCTCATTGCCTGGGGGTGGGGGGTTGGGGACCCTGGTGGTCCTCGCTGCCCGTGGGTGGGGGGTAGGGGATCCTGGCAGTCCTTATTGCCTGGGGGTGGGGGGTAGGGGTCCTGGTGGTCCTCATTGCCTGGGGGTGGGGGGTAGGGGTCCTGGTGGTCCTCATTGCCCCGGGGGTGGGGGGTAGGGGTCCTGGTGGTCCTCATTGCCCGGGGGCCTAGCAGGACTCACCTCGTAGTTGGCGTGAATCTGGTGCAGGCACTGCGTGTGCAAGTCAGGCGGGCTGGAGCCCCGGGCAGCCTGCTCCACCACCATCGTCTGGGGACACAGAGGGCATTAGGAAGGCGAGGGGGGTTCCTGGCATCTGCCCCATACCCCTCGCAGAGGCAGGACCCCTCCCTTGGTTTTCCTTCCGACCCTGCCCCCCACCACTGCTGCTTCACACTCGGGTTCAAGCTTCCCCTCTTCCTGCCCTTGGCTTCAGGCCAATGCTTGCCACTCCTGCCCCAGCCAGGTCCTGACTCAGGTCGCCATGATGCCCCTTTGCTCACCCACTTGGCTCAGCCCAGCCAGGTCCCTGCAAACACCCTGGTCTCCCAGCTGTGGTCACCCCCTCACTGGGGCCACGGGGACTGGCATCTCAGGACACCTCACAGAGACCACATCGTGCCAGCATGTTCCTCCCTGAAGGCCTGGCTTCCCACTACCCCGCCTCCCAGACATCCCTGGCCCCACAACGTGTGAAACCACAGGTCCTTTCGGGGGGAACCACTCTCAGAGGTGGGGTCTCTGGTGAGCAGCATCTTCCTGATGGGGAGCCCCAAGACCACCCACCAGCTGGAGGCCCTGGCAGTGGATCCCCACCCTGGGCATGAGCCCTGGGCTCCACTGTGCGCGGCCCTGGTCACTGGGGCTGCCACTCTGCATTCTGAGATGGCACCTGCTGCCCACTCCGGGCTGCCCTAGGGCTGTCCACAGGCACGTGGGCACACCTGGAGAAGGGCTGGGTGGAACAGACGGCAGGTTCTCAGGCTCAGGGTGCCTGGCGGGGCCTGGGGTCATGCACTAATGGCAGCTTCTCCAGAACCCACTTCAAGGGCCAAGGCCACATCTTGCTGGAGAGCAGGCGGGGCACCAAGCCAATTTTAACCTGTTGTTGTTGTTAAATGCCACCCGGTCAGTGAGGGCTCACAGTGAACCCACATACAACAGAACAAAGCACTGCCCAGGCCTGTGCCGTCCTCACAGTTGTCATTATACTTGAGTGCGTTGTTGGCGGCCACCGTGTCAATCTATCTGTTGAGGATCTTCCTCTTTTCCGCTGACCTTCTGCTTTACCAAGTATGACGTCCTTCTCCAGGGACTGACCCCTCCTGACAACATGTTCCAAGTATTTGAGATGTGATCTCTCCATCTTTGCTTCTAAGGAGCTTTCTAGCTGTACTTCTTCCAAGACAGACTTGTGCATTCTCCTGACAAGCTATGGTATAGTCAACATTCTTCACTAACATCTTAACTCAAAAGTGTAAATTCTTCTTCAGTCTTCCTTACTTACTGTCCAGCTTTTGCACGTATATCATCAAAATAAAACCAAACCTGCTACCGTTGAGTCAATTCTGACTTACAAAGACCCTGCAGGGCAGAGTAGGACTACCCCATGGGGTTTCCAAGGCTGTCATCTTTACGGAAACAGACAGCCTCACCTTTCTGTGAACAGCTGGTGGGTTAGAACTGCTGACCTTTTTTGTTAGCAGACAAGTGCTTAACCACTGTGCCACCAGGGCTCCCACAGCACACGAGGCGACTGAAAACACATGGCTTGGGTCAGGTGCGCCTTAGTCTGCAAAGCGACGTCTTAGCATTTTAACACGTTACAGAAGTCTTTTGTAGCAGATTTGCCCAACGCGCTACCCTAAAAAAACCAAAACCACTGCCCCAATGCACTTCAGTGTTTAATTTCTTGACTGCTGCTTCCACGTGTACTGATTATGAATATAAACCAACCAAACCAAACCCAAACCAATGCTGTCGAGTCGACTCCGACTCATAGCGACCCTATAGGACAGAGTAGAACTGCCCCATAGAGTTTCCAAGGAGCGCCTGGTGGGTTTGAACTGCTGACCTTTCGATGATTCTGAATATACGTAAAAGGAAATCCTAGAGGTTTTTATTCCAGTGTTCCTTGCTTGGGCACAGTGCTCGGAACAGCCCACTCCTGGGCCTGCAGAAAGCCACCTTCCCTAGGAGCTGGGAACTGGCCAGCTGCTTCCTCCTGCCTTCCTGGCAAAGACAGGAGGCTCAGAGCTGGAGGTGCCACATCCTACGACCTGCACCTGTGGCTGACTCAGGGCATGGTCTCTGCCTGGCCAGGGATTGAAGCGGGGAGTGAAACCACCGCCCAGCTCACCCAGCCCTTGCAGCTGTGGGCACCTCTGCAAGATACATGGGTGGACAGATGGGCATCTGCCAGCCTGGGGAGATGCAGCAGGCCCACCTACTCGGAGCTCAGCTCCAGAGAGGCACATGTGGGAGCAGAAGAGAGCTGGAGAGAGGGTCTCCTGCACCTGAGTGTGGTTGCCGCCAGTGAGGAGCCCAGCTAATGCTGCCTACCTGGATCCGGCTGATGACTGCCTGGTGTGCCCGGCACATGTTGGCTAGGGAGGTGCTCTCCACCTGGATCTCCACGGCCTGAATGGGGCCTTCAGGGCACAGGTCGGTCACGGCCACCTGTAACACGGGCAGGAGGCTCATGGCTGCCCCAGCTCTCACGGCTCAGTGCAGATGGGCCTTAAGCCTGGGTCCTACGTAACATCAGCCCCACCTGGGGCTGGCCAGCCACTGAGGGAAAAAGTCTGCTCACTCTGAACAGCCCACCCAAGGACGCAGGACTCATACGCTAGGGCCAGAAGCAGACCTACTGCCCACCCGAGGAATGAAGTGGCTACTGGCACCACATCTCCCAGGAGACCCTGCCCCACATCCATTTAGCATCCCGGGTCCCCTTTGGATGCAGAGCCGGGCCAGGCTGGGCACAGGAAGTTGACTGTGACCTGCGAGTGCTGCCTTGGGGGTCTGCTTTGAAGGACGGGCCCAGCAGAGAGAGGCCGAGAGACTTTCTGGCTGGCCCTCCCTAGACAGTGCCTCCTAGGGTACTGGAACACCCACCCCTGCCTGCCTGCAGGGCCAGGTCCCAGCACCACGGGCCAGGGACATCCCAGTCCTAGATGCCAGCTGGTCTGGCCCAGCAGCGCTCCTCGGGGATAGTCCCGGCAGCCTGGCTGCTCTGGCAGCACCTGGTTGTTGCACCTGAGGGCCTGTGGATGCAGGCCCGTGGCCAGCTGGGTCCAGAAGCACCACAGTATGGAGGCGTGTGTAAGGAGGAGACACTTGAGGGAGGGCTGGGGACTGACAGCATCCCCCCGTGTTAGTGGCAGGATGCCTCCTCTGAGGAGGCCCTGGTACACGGCTTCTGATGAGGTCCGAAGCCAGAGATCTTGCAGGGAAGACCCTGGTGGCTCCTGGAGCTGCAAGCACAGACCCTGAGGGTACAGCATGCACACTGGGTGGCCTCCCAGCCATGCCTGTCAGCATCTCTGGCTCCGCAGGTGCAGCCGAGGTTCCAGGAGGGACAGGGAGGACAGCGAGGACTGCATCAGGGAACACCTGCAGAGCATCCCACCCTCGCAAAAACCCTGAGCACTATGCCACCACTGCTGCCTCTGGCCCCTCAACAGCCACCCCAGCCCTGGGACCTGGCAAAGAGGCCAGGACTGACCACAACCCGCCCCAGTGCCAAGCGGTTCTGCACTGCTGATAGCTTTCTTCAAGCTCTGGGACGCCACCACTGCAGGCCCAGGAACCTGGTGTACAACCTGCTGGACCCCAGAGCAGCTGGACAGACTCCTACTTGCCTCGTGGACTGTGAGGAGGATGTCGACGCCATCAGGGGTCACTCCTTGCACAGACGACAGCGCTCGGGCCCTCAAGACGTCCACGGCAGCATTCTCGGCCAGCAACCACCATAGGGTGGCACAGCACAGGGGTACACCTGCAGAGGGTGCCTGTGAGCATCAGCAGGCCCTACGTGCAGGCACCTGGCAGGAGAGCACCTGGCTGCCCCACGGTGAGGTGCTTGGTAACCGGCCCAGAGAAGGGGACGCCTGAGCCCCCAGTACACATCTACTCCTGTCCGGGAGTCGTGCCTCAACATATGGATCTAGGAGAGCACTGCAGAGCAGGGCAATCGCTGGGAGACCCCCAACAGGGACCAGGGCTTGGGGGAGGGGAGGGTGACTGCGTCCGGGGCTCAGGCTTCCTCTGGGCCCAGGTGTGCAACCCACCTGTGCACGCATCGTCCAGAGCGGCCCTCAGCAGCTCCGCTGACACCTGAATGGAGGCCACAGACGGGGACAGGTACTTGGCCCGAAGGGTGGCAGGTCCCACCAGCACACTGCCCTGCTGGTGGCAGGCTCTTAGGAAGGTGTCCACAGGGTCAGTGGGCAGCATGGTGAGGCGGGCTGCCTGTGTGCCGGGCACAGCCAAGCCAGGAAAGCGGAGGCACTGCAAAAGGCCCACGGTGTGCATGCCCAGGGGCAGGCAGATACCGTCCCGTGTGGGTAGCAGGTCTAGGGGGAGTGCCTGGCAGAGGGGGTCCTCTGTGGCGCCTAGGGGGGTGAATGCCCCACCCATGACCTCTCTGAGGCTGTAGAAGAGCGCGCAGGAGATGGTCACGGGCAGCTCAGGCACGCCATCCTCGCCGAAGCCCAGAGACAGCGTCACCTCACGCTGGGCTCCAGGGGCCAGCTGCTGCACCGGAACCGTGTAGGTGGTGGTGGTGCCAGCCGCATCCAGCTCGAAGGCGCGGGCGCTAGCAACCACCTGGATGCACCAGGCCCAGCCAGGGCCGAGGCTGTGAGTGCCACGGTTCACCAGCTGGCAGGTGGCCATCAGTTCATTGCATAGGCCCTGGCGGCTCCAGGTGGTGGTGATGCTGCACGCGATGGGCTTAGGGCTGCTCTGGTGGGACAGCAAGGCACAGCTCACATCCAGGGCCTCGTGGAGGCACATCAGGGCCTGGTTCCGCTGGTCAACTGCTTTCTTCAGAGAGAACACCCTGGGGGAGAACAGGTCAGCACTGATGAGCAAGGAACCCACCAGGGCCAGGAAAGGGGCACGGTACCTGTCCGTGACGGCATGCCGACCCCAGTGGCAACCCCCTCCAGGCAGCGGAGGGGATGGGATCAAGGTGACACCTGTCTGTGGGGCAGGTGCGCCATGCCGCTCAGGGCTGCCTCTGGTGGGTTGGCCTCATGTTGCCTACCCCACCTCACAGCTGTGCCCGACTGGCCCTTCTCTTCATGGTGATCTGCAGGGTAGCCAGGAGGCCCAGGCACCTGTGAAACACCCTTAATCACATGGAACCTGGAGCTTTTGGCCCCTCGCTCTCAGGACCAGAGAATGGGTAAGGGCAGAGGCCCTGTCTGTGAACGGGGTGGGGTCCCTGTCTTCCTGGTTCCCCAGTGAGTCGGCTGAACTTGGTGGGCCACTCCCCGAGCAGAGTGGTGTCAGGGCCCCTGACAGGGAGCCAGAGGCAGAGCTGCGGCCTAGACGCAGACCAGTGTTGCCAGCAAGGTGCCAGTCTCTGCTGAGGCCTGCCAGGTGCTCACCTTTCAGAGATGCTGCCTATGCCCGAGAGCAGGTCCTTGATCTTCCGGCCAGCTTGAGCTGCTGTCATCCTGGCTGGGCAGGCCGCCGTGGGGTCCAGGGCCAGGTTGCAGGCCATCAAGCGGCCTCTGGCGGACAGGACCAGGAGCTCGGTGTCCTCTGAGGGGGGATAGGAGGGGCTGGTGAGTGGGCAGGGAGTCGAGGGCAGCGTGTTAGTGAAGGGCCAAGCCCAGTCAGTGAGGAACAGCAGACCCCGGGTGGGGGGCTGTGAGATGCCCTGGGCAGAGTCTCTGCAGGTTATCTCATTCAAGTCCCCACAGCCCTGTCCACAGCACAGCGGCACACCACAACAGCACCAGGCCTCTCATATGGGGTAGCACAGAAAAGGTAAACAAGGTCCCACTTTGGGTGGGCCACACCTCTGGGTGCCTCACAGAACTGGTCTTTCCAGAGGTGTGGTTCCCAGGTGCTCCACTGCCTAGCCCTGCTCTACTCCTGCTCTCCCTGGACCTTTCTGGAAGTCCGGCTGTCACCAGTAACATCCTGCCTCCTTTTCCAGCTCTGGGACTACAAAGGGGCTCTCGGGGACACACAAGGTTGCTTCCCAGCCTCAACCCCCTCAGACCCTCACTGGACAGAGCCAGGCAGACGTTCACGCCCGTCCCTGAGAAGCTGTTGCCACTGGCCCCACAGCTGCTTGTGGGCATCAGTTCACACGGCCCAGCCAGCTCCAGCCACTTCCATTTCCGCCCTCCCGTGACCGCCTGGCTTCTGCCACGTAGCTTCTCACAGGTGTACTCACAGCCATTTTAGTGGGGAATACATAAAGGTAGGGCGCTCTGTTCCTTCTTTCCCCCGGCACTGAAACCCTCTGGGTTCACACAGGAATCCCCAGCCCAGGTGGGGTGCACACCTCTCCTGTCCCAACCCCATGGCCGAACGCATACACACTACTTGGCAGGCACTACCCACGACCTCCTGGGGCTGGAGCCATGGGGCCTGCGAGAGGCTGAGCTGGCAGCTCTCAGACGTGGGAGGAGGGCAAGGTGGGGACAGACTATGCTGTCCTCCCGGGTGAGATCTGCAGTCTAGCTGGCGATGCATACCTTTGGCAATCCCGGGTGACACCGATAGGGCCACAACGCTGCAAATACTCAGGCCAGCCGGACACAGAATGGGGGGCAGGCCAGGCTGCATGGCACCCTCGGGAGCAATGCCCTGGGCCAGGTCCACAACACAGAGGTCCCAGGGGGTGCTGTGGTAGATGCGGCCACCCCCACCACAGGCAGCGCACAGCATAGGCCCTGGGAGGCGGTACTCCCGCAGCTCTGGCACCAGATTCCCCACCTTATCCTCGATGGCCTTGATGGCCAGTGTCCGGCCATGGTGGCCAAGGGCCACCAGGCAGTCGGCATGTGTGTCCTTGCCCGGCAGCTCCTGCCCCACAGCCTCTGGGGCCCAAGGCTCTGTTCTCAAGGCTCCAATGAAGACAATGGGCTCTTCTAAGTGGTGGAGGATCCTAACCAGGGCCCTCGGGTCCCCAGGGGCTGCCCATGAGTTGACCAGCGTCTTGATGACCACACAGCAGAGCTGGCCGTCAGGGAAGCCGCAGAGGACCACAGGTGACTCCAGGAGGGCAGCGTCAGCCCCAAAGAGCAGACCAAAGAGGACCCCCTGCAGCGTGAAGCCCCCAGGGCCCTGGAGGCGACTGTGAGGGGCCCTGGAGTTTGGTGGGGACACATAGCAGAGCACTGGGAAGAAGTGGGGGGCTGGAGGTTCCTCAGGGCCCCCAGCCAGGGGAGCACCGGTAGGAAACACCACCTCGCCAATCTGGGCTGCTGGCCTCAGGTCCTGCCCTAGGCATGGCCGCTTGAACAGTTGGATCTTCCACGTAGCTGGGCCCTGTGCCACGGTGACAAGCATGTTGTCGAGCAGGGTGAAAGCACAAAGTGCAGCATCAGGGAGGATGCAGGCGTCTGGGCCCACGGGGATCACACCAGAAGGGGGCGCATCATCCTTGCTGGCACCGTTGGCCTGGCTTACTGACCTTCAGGATAGAGAACCTCAGTCAGGACAGGCAAGAGGGATCCACATACTTCCTCAGCAACAGCTGTCGCGATCACTTCGTGTCTGGGGTCTTCACCGGGAGCCCTCTTCAGGGTCCCTGCAGTGGCACCGTCACAGCCCCTTGAAGGAGCCAACTCCCAGCTGCTGCCAGGCTGCTTCTTACCTGCCTAGCACCGACCACCAAAGACACACAAAGCAGAAAGACCAGGTGGGCAAGCTCCAGAAACAGGGTTTGGACAAGAAATTCTCAGTGCAGAGAAGTATCTGACTCTGAGGCCACGTGTCCCGTCCTTCTACTGCCTCTTTATGTCACGAGCCAGGTGCACTGCCTAGCTCTGCACTGGCGACTGGGGGAGGCTGATAGTTCCTTCCTACAGACATGGGGCTGCTGATAGCCCCCTAAACACTGGCCCACGGTTCACGGCACTTTTGCTGGTGCCACCAACCACAAAAGGGACCCTCTTTGGAGCCCCTCCCCCTTCTAGAAACACAGCTCCAAAATGAGTTACTGCGAGGACACATAGCCCAGGAACACCAAATGCGCAGGGCCATGCTGCATCTCCACCCCTCACGGCTGCCAAAACCCCAGTCACTAAGCGTTCTGCAAGCAGAGACTTTGGGAGAAGGTGCAGCGGCCCTGGGCCACACAGGAGGGGCCCCTCCACATAGGGCACAGATGGCGCCCAGAGCTGGAGCCGCCCGGAGCCCCTTTCCCGAGTGATGACCACTTAAATGCTGAGGGACAGAACCAGGGTGAAGAGAATGGGGTGCGGGATGGGTGATGTCAGAGATCAGGACGCACGGAGGCCATGCCAGCCCTGGCCCGTGGTGCACCACCTGGGACACCGCGAGCGGCATCTGCCTGGGCAGCAGGCCCCGCGCCTCACCTGCTCGGAGTGTCCAGCGGGGCGCAGTAGACGCCTTTCCGGGCGCACAGGACACAGAGCGCCCGGCGGGGGGTCAGCAGCTCCAGATGCCACACCTGCCCGGGAAACTCGTAGACCGCCTGGAGGTGGGCGGGCGGCGTCAGGCTGGTGTTTGCACCGCCAAACCCCCTCCTTCTCGCCCCCCGCTCCGGGCACCCCGCTCACTCTCGGCCGCCGGGCCTCCCTGTCATAGACGTAGACGAGCTCGCTCCCGGTGGACAGGAAGACCTCCGCGCCGAGGGCCAGCACGCACGGCCGGCCCGCCGCCAGGCCCCCGGTCGAACAGCGGAAGCCCGCTAGGCAGTCGACCCGCGGCGCCGCGCCAGCCATCCTGTGCCCGCGGCAGGAGAGGATGGTGAGACCGGGCGGCCGGGCGCACGCCCCACAGTCCGGCCTGGGGGCACGGCGGCTGCGCTTTACGGTCGCCCACGACGCCACCTGTGCCGTAAAGCGGAGCTGCGTGGGCGGGGGCGAGTCCGGCGTCCGGAGAGCTTGGCGCGTGCACGGGGCGTGGCCCGGAGGAGCGGTGCGTCCCGGGGGGCGTGACAGGTCCCGGGTCGAGGGCGTGGTCTGACCTGGAGGCGGGTCCGAGGCGTGGCCTGGTCTGGAGGCGGGTCCCGGGGGCGTGGCGTGCCCCGGACCCGCAGAAAGGACGATTCCAGCCAAGAGACTTGGAGGTCGCGCCGCTTCGGCAAAGCCAGTGGACGCAGAGTGACTTAGCAAAGGGGTCACCTTATTTTGAGCAGAACACTGGCCTGCGGTCCGTGCCCGCCGCCCTCCGCGGAGGCGCCCTCCTGGCCCGGAACCGGCTTGCTCCGTCCGTACGCGCCCTTAGAGCTGGCGTCTTAGAGTGGAGGTCTCCGTTTCCTGGGGTCTTGGGAAAGAGGCTGGCCACGCCCGGAGGAGGGGAGTGAGCGCTCCCAGCCTCGGTGGGTCTCTTCCTCATCCCCAGGACACCCAGTCCCTTAGCCTAAGCACTGCTGTCTGCAGCAGAGGAGGCTTGGGCCGGGCAATGTGGACAAGAATAAGGCACAGGGTTACTCACCTTGGGGCCAGAGGACAGTAAACAGGTTAAGCTGATGACCGAATGAGTCTAGGGGTGAGGGCGAAGCCAGGCAAGACACCTCCCCTGGTCCACGGGGGGCGCCTCACGACTTCCCCCAAAGACTACAGCCAGAAGGGGGGCACAGGTTTTGGATACGGTGCTGACCAGAGGCCCAGAGCTTCCTTTCACGGAAAAAGGTCAATTCTACCACTACAAACTGAAAGCCACCCAGGCCCCACCCCAGCCGGGTTGATAGCCAGCCAGCCATTGGTTTGTCTGGAGGCAGGGTGGGACACAGACCCACAGTGCATTTGCAGTTTGTGGTTTGGACCTCTGCTCTCCCGGTGTTGCCCTTGCTGCTGGGGCAGGAGCAGAGGGCCAGGGAGACCACACTCCTCTAAAAAAAGCAGCTCTTATTTCCCCACCCACATTACCCCTTCCTCCCTGCACTAATGTCGGGGACAGGGGTCTTCTGACCATCTTAACACTCTACACTGACCTGTCCTGCGTCACTAGCTCTTCGACACCGATTCCCGCTCAATCCTCCCAGGGACTCCCACAAGGGGAAATCTGCCAGGATTGCCCTGGAGAAGATGGCGGAAGACGGGGCTCCGGTGGAGCTGAGTGACCTCACAGCAGCCTAGGTCCGCCAACCTGGGCAGGACAGCCTGTGGTGCTGTGCTAATTCAGGGCACTCCTGCCCCACTCTGTTCTGCGCTGGATGACCAGCAGTCCTTCCCCGCCCCAAACCAAGCCCAATATCCTGTGAGACAAGGATCATAAACATGCCCGATCCACACACTTAGGGGCCCTGGTGGTGCAGTGTGAATCGTTTGGCTGCTAACTGAAAGGATGCCAGTTCAAACCTACCAGCCGCTCCGCAGATGTGACAGTCTGCCGCTGTAAAGATTACAACCTTGGAATCCCTACAGGGCAGTTCTACTCTGTCCTGTAGGGTTGCTGTGAGTCAGAACAGACTCAACGGGTTTGGTTTCAGTTTTATCCACATGAGTGCTAGGATCCTAGCAGAGAGATGCAGAGGCAGGGCTGGTCCCCACCTAAGCTGATGACCAGGGAGCAAGGAGCAAGAGAGCCAGTCTTCATGGTGAGAAGGGTGTGCACGCTCACAGCCGACCAAATTTCCAACATCCAGGACGTATGGACGCCACGCTTGGAGGCAGACAGAAGTTATATGAGGAGCTGAACAATCACAGGATCAGATGGGGACAGAAACCACCCACGGCCCATGCGGAAGTGCCAGCTTTGTGTGGCAGCAAGGCTGGATGCCCGGGTGCTGCTTCCCAGGCAGCCAGGGCGGCCAACGTGGAACAAGTCAGGAGGGCCAAGGGCACAGCAGCTGGGCTGGGTGCTATTCCCATGCCGTACACTCAATTGCTTGACTGCTTGGTGGGCTCCAGAGCTGTATCACTGGACTGTGCGGGACCTAAGCTAAAGCTCTATGACCTTTACTGCCTCTCACATCAGGGTTTCGCCAAGGGGCCCTAAGCTGCCAAGAGGGGCAGGCTGCATTAGAGCCAAGGTCAGCACTCAGAGGATGCCAGATGAGGGAGGGCACAGCTCAAGATGCATGTGCATTGCTGTTGAAGCCCTGCCTCTGGAGCAGGACCGGACACAGGTGCTGGGGATCCTTGGCCTGCCTCATTCCTAAGGATCTTGCCAAACACTGTGGACAGTCTTTTAAGTCACTGTTAAAAGAGCAATGAGTCACCTAGGCCAAGTGGTGCGGAAAGGTGACACAAAGGTTGGTGCCTCAAGATCGGAGGAAGCAGGTTAGAACACTCTCTGGCCAGGTGACAAGGTGATACAGTTGAGGCACACTGCTCAGACGGAAAGGCTCTGCCAGCCTCTACCCACACCTGTGCGTTGGGAAGGGACAGTCCTCCCGGAGGCAGCCAGGCAGGGGATATGCAAGCTGGGGAGACAGGCCCTAACCTTCCAGTGTCTACCGTCAGCTGAGGACACAGACACCTCAGGCTTTCACTTGAAAGAAACGCTGTCGAGGCACCTGAACAAGGCAGACCCCAGACCCTGGCCAGCGATGGAGGTGCACAGCACAGGAATGACAATGAAGGCGCGAACGACACTTCAGGTGCTTTTATTAGGTTCCGTTGCAGGGCCGGAGCCGGGAACTCTGACCCAAGCCCACAGGCATCCCTTCAAGCCCAAGCGGCCAGGCAAAACAGGAGCACCTGGTCCCCAGAGAGTGCCCTCAGTTGGTGGGCACTGCAGCCACCTGTTCACCAGTAGGTTCAGGAGACGGCGGATCACACCTGTGCAGGTGGCTCAACCTGCAAGGATGGAGCTTGCGGGGCACCCCTCCTGCTTAGCACTCCCTCTAGACAGTGAAGAAAAGTGCATTACTGAACAGAGAGTGGCTCAAACCAAGGGTCAGAGAACTGACGATGCTTTTTCTTCAGCCAGAAGGCGAAGGAAAACAGGTGTGGAAGTGAACGCCAAAGCTTCAGCGTGAAGAGGAAAGGGCAGGAACTTGGCGGCAGAGACTAGCAGAAAAGGAGCAGGCGGTGGCAGCGCAGCCCCAGAGCCGATGGGCTGCCAGCACGTCCCAGGGTGGAAACAGCGATGGCAATGCATGGAAGTTGAGCACAGGGCGGGCAGCCCCATCGCACTCCCACGGCTGCTGAGAATGAGGCTGTGGCCACCACAGGACCAGTCGGCCTCTGCACCCTTCTTGACGGTCATGCTGGCTGGGCAGCTCTGCCAAGGCTGGACCAGCCAGGGACCCTTGGCCAACAAGGACAGCTGCCGTGCCTGCACCTATTCTCACGCCAGGGGCATCCTCTCCCTAGTGTCCCGAGGAGGCAGGATCCCAGGCCGTCTGTGGAGAGGCTGACCGTTCTCATGGGCACAGCGCAGTGTTAAGGCAAAGAAGCAGCAAGAGGCCCAGAACTCCCCCAAGGGAGGGCTTCCTCATGACCCAGAGAAGGGAGCTCAGGACCACAGGAGACAAAGCTGATGCACCTCTGGCCTCCGCCTGGCCTGGCCCACAGCCTGCAGCACAGCAACCTCCCAGTCTCCACAGTGGCCCAGGTGGATCTGGGCTGGGTGAGACCCAAACTCCCTCCCCAGGCCTGTCTGCTTAGTCACTGCGCCAGGCCAGGTGAGGACCAGGGGTAGGGTGGGCGGTATCTGGCGTGATGTGGCGCCAGCCTTCGCATGGACTCCCGTGCCCTGCTCTGCGCAGCCCGTGCATGTCTGGAGCTGTCAGCGTGCAGTGTGGTGGGATGTCTCAGGCACTGAGGTTTATCGAAGGGTAAGTGATGGTGGGTCCCCCACACTGCTCACCCAGGACACACCCCCAGAGGGATCCACTGAGGAAGGACATGGAAACTAGTCTGTCACTCCCCTCTTGTGCAGTTTTTATCTTAGAAAAATAAATAGAAGTCCTCTGGGCAGGAACTGCCAGTAACTCTTACTACAGCTGATGCCAACTTTAAACCCCGTGGAGGTCTGGTGGGGGGGCGGTGGCAGGCCCCTGCGTGTCCACCAGACGATGGCTGTTTGAAGAGAAGGAGGGCCTCACAGGCAGGGTCTCAGCCTAGAGCAAGAGGACACAGGGCCAAGAGCTCCAAACCAAAAACGGGGGGTCGGGGGGAGCAGAGGGAGAGCACTAAAGGAAGAAGGAAAGATGGACGCTGAGGGCAGCAGCAAGCCCCACCCAGCTCCAGATGAGGCAGAGGCGCCAGGCACCCGAGCACAGCGGGGTAACGTGGGTAGCTGTCAGGCTTTCCCAGGTGGGGCCACGCTGTGATCCTTTGGCAGGTCACCCAACAGCCTGGAGGAAGGCTGCCCTGGTTTCCTTTCCAATGGGCGCCCTTTGGGAAGAGAAGCTCTGGGTCAGAGCCCCCAGCCCCACGCCCTCAGGCCTGCCCACTTCAGGCATCACTGTGGGAGCACACCGTGCGTGACCCCGGCTCCTGAGGGCTGGGCGCCTGTCCCGCCAGCGGCCTTAGGTCCTGGGGAGGCTGCACATCTCGCAGTGCCCGGTGCCCGGCGGGTTCATGAAGGTGCAATGCTGGCAGGCCCACATGGCGGCGGAGGTGGCAGTGTGCGCGGAGCCCCCGACAGCACCGAACTCCTGGAGGCCTGGAAGCTGCACACCGACAGTGCCTGCGGGCGAGGAAAAGGAAGCAAGTGGTCAGCCCACCTGCGAGTCTCCACACACCGTCCCCCTGAGAGCTCTATGCTGCTGCTGCTTGGCACAATGAAGGCAGCTCTGAAAGCAGCTGCTGCAGGCGAAGGCAGGGTGGAGCAGCCAGCTGGGGCCAGCCCGTGTGGGCGCAGCACGTGTGGTCACAGCTGTGGTCTGGTGGCACATGCCACCAGTGAGGCCATGCCCCTCAGGCCACACCAGCAAGTGAGCCCACAGAGCACCTGCAGCACGGACGCTGCACAGTGTCTGTGGCCTCCAGGGGAGCCGGCAAGCACAGCAGCCACCCTGTGAGCAGGCACCAGGTACACCAGGAGGGCGCTGCTCCCAGGACAGACTGAGGCCAAGGGGTCTTCAAGTCTGTCTTGGCTATTCTAGGTCCTGTGCATTTCCAGATACATTTTAGAACTTGTTAATTTTTACACACACACACATACACACAGTCTGTGGAGATTCTGATTGGGATTGCACTGATCCAATCCACACACACAGAGGAGTGTCCTTAGCAATGTGTGAGTATTCCACGTAGTGGTCTCCCACAGCTTCCATTCAATCTACCCCAAGTAGTTTACGTTCTGTGACCTTTGGTAAATGGCCCATTAATATTAATTTCTAACATGAGTGTAATAAGAATTCACCCCTATGCATGGTCAGTTGAAATCTGGGGTAGAAACCTAAGTCGACAGGGTGTAACAAGCACATCATAAGCTCAGCAAAGCAGATGCCCCTGGTAGACACTGCAGGACAGACCCAAACACAGCGACCCTGCTGCCCATGGGCCTCCCACTTACCCGGGTTGGCCTTCTTTTTCACCAGGTCTGTGTGAGGGAGTGTGGCTGATGGCCTCCAGCTCCCACAGGCCTCTACTTTAGTGCCCACAAGGAGCAGAGACACGGTGACACTCAGCGGCACCTTTCAGACCCATCCATCCTTTCCCTCAACCAGGCCAATGCACGTCCAGGATCACCTGGCAGGACGACCCCCTCAGCCTCTCAGCACCCTCCTGGGCTGAGAGAGAGTACTCCAAGATACCAAAGCTGCTGCTGGGATGTTTCTGTGTGACAGACCCAGAAGGAAGACCAGGAAAGAGTGCTCACTGCAGAGACCGAGTGGCTGCCGAGTGTCTGCCATCGGCCAGGGCCGAAGCCATGCCTGGATGCCGGGGCGGCCAACCATAGCAGGCCCTGTCTTTGCAGACACCACCCTGCCTGGTCCGCTGTGAGGACACAGGCGTGGGGGTCCCGATTTAGGGCGTTTCAGGGCATCTGAGCAACATTTCAGCACATGAGAGCCCACTGCGTTAGGGTTTGATTGTCTGAGCTCAACCGTATAAAAAGAACGCTTAATAAAATGAGACGTGTGGCATAGTTAGTACTCTAGTTCTGAAGACCACTGAGCTTCTAGGCACTCTGGTGTCAAGAGACAGTAAGACTCTTTTTCCACCAGGCTCCCTCACGGCTTAGATTTCAGTGAGGTCTTCCTTGGCTAACTTTGGCTCTATTATCTATCCCCCCAGATTGAGAAAATGGTATAAACATTTTCACACACATGTTCAAGGTTGTCTTGCTAGGGCTTTCTGGTACTTCTCAAAGCCACAAGTAAAAGCCTACCACAGCACCTGCAGGCGAAGTTCTCAAGCTGCTGAGTCACAGCACGTGAAGCCCGGGACCTGCACAGCACGTACACAGCAGTGAAAGCACCCGCGACCCCTGAGGAGCGCGTGTCTGGGTGTGCACACTGTAAACACTCACAGAGCCGTGCACATGAAGCCTGGGGCCTGCACAGCACGTACACAGCAGTGAAAGCACCTGTGACCTCCAAGGCGTCCTGCTGCCCACGAAGCCCCCAGGATGCTCCTGGCTCAGGGCTCTGGTTTTCACGAGGGATGGCCCTTGGTGGCCTGGCCCAGGAGAGGTGGCACTTACTGCAGAGTTGCTCAATGGTGGCCCACTGCTCGGACTTCTTCCATGTCTGTGCCAGCTCCTCATTCCTGGTTCTCACGGCCTCCAGCAACAAGCTGATGCTGTCCTGCGCGACACCAAACAAGAAGGTCCGCCTTGCTCTGCTGTGGCGGACGGGCTCTGCTAACAGGTTTCTTCTCCAACATCAAGGCACATCCAGAGGGCGTTTAGAAGACCCTCCAGGCTGTCACTATCAAACTCAAAATGCCACACACTTAGGCCAAACGTGAGTGCTAAATTGAGCTAAAATTTAAATTCTTCAAAAATAGCCCCCAAGCTGGCCACAGCGTACTCAGTAACTCAAGAAAACAAAGGCTCCCCTCATCCAGGGTTCAGACAGACACAGCAGTGAGGGCCCTGTGAACCCAGTCTCCCTTAGACACTCTGGCTCTTCATCTTCTGGATCACGTCTTGAAACCCGCACACTGGATCCCAGGCCCCCAGGGTAGAAATGCAGAGAAATCAAAGTGTTTATGTAACAAGAATCCAATCCTCCAGGGGCCTCCCGGCAACGGTTCCTCACGGATGCCTACACTTGTCCCAGCCTGCCCATCTCAAGGCTGCGCCTGGGCTGAGAGCAGGGTGTTGCCCTCTGGGACTGTGGGAGCCATGGGTGACTGTCAGAAATGGGTGGGCCTGACTGGATACAGATGCGAGAAGAGTCCGTTGGAGGCTGCCTTTGTTGCATCTGTTCCGTCACCTCCGATGGCTCAGAGAGGCCGCTCCCCTTTCGGGCCGGGGCGGGGGGAGGCACCCCGGCATAGGCAGTCCCACGGCCCCATGGCCCCACGAGCAGCCACTGTCACTAAAAACACCTCCCTCCTTCTCCTTCCAGTACATCCTACACATGCCAGCTGTGAACCGTGCACCTGGCTGCTGCACCTTGGGCCAGGCAACAAAGCAGACACTGCCTCGGGAGAAGACAGGATCTCGCTGTTCCCTGGTAGAGCCCAGACCCAGTAGGGGACACACCTAAACACCTCTGCTGCCTGGAGGTCCCTGGATGGTGACTGGAACAGACACTGTCCCACATCACAAAGGATGAAAGCTCCGAAGAGAGACAAACACCTCTTCCCATAGCAAGCCCCTTGCGGAAGGAAAGCTGGGCCAGATGCTCTCAGTGCCAGACCCTTGAGTGGGAGACACCTCTGGAGCCAAGCTTGATCCAGCTCCAGACCCACCTGCTGGCTGGGGGGAAGGAAGTCAGACAAAAGGCACCACTCCTCTGAGCCACCCTGCGCACAGCACAGATGCCTGGCTTGGGACATGCTCCAGCCCTACCTGCAGTGGCATGACCTCATTGGTGACCAGAAACAGCAGGAGATGGAAGTCTGAGATGGTGTCCAGGAACATGGATGAGGTATTTTGGGACAGGTAGGTGGCCAGACTGTGGAAGTCCTGACGTGTGGGCAGAGGGAAGGAAACACGTCAGTCCCTCTGCAGGTCCCCAATGCCATGCCCAGAAAGGGGCCCCTCCCCCAGGTCAAATGGAGGCACTTGGCTGAGTGAAGCCCCTCCCTCTCCTTCTGTGACCTTGGATGTGGAGCCCAGAGGCAAAGGAGCCAGCAGCTGCATCATCAGCATAATCAGTGCTGGCCCCTTCCCCCAAGGAAGACACTCTGGGTGCCTGAAGTACAGAGGTGTGTGGGAAAGCAGGTGTGTGTGAAGCTGGCCCATGAGTGAGAGGCCATCCAAACAGGTGGGAAATGCCCCCTTCCCTCAGAGTCAGGCAACCTCTGTGACAACATGGGGGTAGGAAGGGCCCACTTCAGGGGCAGGATGAGACCCGTGTGCAGGTTTGTTTTGCTTTGTCCCTGACCTTGGGCAGCTCAAGGGGAAAAGGAGGAAGTCTGTGCGAGGGTGACGGTGGGGGCATTATGCTGCCCAGTCACCTCTGCACCCCACAGGCCCCGGGCCAGCGTGTAGACCAACAGACCCAGGTGTCAGAGGGGTGGCGTGCTTACATCGAGGAAAACCTCCTTGTAGGTGTTCCTAACCACACCACCTCCTGAAGTGCCTGTCAGATTACGGTTCAGGACACGTGTGTGCACAGCCTACATGACATGCACAGGACAACAAGGCAACTCCAGTGGGGTCTGAAGATTGCCACGGTCAGCGCTGCGCTCTGGAACACCCAGGTGGCCTGGGAATGCAGAGGGGGATGGGACTGAAAAAACTGTGACAAAAGACCCACTCCAGCAAGGCACACGATACAAACGTTCTGGAGAAGCCAGGGGAGAGTGATGCTCTGGCACACCCACAGGCCTGCGGCACATGGGACCTGTCCTTGTGGGGATTGGTCACCCCCAGCCAGGTGCCACTGTGATCAGCAGTGCCTGAGGAAGAGGCCTCAAACGACTTTGTCATGGGGAGGAATTGGGGAGTTTGAAAGCTTGGCACTTTCTGGAAAAACAATACTGACACTAGATAAACCATCACAGCTCCTTTAAATTACACGTCTAAAGACAAAGGTTTACCTGTGTCTCGCCCAACACATCCCGGTTTTCGATGGGAAATGGATTTTGCGAAATAGAAAACGTGTGAACCGGGTCCTTGGGGAACGTTGTTGTGATCTGAGGATGGAAACACAGGCCAGGGTGAGCAGTGCTGCCTGTGGGCACTGGCCCTCCACCCCTGCAGGCAGCCCGGAGGACCCCTCCTGGCACTGGGCGAGCGCTCACAGTAGCTCTGCATCCAAGGAGAGTCACCCCCATGTGAAAACTGAAACTGGGAAGTAAAATACTTGGAAACTGCACCACATCTGTGCAGTCTCTGGCTGTGAACAGTGGCCCCTGCTGTCAGGGAGCAGCCCCCTCATGACAGGCCTTCCCTGGCAGCTACTCCCCCCGCCACCCCAAACCCTTTGTTGGAACTGAGGAGCCACAGGGCAAGAGCAGGAGGGGCCCTGTGGGCAACCCTGTCACTGGGTTTGGAGGTCACACACAGCACTCCTGCCAGCCTGCGAAGCCTCTCCTACCCCAGGGTGTCACATCCTGGAGTCAGACAGGCAGACTGGAGCTGAGTGCTGCCATTCAAGGGGAGCCCGCATCCTCCCTCAGGCTCCATCCTGCCTTCCTGTTGACAACAGAGGGCATCCTAAACCCACCATCTACCACAGAGACTGCGGGCAGCGGGTAATGTGTAGCGTCAACACACGCAGTTTTTATTCCTCCTGGCAGATGCCCCTCCACCAGAGCATCCAAATGGGCGCTCTTTCCACCTTTGGGTTGACACAGCTTTTCCTGTGCAATGTGACACCCGGCAGTGCAGATTACACCTCGTCCAGATTCGGGGGCTATTCTGGCTCCTTTGGGACTATTTCTGAAGAACTGCAATGCTGTCCTGCTGTTTTCTGCATCAGGAGAGGTAGTGAGCCATTTCCAGGCTAGCTGGCCAGGATTCTTGCCATGACCACGCCAGGCACCCTGACGCATCACTACTGGCGGGACATGGAGCTGTGTAGTGAAGGTGAGCCTCGGGGCCGCTGTCAGCTCCTGTCCGCAGCTCGCCTTTCTTATCTGCACAGCAAAGGAGACCACAAGCCTGCGTCCAAGGGGCAGGGTGAGGGCTGTGGCACCATATGCTGTAGAGACCAGAGTCTCTGAACATGAGACAAAGCCTGGGCGCTTGGGTCCCTGTGCCAGAAGGCACACAGCACACTGGCAGTGAGAGAGGACGTGCCAGACATGGTAGGTCCCCTGGAGAGCCAGAGGTCAACGTTGCAGCCGTGCACAGACATCACCTTGCGCCCACTCCACCCCCAATGAGCTGCCTGGTTGTTATGGAGCTGATGCCCTAGGGATGGATGCTGGCTTGGACCTGCCCCTGCCCAGCACCCGGTCTTGAACTCCGTGAGCCTCCGTCGGTCTTGGTAGAGACTGACCCTCAGCCTGTGAGGGGGTGAGGTGTGGACACGCTTACGGGGCACCTGTCTCACGTCCCAGAAACGGGGCTGGGTACCACAGGCGGAACGCTCACCCCAGTACACATGCAAGATGCAGTATCGACTCTGACAAAGCTCATGAGGGCAGGAAGCTCACTTCCCTCCTAAAAGGCAGGCCAGGGCTGGGAGGCTGTGGCGGGGAGGAGACCTTTGAAAGCCGGTTTTCAATCAGGCTGACTCCTCCTAAGTGTGTGTTCCATCAATCTGTTCTCGTCTTAATTACACCCCGGGTAGTCTACAAACCAGATGCCTTTACAGCCTAGGTAATAAATATGTTCTCTGGAGCTGTCAGCTGAAATGGAACATCGATGGGCTCAGCTTGCAGGGGCCCACTGTTCCAAATGCAATGATATTTTACAGCCTGGATCACATGCCCACCCTGAGTCCAAATGCCACTCCGAGGGAGACTGGGCACGGCCGTGGTGCAGGAAACACTCTGCCTACAAGGGTCTGCGCTCCTGCCCCTCTAGACAATGCCGTCATGGCTCTCACTTCAGCGGTACCCTCTACCCTCAGGCTGATGGCCAGTCTGAGTCCCCATAGGCCACATGTACATAACCATGACATTCCCTCAGAGGAGACTGAGATGTGCAGAGCCCGCCAGCAGGGCCAGGTGCCTTCGTGGCTCCTGGAGTTCCACCAGGAAGACACATGCTACCCCCCCGTCACACCCTGCCCGTGGCCACTGGACCAGACTGCTCGGCACCCTTGCGGGGACATATGACCAGAGCCCCTGGGCTCCTCTCTGCCTGTGGGGGAAGACAGTCCTCGGTCTGCTTGCAAACCCATATGGAGATGGCTAGCCCCTGAGTTGTTTCCAAGGAAATAAAAACCTGAAACTACAAGGAAAGCCCTGAAAACCATGAGCCCCTCAGGACCTCTGGGAGCTGGAAGACCCAACCAACACTGCCTGGGGTCTGCTTGGTCCAGCCCTGCAGCACCACTTACGTCGATGATCAGGTACTCCACGGGCAGGGGGCGCGCCAGCTGGGTGATCTCATTGCCAAACTTGTCGATGTCCTGGAGTGGGAAATAAGCCCAGGTTAGCTCCCATCAGCCAAAGCGCACCGACCAAAACACAGCCTTCCTCTCACAAACCTGTCTCACCTGTGAAATAACGGCAGTTCTTGGTAAACTGCATGAAAAGCAGAAAGACAGATGTGCAGACCTCTGCAATGAGTCCAGCTGCCATCATTCCTTGGAGCGCTTTATGACGCCCGTAACATCAGGTAGCGGTATGCTCCTGGCTAATGAGGATCTCCAATGGGAGAACGCAATAAAGCCACTCCCTCCCCCGCAGCTGCAGCCAGAAGTACTGCTCCATCTGTGAGATGGCAGGACAGACAGGCTCGACGGGGCGGGCACGCCTCCCTCTGGTCAGAGCGCCCTGCTCTGTCCTTTACAAGCCCTTCCTTAAACCTCACAGGTGAGCGCAAATTCTTAAACATCTCATTCACACTTCTGAAATGGACCTTTTGGAGACTTCATACTTGTATGTTAATAACATAAACACACACAAAAGAGTACACATACACACAACTGAGTACACACAACTGGATACACTCACATGAGTACACACGTAACTAAGCACACACGCAACTAAACACAACTGAGTACACACAGCGTATGCACAAGTACAGTACACACAAAACTGAGTATACACACGACTACACACACACACACACACGAGTACACACATACACAAATACGTGGACACAGAGCCCACCACCAATCTATCAAAGTCTCCGCTTGTTTTGCTTTGTCAGACACATGGAACATAAAGTTTAATTACGGGGAAAAACGGCCAGCATATGTTCATTAATCATAAGATGACAATTAGATCTGATTTATGTCAAACATGCTGAGTTCAAACAGAGCTCTAGAAATAAATGCCTAAGAACCGACGCTTTTCATTAAGGATTCTACAAGACAGGGCCATAGTTTCTACCTAAATCATCACTTAATATTACATAAATTGTTCACCGAGTCATATATAAATTACACATCCATAATCCCCAATTACAGGGCCTCATACAAGAGTTTACATTTATTAAAGCTCTCAGGCCCAAAGTGGGTGCTACACAGACCTTCCTGAGTGCACAGGGTGACTCGTGCCACCTCCAACCCACCAGTACCGCCCTGGGGACGCTGGGCACTGTCTCAGGCCGTCACCACCAGCTGCTCCCCAGCCACCCAGGCCACCATCCTCATGGGAGGTGACAGGCTATGTTCAGCATGGTCTGAAGTTTTCTTGATTCTTCCACGCCCCCTCCTGTTTCCACTCACACCCGGAGCCGCCTCCAGGAAGTGGCCCTGTGTGAACACAGCCTCGTTCCCTATTTCCCTCAGAAGCTGAGATTCTTTCCAGCCAGTGCAGGTGAGCCATGAGCCATCCACCCTTCAACAGGGGCAGCTGAGAAATGAGGCCTAGTGAGTGGGATCCTGGGCCCCAGAAGAGGCAACTTCCAGACTGAGGAGATGGAGTAGGAGGCAGGAATCAAAGCCAATCAAACTAAGTCACCATTTCCAAAAATATACTCTTGCCCGTACATGAAATAGCCTGCAACAATTCACACATAATTAGCCCATCTGGAATTCACCTTCAAATCTAATTACACTCTAATATGCAGAAACATTTTCCCAGCACCTGTTCGGCTAAGCTTCCCCCCTAGGGACTTCCCTGTTAAATGCCCCTCTCTCTGTGTTGTGCTATTCTCTCTCAAATTTAACTACCCAACTGCACCATCTATGTTCCTCAAGAAAATAAAGGTGCTGTACCCCCTTCTCTTCCCTGGGGGAAAAAACAGGTAACTTCTATTTCTCCCCCATGCCTTTGCTCAAACACTTTTGCCAGCCAATTCTGAGCCTTGCACACCACTTTAAAAGGCAATTACTTTTTATGGGCCTTAACAAATGTCAGATGGAATACGCGAGGAGGAAGATGTCTGAATTCTAAGTCTGGCAGCCGCCAAAGTGTCAGCAGTTCTATCTCCACCTGGCACGGGAAGTCTTGGTGGTGGGGGGCGGGGAACAGAAGCTGGCAGGGAGGGGCAGAAGCTGCGGTCCCCAATGCCCACTGCCTTGCCACAAGCCACATGGGGATGTGGTGGCTGCAGCCCTGACAGCAGGGAGACACCCAGGTACCTCCAGGTCTGTGAGCTGCAGAGCACATTTCATCGACTGGACGACACCATCTTGTTTAAGGATGGTGAACAAAATCCCTAAAGTGCTGCTTTTCTCTCAAAGAACCAGCCAGATGGGAAACAAGAGGCACCAGATCTGAGAAGCCACAGGATAAAACAAAGCTTCCTGAAGAGTGATCATCAGGAAACAGTCCAGTTAGCAAGCACTCTCACTGTGCCTGGCTCCACAGAAAGGTTCAGCAGCTTACAGTGACTGGGGGCTCACTGCCTCCCTGACCCAGGCTAAGGGCTGTGTGTGGAAGTCAGAGGCACGTCACACCCTCAGTTCAGGATGAGGAAAGGAAGGCTTAAGATTCGTCACTGCCCCAAGATCTAATAGCTGGAAAAGGCAAGATGACAAGAAACCACATCTGTCTAAAATCAAAACACAGAACAACAGCCCTACCTGGCTCTGTTCCTGAGCCCAGAGCTAGATGCCACAAGGCCAAGGGTACCTGAGATCAGGTCCAGGCTCAAATCCGGCTATGGACACACTGAGCAAGGTGCCACCTCCCACGCAAGGAAAGGAACAAAAACCAAGTTGGGGTTTAAGCAGCTGAAGATTCTGGGTGCCACAAAATCCTTTTTCCAAAACTGAGATTACGTGAATATGTCATTCAGGATCTCTTCTCTGTGGGCAATTTCTTGACTATTTGATCAATTTTGTGAAAGATGCTGGAAGCAAACAAAATCTCCTAGGATTTAAAACAAGTGCTTTAAAAACCACATGGTATAACAAATGCCCAAAGTCAGTTAAATGGGGAAAAGACAGTCTTTTTAACAAATGGTGCTGGCATAACTGGATAACCGTCTACAAAAGAAATGAAACAAAACCCGTACCTCACACCATGCACAACACTAACTCAAAATGGATCAAAGACCTAAATATAAAATCTAAAATGATAAAAGATCATGGAAGAAAAAACAGGAACAACGCTAGGAGCCCTAACACACACCACAAGCAGTATATAAAACATTACTAACAATGCAGAAACACCAGAAGAGAAACCAGATAACTGGGAGCTCTTAAAAATCAAACAGCTATGCTCATCCAAAGACTTCACTGAAACAGTCAAAAGATTACCTACAGACTGGGAAAAAGTTTTTAGCTATGACATCTAGTGCCTGATCTCTAAAATCTACACAATACTGCAAAAACTCAACTACGAAAAGACAAATAACCTAATTAAAAAATGGGGAAAGGATATAAACAGATATTTCACTAAAGAAGACATTCAGGCAGCTAACAGATACATGAGGAAATGCTCTCGAGCCATTAGAGAAATGCAAATCAAAACTACAATGAGATTCCATCTCACTCCAACAAGGCTGGCATTAATCCAAAAAACACAAAATAATAAACGTTGGAGAGGTTGTGGAGAGGCTGGAACACTTATACACTGCTGGTGTGAATGTAAAATGGTACAACCACTTTGGAAATCGATTTGGCACTTCCTTATTAAAAAGCTAGAAATAGAACTACCGTATGATCCAGCAATCCTACTCCTTGGAATATATCCTAGAAAAATAAGAGCCTTTACACGAACAGATATATGCACACCCATGTTCACTGCAGCACTGTTTACAATAGCAAAAAGATGGAAGTAACCAAGGTGCCCATCAACGGATGAGTGGATAAATAAATTATGGTATAGTCATACAATGGAATACTGGCACATCAATAAAGAACAACGATGAAATCTGTGAAACATTTCATTACATGGAGAAATATGGAAGGCATCATGCTGAGTGAAATTAGTCAGTTGCAAAAGGACAAATATTATACAAGACCACTATTATAAGAACTCAAGAAATACTTTAAACAGAGAAGAAAATATTCTTTGATGCTTACGAGAGTGGGAAGGGAGGGGGGGAAGGGGTATTCACTAATTAGATAATAGACAAGAACTACTTTAGGTGAAGGAAAGGCAGCACACAATACAGGAGAGGTCAGCTCAACTGGACTAAACCAAAAGCAAACTAGTTTCCTGAATAAACTGAATGATTCGAAGGCCAGTATAGCGGGGGCAGGGGTTTGGGGACCATGGTTTCAGGGGACATCTAGTTTAACTGGTATAATAAAACCTATTAAAACATTTTGCATCCCACTTCGGAGAGTGGCGTCTGGGGTCTTATAACGCTAGCAAGCGGCCATCTAAGATGCATCAACTGGTCTCAACCCATCTGTCTTTGGTGTTCTTCATTCTTCCTTGCTCCCTTGGTGCTGGGCTTCTAGGTGCTTCCAATGTTTATTACGCAGACACCACCATGATGAACAACCCTGGATAAATGCTTGTGCACATCTGTTTACAACATGTGTTTTAAAGTCAGAGACCGCAAGACTAAGAGGACCGCTGTGATGTTTCCCTTGTTGTTCTCTTTGCCTCAACTGGTAATTTCCTGAAGCAGCAGAAACGAGCGCCTCTCATCCTACAGGGCTATACAGGGAGGGCAAGCAAGCCATCTCTTAAGGCGAGAGAATGATTAAGGAAGCAGCACATGTCCCACGCAAAGCTCAATTCTTAAGTTAAAGAAACTTAATATGAGACACAGAAATAAAGAAGCAAATGCCTGCCTCGTGAAGGATATTTAAAAAACAGAAAGCAAACACCTAGTTAATGACATAATCCTGAAAGCACCTCCTTTACAATTAGAGATGAGATCAAGCGTACCAGTAACCTCTGACGTCACTCGGCACCGCTCGGGAAGTCCGAGCCAGCTGCGACCATTAAGGCTGTGTCAACTGGGCTGGGCCATGAGTCTCAGTGGTCTGGCAATTATGACACAGTCTGGCAGTCGTATAATGATACAGTCACCTCTATGACGAGGTCCGATATGATGTCATCGCCTCCATGAGGAGACCTGCTACGGGCAGCCAGTCAGCTGAAAGGCAGTTTCTTTGGGGCTGTGGCCGGCACCCAATACATACGGACTTTTTGTCAAAGCTCTCCAGCTTTTGCTGCGCTCTGGTTTCTACCTTCAGCCCGTCAGCACCTGACCTCCAGGCCCCGGGACTTAGGCCAGCAGCCTGCTGCCTGACCTGTGGATCGTGGGTTCATTAGCCTCCGCGGCTCTGTGAGTCAGGAGAAGCCTCCAGCCTGACACCTACCCACGGACTTGGGACTTGCCAGCCTCTACAACCACACAAGCCATTTCCTTGAGATAATCTCCATGTATACATACATCTGTATACATACCTACATACATATAGATATATAAACACATACACATATAAAATTTTTTATTTTTATGCTTCACTGGTTTTGCTTCTCTAGAGAACCCAGCCTAAGACACCAGCCCAGCAAGCCAAGACAAAGACTGGAAAGGACAGTAGTTGGAAAAGAACAAAGACTGTCACTCAGGGATACCGAGATTATCTATGTAAAAACCTCAAAAAGAATATACATACAGATGATGAGAATTAACAACAGATAGCCAAGAGGTTGCTGGATACAGAAATTTAGCTGTTGTTTCAAACAGCAATAAAGAGCTTCAAAATGTAATTTGAAAATGATGTATTTACAATACACAAACAACAAAGAGTAGCTAGAGCTAGAAACAGTCTAAGGCCTTCATGGAGGAAACCACAAAGCTTTGAGACAGGAAAGAACACCAAAAAAGCGCAGAGCCCACCAAGCTAAGAGGAAGACTGAACTCTGGAAAGATGTCAGTGCAGACCCCAGGGGGGCAATTCTGTGTCTGTTTTACTGCAACTTAACCAGTCAATTCTAAAATTCACATAGAAGAATGAAGGGCCAGGACCAGTAAGGGCTCCTGAAGAGAAACAGGCAAGCCCCCAACATGAAGTTACAGCAATCAGGACGGCAGGGCACTGGTACTGGTCGAGAAAAACGGGCCAGCAGAACAGGCAGAGTCCAGAAACACACGTTTCATTTATAGAAATGGTGGGTGACAGAGCTGTTCGTACACTACCTGGGAAAGGACAGCTCTTCTCAAGAAATGGTGCTTGGGCAACTGATTACCCACATGGTTAAAAATAACTGAAACATCACTGGTCTCACCCCTTCGGGAGCAAGGGAGAATGAAGAAAACTAAAGACATGAGAAAGATTAGTCCAAAGGACTAATGGACCACAACTACCACAGCCTCCACCAGACTGAGTCCAGTACAACTAGATGGTGCCCAGCTACCACCAGCGACTGCTCTGACAGGGATCACAATAAAGGGTCCCAGATAGAGATAGAGAAAAATGGAGAACAAAATTCTAACTCACAAAAAAAAGAGCAGACTTACTGGCCTGACACAGACTGGAGAAACCCTGAGAGTATGGCCCCAGATACCCTTCTAGCTCGGTAATAAAGTCACTCCTGAGGTTCACCCTTCAAAGATTAGACAGGCCCATAAAACAAAACAAGACTAAAGGGGCACACAAGCCCAGGGGCAACGAATAGAAGGCAGGAGGGGACAGGAAAACTGGTAGCAGAAAACTCAAGGTCAAGAATGGACAGTGTTGACATGCTGTATGTTGTTATCCAATATCATAAAACAATATGTGTACTGTTTAATGACAAGCTAGTTTGTTCTGTAAACTTTCATCTAAGGTACAATTAAACAAACAAAAAAAAGAAACTGACTGAACCCCAACCTCACACCATACACTAGACTAACACCCTAAATGTGGAACGCAAAATCGTAAAACTTTTAGAAGACAATATAACAGGATTATCTTTATGATTCAAAAGGCCCAATCATAAAAAAGTCATAAATCTGACTATATTAAAATTTAAAACTTCTGCATCAAAAGACATAAAGAGAGTAAAAAGGCAAACTACGACTCAGAGAGGTTATCTGCCACATGTAAAACGGACAAAGGATTAGCATGCGGAACACACAAAGAACTCCTACAAATCAGCATGAAAAAGACAAAACCCAAAAGAAAAACAGGAAACAAGCTTGAACAGGCACTCCACAGAACAGAAAACAGGAAGAGCCGATAAGCAGACAAAAAGATCCCAACTTCACTCGTAATCAGGTAAATGCAAAGTACAAATTCAGTGACATACCATCTTACACCCACCAAGTAAGTTTGAATATGAAGTGTGGTGTGGAGCAACCCAAAAACTAGATATGGCAGGTGGAGTATAATTTGGTACAATCCCTTTGGAAACAAGCTGGGATTACACAGCAATGCACCCGCCCCAAAAGACAGCAATTCTACTCCTACAGAAACTTTTGCACATGTGAGCAATGATGTCAGTGGTAATTCTGCTAAGATTAAAAAAAAAAAAGATACAACTCCCAGGAAAGAGAGAGAAATGAATGACATCTGCTCGTGAGGTGGAAGACCGTGCTGCGGCTAAGACAAACACAACGACTTGCGAAGACAGACATCTCTGAGGACTAGAAATGCCTCCAGATATATCAAGTTTGATAATATGCAAAACTAACAGTATGCTGTTCAGGAAAACAAACACGTGAGGTACAACTATGAAGAAAAGCAGGAAAATGCTACCATAAATTCAAAATAGTGGTGAGCTCTGAGGGGGAGAAAAGGAGACGGAAGTGGAGAGGAGGGCCAGGGGGTCTCATAGGCCATGGTCAAGTTCTTATACTCAGTTGCAGAGCCACAGAAATTTGGTATTATGCCTTCTTTTATTCCTTAAATATATTTTATAAATATTCTTTTGTATCTACTTAATGTTTACTAGATGGTAATACTTGATTAATCTAAACTGAAGTATTCATTCCTATTTTTTTTTTTATTAGGTTTCTAAGGAGCCCTTGTGGTATAGAGTAGTTAAAATGACCTGCAGCTAAGCACAAGGTTGGCAGTCCGAAATCACCAGCAGCCCTGAGGGAGAAAGATGTGGCACTCTGCTTCCATACAGATTTACAGCCTTGGAAACCCGAACTGACTTGATGGCAGTGGGCTTTTCCATGAGGATGCTGGATCTTGTTATCAATCACAGACTGGCAAGCTTTTCTAGAAAGGGTCAACTGAAATCCAGTCTTAATGCTTAGTGTTCAAGATGGCAGCTAATCTCATGTCTGAAAAATGAGTAAAAACTGTTCTACGTCACAAAACCTCCTGTTACAGTAAGCATTACAAGTTCGGCAGCACTTTCCTGGAACAGCCACCACATACTGGTTCCTAGCACAGAGTGACTTGATGTGTCAGCATTTAAAAATCCCTCTAAAACTAAAGATTCTTCAAAGTACCTGATGTTTTTTGGATTCCTGCATAAACACAAGATTCTGTCCAAGGCCAAGGTCTGGTCTGTGCTATGAAACAGAGCCTCTACCTTTCATCCTACATGCAATTCTTAAGACAGTTGACAAGGAGACATGAATGCTTCTTGGCCCACCTCACGTGGTAGGCCCCAACAGTCACCAGAGGAGACCTGGGCAGAAAAGCCACAGCCACTGAAGAAGCAGGAGTAAAGACTCACTCCAGGGTTTAGAGGTGGAGACCAAGAGGGAGCCAGGATCACCGCTCTGCAGATAGGGAACAAGCGGACTCCCCACTCCCTCATTCCTTTCCCACGTGTAGCGCTTTGCTCCCGCTAACACAGGCTCCAAAGACAGAGTCCACTCTCCAGACAGTGATCAGCTGCTTCTGATCTGAGAAAAAATTGAGTTCTTTGTTAGCCAGCTAGGCTGTCTCCAGCCTCAAAAATCACTCTTCAAAATATTCTTTGATGGTTACGAGACAGGAGAGGGACAGAGGGAGGGAGGGAGCAAGGGAGGCGGTTTTCACTAATTAAATTTTAGATAAGAACGGTTTTAGGTGTAGGGAAAGACAACACACAATACAGGAGAGGTCAGCACAACTGGCCTAAACCAAAAGCAAAGAAGTCTCCTGAATAAACTGAATGCTTCGAAGGCCAGCGTAGCAAGGGCGGGGGTTTGGGGACCATGGTTTCAGGGGATATATAAATCAATTGGCATAATAAAACCTATTAGGAAAACATTCTGCATCCTACTTTGGAGAGTGGTGTCTGGAGTCTTAAACACTAGCAAGCGACCATCTAAGATCCGTCAGTGAGTCTCATCCCACCTGGAACAAAGGAGAATGAAGACCACCAAAGACAAGGTAATTATGAGCCCAAGAAACAGGAAGGGCCTGTAAACCACAGACCATGTCAGCCTGAGACCTGAAGAACTAGATGATGTCCAGCTACAACCGATGACTGCTCTGACAAAGGCGCCAAAGCAATTAAACGGGGAAAAGACAGTCTTTTTAACAAATGGTGCTGGCATAACTGGATATCCATCTACAAAAAAATGAAACAAGACCCATACTTCACATCATGCACAAAAAGTAACTCAAAATGGATCAAAGACCTAAATATAAAATCCAAAACAACAAAGATCATGGAAGAAAAAAAAAGGGACAACGCTAGGACCCCTAATACATGCCATAAACAGTATACAAAACATTACTAACAATGCAAAAGAGAATCTAGATAATTTGGAGCTCCTAAAAATCAAACATGTATGCTCATCCAAAGATTTCACCAAAAGAGTCAAAAGATTACCTACAGACTGGGAAAAAGTTTTTAGCTATGACATTTGTGATCAGCATCTGATCTCTAAAATTTACATGATACTACAAAAACTCAATTACAAACAGATAAATAACCCAATTAAATCAGGAAAGGATATGAACCGGCACTTCGCTAAAGAAGACATCCAGATAGCTAACAGATACATGAGGAAATGCTCACAATCATTAGCCATTAGAGAAAGGCAAATCAAAACTACAATGAGATTCCATCCCATGCCAACAAGGCTGGCATTAACCCAAAAAACACAAAATAATAAAGGTTGGAGAGACTGGAACACTTATATGCTGGTGGGAATGTAAAACGGTACAACCACTTTGGAAATCGATTTGGTGCTTCCTTAAAAAGCTAGAATTAGAACTACCATACGATGTAGCAATCCCACTCCGTGGAATATATCCTAGAGAAATAAGAGCCTTTATGCAAACAGATATATGCACACCCATGTTCACTGCGGCACTGTTTACAATAGCAAAAAGATGGAAGCATCCAAGGTGCCCATCAATGGATGACTGGATAAATAAATTATGGTATATTCACACAATGGAATACTACACAAGGATTAAGAACAATGATGAATCCGTGAAACATTTCATAACGTGGAGGAATCTGGAAGGAATAATGCTGAATGAAATCAGTCAGCTGCAGAAGGACAAATATTGTACGAGACCACGAGAACTCGAAAAATAGTTTAAACAGAGAAGAAAATATTCTTTGATGGTTACAAGACTGGGGAGGGAGGGAGAGGAGTTTTCACTAACTAGATAGTAGATAAGACTATTTTAGGTGAAGGGAAAGACAACACACAATATAGGAGAGGTCAGCACAACTGGACTAAGCCAAAAGCAAATAAACTGAAGGCTGTGAAAGCCAGCATAGCAGGGGCAGGGGTTTGGGGACCACGGTCTCAGGGGACATCTAAGTCAACTGGCATAATAAAATCTATCAAGAAAACATTCTGCATCCGACTTTGGAGAGTGGTGTCTGGGGTCTTAAACACTAGCAAGTGACCATCTAAGATACTCCAATGGGTCTCAACCCACCTGGAGCAAAGGAAAATGAAGAACATCAAAGACACAGGTAATTAGGAACTCCAGAGACAGAAAGGGCCTCATAAACCAGAGACTACAACAGCCTGAGACCAGAAGAACTAGATGGTGCCCAGCTACAACTGATGACTGCCCTGACAGGGAACACAACAGAGAACCCCTGATGGAGCAGGAGAGCAGGGGGATGCAGACCTCAAATTCTCATAAAAAGACCAGACTTAATGGTCTGACTGAGACTAGAAGGACCCTGGTGGTCATGGTCTCCAGACCTTCTGTTAGCCTAAGACAGGAACCATTCCAAAAGCCAGCTCTTCAGACAGGGATTGGACTGGACTATGGGATAGAAAATAATACTGGTGCAGAGTGAGCTTCTTGGATCAAGAAGACACATGAGACTATGTGGGCAGCTCCTGTCTGGAGAGGAGATGAGAGGGCAGAAGGGGTCAGAAGCTGGCGGAATGGACACGGAAATAGAGAGTGGAGGGAAGGAGTGTGCTATCTCATTAGAGGGAGAACGACTAGGAGTATATAGCAAGGTGTATATAAATTTTTGTATGAGAGACTGACTTGATTTTGTAAACTTTCACTTAAAGCACAATAAAAATTAAAAGTTGGTAGGAATGATAAAAACAATGGCCAAAAGTGCACACATGGATTTAAAAACTGTTGAAAAAAATCAAATCATTTTAAAGAAACTAGATTTTCAAACGTATCTTAGACATGGTATAATGGCCATAAAGAGAACTCTCAGTGACAATAAACTCTGGTATGATGAAAATACTCAGACTCATTAGTGATTGAAGAAGTGCATGTTCACACCTCAAGATGCTACTTTCCATAACCTTGTTGGCAAGATGTAGGTGCTAGATAACCCCAGGTGCTGGCAAGATGTAGGCGCTGGATAACACCAGGTGATGGGAGGATGTAGGCGCTGGATAATGCCAGGTGTTGGGAGGATGTAAGTGCTGGATAACACCAGGTGTTGGCAAGATGTAGGCACTGGGTAACACCAGGTGTTGGTGAGGATGTGGAGAATCAAGGACTCTATCTGCAGCGAGTACTGGGTGGCACAACATTTTCCAAGTACAATGGAAATTATAAACCCACAGATTCAAGAAGCTCAACAAATCCCAAGCACAAGATATAGGAAAGTAACTATACCAAGGCACGTCACAATCAAACAGCTTAAAGCCAGTGATGAGAAAAATTTTGAAGCAGCCAGGGGAAAAAAGACACGCTACAGTCAGAGGGAAAAAGATAAAGAACACATCAGACTTCTTGTTGGCAACAATGTGAGCCAGACAACCGTGGTACAAAAACCCATCAATCCAGAATTCTTTACAGAGAAAATACCATAGAAGCATACAAAGGCTGACCTGCGCTCTAAGAAGTACCAAAGGAAGTCCTTCAGGCAGAAGGAAAAGTGGTGTCAGGTGGAAACCCAGTCTACCATAAACGGTACCTAGGTTGGTGCCTTTATCACAACGTGGAACAACTCCCGAGGATATAAACCGTGTCTCTAGCTAGTCTTAGAAGAGCCATCCCACTCCTACGTGTTCAAAGCTGACAACATTTTCCAGTAAATATAGTTTCTATAGCTTTCACAAGAAGCAAAGATTAAGAAATAGACAGTTATTTGTCTAAAATGTTAGCTTAAACCCTGGTCTCCTCAGGAAAGCCTAATTACTGGCCACACAACTCCATTCTTTACTACTGGTGAGGCCCTGGCACACACTGCTTTTCATTTTTAGAAACTGTAACTGTGTGTTGCCATGGTTTGACTTGGCGTTGTACATCCCAAACCCAGTGTGTGTTTTTCTAGCTCTGGGTATAATGCCTAACATCACAAAAGCCTGGATAGCCAATAATGAGCCCTGGAAATGCTATGGAATGCAGTATGCATTTAGTCACAACCAGGGTTCCAAATAACCACGGTGGATAAATGGGTTAGAAAACTCCAGAACAGGCAAATGTTCACACTGTTCTCCATCTGCTCAATTCCTCGTTTTACCACCATGCTGTTTACCTTGTAGAACACATCGGGCACGTACTGCTCACTGCTGGACTCCTTGGCGTAGCCGAGCTCAGGGGCGTCTTTGCATGGCAGCAAGCACTCGTCTCGGACCAGGGCCATGCACTGATTGGACACCTGGTAACCTTCAAAGTGGACCTGGTTGTCGGGACCACCTGCAAGACAGACAGATCTTCAGAAAACTATCTACCAAAGGAACTTCAAAACACCTATCTGTTACTCTTCACTTCTGACCAACAGAAACAATACGCTCTTGGATAAGAATTCAAACCCACTCAACGCTAGTTTCACAAGTGGCTTGAGCACAAAGGCCTTGGACACAGAACATCTAGACTCTGCTGCTCTCATCGACAGCCTCTCGGTTCCATGAACACGTCTCCCCAGTGGTACATTCTATCAGAATTGAGGAAACAGGATTGTTAAACAACATTCTCCAACATTCACCCAGAGGTATGCTTGGTGACATCAAGCACTTAGGTTCCTGGCTTTTACTAGCTCAAGAGATGTAAATGACAGAGTCCTACAGTACAGCAAACTTTTGTTCTTGAAAGAATGAGGGGCAGGGGGATACAAATGCATCTGGAGGTGGAAAGAGGTACGGGGAGTACATACAAGAAAACAAGACAAACTACTCTAAGTAAAAACAGCTACTGGCATTTGTATTGCACACAGAACAGTCTCTACTTTACAAAACCCTACACAGCTACCACATTTAACCAATGCCACAGGGCCTCACCCCCACTGAGGGGACAACCCTCACATTTTGGAGGTGCAGCGGGCAACATGTCAAAGTCCCCCAGCCCAGGTTTACTCATTGACGACCACGTGCTGCACACCAACTGCCACACTGGCTTTAGGGAATAAAAAGTAACCTTCTCTAGTGCAGTGGGCTTCTCTTATCTATGGCCTTTCTGGCCTTGGGTTTATAATTTTGCCAAAGTGACTGGCTGGGCCACAGTCTTACAAGGAATTGGTCCGTCTACTACACAAATAGGGTATGTAAAACCACCCAATAGGATTAAGTAACTGTTGGGAGAATTGGTCAATTACTATGCAAATTAAGTGACTATGGCCTACCAAGACGATTGGTTGGTTTGTGGTCTGGTAGGAGGGCCATGACTTGAAATTGACAAGAAGTAGGCTTACACAAGGGCCAACTACACAGAAGTTGAGGGGGCCCTCACTACCACTAGGAAGAGTCTGGGGTGGAGCACATCCTTTGGACCCAGGACCACGTGCTGAGAACATCCTAGACACGGGAGACAGCTTGTAACACTGAAAATGGCACGAAACAAGCGGCAAAGAAACGGTGGCAGCAGTATGAGCAACTGGAACCAGAAAGAAGACCAGCACAAGGCAGGTGCAGTGGGTTTGCCAACCCATAGACTGAGACAGAGCTAAGTGCCTCTGGGCACTTGTTGGTGAAGCTAGAGCTGTAACACTTGCTCGAGCAGGGCACGGGCGAGAGAAGGCCTGACTGTCTGCTGGCACAGCTGAGAAGGTAAGAGCTGTCTTGGTTGGAAGCTGTCCTGATTGAAGAACTGTATCCTGTCACCTGAGTTGTATCCTGTTACTTCCAAGTTGATCTTGACCCCAAGTTGTAGTTCCCTAATAAATGACATAATTGTGAGTATGGTCTGTGAGTTCTGTGTGGCCACTGCAACAAATCATGGAACCCACAGAGAAGTAGAGTGTGCTGTGGGGAGGCCAGGGCTAGTGTCAGAAAAGGTGAAAAAGTTGGCGAGTAGAGGTATGGCTGACCTCTGACTCACAGGAACCAGCTTTGGGCTGATCTGGATCCTCATTCCTCCTCTTGATGTTAGACAAGCCCTGACACTACTAGTTTACACTCTCAACATCTCTATCTCAGTTTCTCTGACAAAAACACCAAGAGTAATTCACTGATCAGGGAACAGAAATGTCACCCACTTGGCTTTCAAGTGTTTGTCAGGAGCAGGGATTAACTGGCAACTGGAGATATAAAGGAAGGAGACTGGGCCAGGTCCCATGGAGGGGAGGACTGTCTACACATAGGAGGCAGCAGCTGGCTTCAAGATGCTCTGGTTCAACTGGGCCTAGAGGCCCCCTCTACGACAGTCTAGCATCTCCTCTCTAGTCCTAACTCAGGAAAGGGAGCCAACTCTGGGCAAACATCCACTGACCGTGACCTGGCCGGCAGCACAGACACATCACCTTTTGGGTGCGTGCAGCAGGGAGCAGGCGCTGAGCAAATCCCACACAAATGCAGACGCTGGCTCAGAAGGAGCAGGGGACTGTAGCATGTGCATATGGCTAGTGTTTCACTTTGGGCGTTGTAAACCTGCACTGGATTTTAGATTGATCATTAAAGTGTGATAGGTCATTAGAGAAGGAAAAATCTGGCCTCTGAGAATAAGAGGAAAATGGAAAGCAGTATTTGTAAAATTGAAAGCTGCTAAAAAAAGGAAAATTAATCCATAGGGATATTCTCCAAAGGTAAATTCACTGAGATGAGCTGCAAACTCCTCTCCAGGTGGAGCAGCAAGAAACCACAGTCCTGAAGGCTCGTTCACCTTGCCGGAAAACAACACTGGCCAGAAGCAAAGGAAGCTGGGCCAGCTAACCACCACTCTCTCCACAAGCCGGCCTTGCAGGAATCCACGTGTGGGATGGGTCACAGGCCTTGCAAGGAACAATGACAGAGGAACCAAGCTGTCACTAAATTTGCATTTTTTGTTTTCAAAACCAGGTCCTTGGGATGCAGCCCTCAAAGTCCAGAGCGCTGCGTGCACCAAATGATAAGGATGTGGAGATGCTCACGTCACGGCAGGGAGTGGGTGTGATGCCTTACAACTGTTCTTCCACAAGGCTTCTCAGGCTCATTTGTGCAAAGCGCCAGAGTCTCAAGCCAGAGAATTTTTCTTTTTTTAAGTAATTTTTATTGTGCTTTAAGTGAAAGTTTACAAATTAAGTCAGTCTCTCACACAAAAACCCATATACACCTTGCAACACACTCCCAATTACTCTCCACCTAATGACACAGACTGCTCTCTCCCTCCATTCTCTCTTTCCATGTCCATTTCACCACCTTCTAACTCCCTCTATTCTCATCTCCCCTCCAGGCAGGAGATGCCAACATAGTCTCAAGTGTCCACCTGATCCAAGAAGCTCACTCCTCACCAGAATCCCTCTCCAACCCATTGTCCAGGCCAATCCATGTCTGAAGAGTTGGCTTCGGGAATGGTTCCTGTCCTGGGGCAATGGAAGGTCTGGGGGCCATGACCACTGGGGTCCTTCCAGTCTCAGTTAGACCATTAAGTCTGGTCTTATGAGAATTTGGGGTCTGCATCCCACTGCTGTCCTGCTCCCTCAGGGGTTCTCTGTTGTGTTTCCTGTCAGGGCAGTCATCGGTTGTAGCCGGGTACCATCTAGTTCTTCTGGTCTCAGGATGATGTAGTCTCTGGTTCACGTGGCCCTTTCTGTCTCTTGGGCTTGTAATTACCTTGTGTTCTTGGTGTTCTTCATTCTCCTTTGATCCAGCTGGGTTGAGACCAATTGACGCATCTTAGATGGCTGCTTGCTAGCGTTTAAGACCCCAGACATCACTCTTCAAAGTGGGATGCAGAATGTTTTCTTAAGATTTTATTATGCCAATTGACTTAGATGTCCCCTGAAATAAGCCAGAGTAGTTTTATGTACAATTAGAGGGAGAGCCAGATCTACAGACACAAGCGAGGCCTTAGACAACACCGAGCTCCCAGCCTCCACAGCAGCTTCAGGGGAGGCTGAGGCCCCAGCTACACCGCCCCCACTGGAGCCTCCTGGGAGACGTCTACAAACAGCAGGGCGGGACCCTTCTGTCCAGCTGGGGTCACTGGGAATGGTACCCAGGCAAGTCTATTTTCAGAGGCACCACAGAACCCTGCTGCGCTCTCCTGGTCAAGAACGGCCCAGCGGGGACAAGAGCCTGCGTGTCTGAGATGTATTAAACAGAACAGCAGGGCAGGGACAGGACCACCGTGTCTGAGCCTTATGAAATACAAATGGCGTCTAATTCATCTCGGAGCACCACCCTTCCCCCACGGGCTTGTCTTGAGAAAGAGGAGCAACACGTCCTGAGCATATCACACGTCACTGAAGAGAACAGGTTGGCACGTGAGCACAGGAAGACCTAGCTACAGACATTTTCAGAAATTAAGTTGTTTATTGGTCTCAGGATACCAAAATTTTTCAGTAACGTGCCAATTCCAGAGGCAAAAATTCCATGGACAACCAGTATTATCTTCAGACCCCCAACCACAGGTAGGACTCAATAATTGGAGGGACAGGCAGTCCCCAACTTAGAAGCTACTTAACAATTCTAAAACTCTGCCCGTTTTGTGCCCATGGAATAACCTCCCCACAGAAAGAAGCCACTAAAAGGTCGAGTTACCACAGGAGCCCACAAGAGTCTGAAGCAGCAGCTGCCAGCAAGGGCCCTGGTTCTGGAAACCTGTACAAGTGGTTTGGGTTATTGTATCGATGACTTGGGGACTGGAGCCCGAACGTGGCCATCTTGGTGTATCCTGGAGTATCCCACAGAACAAAGATGGCCCCTGTTCCACAGGCCTCTGGCTGTCACCTGCACACTCAGTAGGCAAAAACCCTTCCTTGTGGTGATCCAGGAGTAGTCAGTTCTACCCTCTCCAAGACCGCAGAAATGCATGCACAGTCACTACACAGGGAGCTCCCTGGGAACACAGGGAGGGCTCAAGCAGGGCTCACGGCTCTGCTCAGAACCCCATTGAGCATTCCTGGTCCTCTCAGGCAACGACACGACAAACAGTGAGAGCAGCGGCGGTGTGTCACCAGCAGTCCCACCCGCCTTGGCAGGTGGTGCTCCGGCAGTCCCCTTGGTCAAATTCTGCCCCCCGCCACATGTCCACACCGACTAACCTCGCTATGTTGTCCCCACAAGGTCCGTCCCCAACCACTGACACGCTGAGAGGCACTGACACACTTTTCTTTCCCATCCTTTCTCCTTTAAACGAGAGCAAGGGCACTGCTCTGCTGTCCTAGCATGACATGTGCAAGCAGGCTGTACCTCTAGGAGGTTTCCTTGTGGATGGTAAAGGGGTGTCACAAAATGTCACGGAGGCGGTGTTCGTCTGACGGGATTGAGACCTCCCAGCCCACAATGCTGTGCCCAGAAGATCAGCCTGTATTCGGGATAGGGCTGGGGGATCACGTGACGCAGGGAATAGAAAGGCCATACTTTCTCTCCCTCTCCAAGTGGTAGGCTGGCTTGGCAAAATTCTAAACCACGTAAAATGTCTCTCTTCTCTGCCTCCTCCCTGGCGTCTAGTGGTTCTCCTGCAGCCGCAGGCCTGCCTCCTCCTTGGTGTCCAGTGACTCTTCCTCTGGCGTCGCAGCTGCTCTCCTGCGGCCCAGTATTCCCGCTGTAACCTCTCCCCTGCCCAGGGCTGCCCTGGCTGAAGCAGTCTGTGAGGCACAAGCACCTGTCTCCTTTGACCCAGTCAGACGCCCACCAATCTCCTTCATTCTTGTACCCTGCAGCAACTAAGGAAGAGAAATCTAATCCAACTAATTCACACTAACATGTGAGAGATGCTACCACTGCCCCTCACTCCTAATGCCCCAGGAACCAGATGCTTGTGAGTCCACATGGATCTTAAATCAAGGGACCTCAGGCACAGTAACACAAAGCAAAGTTTAAAAACTCAGGCAGTGGGTAGAAGTTGGTCAACACAGGTCTCACAGCAGCAGACAGGGTCAACCGGTTAATGGTGGGTTGTTACTCACGTGCTTGGGCTGTTTGTTAATTACACTAGGGGCGATGGGGTGGGGAGCAGTTCCACAGATCCAGAAGGATGGCTGATTTTTAGGAGGGTAGAAGCCAGGTCGTCATGGTGCGAGATCAGTGCTCACATAGCAAAAACCTGGCCACACAGACTTTGTTTTTATGAATCGGTTCTCCAGCTCCTCTTACACCCGCCTTTTCTCTCGGGCAGCACCTCGAGTGTGTGGCACAAGCTCTGGTGGTACTTTGCACAGCTTTTACTACAGTGAAACCTGTGCGCGCCAGAGTAGATGGGACTGCCTCATTTTTCTGGGTTTTGCGAGTTTTCCACCTCTGACAGTCGTCTTGCCGCCTTTCCATCACTCATTATAGTGAAAAATATTTGAGTGCTCCTTCTCTGACAGGCTTCCTCCTTACACAGGTTCTGGCTTTCGCTGGTTTTACTGTACTCTGTGTGTATTGTATGATGTGTAATATATATACCATCACGGACAAACACAGAATCTTCATTCCCACAAAAGCTGTGGAGTGGAAGTGACGCTCCCATCCATGATGTCACACTAAACCAGTGATCCATGGAGACAGCGAATGCCCCCTCTGCACAGCTGACTTTATAGTCACCCTTGGTTACTGGGAGGAAGGGGTGGAGGTGAACCCCCAAGCTCAGATTCCAAGGGCCAACAGTTAACTTGGCAAAGCAACAGACCTGGGAAGAAAGCTCTGGGCTAGAGGAAAGCTAAGCCCAGGTCCCAATTCTGTTATTCGTTTTGTGGGTGATTCTGATAAGTTCGGAATTTTTACCATAAACTAAAAAGAGGAGTCCAAGTCTCACAGATCTACTAAGAAAGCTAGTATAATTAAGTTAAGGGTGAACAGCTACTGGAACAGAAAACAAGATCTATTCATCACGCGGTAATATTCACCACACAGCTCCGTCCAGGTCTGTACCTGTAGCCACTGCAGTGACAAACTTGGATCCAAAGTGTCCATCTGGGGAGAGCCGACATATGTTGGGATGTTTGTTTTGGAAGTCTCCTGCAGTGATACATTCTTCTGAACTCAGGAAATAGGTGTCCTAAGACAAGAGAACCAGCACGTCAAATTTTATGGCATCACGCCAAAACACACGTATACAACTCTCAAAACCTATGTTGAAACAGGATGCCTACAGTCGCCAGCCATTACGACATCTTCCAATAAACCATAAATAAGTATAGCCAGACGCCCAGGCCCACAGGCTGGCCCCGCCCTCTAAGGGCCACAGGCTGCAACGGGGAGGTAGGCTTTGCTCTTAGAATCAGCAGCCCTAGCCTTGCTTTATCGGAAGAACTGTCCTGAAAACACAACTCGGTCTGGAAGCCAGGCCGAGTCGCTCAGAGAGCCTGCGCACACAGGTCCCCACGGCTGGAGACCAGGCTTTGGGCCAGCGACTTCTGCTTCTGCCTCACCTTATTTCGACTGTATCGGACCGTGCCCTTTCGGGTATCTTCGGAGACGAGGTCTGTAAATATCCAGCCAACCTTAATCAGAAAGGAAAATGCCTTTAAGTGTGCCCCTGACACAGAAGACAAGTGTTTTCAGGCTTCTGCCCAGAGTTTAAGACTAACATTCTCAGCAAGACAACAGCTAACGAGTAAGCAGCAGCTCCAGGAGCTTTTCTCCATTAGAGAAGAGAACAGGATCCCTAGTGAGCGGTGCTTAAAATAAAAGGGGAAATAATGGAGACTTCTACCAGCTGCTCCCAGAAGCCCTGAGGCAGGGCTGGAAAGAAGCCTCTGAGGGAACAGGAGCTGAAAGCCCCATTGCCAGGCACCCTAAAGGCAGTCCTGCTGCAGCATCTGCACCTGCCCTGAGCTCCATGATCACTGGTCACCTCCGCCCCAAAACTTCCTGATCTTCCCAAATCAGAACCCCGACTAACCCTGCCTAAGCTGTGTAGTGGGTCCAGCCCCTCCTAGCAAAGTACTTTCTTCCCTCTTTCCTTTAGGCAGTGAACAACTAGAAAAGTGGGAGGGTCATATCCACCTAGCAGCTCCGCAGGAGAGAAGACCTGGTAATCTGCTCCTGTAAAGGTTACAGCCTATAGCTATATAACAGATGGGCTCATAAAATAAGAGTATCACCCTTGAGTAACAAGCTCCTTTACAAAATCATCTGTATGAGACCCAATGGTCAAAAATTACTCTAAAGCAAAGATGAGAAGGTAAGGGAGCTGGGAAACTAGAGTACTGGAAACGGTAAACCAGAACAGGATGAATGAGAACGATGACACACTGCTAAAAATGTAACCAACATCACTGAAGAATTTGTGCAGAAATTGTTAACGGGAACCTAATTTGCTGTGTAAATTTTCAACTTAAACACAATAAACTATCATTTAAAAAGAAAAATTTCTACTCAGTCACACAGGATCACTGTGAGTTGGAATCGACTCAGTGGCACCCAACAACCACAGGGCGCCCTGGCCTCTCCAGCAGGGCCCAGGCACAGGACACTTCAAGTCCATCTCCTGCAGATACGACCTGGCCAACGTACGGACTTTTCTTTAAAAATGCCCACATGAACAAAAGAATCCAAGGAGGGTGGCAGCCGACAGTACGGCTGAAAGGATAAACATAATTAAGTAGGAAACAGCAGAACCAAACTCAAGCTGGGGTAAATGACAGCTAAGGAGCCTGTGCTTTGGACGAAGCAACCAACTTCAAGATGCTCTGTCAAAACTATGGTTACTATGAACTTTATAGTTTTTATGGTATATAACACGGGAAAAAAATCGCACTAAGTTCTCTGTTGAAAGAAAGTTCCAGAAGTTGAACCAAAATGCAACCCTAAATCAAGATCGCGACTCCTCGTTAGAAACAATCGGGCACGTTTTCTGAAAAAGGTAAACCTGTAAAATAGAGGCTTGCTCAGTGACATCCCCAGGTTTAAACCACATTGCCCGTTTCCCTCCATCTATAGAGAGTATATTTTTCACCATCTAAATTGATTAGGAAATAAAAAAATAAATCTTAAAACTTATGTATCTCTTACTATTGCATGTCTGAGGCTGAGATGTTTTCAAATTCACAGGCAAACATGCATCTGTGAAAACCTATCTTAAAGCTCCTGGGAACTCTATCACAGGCATGGGATAAGCCACGCCAACACACTCAAAAGAAAATCCCTTGTCTTCTAACTGCCCAGTGAACCGAGGAAGGCTAACGGGCTCAGAGGCAAATCCAGAGGTGACTGAAGTAATAACTGGGAGCTGCGAGCAAGCAAGACAGGAGGAGCGCGCTGTGACCTGGCGTGAACCTCGATGTCCACTCAGATCTGGCACAACACCAGGGAGGCTCCCACGTAAGGGGATGCGTGAGGTGGATGGGCTGAAACATACACGGCAGCTTAGTGCCCCCCAGGCAAGGAAGCCTGGGCGTATTCCCACTGCTTCCCCTTCCCTGCTCTGGAACAGCCTTCAATTAACGTGGCTGACGGCCCTCAACTTAACAGCTCCTGCGTTTGGATCATTTCTTTTATGCTCCAGGAAACTTTCTCATTTTATTTCAGGTCTGGAAAACATAAAAGCTACTGGCGCCCAATAAACACAAGTGGGGCTTCAAGGTGTCAGGCCTGCGCCTGGCCCTGCACAGCAGGGAGGCCGGTCTGCGCCACCTGCCTGGAAAGCCCAACACAGAGCGCAGGCTCCTCCCCTCCAGCCCAGCTGACAGACACCTCAATACCTTCCTCAGGCCAAGTTTGGCAGCGATTTCATCAACCACCTCAGCTTTCGGATCTTCAAGAAGCTCCAAGCTGTTCTGTGTACCAATCTGAAGGGGGATCAGAGAGAGAGAAGACGGATTTTAAAAGCTCAGATGCGGGAAGCTGCACTGCTTTGTTTCCTCCTCACCTCAGGGCCACAGAGGAGCGCGGGGCCTCCCACGTGCCAGAAAGAGGAATTATGGCAGCAGAAGGCCACCGGGCAATCAGATAAAACATAACCCAAACCCCTCCTGGTGCTTTCCCTTCTCAGACTGCACTGCTCTTTCAGGCAAGACTGGAGGAGAGAGCATGAAGAGGCAATACTCGGACTGGTTCTTGTCAATGCTCTTTACTGAGTGCTTTTCTAGGACCAAAGAAGGCTTTCTAGATCTTGTTTTAAAGGTTCCTTCATTGGGAAATGAAGTTGTTTTCAAAACATCCTTGGATACGTAGTTTCACTTCATCCAGGCTGGGCTAGATAAGGCAAGATTAAAGCTCTAGCACACTGTCCCCAGGAAACAGCCTTACAAAATTTGTTAGCAGCTCCTGCAGGGGCAAGGCTAAATTTCACAGTCAAGATACCGTGTTAAAAAGGCAGTATGCACCTAAGGGAGAGACCAATGCTGTACCCTAACAATCTGAAAGGCACCAAAAATCAATATTCTGATGTCAGCAGAACACTTGGCTCTGGGCTCCATGAGCTTGGCTATGCTTGCTCACATGCAGCGTGAACCTGCTACAAGATACCAACTTTCTGGAGTTGACAACGTTTCCAAAAACTTTAATGTTCAGTTAAATGCAGCCAGAGGGTTATTAATAAGTACCATACCTAACAGAAATCCCAAACATAGGAATAGGAAGGTGATGGTCATCCCAAATTGAGTTATACTAATTGAGTATATCCTTGTAAATTAGTCAAATTTTAGCAAAACAACAAAAGAACTTTGTTTGCTGGGCACTACCCATATGGAGACAACTAATGCCTTCGGGCACAGGCCACACCTAAGAAATATCTACTTACTGGCAGGGCAGCACGAGCTTCAGCTCCTAATGAGCTGGAGGTCAAAGGTTCCACCTCCAGGGCCTATGGAACTCAGCTGGTGCTGTCCTCGAGGTCTGACCACCACAGGCTTCTGTCTCCTTTTTCTCATAGCTCTTTTACACAGCTGTTAATGCTCTTGTTCGAGACCCTCTACAGAACTGAGTTTGCACCTTCTGCATGTCCACAGCAGTACCAGGGTCACAGGGACCCGGGGCACCTCAGTCTGGGTCTTCAGGTCTCTGTAGTTACGTCTCTATAGACATCTGGTGTCTCTTTTGAAACAATGCACCATCGCACGAGGCCTGGGAAACACGACAGGTACCCTCTACGGAGATACTCAAAATGTCAAACGGGGTTAAACTACACTTAAAACCTGTCTAAACAGAGCCAGGGAAGGAGCGTGGCATCTGTGTAGGAGCCGCAGAGGGCCTGCCACTCAGGAGCCGGTACAGCCGCGCCAGCAGCAACAGAGAGCAGCACCCATCCCCTGCCTGGCATTTCAAAGGCGGCCAGAGTGTACTGGCATTGAGGGACTTGAGAACACGCAGCCTGCTGACCTGTGACGGGAGCATGAGTGTATGTGTGCATGTGCATCTACTTACATTAAAAAATAAACCTTTAGAAGTCCAAAGGAGTGTAAACCAAAAAACTGTTTAAGGTGCGGAGAGGATGGGAACGGCGAGCATAGGATACGCCTTGCTGACAGGTCTGACTTTAGAACTAGGCGCCTTCTTTTCTTTTCCAACACTTTATTATGAAAAATTTCAAGCACAGAGCACTTTAAGAATTTTACAGGGAACACCATGGCCCACATCCTAGATTCTGCCATTAACGTTTACCATTCTCTACCTGGAAACCCTGGTGATGCAGTGGTTAAATGTAGTGGTTGCTAACCAACTGGGGAGCTCTGGTGGTACAGTGGTTAACTGCTGTGGTTGCTAACCAAACGGAGAGCTCTGGTGGCACGGTGGTTAAGAGCTCAGCTGCTAACTAAAAGGTCAGCAGTTTGAATCCACTAGTTGCTCCTTGGAAACCCTATGGGGCAGTTCTATTCTGTCCTTCAGGGTCGCTGTGAGTCAGAATCGACTCGATGGCAATGGGTTTTTGGGTTTCTATCCAACTCTCTATCCAAATCCATCAATCCATCTAATTTTTTTTGTTCTTGCATTTCCAAGTAAACCACAGACTTATACACCCAATGCCATTGAGTTGATTCCGACACATAGCGACCCTATAGGACAGAGTGCTCACTGCCCGACAGGAATGGCTGGTGGGTTCTAACTGTCGACCTTTCGTCTGGGGTCTTAAACGCTAGCAAGCAGCCATCTAAGATGCATCAATTGGTCTCAACCCACCTGGATCAAAGGAGAATGAAGAAAACCAAGGATACAAGGCAATTACGAGCCCAAGAGACAGAAAGGGCCACATGAACCAGAGACTACATCATCCTGAGACCAGAAGAACTAGATGGTGCCCGGCTACAACCGATGACTGCCCTGACAGGGAGCACAACAGGGAACCCCTGAGGGAGCAGGACAGCAGTGGGATGCAGACCCCAAATTCTCATAAGACCAGACTTAATGGTCTGACTGAGACGGGAAGGATCCCGGTAGTCATGGCCCCCAGACCTTCTGTTGGCCCACGACAGGAACCATTCCCAAAGACAACTCTTCAGACATGGATTGGACTGGACAATGGGTTGGAGAGGGATGCTGGTGAGGAGTGAGCTTCTTGGATCAGGTGGACACTTGAGACTATGTTGGCATCTCCTGCCTGGAGGGGAGATGAGAGGGTGGAGGGGGTTAGAAGCTGGCAAAATGGACATGAAAAGAGAGAGTGGAGGGAAAGACCGAGCTGTCTCATTAGGTAGAGAGTAATTGGGAGTGTGTAGCAAGGTGTATATGGGTTTTTATGTGAGAGACTGACTTGATTTGTAAAGTTTCACTTAAAGTGCAATAAAAATTATTAAAAAAGTACTGACCTTTTGATTAGCAGCCGAGCTCTTAACTACTACACCAACAAGGCTCCAGGTAAAAGTACACTTCTCCCTAAATACTTCAGCACATATATCATTACCTAGAATTGAATGTTTACAGTTTTTGCTTTTGTAGTAAGATTTCTATATCATGAAATGCACCATGTAAGTATGTGTATAACTACAAAACAAGCTAGCTGTGGCACAACCACACAAAAGGGAGCTACCCCAGTTAGTTTACACCACAGGCACTGAGCAGCCATCCCTAGTGGAACACACCTGAGGACAACCCCCCTCCTCCCATCTCGCACTGTTTTGTCCTATTTTGGTGCTGGTTTTGGTACGGTTATTCTGAGATTGTTGTGCAAGTAGCATGAGAAAAAGAAGTGAGTAATTCTGTGATATTCTAATTCTATCCTTCCCGGTATAGTTGAGAAACAGGACTGTCACATGGATGAGATACAGAAATGTCAGAGAAGAGCCAAAGTAACTGCTGAGGCAGCTGACAACACTGGAACGCCGTGTAGGTGGCTGCTGCTGCTGCTGCTACGTGCTGTCTCGTCGGTTCCAACTGACAGCGACCCTACATACGACAGAACCAAGTACGGCCCAGTCCTGCGCCACGCCCGCAATCATGGTGCTTGAGCCCACTGTTGAAGCCGCGGCGTCAGTCCCTCTCGTTGAGGGTCTTCCTCTTCCTCACCAACCCTGTCCTTGACACCACGCACGACGTCCTCCTCCAGGGGCTGGCCCCTCTTGACGACGCGGCCACGGTCTGTGAGGTGTGGTCCCACCATCCTTGCCTCTAGGGAACATTCTGATCGTACTTCTTCCGAGACGGATTTGTTCGTTCTGTTCGCCGTCCACAGTACATTCAATACTCTTCACCAGCACCGCAACTCAAAGGTGTCCATTCTTCTGTCTTTCTTATTGTCCAGCTTTCCCACGCATATGATGCAACTGAAAACACCATGGCTCGGGTCAGGCACACCTCAGTCTTCAAGGTGACATCTTTGGTTGTCAACACTTTGAAGAGGTCCTTTGCAGCAGATTTACCCAACGCAATGTGTCTTTTGATTTCTTGATTGCTGCTTCCATGGGTATACAGATGGTAGATTAGATAAAAATAATTCATCAGTACTAAGTTTACTATTATTGATAAAGGTACCGGTAAGGAGGAGAAGATACTTATTCTTAGGAAATACACGCCGGGTGTTTACTCTCCAAAAATTCAGGAAATAAGTACGTTGTGTGTCGAGACAGACAGAGTAGGAGCAAAAGATAATACAAATGGGTGACACGCAATATGAAAAGGGCGCCCAGGTGGCCATCAGAGAAACATAGACATTCCTAAGTTTCCACTGGCAGCCCCGTGCGTCCCTACCTGGGGGGGCTCATAGATAGCAGCCACCTCCGCCCTGATGCCGAGAGGGATGTCTCTGTGCTCCGTGTACCGCCCATACAGGTACCCGAAATGCTGGTTCCCCGTCTTTCTCCAGAAGTCGAGGAAGCGGTCTGCCACAGTGTGATTCTCAAACATGATGTTGTCCACATGCCTGTACTTCTGCAGAGGAGAGCAACAACAAAGGGCTGCGAAAACATGCCATCAAGTGCAATCTACTTGTCTAGTATGTAAGCACCTTTTACTTCGTTCTTAAAAAGGTTTTAAGACACATACTTTGCCCTTCAGATGCTTCAGAAGCAGGCTGCCCAGGCTGGTGGTTGCAGCCATCACATTGCTAATGAGCACCCTATCAAATTGATGCAGCTGACCTGCAGATCCTGGGGGTGGGCGGAAGTGTGAGTGAGTCACCAACCAATAGATTTGAATTAATCTCATGGGATTTCACCTAAAAGGCAGGTTTTCCCAAACTCTAAGGTAAAAAAATGAAGTCCTGAAGGTTTCAAACCCAGTCAAGGAGGCCATGGCATTCTCTTGGCTAAGGAAAGGAACTCCACATCCCAAGAGGACCTGTCACAGCCCTGACTGGGGAGGAGACACCCACAGGGCTGCAGCTCCAAGAGCCTCAGAAAGGCAGGATCACAACCACTCAGCACTTTACACTGTCCTCAAGAAAACACTGCATCCACCCACCCAAGGCTCCCGCTTCAAGAGCTAAAAACCTTACAAATTATGTCCCCAGCATATGATTTCCACAAAAAGCTCAACCCATTGAACCAACACTTTCTGAGCACCTGCTGCAGGTAAGGTACTCTGCTAACGACCATTGCTTCCCAAGGAAGGTCGCTTCCAGACACTTTCATTCCTCAGCCATGAAATAACGCTGTGGTGTTGCAGCTGTCGAGACAGACGCAGACAACCCCTCACCTGTCTGTTTAGGGTGATGGCGCTGGGCTGGCACTTAGTACAGATGCCATTGGGCCACGGGAGGTGTCCCTCACACCCTGATTTGATCTTGCAACTGATGTTCTCCAGGGCAACAAACTTCCCCCTGAGTGAGAGAAGCAGCTTACTGCGATGTCCAAGTGATGAAAGGCTGAGCAGGAGCCTGGAAATAGCCTGTGAGGACCCCACCCTTGTGATGAGAACGAGCTGCAGTTGTAGCACCAACCCTCAGACCGCACGGGCACAGGCACCGCCTTCCCAGACATGCGGCTTTTACTTTGACGGTCTCTGACACTGATGACTGTCTGAAAATGACACGTCTGCACCACGCCCGAGAGGACGCAGAGAGCCTCTTCCTGCGCGTCACTAATTCACCAGCAACAACAGGACCCTGTTAGGCCAGAGCTCCCAGTCATGAAGCACCCTCGCTCTCTGTGGAGAGATCTGCTCACGATACATAGGCAAAGACACCTTCACTCTGCGTTTGCTAAATAATATTCAGGAGACAGCCGCTGCGCAGCCCTGGGCCCTACATTGACCCCGGTGACCCTGTCATACAACACGCCCACGACCCCATTTCACTTCCACAAGCCAGAGTATGTGCCAGGGTCACGGCACCCAGGAAGCCTGTCATGGGGTGACACCTACAGGGAGCCTCATCTCGGTGCCCCAGGGACGCCCGAGGGAGAAGATGGCTCTTGCCTGTGTTGAGGAAGTCTGGTGAGGGAAGCTGCCCCAGAACCCACCTACAGGCAAGGGCACAGCTTTCCCCAGGGGTCTAGCTTCTTAAAAAGTCATTTTAGGATGTCAGGGAACTTGCAGTTCTCCACAGGAAGCAGCTGACTCGGGTGCGGCCACCATCTCCTCTGTGGTGCTGACGGGAATTATAAATACCAGCACGGAGCCCTTGTGTTTCTGGTAAGGCGACATATCACCCATGAAGGGGACTGCACAGGCAAGGACTTAAAGCGGTTTGGAGAAGTCAAAATGCTTTCACTTGTCCCTCTCTTATCCCTCATCATCCTAGCTTCCCTCCCAGCCCCGGGTTCCCTCCCCACCCCCCCCCACCCTCCTCCCAGCCTCAGCCCTGCTCTGTAACACTCATTTGGCCAAGCCTGTGGGCTGAAACTGCTAAGGTGCCTCAGGTCCAAATCCACCGACAAGGCTGCTGCTGTGGTCCCGTTATGGTGTGAAAATTAAGCTGGAAAGGCGCAGCACTCTAGGGGGAGAGTGTTAACCCAGGCTTGAAATAGGTGAGCTGAGACCATCAAAGGCGGTTCAGTTTCTCTAAAGGCCAGAGGTTGAACTCAGACCCCACAGACATGAGACAGGACAGGACCACCTGCCAGGGCACCAGTGGCATGGGACAGTCCGTTAACGCTCCAAGAACCCCAGTGTCCACAAAGCTGCGTTGCCCAGCACCCTGCTCTCCTCCAGAACCAGGGTGCCCTACTCTGGTCTCCTCTTGTCTCGCACACACACACCCAGTGGCCACAGGCGATGATAGCCACAGCCCGCACCCAGGGTGCTTACTTGTCGGCCCCACCGGTCAGCTTGCGGATGTAGGCATGGAAGGACATGTGCTTCACAGGAGGCTCAAGATGGTTCAGGTAGTCCTCATCGAATGGCTGCCAAAACAAAAGAGACCGACAAGGTCATGCACCTGCCAGGCACACACATCACAGGAGGAAGACGAGCGGCACGTGGCCTCGGCCGGCCAGGCCCTGGAGGGCAAACGGGAAACAGTGCTTGGCTTTAACACGCATTCAGCGCCAGAATCAAGTTTTCCTTTGCGTTTCAGTAATCTTTTCAAGATTAAAATGAATCTCTATCTACCAAATACAGAATGTTCCAAGTCAAACAAGTTTCAGGAGAATTTAGCAAACGGAAAAGCCTCAAGATGAAGCAGGGGGAGCCTGGTGGAGAAGTCAGGTCAGCCTTGCTGCCGTAAATTCAGTGCTCACCAGTTACCGGTAAGCACTATTATGGTAACTCTCAATCTCACCAGACAGATCAGCAGAGGAGACATGAGTTTCTGGGCAAAGTAAATCAAAACAGTGACGAGCACGAACTGACAGGCTGGCTCCACGGCAGCCTTTAAAAGGATCGGCTGGGAGCCACTAGGAAGGCTGCCCCTCTATCAAACAACACAAATGCTCCAACCATCTGTAATCCCCAAGAAGGTCAATCCTATAAATAAAGGCACAACCCCTTCCTATATGCTCACCAGTGGGAATAAGGCCCAGGGCAGTAAACAGGTAAGTCCTCTGAGCCCCTCCCGCTGTGGAGAGCTTTTTGGGAAGTGCTTAGACAATTCTGTGCAGCCGCCCAGCCCCCCTGCCCCGGGGCCCATGTCAGACTCTTACCTCAAGCGGGACACAGTGCACACACTTCCCCAAAGGGCCATGGCGGCACCTGTGCAGAAAGACACACACATCAGGCTTCCCTGATGTTCAAAACATGCCTCCTACTTACCAAAGGGCTTCCCTACCCACGTGAAATTATCCTAGACTGTTCCAAATGAGTGTTTTTCATTCTAAATAGTCTGGTGCTTGTTTTCACGTCCACCAGAAAACACTCGCCAACACATCAACCCTTGATGTCGTTACCTAAAGGACACCAGTTAAAGGTGAAAGCTAGGGGACTTAAAACCAGTTTTATCAAAATGTTACGTAAATGGACAGGAACCACTCCCAAAGCCAACTCTTCAGACAGGGGTTGGACTGGACAATGGGTTGGAGAGGGATGCTGATGAGGAGTGAGCTTCTTGGGTCAGGTGGACACTTGAGACTATGTTGGTATTGCCTGCCTGGAGGAGGAGATGAGAGGGTAGAGGGGGTTAGAAGCTGGCGGAATGGACACGAAAAGAGAGAGTGGAGGGAGGGGGCAGGCTGTCTCATTAGAGGGAGAGCAATTGGGAGCATGTAGCAAGGTGTATACAAGTTTCTGTGTGAGAGACTGACTTGATTTGTAAACTTTCACTTAAACCACAATAAAAATTAAAAAAAAAAAAAATGATAAGAAGGTTGGAAGGTGGATATGGCAGACACCCTGAGGGTGGGCCATCACCACTCAAATCTGGCAAGCACCCATTCATGTGCATTTTGGTAAAAACTTGGAAACTCAACATGTAAAACTTAAAAGCAGAGACATCCTTACGTGAGGAAAAGTGGTGGGGTCTGTGGCAGAGCCAAGCTGGCAGTTCCTTTGGGGCTCACTTGGACCACCTTCTAAACCAGGGTGGATTCTTCCTAGAGGCACATGAGTTTAACATCTTCAGAGTAAAGATGGGCTCTGTGGCTCCTAACAGGCAGCCTCTTATAGATAACATGTCAGAATTAAAACATGCGTGCACACGCACGCACAGACACTCTTAAAGGTTCCTAACGAAGCTGCGGAGACAGGCCGTAGAGGGAAAGACGGCACTGGGTCCCCCAGAGAGCACGCAAATGGAGGAGGCGTGCCAGCTAATGGCTGTGGCTGCGCAGTGGCCCCGTGCCAGCTGCAGCTGAGCGCCATTTGTGACTCTTCAACCTAAGACAGAGAAGTTGCTAATGCAGAATTTGGCAACCCAGTATTTCAGTGTCAGCACCCCACCATCTTGACAGAGCTATGCAGTTAAAAAAAGGCACCAGTGCAGACAAAAGCCACCTGCCCTCAGAGTTTTGCAGCACTAGGTGTGAGCTCAGATATTTCTAACTGGCTTCTCTAAAAAGAATGAAAAAAGCTAAAATAAACAAATGTACACACACATAAGGATTTTATATAATCCTAGGTAGAAAGCGGATGTCACAGAAAGAGCAGCACTGAAAGGACAGGAAACCCATGGTAGGTCTATGGTATTAAACCCACTCCACCAGTAACAGGTACACAGGAATAAAACCACTCCACTAGTACTCAGGGAGATGATACGAAGAAGCATCTTGGTTAGCAGGTACCCAGGTTATCAATTCCTTTCATTCCTTCCTTTTCTTGCCCTTTGACACTTCGAGGACCCATTTCCGCCACGTGGGCAATCACATACCTCTGGGATATAGCACAGTAAACACCTGCTTTTAAGGTCTCCTCCTTCTTCTTTGGGCACTTTTCAAATCTCTTAATGTCCAAATACTTTAAAAATTTTTAAAGTACATATGGAACATATTTTGAGATTCCAAAAACGAGAAAAGCTAACACGGTAACTTTTTCATCTGGAAGTAGATGGTCATACTCAAAATGTCCATCTCTCCCTCAGACACTAAAGCAGGCCACGTGGCAAACACCGCGCGCCCTACTGACCCAGCGGGCACGCGTCCAGGGGCGTGGAAGTGGCCCCCACGGCACGCAGAGCACTTACAGCTGGGGGTCGCGGCTCCGGTAGATCTTCCCATCCTGCTTGCTCAGGTACTGATCGATCTCATCTTCCACCACACTGGGCGCCCCAAAGGCCTTCGGCCCCAGCGGGGTTGACGTCTCCATCTCAGACGAGGGCCCAGCGAGGCTCGAGGGGAAGAGGAACAGCAGGTCGCCATGTCTGTGCGAACGACACACGTTAGGCGGGTGCCTTCCTCGCTCTCCCCCAGGGAACTGCACGGACACCGACATGGACGTGGGGGTCCCTGACAGCTGCACAAAGCAGGAGTCTGTGGCCTTGTCTCGTCTGCTTCCTGACTAGACCGGCAGCAAGTTCTCCACAGCTGCAGTCTTGGATCAGTTTTATTTAAAACTCATGCTACGCATCCTGGAACATATCTGGCTTTACAGGAGCGGATATGAAACTGCACACCATGTTCTGGGTCTGGGGCAGCCGCCCTGTTCCCACTTGGCCCCCACCTTCCTTTTCTCGTTCCTTCGCTCTCTATTTACATACTTCCCTTGATCAGACTCACTCTGCGGACTTACTGAAGGACCCGATCGACACAGCCAGACCAGTGCTAAGTAAACATTTCTGACTCAGAACAGTTCATGCAAGCACTGCAGGCTCCTGATTCTCTGCTACTTTAAGACCACAGAGATGGTCTCCAATGCTGAAAATGCAACACAAGGCCAAGAGGAAAATACCACAGCACTGCCACGTGATAAATATTTAACTGCTGTCAACAAGATACATATCCAGGAAAAAAGACGGAAATAACAGACTGCCTTGCAGTAAACCAAGGAACGGAAGGAGAGCAGAAGGCAGACGCACAAGAACTGTGAGGACACGTGATTAAGAGGCTCCAGCGTAGCGCTTCAATCTATCTGTTCTTGCCTGTTTTCACCCTAACCACGTATCTCCCTCAACACTTTCTTCTATAATTTAGGGGTGATAAAACTGCCAAATCTTTATCACAGACATCTCTTTCTAGTGGCAGATTAGATATTCCAGAACACCCTCCAGCTATAAGATACTTGGCTCAACCCAAGATACAACAATTGGTCTCTATTTGCCTGGAGCAGAAGCAGAAGAAGGAGACCCAGAAATTAGAGAAAGAAATGGCCTACAGGTCTAATTGCCTCCATGAACTACCACGTCCTTTGCCAGGAGGACAGAAGAAACAGATGGTGCCCGGTGGCTACCACTACTGAACATTTTGATCAAGGACCCAACAGATGGATCCTGATCAAAAGGAGGAAAAATGTAGAAAAGAACATCAAATGCCTATGAAAACCAGACTTACCGGATCCACTGAGACCAAGGGAACCCCTGAATCTATCATTCTGAAATAATCTTTAAACCTTGAACCAAAAGTACCCCAGGAAGTCATCTGTCAACAACAGTTTAACTCAATAAAGAATGTCTGCCTTGAACAGTTCATTCTTCTAAAGAATTATCTATATGTGATCAGACTAACAACAGAAACTCTAAAGCACACATGAGAAGATAGAACAGTGACACAATGTGAAGCATGTAATCAATGGCATTAATCTGTACATGCAGAAATTGTTGAATGGGTGTGTTCTGTTGTGCATATTTTCACCAAAAATAAACGAATAAAAATAAAGACCACAGAAATTAATCTTAACAAAAACATTTTCAAGCACACTGCTGAGCTCCAGAGAAAGTAAAGGAAATCCCCAAGGGTCCCAAGCACACACAGCATACTGACACAAGGATGGGAGGGAGCAGACTTCAGAGCGGGGCTGTTGGTGTGAGGAGCTCGCAAGAGTTCTCTGGGCAGTGGGAGCCAGGTCAAGAGCCAGCCTCCCCAAGCCAGTCACCGAGTCCGAGGCTCCCAGACAAACCAGCATGTCTGAGGGACCTCTGAGCCGCTGGAAAAATCCACCTCTGAGAATCTGCAACCAGAGGCCTGCTGTGCATGCATCTGGAGGCAGGACCGGTGCTACTCGGCTCAGGAAACCCAAAGGCAGGAAACTGACTCAAGGTCATCCTAGGTCCATGGCGCCCTCTTGTGCCAAGAGAAGCAAATACAAACCTTCCCTATGGAAAGGCAGTTAAAACAAGGTCATCCTTCAGGGTTCCCAAAGCGGAAATTTATCAAATAAATACAAGCTCTCAATAAGAAAATCACATGTCCACGAGAAACAAGCTACTGCGAGCAAGAGCAGGCAGGAACAACAAACAGATCCAGAAAACGCCAAGGACTTTGGATTCTGTAATTATGAGACACAGAATATAAACACATATATGAAACGATAAATAAACGATGGAAGGAGGATGTGTGCAATTAACAAGAGACTATCCCCAAAATGACCAGGTGGACTAATGGACCACAACTACCACAGGCTCCACCACCAACTGCTCTGACAGGGATCACAATAGGGGGTCCCGGACAGAGCTGCAAAAAAAATGTAGAACAAAACCCAAACTCACAAAAAAAGACCAGACTTACTGGTCTGACAAAGACTGGAGAAACCCTGAGAATGTGGTCCCCTGACATCCTTCTAACTCAGTACCGAAGTCACTCCAGAGGGTCACTCTTCAGCCAAAGATTAGACAGGCCTATAAAGTAAACAATTTTAACATTCATGGATCAACCACTTATACAAGACTAAACGGGCACACCAGCCCAGGGGCAAGGATGAGATGACAGGAGGGGACAGGAAAGCTGGATAAATGGAAATGGGGAACCTGATGTTGAGAAGGAAAGAGTGTTGACACAAGGTAGGTTTGGCAACCAATCTAAAACAAAAAAATACGTGTGTTAATTATTTAATGAGTAAATAAACTGCTCTATAAACTTTCACCTAAAACACACACAAAAAAAGACCAGGTGGGATTCTGGGGAGCAGAGGCCACCTAGCTGCCGGATCTTCCCAATCTCGTCATACAAACAGAGCAATCAGCCAGCACATGACATTTACACTAGTCAGCAAGATAGAAAAGGTGTCCTCACGCACCCCAAAACACCATGGGGGAGACAAGCCACCAGCAGCCCGAGACCCATGAGATGCCAGCATCCGTGTGGAAGTAGCAGAGGGAAGCAATTCAAGGCCGAACGCGCTAACACATGAGAGCCTCCAAATGACACTGGAGCTTACCAGAAGCCAGGGGCAAACCAAGAGCCAAGCTGGAATTGGGAAGAAGACTGGAGCAGTGCAGCCCCATGAGTACTCAACGCCAGCAGCCAGGACTCCTGCTCAGAACAGGACGGTGTAACAGCCAGAAGGCCCAACCCTGCGAGGTGGGGGTAGGGAACAGAGCCAGGAAAGCTGCAACTCTGAGATTCCTGTGGGGCTGGCGGTGGGCATTCTACTTCCATTGTCATGTCCTGGAGAACCAAAATGCACTCAGTGAGGAAGAAAACAGATGGAATAGAGAAGAAATCCATAAAAGCCCTGAAGATTTGACTGTGAACAGGAAATATCAGCACGAACTCATGAGCTATTTCGTCTCTTAAAATTCCCTGGCTCTGTCCACCGAAAAGGTCTGGGAACAGTGACCAGCCCAAAATAGTGCACGCCTTCCCTTCCACAAGCCGTGTCCCAGGTGGCAGGGATGGACACAGGGAAGCATCGAAGCATCCGGCTAACAAACGGAACCCGAATGATGAGGCCCGAACAGCACATTTTTTAAACACCATGTGTTAATGGATGGAGCCACGGAGCAGCAGCGGCAGCTAACTTCAAAAAGGGAAAACCAGGCTCCATGTGCCCTCGATGAAACAGCACACCACCCTGTGGTCTAGGGGCAGGTCCTCTGCACCAGCGTCCAATCTGCAGGAAACTAGGATCCCGTGATGAGGTGAGCAGCAAAACCCAGAGGGCAGGAAATTCCACAGAAAGGAAAAGGATGGAAGGGAAATCTGAAGATTAAAAGAGTCATAAAAACCAGAAACCAAACCCAGTGCCGTTGAGTTGATTCCAACTCATAGCCACCCTACAGGACAGAGTAGAACTGCCCCACAGAGGTTCAAAGGAGTGCCTGGCGGATTCGAACTGCCGACCCTTTGGTTACCAGCCAGTAGCTCTTAACTACTATGCCACCAGGGTTTCCAGAGTCATAAAAGACATGAATTAAAGAAAAAAAAAAGCACAACCAAACTACAGTGTCTGGGGACAGACACTCGGGCAATGAGACAATCAAGACATGCAGGGCAGTGACTATCGAGGAAGCTGAGGGGCGGACACTGAGAGGGGGACACGGCCCGGATGGCTGGTGGGCTCTCTGTCTTGACCTGGTGATATGTGCAAAGGCAGACATCTTGTAACCATCTATCAAGCCACACGATATTCTATGAGGTTTTCTGTATGTCTTATTTAATAATAAAAAGGAGTTTTAAGAAAAGGCAATGGGAGATAAGGAAGCTGGATGAGGTACAGACAAAAGGAGACTGGCCATGAACTGATAATTCTTCAAGATGGGAGAGAATATGAACGGATTCGTTATATTAGTCTAATTTTATATTTTATATATGTTTAAAATATTCTACATTAAAGTTTTTTTTAATGACCAACCAAACTTTTTAAAGAAATAAAACAGAATTTTTAAAAATGTAATTTCAGTTTTAAAAATTCTATTCCTTGACATAATAAAAATGGGGGAGAGCTAATATTTGAAGAAATAATGCCCAACAATGGATCAAAGATAAGGACTGATCAAAGACACAAATCTGCAGATACAAAAAGCCAAAGTTACATTAAAAACCAAAAATCAAACCCATTGCCATCGAGTCGACTCCGACTCATAGCGACCCTATAGTACAGAGTAGAAGTGCCCCATAGAGTTTCCAATGAGCGCCTGGTGGATTCGAACTGCTGACCTTTATGGTTCACAGCTGTAGCACTTAACCACTACGCCACCAGGGTTTCCAAATTAAGGTGGGCTAAACAAGACATACAGACCTTAAATAGCCAGAGAAAACTGATCCCCTACAAAGGAACAATTAGAGTTATGATGGATTGCTGAACAGCAACACCGTGAGACAGAAGACAGTGCAATTCCATCTTCCCGGAGCTCAAAGAGGAGAGCTATAAGTCTCTTAAAAACATGAGCGAAATAAAGACATGTTTCAGATAAATAAATCTCAAACAGTGGTCTAGTTCTCAAAGTCTATATCCACACTGGTCAGGAAGGGTTACAATTACCATTAAAAAGATATTCTCTAGAAAACAGGTAAAAATAGGTGCGCGAGGTGCCACCTCTGGGATTTTGTAACTGTCCAGGAGCACTGGTCTAATGCTGGCATTACACCAGCACCATTTGACTGCTGTCCAAAGCTGTTCACTCTGTGACCTCCCACTCTGTGTCCAGCCATCAGGGTGGTTAAACCCAGTCCCCATTTCCTGAGTGCCCACCACATGCGGACACCGTGCAAGGGAGCAGGCACTGATCCTAGCTGCAAGGACGTCAAGCAGCTTCCCCAAGGTACACAGCCAGTGAGAGCTCTTTGTAGCACGAAAGCAGCCACCGACCACACGTCAACAAACGGACATGGCTGCATCCCAATAAAACCCATAAAAACAGGCAGTGGGCTGCAGTTTCCCACCCCCTGTTCCAAAGAACGACAAAACAGGTCTCTGCACCTTGGAGCCCCTAAGGACACTACTCATCCAGGGAACATGTGCACTGGGGACACTGCCAGCAGGAATTATTGGGTATGGGGCCACTGTGTCGCTGGGCTCCCATTCACCCAGCAGACAGGTCTTGAGGCAGCACAGCAGCTGACATGATTTCTGCCCCAGAGCTCTGTTCAAGGCCTTTCGCTGCCGAAAAGCAGCTGAGTGTGCAGCCTACCCCTCTTAGGACCCAGACCCGGATAGTAAATCTCTCTCCTCAATGACGTGACCCGAATACTAAAAAGTCAATAAAGTCTGGCCGACAGTAATTGAAGACTCAGGAAGACGCCAAGGACTGGTGAGAAATACAACGGCCTGCATCTTGGGCAATTAACAGGATGTAACTTGAGTGGTGTGAGGACGGCACCTCAGCTGGACAGCTGCTGCCATCCCTCCTCTCTGCTCCCGTCCCCCCACTGGCACTCACTTGATCTTTAGCACGTTGAGGGACTTGTTGGATGATGCTGTTATCTCTCCCGTCTTGTTTCTATTGATGTAAACTGAAAAGCCGTTGTTTTGGAAGCCAAATTCTTTTGCAACCTAAAACAAGCCCAAAACAACAGGGGTTTAGTGAAATACGTCAGTATCTCTACATACACAACAAGCATGGCAGGCACTGCTGGGACTCAGTCCCCGGCACCGTGGATTTAGAAACTGCCCCTCGTTTACTGGACTCCTCTTGCTATTTCGCTCTCCTTTGGGGAAATGGTACTGCTCACACCGATGGTGATTAAAATGAGAAAGGTGGCCCAAGAGAAGCAAGGCGCTTGTGCAGAAGACAGACAGTAGGACACACGGAAGAGTGTGAAGCAGGCTGACAGTCACGGCCACGTCTGGGAAGGTTAACTCTACTTTTGAAATGAATTCTAAAAACCTAAGTGCAATTCTGAAACCTGACAAGAGAAGAAAAATGAAGTGTGGGAGGATGCCATGAATTCAGTAACAAGGATCTGCTGTGCTGGCACTGTGCTAGGTGCTTGGAACCCCCAAGCTTCCTGCTGTCAAATGCGGGAAACAGAGTAGACAAGAGAGACTGGCGGTTGAGGGCAGTGCTGCAACAGAGGAGCAGGGCAGAGAACGCGTGGCCTTGGGTGGGCGGTCAGAGATGGCTTCTCCAAGAGGACACCTGAGCAGAGACCCAAACGGGAGCATACTCCAGGCCACTGACAGCTGGAAAGAGCACCACTGACAGGAGATGCCAGGACCACATCGGGGAGCAGGAAGGGCTTGGCCAGAAAGCCCAGAGAAGCCAGGACATGAGCAAGTACAGCAGGGCAAGGAGACTGCAGACGGAGACCCAGCGGCTGGGAAGGGGAGTCTGTATCCCATCCCAAGAGCAGTGGGGGCCACCAAGGGCTGAGGGCTGGGGCATCACTGAGCCTGTCCTGCGTCTAAAGCCCCACTCTGGGACAGGTGGGAACAGGGTTCGGCTGGGCAAGAGTGGAAGCAGGGACGCATGTCAGGAGCTCCGGCAGGGGTGAGGGTGCTTTAGACTGGGCCAGTGACAATGGAGATACAGAAGGGAGCACAGCGTCCGGGTCTTACTCTGCAAGTGTCACCTACAGCCCTTGATAACAGATGGGATGAGGGGCGGGAAGGATGGACACCAGAGTCAAGGCCAGATTTCTGGCTTGAATAAATGGGCAGAAGGGGACCATGAAGGCTGAGGAGGAAAAGCCTGGAGGGCAAGACCAGGGCTCCATGGGACATCCAGACTTGAGATGACCATCAAACTTAGTAGAAGCTCCAGGCGCCCAGGAGAGAGGCCAGAGCTGGAGCTCTGTCTGCGTTGAAGGAGCTCAGTAAATAGGCAGCTTCTGAAGTCAAAAAATCATTGAGATGATGCAGACAGAACCAAGGGGTCAGAGCACAGCCCCTGGCCCCATAATAGGAAGTCAGGAAGAAGAGGGGGCCCAAAAAGGAAACCAGGAAAAACAGCCAGTACAGCAGCAAGAAAACTACAGGACACGGTATCTTGGAAGGCGCCTTGGAAGTCAAGTGAACAAAATGCTCAGGGAGCCCACAGCAGCACTATTCCTAACCACCAAGGGCCAGACATGTCCCCAATGTTCACCATCCGGAGAGAGGACAACCACACAGGGGTTCGTTTCTTCAGTAACACACTGGACAGCAGTGAGAACAGTGAAGCACGCACAAGCCAATCTCCCAATGAGGCTGAGCTGAAAAGACAGCAGCGCTTTCTTCAAGGATGCCAGAGTAACTGGTACTGGAGTGTAAGTATTTCCAAGGACCCACAGAGACACATTCAGAGAATTCAAGGAAAACAGAGGTGAATGAAGAGACAGGAAATGTCAGCAGAGGAAATGATTAAAAAAAAAAAAAGACCAAATGGAAATTCTAGAACTGAAAAACACAGTAGGTAAACAAAAACCCCTGACCGGGGCTGGAGGAGGCCTCGTGACGCCAGAAGAGGTCAGTGAATGTAAAGGTGGGGACAGAGGTGTGACAGGAGGGCCAGAGCCTCAGGAGGGTCTAAGGATAAGGCAGGTGTGAGAGGAGTCTCAGGAGGAGGTGAGAGCAAAAACGTCCCCAAGAAAGGATGGCTGAAAACTTCCCAAATGGATGAGAAACACCAGCTAACAAGTCCAAGAAGCTCAGCAGACCCCAAAATAGGATAAACACAAAGAAAACAATTCCTGGGCACACCACAGTCAAAATGCTGAAGACCAAAGATAAAGGGAAAATCCAGAAAGCAACCTATGAAAAAAGGCACCTTACATACAAGTCAGAATTGGTTTCTCGTAAGAAAAACAATGAGACCAGAAAGCAATGGAGTGGCATCTTTAAAGTGCTGAATGGGAGGAATCTTATATCCAGTGGCTAGATCCTTCGTATCCAGGGATAAAAACAGCTGCCGGTAAGCAAAAACTGAGAGCGCGGCATCAGCAGCCTCCACTGCAGGCAAGGCTGAAGGACGATCCTCAGAAGAGTACGGGAGAGAGGAGCAGAGCAGGGGTACGAAGCTGAACACTCTAAATTGTACAAGAGCTATCCCATTAAATGAAAATTTGTGATTGGTTTAAAAACAGAGACTTGCCATGGAAATCCCTCCAAGAGACAATACAGGTTAGAAAAGAGGCCAGCGAACAGGCAGGCACAGGTCTGAGTCAGGAGCTTACCTACGACACATGCCTCGTTCGCTCCACTGCTTTTTACCTATGACTGATTTATCCTCCAATGTGGAACTAAGCTGTAAAGACCTAAAAAGCATCTACTGTTAGAGAAAAAGAGTTTGATGACGAACTTTATATACTATCCCTGCTTGCTACCAGTGAAAAAATAAAATAGATTCATGTTGTCATTCTGAAAGTGGGGCCAAGAAAAGACCTTTAAGACAAAGCTAAGACTCTGTATCAGATGTACTGTAACAATTTTGAGTGCTTGATGCCCATCCTTTGTGTATTTTTATTAATATTAATGAAATATATCATCACTTTAGAACTCAGAGGTTTGTCACTTTTGGTGATGGGAAATGCAACCCTAATGAGTGTGGAATAGTGGGCAGAGCAAAGACCAGTGTCTGAGCACAAACAGATGGGTACAGACAAAGTTAAAGACAACACTAACTGTGATAAATGTAACCAATGTGAATAAACAATTTATCTGGAAATTTGTATTAAAAAAAAGTCATTGGGGAACATACAATTTCGCAACAATAAAAAAAAAAAACTAAAAAAATATGTCCTTGCATCCAAACTCCCTGAGGGACCAAATTACTGGGATAAGGGCTGTGGGGATCACAGTCTCAGGGAACATCTAGCTCAACTGGCATAACATAGTTCATAAAGAAAATGTTCTACATTCTACTTTGGTGAGTAGTGTCTGGGGTCTTAAAAGCTTGTGAGCAGCCATTCAAGATACTCCATTGGTCTCACCCCATCTGGAGCAAGGGAGGATGAAGAAAACCAAAGACACAAGGGAAAGATCAGTCCAAAAGACTAACGGACCACAACTACCACGGCCTCCACCAGACTGAGCCCAGCACAACTAGTTGGTGCCTGGCTACTATCATTGACTGCTCTGATAGGGATGTTTACCTGTGTTTTATTGACTACGCAAAGGCATTCGCCTATGTGGATTATAACAAATCATGGATAACGCTGCGAAGAATGGGAATTCCAGAACACTTAATTGTGCTCGTGAGGAACCTTTACAGAGATCAAGAGACAGTGTTCAGACAGAGCAAGGGGATACTGATTGGTTGAAAGTCAGGAAAGGTGTGCGTCACGGTTGTATCTTTTCACCATACCTATTCGATCTGTATGCTAAGCAAATAATCCAAGAAGCTGGACTATATGAAGAAGAATGGGGCATCGGGATGAGAGAAAGACTCACTAACAACCTGCGTTATGCAGACGACACAACCGTGCTTGCTAGAAGTGAAAAGGACTTGAAGCACTGACTAGTGAAGATCAAAGACCACTGCCTTCAGTATGGATTGCACCTCAACATAAAGAAAACAAAAATTCTCACAACTGGACCAGTGAGCAACATCATGATAAACAGAGAAAAGATTCAAGTATGACATGTCAACTATCTCCCCTCCTCAATCTTGTTGTTGTCGTTGTTAGGTGACTCATCAGCACCTAACAATGACAACAACAACAAGACTGAGAAGGAGAGAGTTTTGACATGTCGTGGGGTTGGCAACCAGTGTCACAAAAAAATATGAGTATTAACTGTTTAACGAGAAACTAGTTTGCTTTGTAAAGCTTCATCTGAGGTATTAAAAAAAAAAAGTGTTTGGTTACATAGATATATAAGTAGGCATAAGTATGTAACCAAAAAAAAAAAAAACCCCATCGCTGTGGAGTCCATTCCGACTCATAGTGGCCCTATAAGTCAGAACACAACTGCCCCGTAGAGTTTCCAAGGAGCGCCTGGTGGATTTGAACTGACCTTTTTTGGTTAGCGGCCGTAGCATTTAACCACTATGCCACCAGGGTTTCCTATAAATATGTAGAAGAAGGCATATATGAATAACTGCAGGCATATGTATAAACATGTTTATGTGTGCTGCATGTATTTTCAAGCACAAAATAAAGTATACAGGGGGCACAATTATGGATACTTCCTAGATATAACCAACAACTCACGGGATTGGTCTACTGGTTTTTTTTTTTTTTTATAATAACTTTTATTAAGCTTCAAGTGAACGTTTACAAATCCAATCAGTCTGTCACATATAAGTTTACATACATCTCACTCCCTACTCCCACTTACTCTCCCCGTCTTGAGTCAGCCCTTTCAGTCTCTCCTTTCTTGACAATTTTGCCGGCTTCCCTCTCTCTCTATCCTCCCATCCCCCCTCCAGACAAGAGTTGCCAACACAATCTCAAGTGTACACCTGATATAATTAGCTCACTCTTCATCAGCGTCTCTCTCCCACCCGCTGACCAGTCCCTTTCATGTCTGATGAGTTGTCTTCAGGGATGGTTCCTGTCCTGTGTCAACAGAAGGTCTGGAGAGCATGACCGCCGGGATTCCTCCAGTCTCAGTCAGACCATTAAGTTTGGTCTTCTTATGAGAATTTGGGGTCTGCATCCCACTGCTCTCCTGCTCCCTCAAGGGTCCTCTGCTGAGCTCCCTGTCAGGGCAGTCATCGATTGTGGCCGGGCACCAACTAGTTCTTCTGGTCTCAGGATGATGTAGGTCTCTGGTTCATGTGGCCCTTTCTGTCTCTTGGGCTCTTAGTTGTCATGTGGGCTTGGTGTTCTTCATTTTCCTTTGCTCCAGGTGGGTTGAGACCAATTGCTGCATCTTAGATGGCTGCTTGTTAGCATTTAAGACCCCAGACGCCACATTTCAAAGTGGGATGCAGAATGATTTCATAGTAGAATTATTTTGCCAATTGACTTAGAAGTCCCCGCAAACCATGTTCCCCAGACCCCCGCGCTTGCTCCGCTGAGCTTTGAAGCATTCATTTTATCCCGGAAACTTCTTTGCTTTTGGTCCAGTCCAATTGAGCTGACCTTCCATGTATTGAGTGTTGTCTTTCCCTTCACCTAAAGCAGTTCTTATCTACTGATTAATCAATAAAAAACCCTCTCCCACCCTCCCTCCCTCCCCCCCCCCCCCCCGTAACCACAAAAGTATGTGTTCTTCTCAGGTTTACTATTTCTCAAGATCTTATAATAGTGGTCTTATACAATATTTGTCCTTTTGCCTCTGACTCATTTCGCTCAGCATAATGCCTTCCAGGTTCCTCCATGTTATGAAATGTTTCAGAGATTCGTCACTGTTCTTTATCGATGCGTAGTATTCCATTGTGTGAATATACCACAATTTATTTACCCATTCATCCGTTGATGGACACCTTGGTTGCTTCCAACTTTTTGCTATTGTAAACAGAGCTGCAATAAACATGGGTGTGCATATATCTGTTTGTATGAAGGCTCTTGTATCTCTAGGGTATATTCCGAGGAGTGGGATTTCTGGGTTGTATGGTAGTTCTATTTCTAACTGTTTAAGATAACGCCAGATAGATTTCCAAAGTGGTTGTACCATTTTACATTCCCACCAGCAGTGTATGAGAGTTCCAATCTCTCCGCAGCCTCTCCAACATTTATTATTTTGTGTTTTTTGGATTAATGCCAGCCTTGCTGGTGTGAGATGGAATCTCATCGGGTCTACTGGTTTTGAGGGCTTAGGACCATAGTCTTATGGGGCAACTCAGTCAGCTGGCATAATACAGTCCATAAAGACAATGTTCCACGTCCTAGTTCGGTGAGTAGCATCTACAGTCTTAAAAACTTGTGAGCGGCCACCTAAGATACAATTACTGATCTGTCTCTATTCATCCAGAGCTAAGGAGAAAGAACAAAACCAAAGACTCAAAAAGAAACTGGTCCACAGAGCCAACAGTCTACACAAACAATGACATTATCTACCTTGAGACCAGAAGAACTAGATGGTGTCCGGCTACCATGACCGGCCATTCCGACCGTGTACCCAATAAACGGTCCCAGGTAGAATGGGAGAAAAATGTAGAACAAAACTCAAATTCCTAAAAAAAAAAAAAAGGCCAGACTTACTGGACCAGTAGAAACTAGATGAACCCTCGAGACTATCACCCTGAGATACTCTTTAAACTTGGAACTCAAACTACTCCCAGAGGTCACCTTTCAGTCAAAGGACAGGCTGGCTTATAAAATAAATACTGTCACCCTTAAGTACCGTGCTCCTCAAAAAAATCACCTAGATGAAACCAAATGGTCAACATTTACCATAGACCAAAGATGAGAAGGCAAGGGGGGACAGGGAAGCTAGATTAACAGAAACAGAACAACCTAAGCAGAAATAACAAGCACGCTGATTTATTGTGAAGAGTATAACCAATGTCAGTGAACAATATGTATAGAGATTGTTAAATGAGAACCTAATTTCCTGTGTAAGTTTTCACCAAAAACACAATAAAATATTAATAAATAAATAAAATAAAATACAGCGTCAGAAAATGAAGGCCATGAAACTTGTTTTCCCACAGGCAAAAAAAAAAAAAAAGGTATGATTCTGGTGGTGTTAGGTGCCATCGAGTCAGTTCCAACTTATACCAACACTATGTACGACAGAATGAAACACTGCCTGGTCCTGGGTCATCCTCACAATGGTTATTATGCTTGAGCCCACTACTGTAGTCACTGTAACAATCCATCTTGTTGAGGGTCTTCCTGTTTTTCACTGACCCTCTACCTAGCATGATGTCCTTCTCCAGGGACTGATATCTCCTAGTAACATGTCCGAAGTATGTGAGACGTAGTCTCGCCATCCTTGCTTCTAAGGAGCATTCTGCTTGTATAGAAGACTGAAAACAATACCTTTAATTTTTCTTTTCTGTCAAATAGCTTAAATACAAACCAACAAATTTTGATATTTCGTTTATTCTACAAAAACATAAAATGCTTTTCTGTAGACAAGCATTGCAAACTATTGCCAAGAATGAGAAATCTTTTACCAGGAGCTTTAACTTTATGAAAGTGACCACAACACTCCTAGACTAAAAATAAATAAATAAATACAAAATCCAAAAAGCGGGGTGAGGACCATACGACCAGCCCCCTTTGAGTATGAAATAAACCTAACTCCCACGTGACTATAAGGCTGAGTTTCACATTTTATACATGGTTTCTATGAGATGGAACTGCATTTTCAAATATGATAACCAGCAGTAGCATTTCATGTACGTTGAATTCCATTTTGAAGGAATGCAGAGATACATATGTTAGGCTTTCTTGTGGTACTCCTACAAAAATGGCTGTTTCTGTGAACTCTGTGATATTTTTATCTACCGACAAATCTAACATAACGCACAGAGTGTGTAAAAAAACAGCTTAGCAGAGCCTCACAGGTGCAGAATTAAAACCTTACAGCTTTACGCTCACACCTGGTGTGACCTTGATGTATAATTACTGGAGTGAAACAAGAAACGGTATGGAACAGAAACTAAGGTTACCGTTTACAGTGAAGGATAACAAAAAGAATACATAGCGTGAGTCCATTTATGTTAAGTTCAAAAAACAGGCAAAACTAAGCTAAAATGTAGGGGTTTAGGAAGGCATACTAAGGTTATGAGACTTTAAAAAAAGGGGAGGGGGCAATCCACACAGTGAAGAGAAAGGCAGTAAGAAGGTGGGGAGGGGGCAGGGCTGGAACCAGGGCCTCAGATGGCTTCTGGAGCCTGGGACTGCAGTCTTGACCTGGGTTTTCACTTTATAACAGGTCACTGGGCTGCATGTATCTTAAGCACCTTTTGCCTATATTTTAGCTCACGGTGTAAAAAGAAAAGCTTATGTGTTCTAAGGAGGGAATCGTACACTGTTGGGGGCTTGTCACAGATTGAATTGTGTCCCCCCAAAATATGTGTATCAATTTGGTTGGGCCATGGTTCTCAGTATTGTGACTGCCCCCCATTTTGTCATCTGATGTGATTTTACTGTGTGCTGTAAATCCTGCCTCTATGATGTTAATGAGATGGGATTGGTGGCAGTTAAGGAGATGGTAGGCAATCTACAAGATTAGGTTGTGTCTTAAGCCAATCTTTTTTTAAATTGTGCTTTAAGTGAAAGTTTACAGTTCAAATTAGTTTCTCATACAAAAATTTACACACACATTGTTATGTGACCCTAGTTGCTCTCCCTGTCACAGCACACTCCTCCTTCCCACCCTGGGTTTCCTTTGTCCATTCAACCAGCTCCTGTCCCTTTCTGCTTTCTCATCTCTCCTCCAGACAAGAGCTGCCCATTTAGTCTCATGTATCTACTTGAACTAAGAAGCACACTCTTCACAAGTATCATTCACTGTCTTACAGTCCAGTCTAATCTTTGTCTAAAGAGTTAGCTTCGGGAATGGTTTTAGTTTTGGGCTAATGAAAGTCTGGGGGCCATGTCTTCTGGGGTCCCTCCAGTCTCAGACCATTGAGTCTGGTCTTTTTACTAGAATGTGAGTTCTGCACCCTACTTTTCTCTCACTCCACCAGGGACTCTCTGTTGTGTTCCCTGTCAGGGAGGTCATTGGTGGTAGCCGGGCACCATCTAGTTCTGGTTTCAGACTAGTGGAGTCTCTGGTTTATGTGGCCCTTTCTGTCTCTTGGGCTCATATTTTCCTTGTGTCTTTGGTGTTCTTCATTCTCCTTTGCTCCAAGTGGGTTGGGACCAATTTATGCATCTTAGATGGCCATTAAGCCAATCTCTTTTGAGATATATAACACAGAAATGAGCAGAGAGACACAGGGACCTCATACCACCAAGAAAGAAGCCCGGGAGCATAGTGCATTATTTGGACCCAGGGTCCCTGTGCTGAGAAGCTCCTCGACTAGGGGAAGATTGATGACCAGGACCTTCACGCACAGCAGATGAGAAAGCCCTCCCCTGGAGCTGCCACCCTGAATTTGGACTTCTAGCCTTCCAGAATGTGAGAGAATAAACTTTTGTTTGTTAAAGCCACCTATTTATGGTATTTATGTTATAGCAACACCAAATGACTAAGACAGGGCTCAAGTCACAGGAGGTAAGAAGTGCCTACCATGGTGGGCAGGAGGGCCTGGATGACTGATGAGCTTGGGCAGCTTGCGGAAGTGCAAGCTGAAGAGTGCACGGGGGCAGGGGATAGGCTGAGCACGCAGACACTCACTCCAGGGCTGTGACAACAGCGAAAGAGACAGAGGAACTTGTCCTCATAGCTTTTTTGATGATTCAGAGAGAAGGAATTTTGAGAAGTATTTCATGAACCCAAAGGAACTGATAATTCTAAGGCTCTGTGAGATATTTATGACATAAGTCATTTTATCACACTTGCAAACATCAACTTCTTCAGAAGACAGAATGCCTCATATTAACTCAGCTCTCAAGGTTACTAAGCGAAGAAACAAGAGTCAGCTGCCAACATTTCCCGTATCAGCTCACATTTTTAAGAAACGGGTGAGGGGAGAGGAAGGTCATCTTAAAGCACAGTTTACAAGGTATATGTGGACAGAGAAATGGTTTATTATTAAAAAACAATGTATATCTACATTTATTGACACAGAGTCATGTCCATAACCTCTTGTCAAGTGAAAAACAGCAGGTCACAAATGGTCACATGTAAGACGTCTTCTTTCTACTGTTAGCCATCAGGATACATCTCACAGTCAACTGCGTCCTACAAGCATGCCTGCCAGGCATCAGCAGTGACGCACCTCTCCCCACCTGGGCTGATGTCAAACTGCTTGTCATTCAAGGTCCACAGCTGGACCCCTCAACGTTTCCGTCAAACAAGCCATTTAATGATTCGTCAAGGAGGGGGTCCAAGCCTTGGCAGTTGAGCCCCACTGGTAAGATCAAGAAGAGGCCCTGGACTGAGGGAGCAGGAGACCAATGGGATACAGACCCCAAATTCTCATGAAAAGACCATACCTAATGGTATGATTGCGACTAGAGGAATCCCAGAGACAATGCTCCCCAGAACTTCTGATGGCACAGGACAGGAACCATCCCCGAAGACAAATCATCAGGCATGAAAAGGACTGGTCAGTGAGGGGGGAGAGAGATGCTGATGAAGAGTGAGCTAATTAACTCAGGTGGACACTGGAGAGTGTGCTGGCAACTCTTGACTGGAGGGGGGACGGGAAGATAGAGAGAGAGGGAAGATGGCAAAATTGGCACGAAACGAGAGACTGTAAGGGCTGACTCAATAGGGGGAGAGCAAGTGGGAGAAGGGAGTAAGATGTATGTAAACCTACATGTGACAGACTGATTGGAATGGTAAATGTTCACTTGAAGCTTAATAAAAAAAAAAAAGAAGAGGCCCTGGATAAATAATGCATTACTGAAAAAGAACAACAAAGTGGGAGGCCTCGCACTACCTGATTTTAGAACCTAGTACCCTGCCATGGTAATCAAAACAGCCTGGTACTGGTACAACAATGGATACAGAAACCAGCAGAACAGAATTGAGAATCCAGACGTAAATTCATCCATCTGTGAGGAGCTGATATTTGACAAAGGTCCACCAAAGTCCGTTAAACAGGGAAAAGACAGTCTCTTTAACAAATGGTGCTGGCATAACTGGATATCTATCTGCAAAAAAATGAAACAAGACCCATACCTCATATACCATGCACAAAAACTAACAAAAAATGGATCAAAGACCTCAATATAAATGATAAAGATGATGGAAGGAAAAATTGGGACAATGCCAGGAGCCTTAATACATGGCATAAACAGAATACAAACCATAACTATCACCGCACAAACACCAGAAGAAAAACTAGATAACTGGGAGCTCCTAAAAATCAAACACTTATGCTCATAGAAATACTTCACCAAAAGAGTAAAAAGACAACCTGGGAAAAAAATTTTGGCTACAACATGTCCAGTAAGAGTCTAATCTCTAAAATCTACAATATACAGCAACACCTCAACAACAAGACAAAAAATCCAATTAAAAAGTGGGCAGAATATGAACAGACACTTCACCAAAGAAGACATTCAGGCAGCTGACAGATACATGAGGAAATGCTCATGAACATTAGCCATTAGAAAAATGCAAATCAAAACTACAATGAGATACCACCTCACCCCAACAAGGCTGGCATTAATCCAAAAAACACAAAATAATAAATGTTGGAGAGGTTGTAGGGAGGCTGGAACACTTATGCACTGCTGGTGGGAATGTAAAATGGTACAACCACTTCAGAAATCAATCTGGCACTTTCTTAAAATGCTAGAAATAGAAGTGCCACACAATCCAGCAATCCCACTCCTTGGAATATATCCTAGAGAAATAAAAAGCCCTCACACGAATAGATATATACACGTCATGTTCACTGCAGCACTGTTTACAACAGCAAAAAGATGGAAACGACCTAAGTGCCCATCAACAGACGAATGGATAAACAAATTATGGTACCTACACACGACGACAGAGAACAATGATGAATCCATGAAACATCTCAAAACATGGATGAATCTGGACAGCATTATGCTGAGGGAAATTAGTCACAAAAGGACACTATTAAGAGAACTCAAGAAAAGGGTTAAATACAGAAAAAAATACTCTTTGACAGGTTACGAGGTTAGGGAGGGAGGGAGAGGGGAACTCACTAACTAGATAGTACACAAGAACTATCTTAGATGAAGCAAAGGAAGGACCACACACAACACAGGGAAAGTCAGCACAACTAGACTAAACCAAAAGCTAAGAAGTTTCCTGAACACAACCGAACGCTTTGAGGGACAAAGTAGCTGGGCTAGGATCTGGGGACCATGGTTTCAAGAAACATCTAGGTCAACTGGAATAACAAAGTTTATCAAGAAAATGTTCTGCATCCCACTTTGGTGAGCGGCATCCGGGGTCTTAAAAACTTGCGAGTGGCCATCTAAAATGTATCAATTGGTCCCAACCCACTTGGAGCAAAGGAGAATAAAGAACACCAAAGACACAAGGAAAAATTAGCCCAAGAGACAAAAGGGCCACATGAACCAGAGACTCCATCAGCCTGTGACCAGAACTAGATGGTGCCTGGCTACCATCTATGACCGCCCTGACAGGGAACACAACAGAGAGTCCCTGACGGAGCAGGAGAAAAGTGGGGTGCAGAACTCAAATTCTAGTAAAAACACCAGATTTAATGGTCTGAGGAACCCCAGAAGACACGGCCCCCGGATACTCTGTCAACCCAGAGCTAAAACCATTCTCAAAGCCAACTCTTCAAAGATTAGACTGGATTATAAAACACAAAATAACACTTGTGAAGAGTGTGCTTCTTAGTTCAAGTAGATACATGAGACTAAATGGGCAGTTCCTGTCTGGATGAGAGGTGAGAAGGCATAAAGTGACAGGACCTGGTTGAATGGACACGGGAAGCCCGGGGTGGAAAGGTGGAACGTGCTGTCACATTATAGGGATTGCAACTAGGGTCACATAACAATACGTGTATAAATTTTTGTACGAGAAATTAACTTGAGCTGTAAACTTTCACCTAAAGCACAATTAAAAAAAAAAAAAAAAAATCCTGAGACCAGAAGAACTAGATGGTGCCTGCCTACAACTGATGACTACCCTGACAGGGAACACAACAGAGAACCCCTGAGGGAGCAGGAGAGCAGTGGGCTGCAGACCCCAAATTCTCATAAGACCAGACTTAATGGTCTGAGACTAGAAGGATCCCGGTAGTCATGGCCCCCAGACCTTCTGTTGGCCCACGACAGGAACCATTCCCGAAGCCAACTCTTCAGACATGGATTGGCCTGGACAATGGGTTGGAGAGGGATGCTGGTGAGCAGTGAGCTTCTTGGATCAGGTGGACACTTGAGACTATGTTGGCATCTCCTGCCTGGAGGGGAGATGAGAGGGTGGAGGGGGTTAGAAGCTGGCAGAATGGACACGAGAAGAGAGGGTGGGGGGAGAGTGGGCTGTCTCATTAGCGGGGGAGTAACTGGGAGTATGTAGCAAGGTGTATATGGGTTTTTATGTGAGAGACTGACTTGATTTGTAAACGTTCACTTAAAGCACAATAAAAATTATTAAAAAAAAGCCCCAAAAAAGCATCTCCTAAGCAACAACTATTGTGCTAATGATGCCTTCCGCGTTGAAGCAGTCAACACCAAGTGATGCCTCACCGACTCCGACCACTTCCAGTAACAACTGTCCTGTCCACACCTTCTCAGGTCAGGAACAATCAGCTCAAATTTGGGGAATGCTTCTGAAGCCAATCAAAGTCTGTAGTTTTAGGGTTTTCTGAAACCTTCTGAACTTAACCTGCTGACAACTTTGTGTTTGATACCAAGCACAGAAGTGTCAAGTTGAAAACAAAACCATCTCTAAAAAGTTGTCATAGATTTACGTTTAAGAAATTTCTCTACCACAGAGCCTAAGAAAGTAAAGACCTGCGTGCAGTTCTTATGTTCCTGGTGTTTAATTATACCCCCGCAATTTTCTCAGCAACGGCTACCAAATGCTTCATCTTGGTCCCAGATGATCTCTCAAGAATTCTGTCCCCAGCAGCAAATTGACGGTGGTTAGCTGCTACTGAAAGACTAAAGAGTGGGCTAGTACAAATGTCTCAGAGACTCAGAGGTTCTCTTCCACTCCGTCTACTGCACCTAATTTTTTTTCCTTTCTTTCTTATAACGGCCCCTTAAGCACTGCTATTGGAAACATGATAGGGACCACCTTTCCGAAACTGAATGTCCTAAACAGGGGCTGTGGATTCATGAGCAGAGCACACGCCCAATGTGACCCTCAGCAAATCTCTTTCCTCCTCCAGCCTTCAGCCTCCACGTTTGCGAAAACTTAAAGATCAGACCTTATAACACCTGAGATGCCCTCTCTCTCTCTAACATCTAGGACCCCACAATTCTTTCTGCTCATTTAACAAGAAAAACGCTAATTTTTATCATTACAAAGATAACACCTGCTCACAAGAAATTCAGACACAGAAATGCACAAAGTAGGGGTTGCAAACGTTTTCCTGAAGAGCCAGATCGTAAATATTTTCATCTCTGCGGGCCATACGGCCTCTCTAGCAACTACTCAACTCTGCCATAGTAGCTCAAAAGTAACCAAAGACTATACATAACCAAGTGAGTGTGGCTGGGTTACAATACAACTTCATTTACAAAATTAGGGGCTGGCCCCTAGGCTGTGGTTTGTCAACCCCCAGTATGACGTATAAAGCAAAACCAGGCCTCTCCTACTGGGGTCACCCCAAGTTCAGCATGTGTTCTCTCATACCTTTCTGCACTCCCACAAACAGACGTGTGCATGTGACTTTGTTTTTTTAGAAAACTGAGTGGGAACATTCTACACATGGCTTTTCTCTGCACCCTGCTTTTCCCACTCAATAATCCACTCAGAATACACAGATCCACATCTTTCTCTTTAAAGAGTGTGGCCTGCCCTAGCATGAACTGTAACCACCCCTTCAAAGGACCACTAAGGTTTTCCGCTCTTAAAAATATTGGTCCAAATCACCTCACCTCTATTAGAACGGCAAGGATGAAAAACAGGTGTTGGCGAGGTCGTAGAGAAACCGTAACCCTCATCCATTGCTGGTGGGAATGCAAAATGGTACAGTTGCTGTGGAAAAGTTTGATGGTTCCTCAAAAAGTTGAACAGAGAAGTACTATATGACCCAGCAATCCCAACCCTGGATATATACCCAGAAGAAGTGAAGGCAGGAACGCAAATGAAAACCCGTACACCAGTGTTCGCCGCAGCACTTTTCAATGCAGTCAAACTCTGGAGACGATCCAAGTGTCCATCAACAGATGACAGATAAAATATGTGTATACACATAATGGACTACTACTCAGCTACAAAGAGGAATGAAGTCCTGACGCATGTCACAACACAGACGAACCCTGAAAACATCATGCTGAACAAAATACATCAGTCACAGAAGGACAAATGCTGTACAACTTCACTTATACCAAACAAGTAAACATATAGAAATTGAAGATCGTTAGTGGTTACGGGGAGAGGGGGAAGGGGAGGCACTTAGGTTATGTTCATGGTGGTGGAATGATCTGGAAGCAGACAGCAGGAATGGCTGTACAACTTGAGGAATGAATCAATGTTACTGAATTGTACACGTAGAAATTGCTGAGATGGTCTCAGGGTACATCTAGCTCAACTGGCAAAACATAGTTTATAAAGAAAATATTCTACACTCTACTTTGGTGAATAGCATCTGGGGTCTTAAAAGCTTGTAAGTGGCCATCTAAGATACTCCACTGGTCTCACCTCGTATGGAGAAAAATGTAGAACAAAATTCTAACTCAAAAAAAGAAAAAGACCAGACTTACTGTTCTGACAAAGACTGGAAAAACCCCAAGAGTATGGCCCCCAGACACTCTTATAGCTCAGTAATGAAGTCACTTCACTCCTGAGGTTTGCCCTTCAGCCAAAGATTAGATGGGCCCTAAAACAAAATGAGACTAAATGGGCACAACAGACCAAGGGCAAAGCCAATAAGACAGGAGGGGACAGGAAAGCTGGTATTGAGGAACTCAAGGTCAAGAAGCGGAGAGTGTTGCTACATCCTGGGGTTGGCAACCAATGTCACAAAACAATATGTGTATTAACTGTTTAATGAGAAACTAGTTTGTTCTCTGAACCTTCATCTAAAGTACAATAAAAAAAAAATAATAAAAAAAAGAAATTAGTGAGATGGCATGTTCTGTTATGCATATTTTCACACACAAAAAAAAAACATCTATTGCTCCAGTGAAATACTTTTACACTTGCCTCGGGACACTTGGTCCCACGATTTCACGTGGAGATCTGCTGAGACACACATCTTATCCTGCAGCAATCCAACCCAGTCATCACAGAGAAAGGCAACGCAGGAGACTGAACTGGGGGGAGATCAGGACCCGAGGAAGGAGAAAAGGCACAGAGTAGGGATGATGGGGGTATGGGGGGGAGCCCAACAGGTGCAAGCCAAAGCCAAGGGTACCTTTTTCAAAAACGCTGCAGCTGTTTCTCTCTTTGTTGCTGTGATTCGCTTCACCCCCTCTGGGGACTGGACACGGATTATCTGTTGTAAATGAAACAAGGTGGTGACTGCAGGGAATAGTAAGGTCCTGACTGGGTGTTAGGACCAATGTGCTACAGCCTTTCGGCACCTGGGTCACTGAAACTGAAAGTCAAAGCACCTTTCCCCTTTCAACACCCAACCCAATCTTTCTAGATAAAGCAGAGGGGTGTGGTTCATCAGCATCTGAGAGGTCAGAAGACAGCCTGAGTACTGCCCTGATTCTCAAGTCTTAGCCTGTTTTAGTCAGAAAAATACAACGTCAGTCTTTAACCACTAAAAAAAGCATCTTTCTCTCCAGACTTTGAGAATTACAAAGACAAACACCATCAAATCATTAATGACTGGCTTCTTTAAAAACAATTTCACTTTGTTCCAAAATGTATATACAGATACTAACCAAAAAAAACCCAAACCCACTGCCGTCGAGTCGATTCCGACTCATACTGACCCTATAGGTCAGAGTAGAACGGCCCCATATGGTTTCCAAGGAGAGCCTGGTGGATTTGAACTGCTGACCTTTTGGTTAGCAGCCGTAGCACTTAATCACTACGCCACCAGGGTTTCCACACATATACTAGACTGACTTAAAAAAAAATCAAAGAAAATCTGTTATGTGTGATTTATCTTTAATAAAAAGATTAAAAGAAAATTAAGGCTTTTAATATCATTGTAAAACTTAGTGGGTTTTAAAAAGTATTTTCATGGCCAGCCAGAAATGGGGGAGGCCTGGAAGAGCAGTGGACAACGAGCGTCATGTTCCAGGTGCACAAGCTTCGCACTCTATGACTTGCCGTTTACTTTGACCAAAGCCTCTGCTCTGAAGTCGAGGAGCGTGAAAGGGCATGCCCGCTGCACACAGCATGGCAAAGGCTGCTCCAACCACCAGAGGGACGGGAGGACAGCAGACAAGAACATGCCAAAAAGGGCTCATGTCAGCACTCTCGGCAGCCCCTGCACTGGGCATTGTATTTAAAACAATTGCAGATGAAAAATGTCACAAGCCATGTAAGGAAAAAAGTCTCACTGATAAATTGGAAAATGCCACAAAAGCTTATGATCTTCTGAACTTGTCCATTTTGGGATCAAACTAACTAATAATATAAATTTTCTTAATGGTTGGATCCTGTGTCTTTCTGGTTTTCTGAAAACTTTCACTTGACTAAAAACACTTGGGCCCCATGTTGTTCTCAACTTTTACAGTTTGTTTTCAATGATGCCTATGAATATTCCAAGGATGAAAAGCACAGAATATTTTTAATTTAATTTTCTCACTCATCTGTGTGGAGAACAAATACAAATTAATTTTTTTAGCTTTTGATTCCATGGCACTCCACCCTGGACTCGGTACCTGGGAAAAGCATTTTTCAGAATGCACAGCACAGGCATTAGGGAAACACTTCCCCTCGTTTCTGAAATGCGTCTCCGACGCTGAAGCACGTTAAGAAAAGAGCTCTGTCTCTCTTCTTAGTGGGGGATTCTGTGACCTGCTTCTTTGATCATGGAGGAACGAGGGCAGGTCCTCCATGCAGAGGAACTAAAGGTCTGGCTTGAATGTTTCTGGAGAGTTCTACAAACTGATCACCTGCAACAGTCCAGCTTTCCAAGACCAGTCCACCATTTAACAAGAAACAAAGATGTGTGCTGAGGGAAGCTGGCTTGGCCTCTGGCATAGGCTACAAAATTAAATACCCTAGAAGAAACAGACCTAAGAGCACAGATTAAACAGATGAGCACAGCCTCTCGGTAACTCAGTTAACCTATTAATAAGATAATAAGCCCAGAATCCTTCTTGGGGGTGTCGAAGTATTGATAAGTTAAAAATCAATCATACCCACATAAGTTTTTAGAAGAAAACCTTTTGAAATGAATTTTACAAGAAGGGTCTGTTTTAATTCCTCACAAATTGAGTAAATTTGACAAGATACTCAATGCTATCAGTGAGAAAACCTGGCCTCCTATATAATCGAACTCATTTGTGCCCGGTTACTTTAACTCAGTTTAAAGTATCACAGTTAAAAACAAATTTTGAAAGCAGGTTCTGACGCTAAACTCACTGCTGTCGAGTCGATTCTGACTCATCGTGACCCTATAGTCTCTTCCTAGTCTAAGTAAGTCTGATTTTTAAAGAAGTCAGCTTTTCTAAAGTTCCTCTGGGCCATTTATTCCTCCTGCTCATCTCCACGTTGGGAAACACGGAGGACACACCAAGGCCCCTGCAGTGCTGAGTAAGGAGAAGAAGGGATTGGAGAAACGCTTACACCCGAGCACTGGAGTTTCTGGCAGACCCAAGACTCCCAGAAACAAGTACCGACAGCAGGCCAGACACCTGGCAAAGTGGGGTCGCAGTGCTCAGGTCTGGACGCCACCTGTCACCCCGTCCTGCTGTGCTCCCTGAAATCCCACAGCGTCCTTCATGCTAACACACTTCTTCAGGCCTGACGCTCTGTTTCATTTTCCTGCCTCATTTACTTCTGAAGGGAAACTTTTCACAAGTTCAGGAACCATCAGTCTGTTTTCTGATTCGCACCGACTTTTTCATCTTAAGGGGAAAGGAGAACGTGCCACTTCCTACTCTAAGGTAAAAACTGAAATCAACTTTCTCTACAGCAATCCTTTTAAGTAAGCAGTTGTCAAGGTCTCCCTGACCCGGGGAGGACGCCCGTCGACCCCGTCTGTGGAAGCTGCTCCCCCAGACTCACGACGAGGCACCTACCGGCCCGGGGGTGGGCAGGCAGAAGGGAGTGAGAGGGGTGAGGAGCGGCTGGGAGGACCCCAGTGGAAGCCGCGAACGTCTCCTCAGACAGGGATGCCTGCGAGGACCAAGCTTTCCCGTTAGGGCAGATCGATCTCCCGGCTGGAGGCCCGGCCCTTCCCTTCCCCACCCGGGGCAGAGCCGGGCAGAACCCGGGCAGCTAATCCTCCGCTGGGGGGTCAGGGACCGCAGAAGCCAAGGGAAATCAAAGCCGGCGAGGGGAGCCCGGCCACCGCGGAGAAAGCCGACGGGAAGAGGAACGGGCCGGGTCGCGGGCCGCCTCCCCACAGGCCGAGGCCGGTAAATCTGCTGCCTCATCCCGGCGCCCCGCTCCCGCCCGGCCGCAGCCACTCACGATGCTCTCGGCCATGGCGGCCGCTCCTCCCTCCGGGCTCGAGCCCCGGGCCGCCGCCGCCGCCTGCCGCCCCGAAGGCCTCGCAGTCCCAGCCCCGGCCTCAGCCCCGGCCCCGGCCTCCCTCCGCCGCCGCCACCGCCGCTCCAGCTTCACCCGCCGGGCCTCCACCAGCGCCGACGTCCCAGCGCCTCGCTCAACTTGCTCCCCCCAGCGCCCAGCCCCGCAAACTAGGTTCCGGCCCACCAACGGCTCGCACATGCGCAGCGCGGCACTGGGCCAGCGGGCGGAGCCGTACCGCGGGGCCCCGCCCCTCTCCCTGCCTGGCCACGCCCCGGCCCGCGGCGCCCAGCTGCGTGAAGTTCAGCTCATCACGCGACGAGGAACGATTTTGAAAGATGGCGTAATTTTTACTAATGACATGTGCCAGTTGTTAAAGATTCTAGCAATGCGGAGAAGTCCAACGAAGAAACAAAAGCAAGCATGCGAAATCTCACGCAGAAATAATCATTGCTGGGTTACATCTGGGGAAAATAGTGTTCAAAACATGTGCTATGTGCGTATAAATAGAGGAAGGTTCAGGGAGGTGAGATCACACCTTCATGCTATTTTTTTAAAAAAAGTATTTCCCCTGAATTTGACATAAGAAAAATAAATGAATCTAAATGTAATTTGAGATAAATGTTTCTTCCCCACGAGCGGTATAATATTCTAAAACATAACTATTTTTTAATATATAATGAGGGGGAGCTTCATGGGCTGGTGACCTGGGCTGCTTAGAAGAGCCTGGTGCTTGGTTTCATGCTCTGCTGACAACATCTTGAAATTCTTAATAGTTATTGAATAAGGGCCTTGCCCCACATTTTCATTTTGCACCTACTGGCTGATCTTGCCTATACTTGGTGGGGGGAAGCTATGAGAGCTTGTACATCAGTGTTCATTGGAACACTGTACACAGGAGCCAAAACATGGAAACAATTCAAGTGTCCTTCAGCAGACGAATAGATGAACAAGATGTGGTCTATCCACATGATGCCACAATACTAAGCCATAGGATAAACAAAGCCCTGATACATGCTACAACATGAATGAACCAGGAAACCACTATGCCAAGCAAGACAAGCCAGACACAAATGGACAAGTATTGTGTGATCCCACTTATATGAGGTATCAGAATAGGCAAATGTTAGAGACTCAAGTTTATTAGGGGTTACCTGGGGTGGCAGGGCGGGTGAGAAGGGGGAGTCTTAGTTTAGGGGGCACTGAGTTTCTGTTAATGGTGATGGAATATTCTGGAAATGGATAGTGGTGATGGCTGCACAGCATGATGAACGTACCAACGTTTACTGAGTTGTGCATGTAAAAAATGTTGAATTGGCAAATACTTTGTTGTATGTATATTTTTACCATAATAAAACAATTTTAATTTATAAAACAATTACCATAATAAATCAAAAGGCTCATTGCTTAGGGCAAATGTGCCGCGAAGGACCTCTTTAAAGTGTTGAAAAGCAAAGATGTCACCTTGAAGACTAAGGTGCCCCTGACCCAAGCCATGGTATTTTCAACAGCATTATACGCATGTGAGAGCTGGACAAAGAATAAGGAAGACCGAAGAAGAATTGACACCTTTGAATTGTGGTGTTGGCGAAGAATATTGAATATACTCTGGTCTGCCAAAAGAATGAACAAATCTGCCACAACCAGAATGCTCCTTAGAAGCAAGGATGGTGAGACTGCATCTTACATACTTCAGACATGTTGTCAGGAGGGATCAGTCCCTGGAGAGGGACATCATGCTTGGTAAAGTACAGGGTCAGCAGAAAAGAGGAAGACCCTCAATGAGATGGCTTGACACAGCGGCTGCAACAATGTGCTCAAGCATAGCACTGATTATAAGAATAGCGTAGGACCGAGCAGTATTTCCGTCCGTGGTACGCAGGGTCGCTGAGTCGGACCAACTCGATGGCACCTAACAACAACAAAACAATTTTTAAAAAGTTATGAAAACCTCTAAGAGATTAAAATCTGCGTTTGGTTCAATTTCAAATTGTCTTTGCTTATCTCCCTTGCTGAAAGGGCCAGGACACTGTTACTGTCACTTCCTTCTCTTCCCTCACTGCTTCGTTTCTTTCACACTCATTACTACTACAGTGTCAGTGTTGATGATACCTTCTGTTCTATGGCCTCGGTTGCAGCAGTTATTTGAACTTGGCTTATTCGTGCCACCAACAGCCATTTACTAAGTGTCTACTTCATGCGTGGCATGTCTGCATCCTGAGGAAAGGGCAGAGCAATCCCTGCCTTGATGAAATTTACCAGCAGGAGCAGACAATAAAGAGATCAGCACATAAATGTGTAATGTGGGATAATGAGAAGTGCTATGCAGACCACCAAAGCAAGGAAGGGGATGGAATGATGAAGCTATTTTAAATAAGATGGTCAAGAAAGACCTCCAAGAGGTGAGGTTTGTGGTCCCAGATGAAGGGACCTATGCAGGTACAGGATGGGGACATAGCAGGTATAAAGGTCCAGTGGTGTGGGACGTGTTTGGATGCTCTGGGAACAACGAAGGGGACAATGTGGCTGTCAGGCTATGAATGAGGAGAAGGGTAGAGCTGAGTAAGGAATAGCCACAGTGGGCAGAATGGCCTGTGGATCTTGTTTTGTAAGCATGATGGGAAGCCTTTGGAGGGTTGAGAGCAGAGGAGAAACGTGCTCTCTGTTATATCTTAGAAGGATCCTTCTGGAGGCTAAATGGGGAATAGATGAGAAGTGGCAGGAGGACAAGCAGGGAGACCCCTGAGGCAGCTAAGGTCAAGAGGTGGCTGGTTCCAGAACAAACGCTGGAGATGACAGGATTAGCTGATGAACTGGGCATAGGAGAAAAACAAAGGGCTGAACCAAGGTTTTTGAGACATATGAGTGGAAATGGAGCCGTTCAACAAGATGGGGTGGCATCTAGGGGAGCCAGGTGTGGAGGTCTTGACACTGGGGGAAGAGGTTCAAACGAGGGACATGTTTTCTGCGATGTTTTGTCGCAGCCCAACAGTGTCAAAGCACAAAGAATTATTTTGACAGCACACTTTGAACAAGGCCCATCTCATTTGCAAGGATATCATAGTGCTCCAGTTTCTTACCCAGACAACCTAGAGTCAGTCTTGGCCTGTTATTCCTACTGCAGTTAAGGTTATTTCCTGCTTTCTCTTATCAAATAAAGGGGCTGGCTGTAGGGGAAGGTCCTTCTTGTCTCTTTCAGCTCCTAACGCTGTTGTTAGATGCTGTCGAGTCGATTCTAACTGACAGTGACCCCATATGAGAGCGTAGGGTTTTCTGGGCTGTAATCTTTACTACAGAACTAGATCAACAAGTCTTTCTTCTGAGGAGTCACTGGGTGGGTTCAAACTGCTGACCCTTCAGTTGGCAGCTAGGGACTTAACCATTGCTCCACCAGCACTCCTTGTAGCCGCCAGCGATCCTTGGCCTTCCTGGGCTTGTAGATGCATCTGTCTCCACTGCGACATGGTGTCTGCCCTCCCCCTGCATGAGTGTTTCTCTATTCTGACCTTTATATGATTTGAAAGTGATTACCTTTAGGATCTACTCCATCCCCTATGGCCTCATTAGCATCACAAAAGAAAACCCCCATTTCCAAACAGGGTCATACTCACAGGAACAGGGTTTAGGACTCACATTTCTTTTGAGGGAGACACAATTCAATCCACAACACTGACAGAGCAAAGCTGAGGCCCCCCCCTTGCTGGGCCCTGCATGGTGTTCCTGAGGCCAGCCCCCAAGTACCCCAGGCACTGGGGTTATGCAGAGACCAGGCGAGGACTCAGGTGGGCAAGAAAGACCACTTGCATCTCTATAGGCCAAGTCTGCTGTAAGTCCTAGAATGTGATGCCTCACATGATCGGCCTGTGACCACTGTGTCTGGCAGAGGCTCCAGAGAGGCACAGAGACTGGAAGGCCTGCCCTACTCTTGGGCTAAGGGCTTTCCCTTCTGGTGGAGGATGGAGAGAGGGGAAATAAGCCCCCTGCTTGGCCAGGTGAGCCGCACCCCATCTCCTCACCAGGGTTGGAGATGTTCCGAAGCCCCAAAGCCCTGTGGGAGGTGGGGCTTACTAACCAGCACAGTAACTCCCCACTCAGCATCCACCCAAAATTTAAAGGGTGACCCCAGCCTTGCCCTTAGATGCAGCAATGAGGTGCATCCATGCTGGGGATGGGCCATCAGGCCTCCCTTGTGCCCTCCCTGGCCCCCTCTGCCTGTGACACCCCCCTTGGTCTTTTTACTCTGCCTGTCCCCACTCCCACTGATGCTTCTCTCAGCCTAGCTCAGATCCCTGGGCAATGACTCTGGAAGGTCTCCCCTGTGGCTCTGGGTACCATGTCTGGCTCAAGATTTGAGAAGGAGGGAAGGTAACTGTTCTCCTGGCCAGCCTTGCCCTCGTCCATGCCACCCATCACCTCTGCAGCATCCGTCCTGCCAGCCTGGCTCCTTAGCCTGACGTTAGCACCCCGGTCTGACCTTGACATTCCAGTGTGAGCTTGGCACACTGATCTAACCTTGGCACCCTGGTCTGACCACGGCTCCTACTTACTGGATGGGTTTGGCTGATAAACCACTCTCCTCTCCTCTGAGTTCAGAGGGAAGGAGCCATCATCCTTGGTCCAGGAGTCAGACAGATGGTGGAAGCTGGACTGGCGGCTCTGGCCAAGCGCAGGGCCAGCACTTTCTAATTCTCCCCAGGTCAGACTCACTCACTGGCAGAACTAGACGCAGGCAGGTCTCTCCAACAGGAGCAGACAGAGACAGGTAGTACAGGTAGGGGCATTTGGGGCACGTAGGGGCAGGCAGGGCAAGGCTGCATCTCCCCCCCCCCGCCCCCGGCACAGAGGAACCTCCTCCCACACCTGCAGGCAGGTAGGGTGGGAAGGAGGGGCTGAAGATTTAAAACCGAGATTGTCCATTGAGGGGGTCAAGTGGACCAGGCCTGTGGCTTCCCCAAGCCTCAGCAATCAATGACCTGCTTCTCTGCACTGAGAGGGGAGATCGAGGCCTCCACACCCCAAAGAACACCTCTTTATTACTTGCAATTGGTGTGGCCAGCTCCAGGGCTTGGCTGAGGTCACACTGGAGGGCAAGGCAGGCGCCACCATGAGGGCCCTGTGTCCTGCACAGCCCCATCCATGGGTGCCCCTCTCCCTGCCCTAGGAGCCTCCTGGCAGGGCCCTGGCCCATCCCTCTCAGTGTCTGCACTCAACGGTACTCAGTCGTAGGGCTAACTGGGCTGGTTTTGTGTTGGGGGAGAGCAGCCTATTTGAACTTTTAGCCTCCAGGACTGGGATGGTAAATTCCTGTTCTTTCCCTTGTGGTGTTTTTTGTCATAGCAGCCCTAGGGCACTAAGGCAATCAGAAAGAGTGGGATTTGTGGGGGGTGGGGGGCGTAGATTTAGGGAGCACAGAGCGGGGGAGGTGGCCTCAGAGACCCTGGACAACAGGGAGGTGTGGCCTTCAAGCTTGTCCTGCTGGGCTGGGTCTGAGTCCTGGCTCTGGGGCCTGTGGGCGTGTGGGTCTCCTGAAGGTGGCAAAGACCACCCCTGCTGCCCCCGCAGGCTTAAGGAGACTCCATGTGAAGCGAGCGGCTAGGAATGTGCTCCTTGCCCTTCCTGCCCTCTGCTGTGTGACGCAGGATGACTCCAGCCCACCTGTCTGGCCTGCCCGTCTGGCCCATGCAGGCCCAGTGCCCCTTCTTTCCTGCGTGGAGGCACGTGGCCGTGGAGCTGTGTCTTCCCCGACTTTGAAGCAGGTCTGCTTGAGTTTGTCTGTAAGTGCCTGCCGTGTTGAGCCTGTTGGGGTCACCAGAGGGCCCTCACCACTCAGGAGAGGAGGTGGGAGCTGACCAGGCTGCTCGCCCCCAACACAAAACCAGCCCAGTTAGCCCTACGACTGAGTACCCTTGAGTGTGGACACCGAGAGAGACGGACCACATCGGTTCCTTCTGGGGGCCTGTCTTAGTCATCCAGTGCTGCTGTAACAGAAGTACCATGAGTGGCTGGCTTTAACGAAGAATTTATTCTCTCACAATCCAGTAGGTTAGAAGTCCAAATTCAGGGCACCAGCTCCAGGGGAAGTCTTTCTCTCTCTGTTGGCCCTGGAAGAAGGTCCTTGTCATCAATCTTCCCTTGGTCTGGGAGCATCTCAGTGCAGGAACCTCAGGTCCAAAGGATGCTCTCTGCTCCCGGTGCTAATTTCTTGGTGGTATGAGGTCCCCCCATCTCTCTGCTCGCTTCTCTCTTTTATATCTCAAAAGAAATTGCCTTAAGACACTATCTAATCTTGTAGATCTCGTCAATATAACTGCCACTAATCCATCTTATTACATCATGGTGAAAGGATTGACAGCACATAGGGAAATCACATTAGATGACAAAATGGTAGACAATCATACAATCATGCAATGAAATCACGATCTAGCCAAGTTGACAGGTATTTTGGGGGGACGTAATTCAATCCATGATGTGTCCTCTCTCCTAGCTTCAGGTGTCTGCTGGCAGCCTTGGTGTTCCTGGGCTTGCAGATGGGTCCTCACCTGGCATCTCTCTTCCTCTGTGTATTATGGTCCTCTCAGGAAGGATTAGGTTTAGGACCCACCCTACTTGTATGACCTCATTAGCTTGACAAAAGGAAACCCTATTTCCAAACAGGATCATGTTTACCAGTACAAGGGTTGGGACTTGCGCATCACTTTTTGTGAAACACAATTTGATCCATGATACTGGTCATCATGGGGTCACACTGCTGAGGTCCCACATCCTTCCTTCCCCTGCAGGATGCTGTGGGGTCAGAGCTACCCCCCTCCACCAGCAGCCCACCCACTTCCAGCAGCCCACATCCATCACCCCAGAAGGACCACTTGAGGGCCTGGGACAGCGGCTGCTGTCCTCCAGGGGCCAAGCACCAGTCCTGGAGGGATGGCCTTCGAGGGAGCCCAGTCACCTACCTCCCTGCAAGGAGCACCTGCTTCAAGTACCTGGCCTTCCTGTCCAACTTCCTCTTCTCCCTGCTGGGCCTGCTGAGCCTGGCGACTGGGCTCTGGGCCCTGGCTGTCAAGGAGCCTGTAGGGAGTGGCCGGGGGTGTGCCTTGCCTGCAGACCCCATGCTGAGGCTAGCTCTGGGGGGGCTGGCCGTCAGCGTGGTGAGCCTGGCAGGCTGCCTGGGCGCCCTTTGTGAGAACACCTGCCTTCTGCGCTGCTTCTCCGCCGGCCTCCTCGCCTTCCTGCTGCTGGAGGCCACAGCCAGCGCCCTGGTGGTGGCCCTCTAGGGCCCACTGCAGGATGGCCTGGACCACGCCCTGCACATGGTCATCACCCACTACCAGGACAACCCAGACCTGTGCTTCCTACTCGACCAGGTGCAGCTAGGGCTGCAGTGCTGTGGGGCTGCCTCCTACTGGGACTGGCAGCTGAACCCATGAGGTGGAGAGGGCGAGGGGCCAGGGGAGGGGAGGACTGACCACACTCAATCACTTGTGCTTACACACTAACAGGCTCACATGCACACATGCTCACACAGACACTCACCATACACACTAATCTCACACACACAGCACACGTATGCCCACTCACCAATCTCACACACTCGTGTTCACACACACGTGCTCACATACACGTGCGCACACTTTCATGTGTACGAACTCACTAACCTCACACTCACATGTGCTCACACACTAGTGTGCTCACATGCACAAATGCTCACATACATGCACACTCACTAATCTCACACTCACATGTGCTCACAACACATACACACTTACCAGTCTCACACACTCATGTGCTTACACACATGCTCACACACACTCATGTGTACACACTAATCACACACTCACATGTGCTCACATACTAGTGTGCTCACACATAGACACTCATGCATACACACTCACACGTACACACACACTCTCACGTGTGCTCATACGTGCACATATTCACACACACACTAACAGACTCAGACTCACTGCTCCTGCCATGACCTGCAGACCATCTGGAAGCCCCTGCCAGGGCTACCCTTCAGCCCACCCTCTCTGAGCCAACTCTGTGGCTCAGACCCATTCCGCAGCATCTGCCCGGTGAGGTGGGCTTACTGCACTCCTCGTCAAATGCCTTCCTCTCCCCTTCAGCTGTCTCACTAAATATTTCCTTTCCTGCCAAGACAGCTACTAAAATGCAGAGGGCCACCATGGGTGGGGTACATTATAGAAACCTGGGTATCATATGAGTACATGTACGTGCATGCCTGTCCGTGTGCAACCATGCATCACGAGTGTTCATGCATACATGTGCATGTGTGAGCACATGTAAAGTGTATGAGTGTTCCTGTGCACACATGTGCCTGTGTATGACCATGGAAGTCTAAAGGCGGGTAGGAGGCTCTTACGATCGTCAGGCCCCAGAGCAGTCGCCGCCCCCCTGGACTGACGCTTTATCCACCTGCATTTCAGGTACTTCAACTGCAGCTCTGCCAGAGTCCAGGCCTGCAGCCTCCCTGCTTCTTGCTGCATAGGCCCCGGGGAAGATGGCGCCTCCATCAACACCCAGTGTGGCTCCAGGGCCCTGCGTCTGGGCGAGGCTGCAGCTGGGAGAGTGGTGCACCTGCAGGGCTGCGGGCCACGCCTGCCTGCGGTGGTGGCTGCACCAGAGCACCCGCGCTCCGGGTGGTGGCGCCATAGCAGTCATGGTGGTCCAGGGCACAGAGCTCCTGCTGGCTGCACAGCTGCCGAGCACCCTGGCCAAGCTCAAGGGGGCAGCAGAGGACACAGGGCGGAAGCCCAGCCAGCTGCCAACCCAACCCGACTGCGCTTCCCCGTCCCTCCCAGGAGCCCGGGTGAGGGCATGAGTGGCCAGGCCGGGATGGGGTCTCGGCTATAGGCCTCTTCTCTCACCCAAGAAAGGTTCCTGATCCTGGGTGCTATGCACTTGCACCTCTGACACCTGTGCTCTTCACCTGCGTGCATACCTCCCCAAAGCTCCTGTCCCCAAACAGGCTGCCACCTGCCCAGGTCTGTCGCCCCCGTGGTACACTCCGACAGCCACCTGTGCCTCTGTCTGCCTGCACTCTGGCTTCTGGAAACATTTGCCCTCTGTCCACTGACTTGCCCTGCCCACACATTTGCTGATGCTGCTGCAGGCAGGCTGCATGCCGACCCCAACCTCCAAAGGTGCTGCCCAGCCAAGGTCGGCTCCCAGGCAGTGGGGAGGGGGAGGCCAGGATTCAATCTGGTCCCACCCCATAGGCCTCAACCCATGGTTCCCACCCTAGAGTCTCCATTCTCAACTCTAACCCTCAGGACCATCCCAAGGCTCCACCACCCACCAGTACAATGGAATGGTAATTCCTTCCTGAGAGGGTGGGCAGAGTCAGAGGCCACTGTGGACTGCCCTGGCAGGAGGAGGGGGACCGCCTTCCTTTTTGGTCCATTGAGGTGGGTGAGGGTGAGGCCCTGCCTCTCGGGAGGGACAGGATGCTCTTTTTTTGAGGGGGTTAAATTTTTTATCGAGATGTAGCATTCACACAGTAAATTACGCCAATCTTAGATGTCCAGTGTGGAAAGTGCTCACCTTGTAAGCACCTGTGGTGCCATCAGCTAACCAAGCTCCAGCCCCCAGACCCCCTCATCCCGTCCCTGTGAATCCCCCCAGGGGAACTGCTGCTCTGGCCCCGTTGCCTTCCATCTGCATGGCCCACAACCACACAGAGGGTCCTCTCGGGGGTCTCGTTTAGTTGCTGCCTGTGAATAGACCGGAGTGGACAGAACCAGTTCATGTTGATGAGCATGCGGGTGGTTTTATGGTTTTAATTGTGTCCCCCAAAAAGATACGTTGAAGCCCTAACCACCTCTTGCCTGTACCCACGAATGTGAACTTGTTTGGAAATAGGATCTCTGCAGATGCCATCAGGTAAGAGAAGACCACACTAGACGAGGCAGGCCCCTGTGAGGAGGCCACGCCAGACGAGGTGGGCCCTGGTGAGGAGGCCACGCTGGACGAGGTGGGCCCTGGTCCAGAGACTGATGTCCTCATAAGGAGGAGACACACAGATGCAGAGGGAAGATGCCATGTGAGGGAGGACACAGTGATGCAGTCACAGGCCAAGGATTGCCAGGATCCACCAGAAGCCAGACTGAGGTAGGCAAGGATCCTCCTGGACAGCGACACCCTGAATTCAGATTCCTAGCCCCCAGAACTGTGACAACGCACTTCTGTTCTTTCCAGTTGCCCACTTGGTGGTGTTTTGTTACAGTGGTCACCAGGCACAGACCCCAGTCACAGACCCCAGTCACGGCCAACATGCTTCTCTGCTGCTCCTGCCTGCCCATCGTCTCAGGCCCAAGGCAGCCCCACCTTCACTGTGGCCTTCTCTGGTCCCCCACATGCTCCCTCTTCTTGCTAGCACTGATGGTGGCCGCAGGGCTAACCCTCAGGGAGTCAGTAGGTCTGCCAACCTCGAACATGCACATGGCCTGGCTGTGTGGTGCCAAGTCGTCATGGCTAAGGCTCGGGGAGGGCTTGTGAGCCGAGGGGCTTCCTTCCTCCTCACCTGGCCAGTCCCTGCTGCCTCAGTGCCTGCCCCCTGCACCTTGTCCACATGCGTGGCTCTGTGGAAGGTCCCTGCCCAGGGTCCTCCTGTCATTCTGTTCCACTCATGACACACCTCAGACTAGGGTGGGCGGCAGCTAATTTTATTTCGAAACAGACACAGCCCTGGGGACCACGCTGGGATGATGGGCGATGGAGCGTCCTGGCTCTCTCTGATGCTCCAGGCCCCTGCCACCCCCTCATCTGACCAGGTGGACCCAGGCCCCCAGCTACGAAGAGCTGGGTAGGGAGTGCCCAGAAGGCTGCCCCCACTGTCCAGCCACAGGAGGGGGTGGGTCTGGGGTCTACCACCCTCTCCTGAGCATGGCCTGTGGGAGACCTCCATCCTCAAGGGCAGGCCGAGGGGTGGGCCAGTGCTTCCAGCAGTAAGCAGGGCCTGGTAAGGTGAGCAGGTGTGCTGCAGGAGTATGGGGCCCTGGTAAAATGAGTCCGGGTACCGGAGGTTGAAGCCTTGCTCTGGTCTCTGAGCATGATCTAGGCCCCCGATCACCTGGATGGTGAGGTGCTGTCCTCTGCGGGATTCCTGATGGGCAACAGACCAGGCAGCAGGGCAGGGCCGTGGGCCGGGGCAGGCACTAGATGATGCCATACTGGGCCAGCTCGTGCAGCTCCAGGTGGTTGAAGGCCTCCCATGGGCAGATGACCGTGATGTCTGCGGGCAAGGCTGGGCATTGGGAGAGGTCCCTGGCCCAAGGGCCACTCCCCCGCTCAGGGCCCTGCTGTCCACAGCCCAAGTGGGGACCCAGAATTTCCAGAGGTTGAGAGGTAGGTCGTGGACGAGGGCCCTCCTCCGGGAACACGCCAGCTCCCAGGGAAGGGGTTGTTGTCCAGTGGGCTCCCTGCTGGGGAAGGGGGGCTTTGCTGGCAGGGGAAGGGGACAGCGAGGGCTCCCCATTCTTTCCCAGTCCCCTCCCCCACGGCCCAGCTCTGGGTGGACCCGTGGATCGGGAGGAGTCTCACTTCAGTGAGCTCTGAAGCTTGGTGTTGGCAGAGGAAATAAAGGTCTGCCTGGGGGGCTGTTCCCTAAGTGAGCCCCAGGGCAGGCAGGGGGCACCGGGCCTTGAGGGCCGTTGGAGGGAAGCGATGGGGCCTGGAAAGGGGCAGACATGCCAGGCACAGCGGGGGTGGCGGGGAGCCAGGCCGTCATACCTGTTCCCAGGCCTTCCATGCCAGGGATGTCGTCCCCAAACCTGCAAGGACACAGCAGTCAGAGATGGCACCGGGTCAATGGCCCAAGGCTCAAA